>NC_142583.1:58695000-59320000 GCF_965207765.1 Zootoca vivipara
CATAAGACTTGGGTCTAGGATACCTCAAGGACTGCATGATCCATTATATTCCTGCCCAAACCCTGAGGTCTTGTGGGGAATTATTGTTAGTGGTTCCTTATGGCCCAGCAAAAATGTATGCTCAGTATTGTGGGCCCAATTTTATGGAACTTTCTTCCAGTTGAGGTTGGACAGAGTAGCTCCCTAGTGAATGTCCGCCACCTACTGAAGACCTTTTTTTAATGCCACTGGGAATTTTTATTGAAGTTTGATTTTATAGTTTAAACTGGTTTCTCCCCCCCCCCTTCATTATTCTGAATTACCTTACAGACTATTGTAATTAAGCAGTACATAAATTGTTGAAATAAAAATAAAGAACAGCACCCAATGAGATATATTTGTAGGGGAACATTTATAAAATTTAAGAAAGCAATTCCATGCATACTTATTCGATCCCCATAAGACTGGCTTTAGAGTAAACATGCATAGAATTGTACTGACCAGGGGAATTCCTACTCAACTTAAATTGCTCATTTCTACTAAATGCGGGTGGGGCTGTGGTCTAAACCACTGAGCCTACGGCTTGCCGATCAGAAGATCGGCGGTTTGAATCCCCGCAACGGGGTGAGCTCCCGTTGCTCGGTCCCAGCTCCTGCCAACCTAGCAGTTCGAAAGCACGTCAAAGTGCAAGTAGATAAATAGGTACCGCTCTGGTGGGAAGGTAAACGGCGTTTTTGTGTGCTGCTCTGGTTTGCCAGAAGCAGCTTTGTCATGCTGGCCACATAACCTGGGAGCTGTACACCGGCTCCCTCGGCCAGTAAAGTGACATGAGCACAACCCCAGATTCGTTCGTGACTGGACCTAACGGTCAGGGGTCCCTTTACCTTTACCTTTACTAAAAAAAACTGAAGGTAGAAAACACTAGGTGCAGCTCTGTGGCACTAGGTTGAAGTAAAATTTGCAAGAAAATGAATCTGGTTGTGTCCCCCCCCCCCAATTCCCTCACTGCTTCTTCTGGACAATAATTTAAAGGGAATCCAAAGATGAATTGTTTTGTTATTTTCCCTATAGACAAACCATTATGACCAACATATTGTAATTATTACTTCTAATCAATATTTCCTAATAAGTTTTTCCAGGAAAGCCTGCAGCAAGGAGATACCCCTGTTGCCTTATTCAGTGTAATGGTCAATTTTCCATGATACAAGCTGTGATGAAAAGCTCTCTCGATTACAGTTTTCATACACTCGTTCTCTCTATATTAAAGTTGACCTCAAGAGGACCTGAGAGCCTGCTGACCCAATCACCTCCCAGGAAACATGGTGCCTTGGGGAGCTGTTACATGCCTCTTCTTTCCCACAAAACCACAAAGCATTTCCCCTTCAAGCAGCAGAAAGAATTAAATGCATAGAAGTTGGTGGTGATTAAGCCCACCACCTCTCGAGTTAGCAGGTCCTTTTCAGATATTCTCTGCCTTCAGTAATTCTATCTCAAGACTTGGCAGGCAGAGTCCAACTTCAGAGCTCTGTCTTCCCATTAACTGGTCCAGATTTAAAAGCGGCTTGCCAACCCAAACCTCCTGGCTCATCAGGACATGAATCCCAATGGGAAAAAAGGGGCGGGTAGATCAGTTTGTTTAAAGTTGACATGAAATGGAAGTAGACCAACCCAACCGTCCGTCCCCCCCAATAAAGCCATTCATGAAGCCAGTGTCCATAACTTAGTCTCACCCATTTCTGTATCACCAGCCCTAATCCAATCCCATTTCATTTCTGCATCAGTCTGTTGTTGCTTGTTTATTGCTAGGTTTTTGCAGCATTCTGCTGATAAAAATGAGAATCAAAATGTCCCTGAAAACTTACAGGTTGTGAAGTCAGGGGCCATTTCAGTAATTCTGGAGGTGTGATGCAGGGGCAAATTGTTTGCTTGACTTGCCACTGACAGGGTTTGTGTCACCGTGGTGTCTGTGCTATCCTTTGACACACCAAAATAGCTAGGCTTCGGGTTCTGCCCCTTCCTGCCCAGTTGTCAGAAGCTTTTATTTCAAGAGCTGGCAATTGTAGTTTCCCATGTCAAAAAGTTGTAAATGGAATCATACCGGGAACTGGGACACTTAGGGTGGCCATGTGATCAATTTATTTTATTTGTATTTATTTAGAAAGGTTTATAGGCCATTTAATCATGAGACACAGCAAAAATTTCTGTAAAATGCAGCTAAAAGCTTCCAAACCGTTTTTTAAAAAAAGTATACTTAAAATAATTATCAATGAAACACTGATAAAATTAGCAAAATGTTTAAAAACTAAACTATATGCAGGATAGACTTGCTGAAATAAAAACAGGTGTCTAAAACAAGATAGTGGAGGTGCCTGACTAATGGCCACAGGAAGAGAGCTCCGAAGTATAGGCACAGAAACACTAAAATATCACCCCTTCAATAGTTATAAAATCAGAACATGACTGGTGATGGCAGTGTTAAATATTACTTCTAAGTCATGGCACCAAGTAGGTTTTAATGGACCAGAAGCTAATAAGACATTTTGAGTGACAGTTAGAGGGTACAGGAGCCATACCCAATCTGGTGTCCTTCAGATATTATAGACTGACTACAGCTCTCATTAGTTCCATTCCAGTATGGGCAATGGTAATGGATGATGGGAGTTATAGTCAAAAACATGGCTGTGGATTATGGGAATTGTAGTCCAAGTAATATAATGAGCAGCACATTGGAAGAGGCTGCGGTGTAGTGACAGTGTAGGTAGATCAAGTAAGCACAGTCCCGATTCTTCCTCCCCTGCTACATGCACTCACAAGTACACCTGCAGGCATACAGGTTTATCTTCGCAAGGCTCTGGACTTCGTGAAGCACCTCACCTACACTCACAATTAGGAGTACAACTTTCCCAGCGCTGAAGCCAATGGCAAAAGAGAAGTGGAGAAATACTAACAGTTTTGTCAGCTAACATAACCAAGAACAGGAAACCTGCATTTCTGTTCTCAGAGTGAATAGTGGTGTAGCATGCATTTTGCATAATAAAGTCTGCAGTCGCTGCTTTTTACACTTTCAGGAGGACCGAAGGCTGAGGCATGTAATGATTCAGCCGGGCTTGGCAGCGGATGCCACTCTTTGTTCTGCAGGTTCGTCGCCTTCAAAACATAACATACTTCAGAGACTTTGTTTTGCCTTAGCTAATCTGTCAAAGACTTAACAGTGTTCAGCCGATATGAAAATGTCTCATAATGGAGAGGAAGAGCTCTTGGGATATCAAAGTGCTGCAGGGAAGAGATGTCACAGAAATGCAGAAGGTAAATAAATTCCCCCCCCTCTCCCCATCATGAGTTCTTGTAAATACCTGCAACCTGCTCTGTCAATACTAATGTTCAGAACATTTATCTAAAGATGTGATGTAATTTGGAATACATATTGAGAATATATATTGAAAGGGGAAGGGGACAAGGTTGAACTTGTTCCATATTGCAGGGAGGTTATGCAGGGAGAAAACTATTCTAATGGACAAAATAGCTGGTTTGATGTGTACTTGGGCACAGCAATCTAAGCTACCCCTCACTTCGGATAATGGATCAATATTCTGAAGCAATAACAAAGTTTTCCCACAGTCATGATGATGTTCTGATGATAGACGTTCAGTGCCCTTGATCTCTAACCCTTAAGGTACTATCTGCACCATACATTTAAAGCAGTATCATACCACTGTAAACAGTCATGGCTTCCCCCAAAGAATCCTGTGACTGTAGCTTGTTAAGGGTGCTGGGAGTTCTTAGGAGACCCCTATTCCCCTTACAAAGCTACAGTTCCTACAGTTCCTTGGGAAGAGACATTGACTGTTAAACCACTCTGGAAACTAAACTTTTTAAGGGGAATGGTGATCTCTTAACAATTCTCCGCACCCTTAACAAACTACAATTCCCCGGTATGATACTGCTTTAAATGCATAGTGTAGATGGGGTATTTGTCAGTTTAATGAAGGAATGTATTTCCTAGGCAATGAGAGTGACTGTAGCGGGTGGAGTGGCCTTCTTCAATCTCTCAATTTTCCATATAAAACCTGTCTAGTGTTCCTACACCTCTTGACTGTCTGGCTCTTGTTACTTTTTCCAGTCTTTTCAGCACCAGCATTTCTTTTATAAAAGGTGCTTAACACTGACATTTTGCTAAAATTGAAATGTGATGTGAATTTAGGAGTTCTCCATCAGGTGAATCACTTGGGGAATTTTGCAGGAAGCCTAAAGAATTTGAATAAGGCCAGTAAAAATTTATCTGGACAGTTCTGTTGCACACACCTAATTTGATTCCATGTTTCCAGTGTGGTGTAGTGGTTAAGAGCGGTAGACTCGTAATCTGGGGAACCGGGTTCGTGTCTCCACTCCTCCACATGCAGCTGCTGGGGGACCTTGGGCTAGTCACACTTCTCTGAAGTCTCTCAACCCCACTCATCTCACAGAGTGTTTGTTGTGGGGGAGGAAAGGAAAGGAGATTGTTAACCGCTTTGAGACTCCTTAGGGTAGTGATAAAGCGGGATATCAAATCCAAACTCCTCCTCCTCCTCCTCTTCCTCCTCCTCTTCTTCTTCTTCTTCTTTCCACCAAAGTGGAGTTGCTGTGTAATGCAGCCCAGGATTTCCCCAATCCACTTTGATGGATCCAGGGCTGCCAAACATAGGTGGTAGTCACACAACTATATGTTTAATCTGGGCTTGAAACTCTAAATAAACATCTGCTAAGTGACAAGGAGGAGTGAAAAGGAGATGCAGGCAAAAATTATTACCTGCCCCTTCTTAAGTAAGTGGATGTAAGTCTCTTCTTAAGCAGGAATGGGGAACCTATGGTTCTTAAATGTTGTTGGGCTATAGCTCCCTTCATTTCTGACCATCAGCTATGATGATGGAATTCAATAACAACTGGAAGGCTACAGATTCCCACTCTCTGTGATATAGCATGGGAGATGTTCCATACAATGTTTACCAGAACATTGGAAGCATCATTGTGGAAGAAGTGAATTCTGGTTTAATGATGTACTTCTCAGCAACAAATTCCGGATGTGGAGCCCTAATGAGTGGCATCTCCAGGGGTTTGTGACAGAGTTTGCCAGCTCTTTGAAACATATATTGGAGGTCATGGTGTGCATAGAGACACATTTTAGGTTCTATCATTGCACGTTTTTCAAAATTGTTTGAGTCGGAAATTGGCGCAGAATCCATTTCTATGAGGACAGCAGTGCTTTAGGTTTAGAAAGAAGTTTGCAGCACTTGTTTGCAGCCTCTCCATTTTGTCTGTCCGTCTACATTTGCTTTTTCTAAAGCTAAACCACTTTTCATAGCAGAACATTCCTGAAATTGAGAATCAGTTAGTTGTGATTTAACTCTTCAGCAAAACCTTGCTAATACATGGGCTGAAAACATGCTACCATTAATGTAATGAATAAATTAAATGCATTTTAAATGGTCTACTGCAAGTTGTTGTTATTGTTGTTGTTGTGTTAAACACCATTTGTCTAGTCTGTGTGTTTAAGAGCGTAAAGCTTTGACAATAACAATTGCATCAAGCTAGTAAAGAGCCATCATTTGTGTTGAAATGCTTCTGTTAAGCAAAACTGCTTTCACCTTCAAGGGCATAGTGGAATATTGCCATAGAGACCATCTATTTTTAGAAGTAACTATTAAAGAGCCCCCTTGTGCTTTGTACTTCCTATTTTGTATTTATCATGGATAAATATTACTGTACCTTAATTTTTGTGGACGTATACAGTTTGGGGCATAGGAGCTGTGCAAAGTGGGGTCATATCCTGTTCATTGCTTTACATTAATGAACTGGGAGATCCATCAGGTGACAGTTGTACCCAAACCTGAGGTTTCCTGGCTTAGAGTCCACAACATCTTACGTTAAGACACAGACATACTGCAACATCAATTATATTATTTGGTCTTAGAGATGATATGACTATATTGCTCAAATCTGAGCAGCAATCAAGTGCTGAATGCAGGGACACACTCTACAGCAGTGGTGTCCAAACTTTTTTCAAAGAGGGCCAGATTTGATGAAGTGAAAGGCTGTGAGGGCCGACGCAAAGGGCCAACCAAAGTTGTTGACCTTTTTTAGGATTGAAGTTGTTTTTAGGGGTTGAAGTTGTTGAGGGTTTTTTTTTAGGATTTTAGCCCAAGAAATGAACTGCCACAGGGGCTGGATTAAACCAACCAGTGGGCCGGATTAAGCCCCCAAAACAGACTTTGGGCATGGCTATAGGCTGTCCTGATAAATGGCTGGGGCTCTGGATCTTTGCCAAACCAGTAACTTCCAATTTCCAAGTGGAACAGTTGGATTTGAACAGTTCTTGTTCATCTTCTCCAAGCTTGGCCTGATGATGCTCAAAGAGATCTTGATTTTTGTCAAAGCTCTATGACAGGGGTCAGCAAACTCATTCAGCAGGAGGTCGGTCCACTGTTCCTCAGACCCTCTGGGGGGCCAGACTATATTTTGGAAAGAAAAAAAAATCAACGAATTCCTATGCCCCACAAATAACCCAGAGATGCATTTTAAATAATAGGACGCATTCTACTCATGTAAAAACACGCTGATTCCCGGACCGTCCACAGGATGGATTTAGAAGGCGATTGGGTCAGTTCTGGCCCCCGGACCTTAGTTTGCCTACCCACGCTCTATGATTTCCCAGGAAGATCAGTCAGACCTCAAAGTACTAAATGGGTGCCTAGCCCTCTGACCTGGCACATTGTAAGCTGGTGTTCTAGGGAGCTAAGTGGTGGCAAGAGACAGCTGGCACAGAGAGCCCTCAGTGAAGCTGTTTCCTTCATAGCCAAAACCTTTACCTGGACCCACTGGCAATTCCTGAAAGACAACTCCTCCAATTTATCCTTTGTTCATGTGTAATCAAAGTCACTTTGCTCACTCCTTGTATGCATGAACTGGATACCAGGCATCAGAACTCATTCTCTGAATGGCCCCACATCCTCATTTATGGAAAGCACACCCAAGAGAGAGTCACCAGGCACTTTCATTGCTGAGTTTTGACCACTAGGATTAAGGCTGTTTTTTATTTTTCAGTGCATTTTCATGAATAATTTGTTGAAGTATTGGACTATGAAACATGTTGTTTAATCATTAGTTATATGCAGTTTTGGTTGTTTCTATATATTATTTAAGAGGTGTATTTATTTGAAATTAATGGCTGCTCACATTTTTGTTTTAGCATCTTCTGCTGTTTTTAACAACCTGCTTCTGTAGTTCTAGATTTATTTTATTGTTGCATTTTATTTTTATTTTGCTTGTGTTATTGTTCATTGCTTTTATAATGTTTAAGTTTAAAAGCAGGTTGCACATTCCCTAACCAAGTATAGTTATGCACACATATGGTGCAGTAGATGTCAGAAATTTGGACAGCACTGAAAATACCAGGCGACTTTCATGAATGTTCAAAAACTCAGAGATGATGACACCTACCTTAGTATTGTTGCTGGCATTCCACGGCATATGCCTGGAATGTGAGGAATACATATCTATTTTATGACATTCCTCAAAGTTATTGCGGATTGGCAGCACTTACATGTGAATGTCTACATTCATCAACTTTTGTACATTCTCTGCAATACACACACTGCTGAAACTAGCATCTTTTTTGATCAAACTCCTAAGTTAGATGCCAGTCCCAAAACATTTCCTTCCTTCCTTCCTTCCTTCCTTCCTTCCTTCCTTCCTTCCATCCATCCATCCATCAGGCAACACTTGGAGTCCTTTCAGCTTGTTTATTTGGGCTTCAGTCCATGTTGCTGTTGTTATTTATTGGATGTATTAGTCTCTCTCTTTCTTGTTTTACGAAAAGTAAACTTAAGGCAACTTAAAGACCAATTGAAAGCTAAAACAAAATAAAAGCTAAAAACATCAATAAGCAAAAGCAGTGTAATATATCCCACCCACTGAAAGAGGCATATCCCACTTACTCCCAATTCCATCCAACTGACTTCAATAGGAGGACACTTGGGTGAATCAATTTCTCACCTTGTGTTGAGCGTTGATTAGAAGATTCTACCGGTACCTGAAACTGATTTCTTAACTCAGAAGGCTGCACATGCACGAGGGGAATGCTATTGTTCCTAATTTATGGTCCATTCAGCTTGCATAATTGTTATGTGTTGTTTCATGGTGGCTGGCGAAGCTCTCCGCAATCTACACAATAAAATGTAATGATCTACTCTTTCCACTGCCTGTTTCTCCACCAAGCCAAGAGTACCAAGGGAGCCAATAATAAATGATCCACACAAACTGAAATGTTAGGGAAGAGCTCAGAAAAGTTATTTTCACATTTTGTTCACCAAATAGAGCTATGACTTGTGTTAAATGCCAGCTGTGAGGTATGATTGGTCTGAATACCAAGAGAGCATAAGAGATTCATGCGCTAATGAATCAAATCCTCCCATTATAATATAATGTGTTCCCCCCCTTTTCTTTTTAACATGCTTCTCTTCAGCATTTTCCTCTTTTAATCATCTATAGCTCTTCCCTGCTCACATCTCACTCTCAGTCGAGACAAATATCTTCAAAGAATAGGCAATTTTCATAGCCATTAGCAACACCCAGAGCACAACTTCTGTAGCTGTTATTTTTCTGTTATTGTAAAAGGGATTTAGATTAGTTACACCTTGAAGTGTGTGCCCTCACTTATGTTCCAGGAAACAAGATTTGCAACTTATTTTTCTACTGATATCAAACCTTATTCTTGGTCAGTTGATGTATGTATTACATCCTCTGCTTTCGGATGCTGAGATCCTCCTTGATTTTGACTGAAATTGGGCTATATTTATACAGATTATTATTATTTTAAAGAGGTAAGTTTATAGTTAATACTAGTGTTCTTGCAGTGTAGAATCATATAGTGATTCTTTCCCCCTAAATAGGCCTGAATGAAACGAAAGCCATACACATAGGATTAAGGCTGTAATCCCATATACACTTACCCCCTGAACTCAGTGACACTCACATCTTAGGGATGGAGATGGAATTCAATATACTTTCTGAAACAATAATCGAACCACAGCACCAGCATCCTTAAAAATTAATATTTCTCCAAACTTGCAACACAGTTTTCCACAAAAATCCACGTATTAGGGCAAGGTGTCCGTGAAAATAACATGCAAATTCATCACATTAGGAGAAACTGGTTGCAAAAATGGATATATTTGTCAAAATTGCATACAAATATGTGATTATTAGGATAGATCTGCACTAGAATGCTGTTGAGTTTTCAAGAAGATATTTTTAATGGCAAATTGCTGCAAAAATGTGAAGAACTGAGTTTAAGACTGCAGAAACAAAAAACTGGAAGAGCCAAAATAGACAGGTTCTTCCATCCCTAGACCTGAGTAGATGTTCATATGACTGCAGTCTAAATTATTTGCCGGTTCAGTTCAGAAAGCATCAAGCCTCACTTAGCAAGACAGATCAGCTTGATTTAATCAACTTTTTAACAGAATAGATGCCGTTAATAACTTTTGCCTTTACAAATCATGCCACTTGCCTTGTGAACAGCTTCAGCATTTGGGATACCGAGCTTAACTAAACTGTCCAGAAGACTTTAAGCCTTAGCATCTGGCAGTGATGCTAATTTGTAAGTCGCCATCCACACGAGTCTAAATGTGATTTACATAATAACAACTAAAAAAAAGCTACTGAAACATTTTTTTAAAAAAAAGGACAACTAGAGATAGGTTTGAAAACAATAAGCACCTAAGGCAGAGAGACCTTTTAACCCAGCTGGGAAAGCTTGTTGAATCAGAAATATTTCTGGAAAGTACAAACAGAGAACATGTCATATCTCAACAGGGATCCTGTTCCACAGAACAGGGGCAGCTACACTGAAAGATTTCTGCACTGGTAGAATCATAGAATGATTTGTTGGCAGGAATAGTACTTTCAACATAGCTTGTGTTCACAGGCAGGAATATTGGGGCACTTCTTTGTTGGTGCCACTGAGCAATTCTGATCAGAGGGACACCTACACCCATACAAACGTCCCATGTTGGGCACAATATTCCTGCATTGCAGGGGGTTGGACTAGAATAGATGATCCTTGTGGTCCCTTCCAACTCTTATGATTCTATGACCCACCCACCCCAGATCTGCTGGTCGGGGGTTTGGATTTCTCTGTCTGACATCCTTTGGATTAAATAGTCAAGTTTATTCAACCTATTTCCAAACTGAACTTAGTTTGCCCATCAAAATGGCAATGTTGTGTTGGCAAATATGCAGGTGGGTGAGACAATTTCAGTGCAATGATAGGAGAGTTTGTGATAAATATTGATAAATGTGGTGGTGGTGGTGTTTTTAAAAAGTCTTCCTTCCTCCTTCCCCAAGCTGGGCAAGTGCCAATCAGGCATTAGGAAGGAGGTAGGAGAGCTCTAGGACCCTATCAGAGCCCTGAAGCCACTTTCCCAAAGCCCATCTTTGGCGCTGCAAGGTCTGATGGGAGGGTGTCAAATGACCTCATACAGTGTGGTATATGACCAAGTTCCACTCCTGTCAGTGAGGAGGCAGATGAGCAGGGCCAGAGGGCCCCAAGGATTGGCTATGGGCCCTTATTTGGGTGTAAAAAAAGGTAAGGTAAAGAACCCCTGGATGGTTAAGTCCAGTCAAAGGCGACTAAACATTAGGAAGAACTTCCTGACAGTAAGAGCTGTTCGCCAGTGGAATTTGCTGCCAAGGAGTGTGGTGGAGTCTCCTTCTTTGGAGGTCTTTAAGCAGAGGCTTGACAGGCATATGTCAAGAATGCTTTGATGGTGTTTCCTGCTTGGCAGGGGGTTGGACTGGATGGCCCTTGTGGTCTCTTCCAACTCTACGATTCTATGACTATGGGGTTGCAGCACTCATCTTGCTTTCAGGCCAAGGGAGCCAGCATTTGCCCACAGAAAGCTTTCCGGGTCATGTGGCCAGCATGACTAAAACACTTCTGGCACAACGGAACACCGTGATGGAAACCAGAGAGCACGGAAATGCCATTTACCTTCCCGCCACAGCAGTACCTATTTATCTACTTGCACTGGCATGCTTTTGAACTGCTAGGTTGGCAGGAGCTGGGACAGGGCAACGGGAGCTCACCCCGTCGCAGGAATTCAAACCGCCGACCTTCTGATCGGCAAGCCCAAGAGGCTCAGTGGTTTAGACCACAGCGCCACCCACATGTGGGTGTGGGTGTGGGGATTGGCAGGTGCCCCACAATACTGATCCCCTGACACATACCCTTTGTGTGTCAGTTGTTTATACTAAAGAAGGAATGAATTTAGTCACAATATTTAATCATGAAATATAACAGGAACAATGGATAAATGAGCCCATAAATAAGAGAATAGCAGTGAGGAGAGTCCATGTGGGGTAGTGGTTAGAGTGCTGGATTAGGATGTAGAAGGCCCAGGTTCAAATTCTCACTCACCCATGTAGCTCACTGAGTGACCTTGGGACAGTCACAATCTCTTAGCCTAACCTATCTCACAAAGTTGTTTTGATGATTAAGGGACAGGATACAAGCATAATAATAAATAACATTCAAATATGGGAGTTGGGAGGGGGGAGGTTTTGTAAACTATCATTGATCAGCTTTAAAAACCACAACCCATATATTCCGAAGGAAGTATACTCATCTGATGAATATACTTGCTGTAACAACAACCAGAAGGCGAATGATATCAAAGTCTACAGATAAATGTGCTGATTGACTGCTTCAAAACTAAGGGGTTGGGGGAATGACAAATTCTATCATCTACCCAAAATATATCTATAAAAACCTCTTTTGCTGTTTACTTAAAACACACAAATGCTCACTCGCACACATCCTTTTGCTTAAGGGGAGAATGGGAAAGCAATACTCAGTCAGCGCTGACAGCAGAGACTCTAACAAATGGCAGTGGTCTTTCTTGTCAACACAGATCTCGCTTGCAACAGGGAGATAAAGTTCTGCTCAGAAACCTGAAGCACCAGCTGCAAGAGAGATAGAAGCTGCCTGGCTGTGTCTCGACAGAGGGCGGAGGGAGGAAATTGAATCCGCTGTACTTTGTGACAAACAAGCGCACCACCATTAACTAATGGCATGGCAGATAAAATAAATGGAGGTGCTAACTGTAATGTGTTTGGGATCTGAAAATAAGCTGTTAGGATTAGGGAGGGGAGGTGTCAGGACTTGACTCTGCAATAGGTCTTGAACAAGTTTCCTGAAGGATGTTTTGAACGCAGGTCACATCTACCCCATTTGTTTAAAGCACTCCTATGCCCCTTTAACAGTCATGGAGAATCGAGGGGACTGTAGTGTGTTAAGGAGGCTGGGAACTGTAGCTCTGTGATACGTACCTTTAGCAAACTACAATTCTCGGGACTCTTTGGGGGAAGTAACGACTGTGAAAGTGGTATAAGAGTGCTTTAAATGGATGGTGTGGTTGTGGAAAATGTCAATCATTTTTCCTACCTGGGCAGTTATCTTTCCACAAGGGCGGACACTGATGCCGAAATGCAGCATCGCCTGAGCTCTGCGAGTGCAGCTTTCTCCCGATTGAAGTGCAGAGGAACGCAACATTTGCAGGGAAACCAAAATGCTTGTTTACAAAGCTATTGTACTGCCAACCTTACTATATGCTTGTGAAACATGGACCACTTATAAACGCCATCTCCAACTCCTTGAAAGATTCCATCAACGGTGTCTCCGAAAAATATTACACATCACTTTTCCCAAGGCGAACTAATGCCAGTGTACTGGAAGAGGCAAAGATCACCAGTGTTGAAGCAATGATTCTTCAACATCAACTTCGTTGGACTGGTCATGTTGTGCAGATGCCTGATGATCATCTTCCAAAGCAACTACTCTATTCCGAACTTTAAAATGGAAAGCGTAATGCTGGTGGTCAACAAAAGAGGTTTAAAGACTGTCTCAAGGCAAATATAAAAAAATGTAGTATAAACACTGAAAACTGGGAAACACTGGCCTGAGAGCTTCAACTGGAGAACAGCTTTTACCAAAGGTGTCATGGACTTTGAAGACACCCGAACTCAGGATGAAAGGGAGAAACATGCTAAGAGGAAGGCAGGTTTGGCAAACTGTCACCATGATCGACTCCCACCCAGAAACCAATGTCCCCACTGTGGAAGGACATGTGGCTCCAGAATTGGCCTCCACAGTCACTTACGGACTCACTGTTAAAACTGGGTTTATGGAAGACAATCTCAGCTACAAGTGATCGCCGAGGAGGAGGAGGAGGAGGAGGAGGAGGAAGAAGAAGAAGAAGAAGAAGAAGAAGAAGAAGAAGAAGAAGAAGAAGAAGAAGAGTGCTTTAAATGGATGGTGCGGTTGTGAGCATAGAAAGCCAACTCGTATCAATATTGTCTGCTCTGTCCAGCAGTGGCTCTCTAGGGTCACCGGCATAAAGGATGAGTAAGGAATGAGTTCCCATGACTCAATGGTTTGAGCTGGAGATTCTAAAGATCAAATCTGGGACCTACTGCATGAGACGTTCTGCAGTGAGATGTTGCTCATCAATCTTGGGAAGAGGACCAAGAAGAAAGGCACCCAGAGTATGGGTTGCTATCACCAAGCTAGTCCTGTTGCCACCAGCCACCATCCTCTCCTCCAGAGACAGGAGAACAAGGAGAAGGTCCTCTGAACAGAGACAAGGCAATGTAAATTGTTTTGGCTCAGGCCTCTGGAAGATTTCTACCACCACTGAGGTTTTAGGATTTAACCCGCTGCACCAAGGTAGAGCATCCGACCCCTAAAGCATCCCTGCATAAGAAAAGGCCACCCTCAGACAGCATGGCCCCTGGCTGAACTGCTGTTGAATCGTGAATATAAGAAGCCCTTAAGACGCCAAATGACATAAAAGAAGCAGTTGCATTTGGCTATGTAGATCAACACATTAAGTTTTAATTGGTTTAATTTAGTGAACTGCTAAAATTACTGTAAACATGCCTTGTGCTTTCTTGTCTTCTATCAAGATGTCAATTCCTTCATTACAAGCGAATGTAATATTCAGTTGACAGATACAGTGATTTGCATAGTATTAAATAAGAGCTGGTTCAAACCATAAGGTTCCCTGTTCTCTTTCTATAATATCCTCTTTCTCTCGTCTATCTTTTTGTCCCAGAATGCCAGCCAGACTTTCTCCTGCGCTTTCCTTCTCCCTCCACCATCAGTGCCATAGATCAGTAGATTCATCATACTCTTGAGTTCTATGAAGAAAGGAGGATGCTCTTTGTGAGACAATATATTTTTCTGGTTGAGCACCGAAGATGGTACAGGCAGGCCATTAAAGTTACCCCAGGGCTTCTTAAGGGGAGATAATCGCCAGCTACTCTTATCTCAGGCTGACAGAAACATGGCACACCAAGGAATGGCACAATTCATACAAGTCTGTTTGTGCAAAGGCAGGGGGATTGCATGAACACACAAAAGATGGGGGAAAAGCTAAACTAAAGAAGACTCATTCTCAAGTTTTTCCTTTCTGTACAGCTGCAAAGATTATTCCTTCCAGGATTCTTTGTAAGTCCTGGAGTGGACTTCACTATCCCTAGCCCAGAGCATTCTGGAATCCTGGTCTGGATCAAGGAATGGAGCTACAATAGACTTTGAACGTGAGGCATCTGTCGTAGGAAAAGTTGCTACAGTTCTCCAAAATATGAATGATCTGTAATGGTGCTTTAAGGTGCTTAAGACGGCCCTGGTGTTGCTAATCATTATATAAATGCTCTGACATGTGGCAGAACATAGGAGCCAACTCCTAGGGGTTGAGGTCCCTTTGGCCTCCACAATAAAATATTTGCTGCCTCCCAAAGCGCAGAGGAAAGCTAAGTGCGGATAAGTCCAAAATTGAGAACCATGTCAAAATGTTTCTATCTAGATCCCCATTTATCATTGCATTCTCCTCTTTAGGGAAAATTCTTTAGCTTTTCCCTGCTGCTTTAATATTGTGCTACTGATATTTTAAACTGATTGCATTTTTCATTTTATTTTTTTTCATTTTATGATACATCTGACAGTTAGTTGCCCTGAGGGTCCCATTAAGATGTAAAGTGCAGGATAAGAACGTGTTTTGTTTTGTTTTATAAATAAGATAGGTAGATAGAAAGGTACTTACTTTCATGCTCACTTCAGCCCCTGATTAGTTCCTGGATGCTATCTGCCATCAGCATCTCAATACCACCAAGGGAATGTTATATCATTATAAATGGTTGGGAAGCTCAGTCCATATTGAAATGAATGGGGATTCTTGCAAGAGCAGCTATTTGCAAACTGGAGCCTAGTTATTTTAGAGAATTGATATAAACTATGGGCATCGATTTCCTTATTTATTTATTTATTTATTTATTTATTTTCTTTTCCTCCAGCACTGATAAGCTTCTATTATTTCACCACTTTGGCAGTTTTAGTAGTTTGGAGAAAAAAAGGTCATTTTTAAATTTGGGTATGTTTGCCCCTTGTATTTATTCTTTTGCAACTTTATGTTTATCCCTGCAGATTTTTATGTTAGACTATATATGTGCTAACATAAAAACGAGAAGACGAAAACATAAAACTGCCCCAAGAATTAACTGTAATGGGTTCAGGAGAATTCCTGAAGGAAGAGGACGAGTGGGTTTTTCCGACTTTTCTTTTCTAAATAATAATTTGAAACTTTAAAACACAATTAACTGTGCAATAAGGGATATTTAGAGTACTGAATTGTTCAAGGAGAGGAATAAGCGTGCTAGTACACAGTGTGTATAATGATTACAACGTTAAAAAGAAACACACAGGATAAACCTGGTTCAATATTTAGGTCACATTTTCACTTAGAACAGTATCATTCCACTTTAAATAGCCACAGGCTCCCACAAAGCATACTGGGAACTGTAATTTCTTTCAAAGGTTCTGAGAGTTGTTCGAAGACTGCTAGTTCCTCCCACAGAGCTACAATTCCCAGAGTTCCCAGTTGTTCAACCAGTTGCAAACCAATTACAATCAGAACTAGAGTGGTTCCTAAAAATATGTATCATAGGCCAGGGAACATCTTCAGCATGTGATGAAAGTTCGATGATTATGGTGCCACACACACCTCTGCGGGGAAGGAATTCAACAGCCAACAGCACCCCAAGCTTCTAAAGATGGAGGAACGACCATGAGCTGCCCAGTGATGATCTTAACACCTGGAAGGGTCTATATCAGGCATCCCCAAACTGCAGCCCTCCAGATGTTTTGGCTTACAACTCCCATGATCCCTAGCTAACAGGACCAGTGGTCAGGGAAGATGGGAATTGTAGTCCCAAACATCTGGAGGGCCGAAGTTTGGGGATTCCTGGTCTATATGGAAGGAGTCGGCCTTTCAGACATTTGGGGCCTATGTCATTTAAGGGCTTTAAATACTACCTTGAGCAACTTTGTTGGGCCCAGAAACAAACTAGTAATAATCAAATGTGTTGCTTTATTACACGCAGAGAGGGTTTTTTACATTAGAGAAATTAGAAAATATTCTACCCTCACTACCATTTGAAGTGGTACCAGAACCAACAGCAGTGTAGTGTGGAAGTTAAACCAAAGAGGCCTGAGTTCAAATCCTCACTGAGTCACAAACCTTGTTAGGTGACCTTGAACCAATCACCTTTCCATTGTGAGGATTAAATGGGGGAAACAGAACCATGCACACAGCCCTGAGTTCCTTAGAGGCTAGATAACTGTGTGATTCATAATACATGAATCCTAACTCCCATCCTGAGAAAATATTAGAGACCTCTCTTTTTGGGGGGGGGGAGGATGAATCCCACAGGCAAATGCTTTCAGGTCACAGATAGCACAGGAATATGTAGGAAACATATAGCACCTAGTGGACAGTTTTTACCACTGTGCTCCCAAGACATTTACCAAAGAAATTCTCCTTCACTTGAAATTGTGCCTGTGAGTGGTTGGGCTGAGGGAAACACTTGTAAATTCTCTGCCCAGCAATATTCTCTCTCTCTCTCTCTCTCTCTCTCTCTCTCTCTCTCTCTCTCTCTCTCATATCAGTGCATGTACCTGCTCCAAGTGTGGCAAACAATATCAACTGGATTGCCTCCTGGAAATGAACCTCAAGATCACCCATCTCCAATTTAAGCTAGAAATTAGTAGTTTTTTCAAGACAGAGAAATGTGGCATTTTCTGCTCCAGGAGAAATTCTTCCTCACTTTCCATACTCAATGAGGTCAAATCATCTACTGCAACACAGTAACCTTTCAAATAACATATGCACTAGCTTGCTTGACTGGACCACCCACCTTTCTCATGTATAGAAAAAAGACCAGAGAAAAGGTCAGTGTGTTGTAAACGTATCATGGAAAGTGCAAGACTTGTGACAACTAAATAAGAAACACCACCTTTATAAGAATACAGGTTCATATTGCACAATACTCAGAGTCAGGACACTTGATAACATGGAACAGGTTTGTGGGCTTCAGTTTTATGTAGAGTGGCTGGGGCAACCCAGTCTGATGGGTGGCCTATAATAAAAATAATAAAAATAATGTTAAACAACAAAGTAGGACTTTATCCACACATTATTATGCAAATAGAATGGATTCATGGGTACAGAGGTGCAAAAGTGCCATGGACCAGTAAATGATGGTTTGTCCTCTCAAGTTTGAACCAGGAATCAGATCTGCAGGGTTAAGGAACATAGGAATGTGCCCTATACTCAGTTGAGACCATTGGTCCCTCTAGTTCATTGTGGCAGAAGCTCTCCAAGGTTTCAGATGGATATTTCCTGTCCCTACTTGGAGATGTGAAAGATTGACCCTGGGACATTCTGCAATGCACTGAGCCCCAGCCCTTCCACTATTCCCTATGACAGTTGCTACCAGGTACAGTGGTACCTCGGGTTACAAACGCTTCAGGTTACAAACGCTTCAGGTTACAGACTCCGCTAACCCAGAAAGAGTACCTCAGGTTAGGAACTTTGCTTCAGGATGAGAACAGAAATCGTGCTCCGGTGGCATGGCGGCAGCAAGAGGCGCCATTAGCTAAAGTGGTGCTTCAGGTTAAGAACAGTTTCATGTTAAGAACGGACCTCCGGAATGAATCAAGTTCTTAACCAGAGGTACCACTGTATCTTCCTTGCTCCTTCTACTATTAGGAGAACGTTCTAATGTCAAGGCCGGAAAATGCAGCTTTAATCTTTCTGTTTACTACAGTGGTGACTGTTAATCTATGACTGCTCAGGTATCTCCTACCCCGCTGTTGAGGAGATCTGTGGCCCATTCAAAATGCAGTTCCTGGCACACCACTTTGGTCTTTAGGCCAGTTGTTGTGCAGATAAATGTCCAAATACTTGCCACACCCAGCCATTGACATTCAGGCTGATGACTAAAGAGTGTGACAGGAAGCGAGGATGGTTGGGTGTTCAACTAAAAAATGTAGTACATAAGAGAACGGGTGTGCTTCCTTAACTGCATTAGCCTGATGAGTTGGAAAAGGGTCCAGATGCACTTTGACAGATGTACATATAAATTACTCATAGCCATATCAGCACAGAATGCTTTCCAAAACAGAATTTGAACTTTGGATAGGGGGGAAGGTACCATTATGGGACAATAAAACCATAATCTGTTTCTACTACTAGAAGGACACATATATTTAAAGTCTGATCATATTCTATGAGTATCTTACGTAAGTTTATGGGAAGAATAAGTATTTCATGTTGTAAAATATAACACAAATGCAGGTTTCAATGTGTACCTAGGAGGAATATGCTGTATCTGGAGCATGTAGTAAAAAAAAGCTGTAAATGGTGAATGAGAAGTCTAGCAATGAGCTAGTGATATGTTAAGCCGACCTCTATGGGCATCTTGCCATCCTCTTGCTTATCAGGTGACAACTTGTTAAGATAATTAGCTCACACTAATCACCCACCTGTGGAACACAGAAGCTGAATCTGGCCTATCCCATTTGAACAATTTTGTTTTGTGTATCATTAGAAAGAGCACACAAGCTGTCGGGTAGCATACTTCAGTGCAGAAGAGGTACAAGCAAACACCTCTTTTAATAATGAAACCAAGTAAACACAATTTACGACCCCATAGACACAGCCAATGCATTCCTGACTCATTTTATCGCATTATCTATGTACCTGACTGAAATCTTCATCTTTACAATGATCTGGCCCATCTTACAACCCTTGCAGAATGATTAGTTTGTCAAAGTTAATGAACATGGGGAAATATGAAATAGAGGTGCTTGTCTCCTTTGAAGAAACAAATAGGTCATTAAGCCATTAAATATGGGAACACCACCTGGAGAGGGTGGATGAATGGTGGAGTTTTACAGCTTACCCTCTGATCACATTCCATGGAGTTTCTGACAGTGTAAAAGAAAACACAACAGTCATCCAGCTCTCAGCCTAATAAACCTAACCACAGGACCCCTTTTCGAAAAGGTTGGTGGGCTTGCCACCTTTCTGAAGGATGGAACATCTAACAGATGCAGATCATAGAGAAACTGACAAGTGAGGAAAGCTTTGCAGCTGTTGGTTTCTGCCTGTTAAAGACATAGATCAAAGAGAGGAAAGCACTGGCACGTGAGCCAGATGTGGCCCATGAGGCCTCCCCATCTGGATTATATGCATCCCCTCCTCCCTGAATAGTAATTAGACTGGAAATCTTTCCTTCAGAGCTGTGGGTCTAAGAGCAGTTGAGCTATGCGAAGAGACAGAAAAACTAAGCAAAGTTTATAATACTTGGGAATAGAGTTGCCATAATATACTGTATCTCCTAAAACTAATTTTGGTTTGAATTTGGGGTTCTTCTTCAGGAGAAACTTGTGAGGAATTTCCAGGAATCAAAAAGATTGACAATAAGCAGGCTGTTGGAAGGAAGCAGGCAGCGTGATTAGAGGACAGGATCAGAGTGGATGTGGCTACATCCAAGGTCTCCACAATAATCAGCCAGATCCTTGCAAATCTATAGAAAAAGCAGGTTCATGTTTCATTCTACATGACTTCACCCTTAGCATTTCACATTCCATCTCTCAGCAGTGATAGGGAATCTGTTGCCTTCCTAATGCTGATTGACTGATTATCATCATCATCATCATCATTTCTATACCGCTTTATATTTTAAAGAACAAATTTCAAAGCAGTTTACAATACATTAAAACATCAAATAAAACATCAAATAAAACAATCGAGAATAAAATAAATCCCTGACCATTGGCCAATCAAGCTGATGCTTATGAGAGTCCAACAACATCTAGAGGACCACATGTTTCCCATCCTTGATTTACAGCTTTCCTGGAGGGTATTTGTTATTCACTAGCAGACATTTAAAAATGTAATGATTGCAGCAAAGGCACTACAATATTATGCCTTCCATTTCCCTCTGGCAGATTTCAAAATATCTCATCCTTGGTAAGCATCTTCTGCATTACAGCCATGAAAAGAGACAGCTGTGAAAAAGGATCCAAGAAAGTGAAGCAGGGGCGGAAATGTGACCTCTCTCTCACACACACACACTAATAGCCCAAAGACATGACCCATAACCCTCTTAAGTTGAGGGATGTGCATTAAAGGCAATATTCCTGTTGAGATTTCTAACAGTGGTGCATGATGGACTGCAACCTTAAACTCCCAAACATCAGCCCAAATGCTTTGCTTTAAACCCACTTAGTCCCATTTAGGTCAGTGCGTTGTGGATCATGTTGTTAGTACATCATCAGAGTTGTGTTTGGGAGCTGCTGATGCTACAAAAAGCACACCTGAACTGCAGACTTCAAGGGGATGGCTGTTCAACATTTCTAATTAAGTCAGGGAAATAGTTGTGCACAAAATTCTGATCCGTTACTGCAAAGGACAAATTACCGCAATGCATTGAAAAACACAAGCCTTGCTAGATCAGGCCAGTGACCCACCTGGACCATGTCCTGATTTTACAGTGGCCAACCAGATGCCCTCAAGCAAACCCCAGCAACTGGCATTCAGGGTTTTTATTGCCTTTGACAGTGGAGGGAGCACACAGCAATTGAGGCTTATGGCCACTGAGAGCCCTATCCACCACAAATAAGCTTCAGTTTCAATTTATTCCTTAGCATTAGCAATGAGTGAAATTACTCCATCTTGATTTGTAATCAGCATAGCCTTCTCAGGGTTTCCTGGAGAATTCTCAAGTTTTACCTCAAGTTTTCTATGCTCAGCCTAAGGCAAGCCTTTTGGCCACACCAATCCTCTGCTGCCAGAGATACCGTCTTTTCCACACTTTCCCAAACTTATTAAGTCCAAATGCGAGGGGAGAGAAACCAGAAGCACTAAAGACCAGTGACAGTAGGGGGCTCGCCCTATATTCCCATGGCTTCCCCATACAATGAAGGCTTCTGAGAATATCCAGAGCCTCCACTGCACATGGGAACCAGTTTCTCTCCATAGTTCTGAGGAAGGCATGAAAATGTTCCATCTATAGATGCCTTCAGAAGTTACCATCTGGAGCATTTCAAGCACAGGTAGAAGGAGAAGTGGAGACACATACATACACTTGCCCTGCCCTCAATGCTCCACCACCAAATCTTTGCATACTGAGTGGAAGGTCTAAAGGAGGACTCACGTGCAGGCTTCACCAGTAATTGGCTCCACCATGTAAGCTGTAGACTCCATCATGTGATTGGGAACCCTGCCCAACTCTCTCAGTGTTGCCCACACTGGGATTTAAATTTATTGGTTGGGTCACCTTTGTCAGGAGTAATCAATTTGGTGCACTCCAGATGTTGCTAGATGCCAACTCTGATTCACTAACCACCAGGGCTTATGGGGACCGTCTGATGTAATGATGCTATGGACTTGTGCAAACAAAATCACATAGGGCAAGGATAGCGAACATGGTGTCATCATACAACAGCTGGAGGGCACAGTATTGGCCACTGTAATTTTGTTTACATAAGCCCATGACATTATTGCATCAGACAAGCATTGTTGTGACATCAGAGACAAAATAATGTGAGTTCCTGCCACCAAAATGCAAGAGGAGGATGAAGATTTGCCCAGAGAGGAGTAGCATTGAAAAATGCCCCAGTAAGCGCTGATAACCACATAAAATGAGAGATGTCAGAAAAAGAATGCAAAATTAAGGAAAATAGGTTTGGCTCAGCATTATTTTTAGTCTCTGGATCATCAATTTCTTTCAACATCATGAATTCTGCAGAACACTGGCTTTTATGTCATAGTGGTACAAAACATTCCACATTATAGTTTCTTCTTTTTTTTAATTTCAGAGAGAAATATGAATACTTATTTCTATGCCAAAAAGAAAGAACAAAAGAAAGAGCCAAATGTGTCAAAATATTTATGAAACCATTGCCTGGCACTCCAATTCACGGAATGGAAATAGCAACTACTATTTTCTCAAATGAAAAGGTTTATGGCTGTCTTAATGTGATGAAAGCTCAAGGGCTCTGCCATTATTTCTTCCCTAGCCTCCCTATAGTGTTTCCTTGAATGATGACATGAGTCTTTTTCATGAGCCAAGTTTTTGTGAAGAAAGTCCTCAAAACACATTATTAAATGTCATAAATGTACAATTGTGTGGTTGATGTCAAGGAGAGTTACCAGTGGTCGATGTGCCTAAAACCATATAAAAAGTTATGGTAACTGTTATGGAAATTCTGTGTTCTTAATTGCCCACATAAGCCTGATGCGTTACAATGAGTTTTCAGTAAGCATTTAAAAGTTGAATATCTATTGGCAGAGTATTCCACAATATTGGCCTGATGGCACTAAAGATTCAGTTTCTTCTTGTGGTCTAATGAGCCTCACCAACTTGGGGATCAACCATTGACTCTCCTGCAGATTATCTCAGTGATCGAGCTAAGACAGGTAGTGCCTGAAGTACCTTGTAGCTATGTTGTTCAGAGCTTTGTAAATGAATACAAGATCTACAACTTTTACCAGCCCCAGCCAGCATGGCTGATGGTCAGGAATGATGTGAGTTGTAGTCCAACATCATATGGAGTTTGAGGAAGTCTGCTCCAGACTCATGTGTGGACAATCAGGAAGATGGGCATTGCTGAGACACCCAACAACCCCGTGGTATCTGCTTCAATTGTTTTGTGGAGAAGTCCGTTTCAAAACACTAAAGAAGCACCGGCAAGTTAATATGAAATGGGAACATCAACTCTAGATGAATTACCTGCAGGTTAAGGCAGCATTTGCATTTGTAACAAAAGACAAGTTCTTTACTGTGCATATAATTTTGTCTATTTTGAGGATAGGATTCCACTGTGCAAGGATGTTTTGACAACTCAGACTGCTTGCAAAGGGGTAGTAATTGCAACACTGTTTCAGGTATACTTAAAGGGTAGCTGGGATGCATGAAGGCATTTCAATAAGATAAAGGAGATTTGAAAAAAGCAAATAAGCAGTCCTTGTCCCCTCACTTCTCAATGGCAAATTATTTGAAAGAGCAGGAAGGAAGGAAATATCTTTCTGGGGGTCTCAAAAGGCCAGAAAATAAAAGGAGGGGTAAATGTATTTATTACATTCAGGAGACACAAACGCAGGAGGCCAAAAAGACATTAAATGATTCTCAAACATTTATTCAAAGCATAAATATGCCACAATTTTGGAATGCAATTTCTCTCCCAATATTTCAGAGATTTCCCTGAGCCTGCCAAAATATCATTTTGTCCTCTAAAAGTATTCCGGAATCATATCTCTTGGTGGCAGTGAAATAGGAGAATAACACAGAGCCCAAGAAATTCTTATTGGTTTACTATCATTTCCTATTCTCCTTTTCTTCCCTAATAGCAATTCTCATTGCCCACAACAAAACTGAAATAACTGATTGGCTTCAATCTTTGCTGCTGAAAATAGTCTTTCAAAGCCTCCTTTCAATGTCCTTTCTTCCCTGGTGTTAATTGATCCGTATAATTGTGACAGCCTCAGCAATGCCTTGTGCAGGTCCACTTTTGGTATCTCGGTCCAGACAAATGTGATCCCACTCAAAAGAGTGAACCCTACTTAATTTCCGGACCTGGGGACCAGCCACCCACAAGACCTTGGTCTTGTTGAGATTCAGTTTTTGATTTCCAGCCCTTTTCCAGTGTAATAATGTTCCCTTGGTGCAGCAATTTAAATTAATGAGCTGCATGATTGTAGCAGCTCATTGCACCTACATACCTGACATGCCGACTCTGCACATACACACCATATCTCAATGACAGCCACAAAGAAAGGGTGAGGTCTTTATGATCCTTTCTGGTCTGCATTCCAACCTGATCCTAGTTGTCCTAACCCATTTTCTTCCTTTTCAGCAGCTACAAAGGGATTGTTGGTGTAGATACAGGGCATAGGACTTTGTGATTGTACAAGAAGGTGGTGGTCCTTTGCATAATCTTGTATTTATCCCATGGACGGGCATTCATGGGCCCAATAGATCTCAGGCAAAATGGAAGGCATGCTTTTTTTTCTCCATGCTCCTGGGTTTGAGGGATTCTTTTTCGAAGTCACTACTTCCAAGACTCTTCCTCATACTCTTGTTAGAGGCTTATTAACCCTCCGTCCTGACTGCCTCTGGCAATGGTCCTATGATACATCAAACTTTGGCGGCTGAGAAAGGTAGGAAACGCCTATGAGAAATGCAAACTAAGGTGCTCCAGATGGAATGTCTAAATGTTGTTTCAGTTCTTCCTTTTGGGAAGAAGGGTTTTTAATGACAGCTAACAGGGGAGAGCTTAGGGATGCCAAGAGGCCATGCCAGACAATATTTTGGAACTGTACTGCTGTTGCAGCTTACGTTGGATGGCAAATTTATTGGTTAAAACAGATATATAATTATAACTGGGGAGGTGCATTTTGGAAGCCGCAGCCAGGACCTGGCAGCTAAAAACAGTCCTGCTTACTTGTTAACAATGTTTTCTCACTGTAATTCTATCCAAAACTAATGAACGCATTGGAAGGGAGATCACAAGCTTCAGCGGGGTTGGGCGGGACCTTTCAGCCACTATATACTCTCTTTAGCAACACAATAAAGTGTTGATTAAAGGGCCTGTCTGCAGCCATTCAAATAAACTGGAGCTGTGCCGTGACATTAATTAGATCTGTGGACGGCAGCCCAAGTCAGTGTAGCTCTACTGCATTAGAGGAATATTGTTTTTCAAAAAATAAAATCATGTAATGCAAACTGGTAGAACAACAGGACCCAAAAAGTTTATAGGTAATATTTTTATCACATATTATTTACCGGAGGTAGTGGTCTCAATGAATCTGTAAGGGCATGAGAGCAGGAATTGGCCTTCTCTTCAATGGCAAGCGAGCGTTTTGCATATGAAATTTCAGAAGGCTGGGTTGCAATTACGGAGGGTACTAGGCATTCTTTAATGGAGGCAGAGGTGGATTTCCTGCATTTTGGTGTTGCACAGGGTGCCACTGAAATTTGAGACCCCAAAGTCTGCTACTGAAGCAGGTGTGGGTAACCTTTGGTTTTTCAGATGTTGCTGAACCATAAATCCCATCAGCTCTAGCAAGCATGGTCAATGGCCAGAGATTATGAGAGTTGTAGACCAGCGACCTCTGGAAGGCCAAATGTTCCCCACAGCTGCTTTAAAGGGACAAGGCACCATATCTAGGTGCAGTTCCATTTTGCATTTTTCCCCCATTGGGTGAAGACTTGTGTACAGTAGGGGAAAACAAACATGGTCCCCTTCATATGACAAAGCTCTGGAAGTATTGATTTGGGGCCACAACTGTACATCTTTTGAAGCAACTGCCCATTGCTGTGATGCCCAGCTGTAGGCACACTATCGAAAAGATTCAAAATCATCACAAGCAATAGTAAACACACACCAAAGTGGGGGAGGGGGGCATTAGCTCAAGGAGTAGTATGTGGTCCAGCAGGCCTCTCCCCAGGTCACATTCCCTCTCAAGCCACACCCCTCACCTCCTCACTTTGTACACTCCTTGAGTGTTTTTGTTTGGTTATGTGACCTTGAACTCTGACAATGCTTTTTGCTTGGAGGATAGAAAGGCATCCTACTACTAGCATCAAATGTGATCCTTGGGCTGAAAAGTTGCCTTATCCCTGCACTAAGGGATACATAGCTCCCCCCCCTCTCATTATAATAATTTATGCTGGCTGCACAACTTCAAAAGGAAGCAACACTCCTGTATCTTTAATTCTTCTTCCATTGTTGTTCTTAATTGAGTAATCACCAGCTACACAATTGCCTCAAAGAGATGGGCAGTAAAAAAAGTCAGCACAAAAAAGCAGCTAAAAACACAAAGAAACAGCCAGTGCATTTAAAACAGAACAAAACAATAAAAAATAGATACTCATGGCAAAGAGTATCCACCCACATATTTCAGTGGAGAAAAATGTTACTGGACTCAAATTCCCATCAGCCCCAGCTAGAATGGCCAGTGTCCAGGAAAGATGGAAGCTGTAGTTCAGCAACATCTAGAGCAGGCAGCCCCAAACTTTGGCCCTCCAGATGTTTTGGACTACAATTTCCATCTCCCCCGACCACTGGTCCTGTTAGCTAGGGATCATGGGAGTTGTAGGCCAAAACATCTGGAGGGCCAAAGTTTGGGGATGCCTGATCTAGAGGGCACCACATTGGCTACAGTTGTTTAAATGTCTAACAATGTACATGTAAACTTTGGGACTGAACAAAAATTACAAGATGTTTATAATGGGAAAGCTACATTTAAAAGCCAGAAGTCTGGTTCATTCATGGACTCATCTCTGCTTGTTATGTTTGCCATTTCCACCAACAAAGGTGTGCGGAAACACAAAAGTTATCTTCTTAAGCTTGATAATGTGATCTGGATGGCTAGGAGTGAGCAAGAGAGAGATGGAGACTCTTGTCAAAAGGGCCTGTAAGTACATTTATCATGGCAGTCTGATTCCAAAGCTAGACCATTTTGTTGAGCAGATTTATTCATTTCGGATGGAACTGGGACAGGGGCCAGCAACGTTTTTTGAGGCCAGTCCAGTCAACTCCCCAGCACACCTCTTGGTGGGCTGGAGCGTGCGCGCAAGCTATTTCCGGCCCTCTTCCAACCCAGAAGTCAGTCCCCATGACGAGAGAAAAAAATGGTGCCACGAAAAATAAAAGCACGGAACCCCCACGGCCAATCCATGGAATGGCCATGGGCAGGTTCCAGGAAGCTCATGGGTCGGAAACGGCCCACGGGCCTTAGGTTGCTGACCTCTGATCTGGGACATTGGATGCAGTTCTTATCTTATAAGTTTTTTTTTAAGCATTTAGTAGTCTTGGAGCCACTTATTTTCTTCTTCTGGGAAATAAAAAATAAGTACGGTACTCCTACACAAACAACACACCTTACAACACAATCCTATAAAAGTCTGTTGTTGTTGTTTAGTCGTTTAGTCGTGTCCGACTCTTCGTGACCCCATGGACCATAGCACGCCAGGCACTCCTGTCTTGCACTGCCTCCCGTAGTTTGGTCAAACTCATGTTCGTAGCTTCGAGAACACTGTCCAACCGTCTTGTCCTCTGTCGTCCCCTTCTCCTAGTGCCCTCAATCTTTCCCAACATCAGGGTCTTTTCCAAGGATTCTTCTCTTCTCATGAGGTGGCCAAAGTATTGGAGCCTCAGCTTCACGATCTGTCCTTCCAGGGAGCACTCAGGGCTGATTTCCTTAAGAATGGATAGGTTTGATCTTCTTGCAGTCCATGGGACTCTCAAGAGTCTCCTCCAGCACCATAATTCATAAAAGTCTACTCAGAAGTAAATACCATTCAGTTCAGTGGGAATGTATGTTGGCCTGCAGTTTCAAAGTCTTATAAGCAATGAATTACTAGTGTGCAGAGAAACTTATCAACTGAATACTGCCATTTTGTGAAAAAAGAATTACACATTATTTTATGTTCAATATTCCTGCTGTTCATGCCTCTTCTGCTTTATCAGACAGTGATTTGATGCTGTTGCATGAATTGATTCCCCAGATGCCTACTAACATTTTCTTCCACCTCTAAGAGCATTTCTTTTTTGAAAACAACAACAGCAACAACACGTTCATATCGTTCTTTGAATGTTTTTTTTTTAAGCTGATGTACACACACGAGACGTGGGTGACGCTGTGGGTTAAACCACTGAGCCTAGGGCTTGCTGATCAGAAGGTTGGCGGTTTGAATCCCTGCGATGGGGTGAGCTCCCGTTGCTCAGTCCCAGCTCCTGCCAACCTAGCAGTTTGAAAGCACGTCAAAGTCAAGTAGATAAATAGGTACCGCTCTGGCAGAAAGGTAAATGCCGTTTCCGTGTGCTGCTCTAGTTCGCCAGAAGCGGCTTTGTCATGCTGGCCACATGACCTGGAAGCTGTACACCGGCTCCCTCGGCCAATAACATAAGATGAGCGCCGCAACCCCAGAGTCGGTCACGACTGAACCTAATGGTCAGGGGTCCCCTTACCTTTTACACACACACACACACACACACACACACACACACACACACACACACACACAACTTTTCACTTATACACCACAAGGCAGCATAGGGCACAATGTAAAAAGCACAATAAGACCGTTTTAATTTAACATTTTTTTTGGTGGCCCAGCCTTACCTATTTTGGAAACTAGTTTCATCAACCCATTCTATATACCATTCTCCTTAGCCTAATGATACTATTTGAAAAATCTGAAAGCTGTATTGGAGAGTCACATATCAGTTTAGCAGGGGCTGTTGCCATATGAGTCAGGCATAGTTAAAATGTCATATTGCATTGGGAAACTGGCAGCCACTGATTTTACTACAATCCTCCTCCTGCAAACACACACATGCCATTAAATTAAGTTGGAGCTTTCCTGCAGCATACACATACTTTTGTGAGCCTAAGGATATATCTTCAAAGCAAATGGAAATTTTTATCACTGGTATCAAGGTAATTGGCTCCCTGTAAATGCCTAAGATTACTAGGAAGATAAATGACAGGTTTGGAAAGGCATCTTGTTCTTGGGACAGTGCCAATTCAAATCACAAATATAACAGAAATACGCTTGAATTGTTTTAGAAAAGATCTCCCCCCCCCCCCGCCCCAACTGCAAAAATGATAGTCAGTTATAACTGCTTCTGGGCTGAACCTTTTCACCAACCTTTTCAAAAGAGGGTGGGAGTGAAGAAAAAGCTCCCCCCCCCTCAATAGCTTTTTCAGATAAATGTCATGGAGCGGGGAGGGGTTGCACGTACCACATTAACTCAACAAGGTGGTTAAGGGGTTTTATTGTCCTTAATTGTTTTCTTAAAACTCTGTACATGCTCATAGTGCCATTGTTGCAGAGTCTCCAGGGTGTTCAAAGAAGAAGTGTGTTGGAAGCCTGTTTGCAAAGAGCCCCCAGTAATGCAGGGCTTAAAAAACTGTGTTAAGGGCAATAAGAACACATCAACAACCTCACACAGTTAATAAGTGCAAAAATAAAATAAAAACCAAAACTATCCTGAAAGCTTAAGGAACCCTCTTGATTTCACAGTAGATGTAAACACCCACAAATTTAGGTAACAGTATTCACTATGCCCAGTGCTATTTTTCTAGAAAAAGAGGTGCTGGAACTCACCATGAATGTCTCCCTTGTTCTCCTATAACGGCAATGGCGCCCACCTGAGTAGTGCAGGAACTGAGTTCTGGCGAGTTCCCTTTTAAAAAATAAAAACCCTGACTACACCTGTAACCAAAACACATTGCCATTTCAACCTGACACAGCTGATAGCAGCTCACATGATTGTGTGATATGTTTTCAGCATCACAGCAAGGGGACAGCTACTCTCCGACAGCAACCCCTGATTGCAGAGAGCTCTTATCCATCACTAAATGCCTCCAAGCCAGAGCAACTATATTTTAGCCAAGATTTACTGCAGAATACATCACTAGGATGTAGGGCTACACTGACCTATTTATAAAAGCCCCTTTCAGGTAGAGACAATATTGCTGCAAGAGGTGCCAGTGCAACGCCAGTGGATGCCAGCATGCCCAACAGTACCTCCTATGGTGCCCGCGAAAAGCTTCAGTAAATATCCACTCCAAAGACACACAGTAACAAGAGACCATTGGCTCCTTCAGTTCAGTTCCACCCTTCCTACATGGATAATGCTTTCACATGCCCCTGCAGCGGCCATTTTGTGTTATGCCACATTCCCATGGCAGTCAATTAGTGACTGCTGTCCATGGCCAGGGTGAATTTTTCTAAAAGTGAAAATCCGGACACAAAGGTTGTAGAGCTTTCTTTTAGTTTTGCCCTGTTGGGCTTTTTTTTTTTTTTTTTTTTTTTGCAAAAATGCAAAAGTTTTTTTTTAAGTTTTTGAGATATTTTTAAGGGAAATCAACAAAAATGACACTGCTGACATGGATTTTCCCATACATTTTAGCGAATTTTGCCAGGACACTGCTTCTGACTGTAGTATTCCAGCTATGTCCAGGAAATTCCAGACGTATGGCAACCATAGCTGCCAAGTTTTCCCTTTTCTCGCGAGGAAGCCTATTCAGCATAAGGGAATTTCCCTTAAAAAAGGGATAACTTGGCAGCTATGATGGCAACGCTATCCATGACACTTCCTTAAAATTTCAAATCACCTCACTGACCCAAAATGGTTGACAGCTCCTGCCTTTTTCAATTATTTTATTGTTATTATTATTACCCCAAGGTCTCAGGGTAGGTCATAAAAATTAAAATAATTTAGCACTTGAGAGTGTCTGTAGGAAGGGGATGGTATTCGAAGCACGAGTCATTTAGGGCTTTAAACACCAATGTGAACACCTTGAATTAGGCCCGCAACTGTTTTAAAACAGAGGCTATATGAGATCTGAAGATAACCCCAGCCAGTGTTTGGCCACTGTACTGCACTGAGAAAGAGACACACTCATTCTCCTCAACTGCCCTGCTTTGAGCTGGACACCTCAGAATTACAGAAGCCATCCTGGCTTCTGATTGGACCTGGGCTGTCCTGTTTTGGCTTCTGCAGAACTGTGGCCCCAAAAGACACATGATTTGGGGAGTCATGTTCTTGTGTGAGCCACCTGGCTTCCACGAGAGCACAACCCCCAAATACACATGTCCCTTTTTTTCCTCTGCAGCATGTTGGAGGGTATGCATCCATTCTTACAGGTGTGCAGGGAAGAGGTGTTCTCGGGGACTTTCTGCGCATGGTTTCATGCATAGCTCAGGAGACACGCCTTTCACTGCAATGCCACCTCTCCCTGACATGTCCATTCTTATATTTTGAATGCCTGGAAAAGGAGTGCAGTCTCAGGTTCATTTTTTGCATGGATCTATGTGTCGCCACTAATTTCACGCGAGATTGTGCAGGTTGTGGGTAATGCCTTGCTCAAAATGAACATGATCTTGTCCCAAATCAGTGCGGCTGGCACCAGCACTTCTTCTGATGGAGGCAGCACGGCAGGCAGGGCACTCATGACCATACCACCTGGGGAGCTTCTGCCACCTGAGGCAGCATCCTCACCCTGCCTAATGGCTGGACCGGCTCTGGTTTAGTGGGTGTCCTTGGTCAGTCACTGTCTCTTAGCCTAACCTACCACACAGGGTTGTTTTAAGGATAATATGGGGGGTGGGGTGGGGGTGGGGAACCATGCACACACATAAGCTTGAACTCCAAGGGTGAAAGGTGGGATATCAGTGTAATGACAAACAATGAGTTGGCCTTTCATTTCAGGTGCTGACTTGAAGTCCACCTCAATTTAACACCCAGGCACCCAGAACCTCTTGCCAAGTTTCTTGTCAATCATCAGCTTCTTTGGATATAGCAACAAGACTGTGTTGTAGATGCTAAGTACAAAGAATAGTCCAAATGAGCAATCCTTTACCACTGAAAGCTAGATTAATTGTGATCTGGCATATGTATTATAGTCTTTGCAAAAGCTGAGCAGGGTAAGCTGACTTTGAGTTACTGCAAATGAAATATAATTTCCTTTTACCATTCCCTTACAATTGTGTAAGACATACACGCCAAATCCATTCCCTTTAAATGATGGCTTACTGCAGCCCGATAATTTTTCTTCCCTTAACTCATTTAGGTGATATCTTTCTTCTCTCCTGGCACCAGCTCACTGTCTTGTACGCACATACCATCATTTGTTCCAAAACACACTTGGAATTTCAATGCGTTCCATTTCTTTTTGGAATAGAGTGTTTCTGTGATTAACTTCTACAAGCAACACACTATTTTAACTTTACTTGGTGTCAGATCACCAGGAAACCTGAACTGGAATGCCAGGTTTGCAATTAACGGCACTACGATAAAGAACTTCATCCGCACACAATGACATAGACAGTTTTCACAATGTTAATTCTGTAATGCGCTGAGTTAATGCCGTTTGCTAAATTCAGAATGCTCCCCCCCTTCAGTTATAAGGTGAGTTATTGAGATGTAAGCTAATATGTTTAGTCAAAGTTGTTCAAGGATAGCTAAAGCTCAGGAATGAAAGGAAGGAGGATAATAATCTTAAACACATCTATTTAGACGTAAGCTACCTTGAAATCAATAGGGACTTATTTCCAAGGGTTTAGGTGTTTTAAAAAATGAGAGAGGTTATCAAGGGTATAATTATATTAAAATTCATACTATTCACAGACTGAAAACTTGCGCTTGAATCACATGGCACACTGACTTATACAAATGGGTTCCCACCCACTGTTGACTATAATAACCTCTTTGAATTTTATTTTTTAAAGAAACCTCTCATTTACTAATTGTTCTACCCTTTTTTGGTTGGGGGAAAATTTATTTTATATTTAGAAATGTGGCATGAGCTTTTAAACAGTGGGTTTTTGCCAAGCAAACCTACATCAAACATCATTGAATAGTTAGCCACACAGACCTGATGCGTGTATTTCCCCCCTATTCTCTTGAGATGCTCTTTGGTTTTTCAGAAAAAGATAAGTGTAAGGCTACAACCTCAGACCCAGAGATTAACAGAATAATTTACATTCTTCTGATTCAGGTCAAAGACCCATCTAGCCCATGATCTGGAAGGACAGATCGTGAAGCTGAGGCTCCAATACTTTGGCCACCTCATGAGAAGAGAAGACTCCCTGGAAAAGACCCTGGTGTTGGGAAAGATGGAGGGCACAAGGAGAAGGGGACGACAGAGGACGAGATGGTTGGACAGTGTTCTCGAAGCTACGAACATGAGTTTGACCAAACTGCAGGAGGCAGTGGAAGACAGGAGTGCCTGGCGTGCTATGGTCCATGGGGTCATGAAGAGTCGGACACGACTAAATGACTAAACAACAAAAGCCCATGATTCTCAGCTAAAGCAACCATGACAGATGACCATCCAACCTCTGCTTAAAAGCCTCCAGTGAAGGAGAGCCCACCACATTCTGAGGGAGTCTGTGCTGCTGTTGAACAGCCTTTACTATCAGGAAGAACTTCCATGGGTGCTTTAATTGATAGTCCTGCATAACAGGGGGTTGGAATAAAAGGTATCCTCAGGGAAGCCCACAGGATACATAGGATATGACTAAAACAGTGCTCTCCAGGTTTATATAATTCCTAGAAACTGGTTTTCAGAGGCATACTGCCTCTTCCATGGTGGGTTTTTGTTGTTGTTTTAAGCCATACAATGTGGCAGGTTGAAATAGATCCCAGGTTACAGGTGAAGTCTTGAGGGGGGTTCTTTATCCTCAGATTCTTCAAACCCATATTGAATTTGAAAGCTCACTCATCTTGAACTTTTGCTTCAACTCTGCCCCATCTACAACAAAAACCATAGTTGATGTGCTCAGGGCCACTCTTTCGGCTTGGTTCTTATACCCAAGGACAAAATACACCTGCATCACTGTGTTATGCTGGAAAGGTCATATGCGTGGAATAATCACAGAAATGAGGAACTTGATGCCAGCCAGATGTTGATGGACTACAGCTCCTATTATGAGTGATCATGGACCATGCTGGCTAGGGCTGGTGAAAGTTGAGAAACATCTGGAGGGGCACAGGTTCCTCACCTCTTATCTATGGGGTGTTTCTTCAACTGTAATGAAAGCTGAAAAGATACACTTCCTTCCAAATCATTTATCTAAGGGGAAGAATAAAGTCAGCCCAAGAGGAAGCATTATGGCAGCATCATTTTACTGATGAGTGGAGACTGTTAGCCTTGGAACCTTCTGCGTGAAAAGTGGGTGAGCTGCAGCCCCTCCTCTCACTGCCATCCCAGAAATACCCAGGAAGTAAGATATGAGCACAGGGAACCTTCCACTTTATTAGTGCAAATTTTATGTGATAAATTATAAAGGCTGATGAGGTTTTTAAAGAACCGTGTCTGCATGAATGAACTCAGCAAAACACAGTGCTATGGAAAAGGCAAGCAGAAATGCCATTTCAAAAAGCTGACCCCCATCACTCTGTGAGCAGCTAAATGTTCAAGCAGCTCTTAGTAGGTGTTTCAGCAAATACCAGAATTTAATTACTATTTTTCTTTGTCCTTTGCAGGTCATGGACTTCTCACTCAGGTACCTCAGAATTTAATGTGATGGTAAGATGAATAACACTTCTGTACCTGAAAAATCTGTAATGGAAAAATGGTACATTAGGAAATGGTGGCTACAATATTGTCCTATAAAAAGTAAGGCTGCTTTTATATTTGCTTTCTTGCTATTCCTGTAGTCTGAGTGATGCTGGTGAAAACAGTCATTCCGGACTCACAGCTAGGAATAAGAAAAATACTCCCATGTTAAACAGACGTCTTTCTTCCCCATTTTCCTCTATGATCTCATGGCCACAGGCAAGGGTGAGTCTAAGATGATCTCTTGCTCTAGGCTACACTTGACAAGGCAATCTAAGTTTGTAATCTATAACTCTTTTGGAGTCTAGTCTATGCCCCCTACAGACTTGTATTATACCTCAAAGTCTATCCAGTGCTATTTCAACATGAAGAAGTTTTATCTCACCCTCACAAATAGTGTGTGCATATATATAACACTATATCTTATTCAGCGTATTATTTAAAAAAAACCTTGTAAATAACAAAACCCAATAGAGTGAAAAAACCTATGTTTCATTATTACTAATTGATTGATATATCTTGTGCAGGTCAAGTTAGGAAGGTGAAATAGGACCCTATTTCACACCACTATTGGAATCACTCCTTTCCGTACCATAGAATCATCATTGTTATTATAATTTGTATTACTGTGATTCTTTCCTGCATTTCCCCATAAAACCCCATGGGGAAGAGGCTTTGTTTTAACTTTAAAATCAGTTAAAACAATTTATAATCAAAACGATTGGGTAGTTGTATATGAGTTGGGTGCCAAAGGCCAGGGTGAAGGGGTGTGCCTTCAGCATATGACGAAAGCTACACTGATACAATGAACATGCTATACACACTTCTTTAGGGAGGGAATTCCACAGGTGAGGGGCTGCACATGCCCCTCTTGGTGCCTTGAGGTCATCATCTCAAACGCTTCTCTGAGTGCCCTTGCATGGCACATTGCAGTAGTGCTTGGAGGGATGGGGTTCAGGAGCTTACCTGACCTCCCATCATTTGCACTGCATATGCCTACTGAGAGATAGAGATACAGACAGGCAGGGCATAATGCAAAAGCATCAATGGCTCCACCTTACCACCACCTCTTCTCCTCTGCCTTCTAGAGCAGCAGTGATGCTGGTGACAGGAAGTCAAGTGACCAGCTTCACCCTGCCCACTGCTACTGGGCACATGGTCCTACATGCAAGGGCCTTTTCAGCACTGCCCCCACCTCACCTGTGGGATTCCCTCTTTAAAGAGCCTGGCAAATCCTTTAAGGTCTTTCCAGCACTAGGCAAAGATTCAAACTTCCCCATTTAATGCAGGCACCCCCAACATAGCTGCCAAGTCTCCCGCTGAAAAAGGCGGGATCAGCAGTGGCGCAGCACTGGACATGCATAGAAGCAACTTCCGGTGCCGGCGCTGCCCACGCATGGGCAGAGCGGCACCCGAAATGGAGCCTTCCTGGCAGGTAGGAAATCCGGGGGATTTCCGGGATTTTTTTTTCTATTTGGGACAAAAGCGGGAAACGGATTAAAATCCGGGGGGTTCCCACGAAAAATGGGAGACTTGGCAGGTATGACCCCCCCAACCTCAGCCCTCCAGCTGTTTTGGGACTACAATTCCCATCATCCCTGACCACTGGTCCTGTTAGCTAGGGTTGATGGGAGTTGTAGTCCCAAAACAGCTGGAGGGCTGAGTTTGGGGATGCCTGATTTAATGTTTTTGCTCTTTTTATTCCTCTGCTTTCCATTTTTAATTTACTTAATGTGCGCTCTCTCTCTCTCTCTCTCTCTCTCTCTCTCTCTCTCTCTCTCTCTCTCTCTCTCTGTGTGTGTGTGTGTGTGCTGCTTCTCTCTGTTTTTAAAGTGGTCCTTTTAAAGTTGTGTTTTCTTTGCTCCACTGGGTTGCATTTTTATCCCAAATTGTAGCTGATTATTTTAAATGGTTTCTGGTTTTATATGATAAGCATGCCCAGTGAACCTCTGTTACAGGATGGTCAAACAGTATGTATAAAGAAATAGATGAGCAGGCAATGGTTCTTTGGATGAACACCAGGAAAAAAAATGTTTAATCTTATTCTGGTTTATCATTGCGATGGGCCTTGTTTGGATTTTTTTTGCATTAGGACCCAAAATGCCTTGGGCTATCTGTTCTTACCAGATTAAATAATAAATATATTTGTATCCACTGGAAGTTCAGACAGGTAGACATTTCCACTGGCAGAAGTGCAGAACTTGTGATCATCCTGATGTTGGTGGACTACAACTCTCATAATCCCCAATCACTGGCCATGCTGTCTGGGAGATGGAATACAACCACACTGGAGAGACCATCCATTCCCCACTCCTGTATTAAGGTACAGACATACCTCGGTTTAAGTACGCTTTGGTTGGTGTACTTTCAGTTTAAGTACACCGCAGACCTGTCTGGAACGGATTAATCCACTTTCCATTACTTTCAATGGGAAAGTTCGCTTCAGGTTAAGTACGCTTCAGGTTAAGTACAGACTTCCAGAACCAATTACACTCATACTTCGGGTTAAGTATGCTTCAGGTTGAGTACTCCGCGGACCCGTCTGGAATGGATTAATCCACTTTCCATTACTTTCAATGGGAAAGTTCGCTTCAGGTTAAGTACAGATGTCCGAAACCAATTGTGTACTTAAACCGATATACCACTGTATTTGATAGTACAGACTTGCACTTGGCTTCTAAGGAGATGAGAAGCATACATATACAGAGACTCTGATTCCCAGCAGAAACCAATGGTCAGAAAATATTGCATTGATTGGAGAAAACACTCCCTCCTCCCCACCCTTTATTTCTCTTTTCTCCAAGATTTGTCCTCGGTATACATACTGAGCTTTAGTTGTGAGCTTCTGGGAAATAAGTCTGTCCTTCCCCTTGGAATGTGACTTGATTTGGAGGCCTGACTTGAAAATGAAACATTTGTCATGAGCTGCACATAGGTAACTGGAATTAAGCCACCGCACAGGAGCAGATGAGAGGCCACACTGCTAAGGAAGTCCCTGTCTTTGTTAAGGAGAATTTAGAAGTCCTTGAAAAAGGGACACAGGGTAAAAAAATAAAATAAAAGTAAAACAGAATAAAATCATCATGTAGAGAAACTCAATATGCTCTGGATAAGAAGTTAGGTATCGGGACAGATTGCAGGATTCTTCTACTGCGGAAAGAACAACTGGACTATGAAATGGTTTTGCTAATAAAGCAGCCTTTTAAAAGGCTAGAGTGTGAGTAATGTACGATTTAAATTATCCAGATAGATAAAAGCTAGATTACCTCGATTGGAAGCAATAAGACCAGGGGGTACAATGTGCCAGCAACTGATACGTGACCCAATTCAGAATAACGATCAAATAACAAGAAAGGAAACAATATGAGAATTGCTATCTGGAAACAGAGATGGCACAGAGGCACAGAGAGAGTCACAAAACTGAGCAATGTGGCAATGTGCAGCCTATTTCTTTAGAAGGAAGTAGTAAATGGATATAGCGATGGAGCCATTTGCCCTGTTCAGGCTCAGAACTGATATTAGAGAATTCAAGGTGAGATACAGATTTCAGAGCCTAATTCTTCAATGTCCCGAATGATGCCACACGGGGCATGACAATGTCTGCTTACTCCCCCAACTTTCTCCAGAAATCCTCATGAAACAACCCTTTCCCACCTGCCATCCTCTCTTTCAGCCACCTGCTTACGTTGCTCTACCAGCAGGCATGCCAAGCTGCAAAGAGGCAGAGGGAAATTTAGGGGAGCATCGGGGCTGCTGCAGGGGGCTCTGCAACTATGAGGTAGAAAGGAAGGCAAGAGGTGGGGAGGGGGACTGAATTTTGGCATCACAGAGGGTGCCACTGAAATTTGAGACCCCCAAGGTCTGCCACTGACAGGGGAGAAAGAGACCCTCTTCCCTCCTCCTTTAACCAGAGTTGAAAGTACAAGGAAGTTAGTTAGTGAACAGGTGGGAAAACAGGGTGAGGGGCTTTGTAGGTGCGGGACAGGTGCACCCTTTGTAGGATGGAACAGAACTTCTCCAACTCAGCCTATAATCTGTGCCTGAGGAACACTTTAGTGGCTACAATGCTTTGCAAGCAGATCAAATTGGGTAAATGCAAACCTTCAAAAATACATCACAAAGACTTTTAAGGTACATTCAAGGGATGCGGGTGGCACTGTGGGTTAAACCACAGAGCCTAGGGCTTGCTGATCAGAAGGTTGGCGGTTCAAATCCCCGCGATGGGGTGAGCTCCCGTTGCTCGGTCCCAGCTCCTGCCAACCTAGCAGTTTGAAAGCACGTCAAAGTGCAAGTAGATAAATAGGTACCACTACAGCGGGAAGGTAAACGGCGTTTCCGTGTGCTGCTCTGGTTCACCAGAAGTGGCTTTGTCATGCTGGCCACATGACCTGGAAGCTGTACGCCGGCTCCCTTGGCCAATAATGTGAGATGAGCACCGCAACCCCAGAGTCAGTCACAACTAGACCTAATGGTCAGCAGTCCCTTTACCTTTTTTACAAGGGATAAAAGTGTAGACAAGCAAAATCCCCATTTGGGGGTGGGGAACTCCTCTGAACTCTCAACATCTTAAATGCAAACATTGGAAAGGAGTTTCTCAGCTGTATGAGCTTGGAAACCTCCATGGCAAAGGAGGGGAAGCTTTTCCATCCTAAGGGCTATATTCCCTTCCAAGAGCTAAATGGACAGGGCCAGAGACAAAAGGATGTGAGAAACCAATGCACGTTTTGCCTTTATACAGTAGTCTAGTTCCCTCTCTCTCTCTCTCTCTCTCTCCCCCCCCCCCCATCCAGAGAAGCAAGACACACCATCAGATTTCAAGGATGCATTCCAGCCAGGAAACCCCTCTAAAATACACAGGTGCAAAGCAGGTCCAAGGAGCCTTGAAGTTCATATTTAGCCCCCGAGGCTGAGATGCTCTATCCTTGGTTTACGCAGTCAGGAATCCTAGTAAAGACGGGTTCCTGATTGTTTTGGAGGCTTCTAAGAGTGTTCAATTCGATGCACGTGGAAGTCCATTTCAGAACTTCATGCTCCACGTGTGAAGATCTGAGAGGAGCCATGCTCATAGGGGCACTGGCTTGAATACATACCCTGCCCTCCATTTAACCCTTGCATGTTCAGACAAATGCCTGTAGAGCAGGCATCCCCAAACTTCGGCCCTCCAGATGTTTTGGACTACAATTCCCATCATCCCTGATCACTGGTCCTGTTAGCTAGGGATCATGGGAGCTGTAGGCCAAAACATATGGAGGGCCGCAGTTTGGGAATGTCTGCTGTAGAGGGTCTTTGAAAGTCTTGTTTCCTGCAATCTACACAACCATTTACACTACCTCCTCCATTTTAGAAGGTACAGGGAATGTTACTCCTTATTGATATGTTTGCCATTCCAATGATCTATTTTCAATACTTTAAACAGCCTCCTACTCAAAACAAAAACAGTGCATACAAACAGTACATTGAGTGTTTCCCAAAACCCAGCAGATGCCTGAAAATCTCATGAATAATATTCTTCCAGAATCTAAATAAAAAAATTCCTTCAGTAGCACCTTAAATACCAACTAAGTTTTAATTTTGGTATGAGCTTCCGTGTGCATGCACACTTCTTCAGATACACTTCTTCAGATTCTGTTTCAGTGTATCTGAAGAAGTGTGCATGCACACGAAAGCTCATACCAAAATAAAAACTTAGTTGGTCTTTAAGGTGCTACTGAAGGAATTTTTTTATTTTGTTTCGACTCAGACCAACACGGCTACCTACCTGTAACTAGAACTAGGGAAGGCACCACATTGAGCCTTCCAGAATCTAGTTAACCCTTTACATAACTGCCACAAAGCTGATGGTTTCTGCAGACTTCTCTCCATACATTTTGAGATAAACCATAATTTGCTTACGGGCTTTAGGTATTTTTTGCAACCCATGTTTCAGGATGACATTTTGGTATTATCTCATTTTTATCCTTGAAGTAGGTTAGGAAGCATCAAGACTGTGTCTTGTTAAGTTGAAAGTAAAGCCAGAGTTAGGGCTAGAGTTGCAAAGTCAAAGAGTTGAAAGCAGAGAACAATGGAGACTGAAGCCTCAACAGAAGTTCGCCTCAGCAAGCAAGCCTTGTTCGGAAGCCTTTATAGTAAATAGGGGATATTATGCTATCTGCTCTAGTCAATTTGTGCAGGGAAGCTTCCTTGGCCTATGTTGCTGGTCTCCTTTCAATTGCCAAATTGGCCAGTGGTAGTATACAAGCCAAATCCCTTTCCTGAGTACTCATGGGGTGCCAGTCCAAGATCTGCTGCAGGCTCAAGTCTGAATGAAAAACAGGCAATGAACTACATGGTTAAGTAGGCATTTGGATTGGGTCTTCAGACTCCACACTCCAGCTGTGCAAAATACACATGTGCAAATGTTTTTGCATGTACTTGTAAGGCCTTTTTTTAAATGGGGGGAACGATGAACATTTGCAAAGGAGGGAGTGTTGTAGTACTTATAGCAGTCTGAAGATAGGGTCCTTTTTCCATTAATTTTTGTATACATTTGTGGCATGGAGGCAGAGGTCTTAGCAGCACAAATGTCACACACTTGGGAAATGAGGCAACTAATTCTCCAGGAACATAGCTATTTGATGAAACATTATCATTACCAGGGGCTCTGTATGGAAAAAGATGGCCAGCCACCTATCCCCTTAGGTAACAATGTCACATCATCATGTGATAACATTCCCAGGAGTGTTAGTGATCCCATTCCATATGGGCACGGCAGCAGCTCTGCTGGGTATGCTGTGACTAGGCTGAGGCTTATAAAGGGGGAAGATGTGATTTTCTCATTTCTCTAATCTTAAATTCAGTTATTCAGTTTCGCACGTCAGTTTACATGTTTATTTAAAAAATCCTCATGAAAATTTACTGCATTTTATTGTTAATTTCTCTTAATATTTGTATGCAATTTTGCACAATATGCAGCTTTCTGCAAAGCATTGTCCCCTAAAAAAGTGTATTATTGTGTGTTACTTTCAGGAATCTATGCATTTATGTGGATGCTTTACCCTTGAATATGTGTTAGCATATTTGGCTGGCAAACTGCATTGCAAAATGCCAAAAATTGTACATATTGAAGGACGTGTGTGTTTTGGTTCTCAAAGTATGAACTAGGTAGGCTCACCTTGGAATGTGAACTGAATTGAATTTATCCCCTTCCCTAAAGTAAAGTATCCAGGTCTCAGACCACCCCATAAAACAGTAAGCAATATAACCCAGTCCTATGCACATACACCTCCTGGCAAATAGAAGGGGAAGAAATGGAGGCAGTGAGAGATTTTACTATTTTGGGTTCCACGATCACTGCAGATGGTGACAGCAGTCACGAAATTAAAAGACGCCTGCTTCTTGGGAGAAAAGCAATGACAAACCTAGACAGCATCTTAAAAATCAGAGACATCACCTTGCCAACAAAGGTCCGTATAGTTAAAGCTATGGTTTTCCCAGTAGTGATGTATGGAAGTGAGAGCTGGTCCATAAAGAAGGCTGATCTCCAAAGAATTGATGCTTTTGAATTATGGTGCTGGAAGAGACTCTTGAGACTCCCATGGACTGCAAGAAGATCAAACCTATCCATTCTTAAGGAAATCAGTCCTGAGTGCTCACTGGAGGGACAGATCGTGAAGCTGAGGCTCCAATACTTTGGCCACCTCATGAGAAGAGAAGAATCCTTGGAAAAGACCCTGATGTTGGGAAAGATTGAGGGCACTAGGAGAAGGGGACGACAGAGGACGAGATGGTTGGACAGTGTTCTTGAAGCTACGAACATGAGTCTGACCAAACTGTGGGAGGCAGTGGAAGACAGGAGTGCCTGGTGTGCTCTGCTCCATGGGGTCACGAAGAGTCGGACATGACTAAACGACTAAACAACAATAACAACAACAACATGCACACACAAAATTGGAGCAGCTTTCCAAACATTCCCAAATTTCTCCCCACTCCTGTTTCTGAAGGAAAGTCTGAAAAGATGGAGGATTTCATGCTGCCCACACATTACCAAGCTTTGTGCTCTATGGCTCTCTCTCTCTCTCTCTTTGGGGTGGAGGGATTAGGAGTATAAAATATTAATAAGTTCACAGTGCCGGAAGGGTGAGTGAGTCAGTACAGCTTCATGAAAGGAGAAACAGGCTTGTCTGACAAATCTGAATTCATTTCAGGGCATTACTGAACTGGAGGAAAGAGGTGAAGTAGTGGATACACTCTGACCAAAGGGGGAAAGGGTAGAAATACACACACACAAAGGCTTACTCCTGGGAGCTGGCACATTGCATTCTTTTAATTGCAAATGTCATGCAATGTGAGATGAGCGAATTATGAATCAGGGGCCTTATGCAGAGAGAGAAAAGGGAAGCCTCCATTATTAGCAGTATCCAAGAGAGATAACAAGCTGAGTTGGCTAATGCCGCCTTGCTTCGCTTTTAGGCTAACTCTGTATTCCTCCACATACAAATGACCTGGAAAAAAGGTGTAATTTCCAGATACAGTGGAGCAAAGAAATCACTTCTTGAAATGAACACGGTAATTTTCCTCAGCCGGCAGAGTTAACAGATGGATACAAAGGTTCTCCTTGACTGTCATAATGTGCAGTACATTGGAATCCGTTTGGAGGGGGTGCGGGGAGTACAGCTAGCTGAAAAATTACAAATATGTAAAGGATTAGAAGAGCAAAGCTGGGAAATGGAGCAAGAAATATTGACGCTCACAATGAAGGTGGTGGTGGGGAACTAGAGGGGTGGTGGAAATCAGGCTATTCGTGCACAAAAATCCACAACTGATTTATTATTTCATTAATTAATTAATTAATTAATTAAGGAACTTATACCCTGCTTTTCAAAGCAAAAAATACAATAAATGCTCAATATTACGAGTAATTTTAGTATACCATGGAAAGTCATCTATGCCTGCCTAATTTCACGGGGAAGCTTGTTCCACGCTGCTGTGCTAAATAATGGTTTATGATAAGTGGCATAGTGACTGGAAACAATACTGTAAAACAGTGTTACCATTTAAACTGCAACTAGGACCTAGGAAAGCCATCAAAGAAAAGGGAAGATGTTCCCAGTCTCTGTTTGTTCTCTGAATTCCCCTATGCCACAAAGAAATCAGAAAGCCTCATTCACTTGCAAGGAATGTCCCTGGTGCTCTGGCAGATGTTATAATCACTCCTGCTCCAAAATAAATAATAAATAAAATAAAATAAAATCCTGGAGCCATCCTCCCCTGCATTCACCTTTCATCATGAAGCGATTTAGAGTATAATAATATATATATATATATATTGCCATGAGTTTGTGGGTGTTAAAATCTAATCAAGCTGTTTGATCCCTGGATCCAGCAAGTTTTAAAATACAAGCCAAGCTAACTTCCTGTGTTGAGGTCATCACCTGAGTGATGGGCCATTAAGAGAATAAAGGAAAGGGGAATATTGCCAGACACAAAATGTGTTAGGCCCCTCCTCCAACTCTTGGATAGTTAAAAGAACAAAGCCTGAGTGAGAGGGCAGAGCTTGCTGTGATGTGACCTAGAGGAAAAAAGTGGTGGGCTGGAAAGGCAAAGGGGGAGCCACGGTTGGCTTCTACTTGAGGCTTCAGCTGTGGGAGAAGCAAGACCCTTTTAGGGTGTTAATGCTGTGAACACCTCCATATATATATTATGTATATAGGTAACAAACTTGAACATTGTTGTTAGCTTCAATGCAAGCCCAGTATTATTAATGATTGGATTCCACAGGAAGACACAGTAAACTTAAGACATAAACTTCGTCTCCTCCTTTGCCTCAACAACCTTAGGGGGGGGGAGAAATATTTTCTGGATTATCACCCCATTAGGAAATGAGCAGTGGAATAAAATCTAAAGCTATGCAGATTTATAAAATATAAGTTTTCACAGAAGAACGGCCATTAAAATTTTGAAGGCCTACTGCAAAAGCCATCATTTCATTATAAAGGGGAAAGAAAGTACCAAAATGTATCAAGATGCTCTGATCAATTCCACTCATAAAGCTGTCAGCAGCCCATGACACATATAAATCCCATAAATATGACTTTGGTGGCTTTAGCAAGACTACAATTAAGCTTAATAATTCAAACACTAAGTATGAAATATGACTGCAGTGGAGGAAAAGCATTAAGGTTGCGCTAAGTTCATACTGCACCGTCACTACTCAATTGGCATCTAATTTGCAATCACTATGGGGCTTATACAAAACCAAGAAAGTGTTAATTGTTTCTGGAATGAATATGGTACTAAAATGTGATTAGGCTGCAGGATCCATGGTATTATTTCAAGCAACTAATAAAGTACATGGCATCAAGCGATAAGCGAGATTTTACTTAAAGAATACAAGTGGGGCTCGCAACAAAGTGTGGTGTGCTGCTGTTCAGGATTCCAGCCATTCTCTTTCCTTTACTCCCTGGCTGTTTCATTCCTCAACATTCCATGACCATTGGGCTGTTAAAAGACTGTTTCCTTTCCCCCCAAATTCACTTGCATGCAGCAGCGTTTCCCGTCCACTGCAGTTCGCCTTCCATCAGGCATCCAAATGTCTCCTCTGAAATGATTCTACCCTTTCTCATTTATGCCTGGAGCAGCCTCCTGGAAGCGAATTGTACAACCACCTCACTGATTTTTTTAAAAACTCCATTGTCAAATCTCACCTTTTATGGGAAGCCTTTATATTGTCACCCTAATTATAAGTAAGCCAAAGAACATGGCTTAGTTGTAGCCAAATGGGTGCCCATGGGTGGCCCATGGTGCTTTTATAAAGTCTCAGTAAATATCCCCTCAAAAATCCATAATACATAAGCAACTGTTGCCTCTTCCTCCTCTCCCCCCTCCTACTGATGGGGGCATGCCCATGGTATTTTGAATTTGTGTCTCTTTTCTTGCTCTTTTTTTAGTTGTGGCAGCCATTTTGTATTATGCCATACAGCTTATAACAGCCATCTTGTGAGTGGTGCCTGTGACACTTTCTCAACATTCTTAATGTGTCCACCGGTACAAAAAACTGGCGACCCCTTCCATGCCGTAACTAAGTCAAAGTACATGTAATTGTCACATATTCTCCCCATGTTGACCTATGCTTTCATTTCCTTTCCCCTTTCCTCTGTTGTAAGGTGTTTGGGGCAACAACCCACCTTACTTTTGTAAAACATCATGTAGAAAAATGGGCTTCTCTCTCTCTCTCTCTCTCTCTCTCTCTCTCTCTCTCTCTCTCTCTCTGTGTGTGTGTGTGTGTGTGTGTGTGTGTGTGTGTGTGTGTGTGTGAAATCACTTTTTGAAGGACTGGATATAGTATTTCAGCCTTACACATATTATAGTTTTATATAATGGGGTTGTGCTGTTGGAATTTTCTTCCCATCTGTTTCCTAGTAACTTCTTTCTAACACTTTATCGGCATGTGACCATTCCATGATCTGTGCATTCTGCTATTATTTTTGAAGTAGCACCTTGGTGACATTCTCTAAGTATTTATATACATTCCTCCCTGTGGCAGCAGACCTCTTAGATTATGATATCTTGTCTTGGTATCATCATCTAATCCTTCAGAAAGATACTGAGCCATAGTTAGAGAGTGTCAGACTGAAGTATTTTGCTCAAAGACAATACTTTACGCTTAAATACTTCACCACAATTCCATCTGTTTCTAAATGGTGAACTAAGTATATTAAAAACAAACCACCTGACATTGCAGTCCATGGTCTTGTTGAGACTGAGTACTTGGCTGCAAACCAATTTACCACATACTGAGTTGTGGGAGAGTTTGAAATGCAGTGCAAGAGAATCCCATTGGGTGACAGGGGGACACAAATTTCTGCACAAGCTCCAGAACTGTGGACACTGTTTCCATGGCAGTGAAGCGTTGAGGCACAGAAATGAGGGGAGATGGCAAAAAAAAAAACAACAACATTGTTTGTGTAGTTTCAAAGACAGCTCTGAATCCTACTAAATGAAAGACTTATTTGATGAACAGATGAGAAGGGACAGTATTTTGGCCTTATGCCTTGATAACAACTGTGTGAACAAGTATTACCTCAGCGCTGCATTTGAACTGAGACACTTTTATCTTTTTTATGTTCTAAGTGGAGAGTAAGAACAGAAGAAAAGCCCAGCTAGATCAATGCAAGGTAGGGATGGATGGAGCAGACCATTTCCAGTCCCTGTCGATTTCGCACATGTCCACGATTAAGTCCAAGGCCTCCTGCTTCTGCATTAATCAAAAAGAAATCCCTACCAAGATTTGTATGTGTGTGTGTGTGTGTGTGTGTGTGTGTGTGTGTGTGTATGTATATATATATATATATATATATATATATATATATATATATATATATATATATGGGACCCAGGTGGCACTGTGGTTAAACCACTGAGCCTAGGGCTTGCTGATCAGAAGGTCGGTGTTCGAATCCCTGTGATGGGGTGAGCTCCCTTTGTTCGGTCCCAGCTCTTGCCAACCTAGCAGTTCGAAAGCACGTCAAAATGCAAGTAGATAAATAGGAACCGCTACAGCGGGAAGGTAAACGGTGTTTCCATGTGCTGCTCTGGTTTGCCAGAAGCGGCTTTGTCATGCTGGCCACATGACCTGGAAGCTGTACGCCGGCTCCCTCAGCCAATAATGCGAGATGAGCGCGCAACCCCAGAGTCGGTCACGACTGGACCTAATGGTCAGGGGTCCCTTTACCTTTACATATATATATATATATATATATATATATATATATATATATATATATATATATATATGTTGCTCTTGGCCATCACGTGGCTCAGTCCAGCAACCATTTGCATTTCTCACAATGCTCATGACATAGTGTGCTCTGATGAGGGAAGTATAGAAAGTGTGTTCTGAGAAAGAATGTTTAAGGGAGTTGGGTATGCTTAGCCTGGAGAAGTGAAGACTGAGAGATGATTGATAGCCATTTTCAACTATTTGAAGGGCTGTCCTATGGAATGTAGCAGCTGCAGAGAGTAGGACCCTAACCAATGAATTCAAAGTACAAGAAAGGAGATTCTGAATAAACACTAGGAAGAACTTTCTGGTGGTAAGAGCTATTTGACGAACTATGTCGGAAGATGGTGAAATGTCCTTCCCTGGAGGTTTTTATATAGAGATTGGATGGCCAATCTGTCAGACATTGTTTAACTGTGGTTCCTGCATTACAGGAGGCTGGACTAGATGACACTTGGGGTCCCTTCCAACTCTACAATTCTATGAATCTGTGAACTGTGCTCTATCAGAATTCCCAGTCATGGAGAGAGCTTTAGTTTTGCTCATTAGAACGTCTGAAAAGGACTAATACTACCTATGTATCATTCACACAGCAAGGTGCTGGAAAGTGATGGCAGAATTAATTGTGCAGTTAGTGCCACATAAGTTTGAGATGGGAACACACTGCTGGCTAAAATTCTAATAAATGACGATGACGACGACGATGATCCACTACTATATTACTATCCATCAGCTTTCATCTGAGGCTCTTCAGGTTCATTACAAAAGATAACATACACAACTATTCTTCAATAGAAATTTTGCCCAGCTAGAATGCCCAACTGCACAGTCATTTAATGAGAATATGAACTTCTGTGTTGATGCCTAGAAAAATGCTATGAACTGAACCTTGGTTTTATTGATATGTCTGCACAGCTTTGTAATTAGGTGATAACTAATAAGTTGAGGAGTATACTCATTTAAGATCCTTTTTTACTTGGTGCCAGAGGGCAGAAAGCATCTGTACTAGAGGGGAACGGAGATTTGGGGTTTTTCTTTACTAGTCCATTTTCATAATTGGAACATAAATGTAGTATATAAACAAACAAAAATATAGAACAAAGCTCTATTTGGCTGGCTCCCTTTCACTGCAGAGCAGCATGACAAAATAAAATGCAGCACATTTAAACCTAACACAGATCAGCATGAAGCAACAATATACAATCTCAAGTACAATAGAGGTAATATAAAAAAGGGTGGGGGAAATACATTGTGATGGATCGCAGTTAGTGGCTTCCTCTTTTGTGAGCTTCTGCTCCAAAGCAAAGCTGCAGACAAAACAAAGGTTTACGATTCCAGGTTTGAACATGGAATGTGTTACATTAAACAGACATAGAAAGACAATGGAAATCATGTCAGCACAAGTGTAAAACACAACAGCTCCTCTCTAACTTCCATTGCTAATCTAATCTGACTGCGCAGCAGCCGGAACTGTGTGTGGCCAGATAATCACTGAACACAGGCCAGCTGTTTGGGTGGAGCCAGAGAAGTTCAGCCATTTTCAGAAGCGCTTTTTCCTGCCATCTGAATACTCTTTATCAGCACCAGAATATATCGTATCTAGCTATAATTTGAGAGCTAGGGTTTTAACATGATTTGTTCATTTATTGATGTTGTCAGTCACCTCACACAAGGCAGTCTCCAGACGACTTACAATCAAGTTTAGAAACATGGAAAATTGTTTTAAATGATAATGAAAATGTTATAAATCTGTGTCTAAAGCATGAAAACACCAACCTCTATGGGCATAGCTGCCAAGTTATCCCTTTTTTAAAGGAAAATTCCCTTATGCTGAATTGGCTTCCTCGCGAGAAAAGGGAAAACTTGGCAGCTATGTCTATGGGGTAGGGGTTGAAGAACTCACAACAACACTCTTGATGGGGAAATTTCCCCCTTTAAAGCAATGGATCTCCTAAAACACTCATCAATGGGAATAATCACATTATTCCCACTTCAATGCCTGACAACTTGCACCCACAACCAGACAGTAGTTATTTCACTCACCGGAAGAATAAAATAATTGCAGCGTGGAGAGAAATGGCTTTCTATACGCCCTTCCTAATGATACATATGGTCATTTATACCAGGCCTTAATAGTATCAACATTTCTGCATTAAAAAAATCACCTGCTAACTGCACAAATTGGTAATCATTTGTGAAACTGTGCATGAATGGAAGAAACAAATGAGGGAAAGGACAAAGAACCAAGAGAAGCAAGTTGGTGTGGCAATTTTTTCCAAAGGCCTTGGTTTATTTTCACATACCTGCTTTGGATTGCAAAGTAGCAATAGCTATAAAAAGCCCTAAATAAATAAATTGGGTTAAAGAAGGTGTTTGGTTTCTAAAAGTCAACAAGAACACCCAAGGGACTGGTCAGGCTGGGGTTTTTTTTTTGCTTGCTTTATTACCTAGCAGATGGAGTGGCAAATGTGCGACATACGGCAAAAGCTATCTTATATGCCAGTTTGTTTAAACAGATTGCCTTCATCATTTGACCACTGCTAGAAAGGCAATTGAAAACCACAGGCTTCAGGCATTTACATAATGAATATTTTAAAAATGTAAATAGGGAGCATTTCTCACCCTTCAAATGCACTGTCAAAACTTACCTTTGAACAGAAGTGCACATAGAAACACACAAGCAAAACACAGTCGGTTGACAACGCAAGCTGGAACTCTTTAAAAGATGTGCGTTGTCAAACAGCCAATATCTGAGCTTATGACTCACTTTTGCACCTTGTACTGCCCCTGCTTTTTATTCTTGAACTGAACACTGATCAAAGCAGCATGTAACCTATAACACATGCCCATGCCCAATAGCTAGCAAAGAATTTTTCAGTTTCCAGTACTGTGTAGTGTTGTTGGAAACATGTTTAATTGGGTTTTTGACCAATTGTTGCATTGGAATTTTCTTTGTGGGATAAGTACAAATAGAACTTTGCCGTTGCCTATGGTAAAACTATATCAGAGGCTCTTTTGTGGCTTGGTGCGTACTCGAAATTTGCATGCATAGCTGCCATAGCAGAGACACTGAGACAACATGCAGCTGCTCAAATATTTGGAGAATCTGGCTGCAAACAACCACATTATGCCAAGCTGTGAGAAGGAATGTGCAATTACTGTGTACTAATATGGCTAATAACATAGGGAGGAGGATATTATTAATGTAATTGGTGCTGCCTTGCAATCTGACCATTTCTCATTTGCCTTCCCTCATCTCATTTGTGCTTTTTGTTCCCACCACCCCACATGCAAACCTTTTCACACATGGTCAGAAAACAGGTAGGCTGAGCACATAGATGAGGAAGGAAAAATCACACTGGCTTTGCCTTCTCCTAATCCCAGGGTGCTCATCATGCACACAGTCTACATGCCTACAAATTGTATATTGCCTCTGAATACCAGTTGCTTGAAATTGCAAAAGGGAAGAGCACTGTTGCATTCATGCTCTGCTTCTGGGCTTCCATAGGAATCTGGCTGGAACATAATGATGGGCTCCATCTGCACTGTACATTTAAAGCAGTATCATATAATTTTAAACAGTTGTGGCTTCCTCCAAGGAATCATGGGAACTATAGTTTGGTAAGGGTGCTGGCGACACCTATTCCCCTCACAGAGCTGCAATTTCCAGATTTCCCTAGGAAGAGGGCTTGGTTGTTTAATGCAAGACAAGGCACCTTATCAGCACCCTGGAGAGCTCACAGCAGGCAATGCTATTTAGAGAGAGTAGTTGCTTCAGCAGTGTGTTGGTAGCTTCTGAAGGCTGGCTATCCTCAACCTCCTAGTAGCCCCATCAAATGAGTGATCTTCTTTTAAAGGGCAATTACACTATTCTGCAATTGCTGGCCTGTATGCAGGAAGGGATGAATTGGAAAGGTGTCCTCTGAACTGGGAGAGTCTTGTCTCAATTGTCCAGGAACTGGATTTTTTTCGGGGGGGGGGTGGCTTCCCAGGTGATGCCACCTTTCCCCCTCTGAACTGGATGGGGGATTGTGGCCGGACAGCATGACAGTTGTGTTGCATATTGTAAGAGACTTTGAGTTTAGGCTACCACTATAATATATATTCCCAAAAGGATAGTGATTGATGGGGTTAAGGAGAAGCTATTAATAAGCTCTGTGGGGAGCTTTTAACTGCTGCAGCCTAATGCCCTGCACTTGTAGAGTTTGACAGGAGGAAAGATTCAGCTTTACTAGGGGCCTATAGTAATTCTCCTTTGATGCACATCTCTTAGTGATGTTAACAACAGTTATACATTTGCATCAAGCAAGTAGCATATTCTGAACCCTTAGGGACTTTCAAAGGTTAGTGAGGCTCTAAGCATTTTCAAGGCAAGCAATGTAGAATTCTCACTGAGATTATTTTCGGCTACGCACAATACCATCTTGTGACAGTCAGATGTATTTTAATTTTACTGGACTAAAGAAAGGTACTTGTATAATTTCTCCAAAGCACCATTAAGCCATGAATGCAGGCAATTAAGATACTTACGACCTACGGAAGCATGGCATGTTATTTTCTTTTGCATTTTCTGTTTCGGGGTTATAGGATTACAACTGGGATGCTTCATTGAATGTGACTCCAATCAATCCTTTCTACTAATGTTCCAAAAGTAGAATTTAATGCCATCTTCATGTTCTAGGAAGCATAATGTGCAAAGAAAGTTGGAAGCGGCAAGGACTCACTTCTGAAGCAATTTTTTAAACCTTGCAATATGTCTTGATTAAACACACCTTCAGAAATGTGGTTTGAAGAGAAATACTGGTAAGCATCTACACAAACCACAAGGGTAAGAATTCTTCATGAATCTATAGCCAATTTCTCATTGAAGTCTGGGCTATCAAAGGACAATGCTAGAGTAGAAACCTGCCTGACAAGATAGTTTTCTGTGTGAATGGATTTCATAGAATTGTAGAGTTGGAAGGGGTAACCAAAGGTCATCTAGTTCAACCCCCTGCAATGCAGGAGTCTCAATTAATGCATACATGACGTATGGCTATCCTATGTTCTGCTTAAAAACCTCCAAAGAAGGAGAGTTCACCATCTCTACAGAGAATCAGGTTTGGAGTAGCCTCTGCCTGTAGTTTGAGGTAGTCCAGCCCAGACAAAGGTTTAACACATGCATGAGAACTAGGCCTAGGAAGCTGTAAATAGAGGTGCCTCGGAGAATGGAAGAAAGCTCTGTCTAAGGTTCTCTGGCTTTGCCCTGTATCAATAGAAGGTTTAAAAGAGGTAATTCCTGTGATTGATGCTACTCAGCATCTTCATTTATGAACCAGCTAACAGGATGCCTTCAGATGTGTATATGCTATGCACCGGGGAGGAACTGCAAAATCCTTGGGGGGTGTAGCTTAAGGCAGGCTTTCCCAACTGGGTGCCCTCCAAAGGTTGTGGATTACAACTTCCATAAGAATATCCAATGGACAGGGATGGTGGGATTTGTAGTCTGTGTGCCACCCTGAGATCTATAGGTATAGAGCCGTATACAAATTAAATTAACAACAACAACAACATCTGCAGGTCAACAGCCTGGTGATGGCTAACTTAACCATTCAAAGTGATCCTAATTTAAAATGTATACTTTGACAGCCAATGCAATTTAAGATGTCAAGTTTAAAATGCAAATTTAATTATAAATTTTCATGCAGATTTTGTTTTTGAAAAGATCCTAATTAATGCAGAAACAGGATGGGATGGACACATGGAAAAGTGACACAGACTGGAAATAAACTAGAAATAGACTAATTTGTCCTTCCCTAACTTGAAAGCAGAGTAAACTGAAGAGATTTGGAAACCTTATCTGCAAACATCACATTTCCTTGCATCCTGGATACATTCAGATATTGATTTTCCATCTATGTACATTTTTCAGTCTATTTTTTTTCTAAAATACATTTCAGAATGTCAAATCTCACCACATTGACCTGGTTTGCATATAAGCTTAAGCCATGGTTAACCTTGGTCATAGTTAATTAAGATTAACCATGGTTAAATATGAAGAATCTGGAAATAGATCACGTCATATCTTGGTATATTACATCTCCCATTAAAGGAGACACAAGCCAGGAAGAACTGCTCTTCACTTATGTCTGTAGCATTTGGGTAGTGAAGACTCCTTAAGGAGGAGACTCAGTTTGCACCAAATGCTAAGCTATAATTAACATTAAGGTTTATAAACTATCTAAAAATGTTTATTAACAAGCAACCTTTAATTCTAATTAATAAATTATAGTTAAACTGCTGTGCTGGGTTCACACATAACCATAGTTTAATAAACCATGTTTTAGGGTTATGTATGAACCAGGCCATTGCTTAAGCACAAGATCAGAGATGCTGATTGTCTGCCATCCCAGTGAATATAGTTATATAGCATTTCCAGTATATAATATGAAATTTGAATGTAATACCAACTGATACAAATAGTGTGAAAAAGAATGGAGAGCCATTTCTAAACCTTAATTTACAGGCTCTAAACCCAACACTTTTAAAAATTTGTTACAGTGCTTAAAGGTGGTCTTTGTGCATTCAATGCATTTGGTGATATGAAGCTACATAAGCAGTCAGGTCTCCTCTATGACATGTATGTCCAACTCCCAAGAGACTGTGATCTACCCCCAGTATATAAAAAAAACTGGTAGTGATCTACCCATTGTCACTGGAGGGAGGAGGAGCGTGCGTGGGGTGGGTGGATTGCCCAGAGTTGTTTAGCTTTTGGGGGGAGGATTGCACAGAGGTTTTTTTAGCTTCCCCCCCAATAACCTTTTGTACATGATAAGGATCCCGCGATCTACCAGGATCAGCCAGGTATCTACCGGTAGATCGTGATAGACTGGTTGGACATCCCTGCTCTATGACATGCATCAAATAAGGAAGGGAGATGTTATACAACACTTGATAGGTTCATGAAAATGGAAATGCTTAAAGGTGGTAGCACTGGTCAAGAGCAATCATGGCCCCTGCCTCTAGACCCTTGTGCTGCTCTGGTTTGATTAAATAGGTGAACAATTTAGCAGTGTTACTTTCCCCCTCTCCTTCTTTCCTCTCCCTTGGGTTATATGTATCAAGCATCAATGTTGTTGGTACAGGACAGGGGTGGGGAGCCAGTAGTCCTCCAGATGTTGTTGGGCTACAGATACCACGATCCCTGTCCACTGGCCATGCTGGATTGGCTCATGAGAGTTGGCATCCAGCAACATCTGGAAGTCCACAATGTCTCTACCCCCTGGTGTAGGGACCGGTACATTTGGATATGTGCATGTGTCCTGGTGTACACATCTCTGGTTCCTGCACTGCCAAGCTCTTTAGGAACAACAACTTCACACCAGCAAAGCTTTCTAGTACAAGAGAGGGTTGGCAAGTAGTTTCCTGCCGTATTGATGGGCTATTGTTTCAGAGCTGGGATTTTGTCATGGATTAAATAGACAGCGACTCTATCTAAGCCTTTATTTACTTAATAACAATGAAATCCAGTAAGAGATTGATCTGGAAGATGAAGGAAAAGTTATCATAATAGCATGAACAGCTCCAGTGTGTTAAGTAGCGCATTTCTTCAAGTGTGTGAGACTACAATGACCTGCCATGGCAGAGCTATCACTACAAAAGAAGCTATTATGGTGACTCGGCAATCTATATTGTCCACAGGAACAATGTTAGCAGTAATGATACTAATTCTGAAACATGCTGTTTTGTATCATTAGCTTCAGAATGCTGTTTATTTCACTAGACCCAGTGTAGCACAGAACATGATTTTTTCTAAGTACCTTTCCTTAGCTTTCTGTGACAGATATATTTGTTCTGGCCAACAACACTGAGGATAGTCAGCATTATTGGAAGGGAGGGGGAGGTTCTTCCACCTTATGGAGAAAACAATAGGTTGAACAGAAGCTTCCCATGGGAAATAAAATAAAAATGGATTGCTCATATCATTCCAATGTTATGTTTGAGTTTTTCAAACTTCTGGAATGCTACGAGTCCTGTTTGTATGCATAATAATTTAAGCAGAAGTCACAAATCCTTTTTTTGAAAAGAAAAAAGGGGGTATAATAGAAATAATAAATAAATCTTAGAAAAGCATTTATAATATCCAGTGGATCTGCTTGGGCAAGAATACCAGGCACAAGGCCCAATAATACTAAATGACAGCATCATAAGGGGCAGGCGATACATCTGATTTTCTTTGTAAGAAAGTGTTGCTGCACTTGGAACAGTCATACCCACATGGTTCCAGAGGCACTTTGAGAACTAAAGAGATAGGCACAACTGTTTGGACCATTGCTTGATGCATTTTTATTTTAAGAATGATGCTGCAGTGGTGACAGCCAATATTTGGTAAGGAGGAGGGGAAAAGAGGGGAGAGATGGAGGATAAAGAATGGATCAACCAGGGACTTTGACCCTTCTTTGTGTGCCTCCTCCACGTGAGGTCTGGAGGGTGGCAAGATGAGAACGGACCTTCTCTGTAGTGGCTCCCCATTTGTGGAATGCTCTGGCAGCTTCATTATATATCTATTATATAGACCGTTGACTGATTGATATTCCTTTTAATATGTGTCTGTGGGAAGGGAAGGGGTTATTGCTTTGTTGTTTTGTTTTACTTATTTACTTGTTTTTATCCTGTATTTGATTCTGTGAAATGCCCTGAGATCTTTTGATGAATGGCTGTATAGAAATCTAATAAATAAAAAAATAAATACTAACACCCAATAGCTCTTAACATAGGAGCCAACTCCTAAGGGCAATGGGGGCTTTGGCCCCCCACAATAAAATATTTGAGGAGGCTGCCCCCTCATGGTTTGTGTGCCCCCCCCTATTTTATTCAAGTTGGCACCCCTGGCTCTTAAACTATACTGGTTTTAGAACTTGGGAATTTTGTTCTCATCCCTCACTAAAATAGCATTCCTAGTTAAGCTGCTTTTTGTAGAATGACCTAATTTGAAGTCTTTCTTCATTGGGAAAGAATCATTGAAGTTATTTAGAGGGGGACAGGACTCCTTCTTCTTTCCAAAGATTAATATGTAAGAGAGGTACTTTATCAAAGCAAGTTCTGAGTACTTCCTGTTTATTTTCCATTTTTTAAAAAATATCAATTCCCATTCCTCCAAAACACTGGCATTTTTTGAAAGGGCTTACTGTCTTTCCCCTTGAGTAACTCCAGTTTTAAAAGATTTGCCTGACAAGTCTGTTAGTGCTTTGGGAGGGAATGAATGTTTCTGTGTAAAACTCCCGCAGATCTGAGACTTCTGCAAAGGACACACCCCGCTGTTCATTTATTACTCCAATGAAATAAAAATTAATAAAGGGAGGAAAAGTAATCTAGAGTTATGATGGGTCAATTTTATTCCCTAGTATATTAACTTGTTAAGACTTAGAATCATAGAATCATAGAATCATAGAATCATAGAGTTGGAAGAGACCACAAGGGCCATCCAGTCCAACCCCCTGCCAAGCAGACTTGTTAGGCCTTACTGAAGATAGGCAAGAACTTTGATTTAAATGATGAAGTGGCAGAGTTATTGCTCGTCCATTGTGCCAAAAATCATAGCGCCATATGGTTTCTCATTAAGAGTGCTATGTCAAAAGTAAATTCCACAGAGTAAAGCAAATTCCACAGAGATATTTATGAAATGGACCTGATTGCAGACCAATCTGTAATCAAGATCTGATAAGGCATATGATATCACTAAGGATAAGGAAGAAATGTGATTTTGTTTCCATTTTAATGAGAAACTATCAGATTCACACTTCTCAACCTAAGGTGCAAATGAAAACACAGGTGCATTTCAAAATTTGGTCCACAAATCAAGAGACAAGTGGCAAGAAACAACAAGAAGCGCCAGCTACAAAGCAGAGACAGCTGCTGCTACAAATTGTTTTAACTGCCTTAACCCCACCCTCAATATTCAGATGAGAATAGGGATATTTCTCACTCCCCACGACTGACCCTCCTTGACCCCCTTCCTCCTGCTGAGCATTTCCTATCAGAAGGAGGGTGGATGCTGCCACTACCACACCAATGGGACACAGCACACATGTCCCCCCGCCACACACACACCGTCCAGAGAAAACCCCTTAATCCCAATTTTATTTTATTTTAGTCTTTGGTAGATTTACAGACTCCCTGGAAAAGACCCTGATGTTGGGAAAGATGGAGGGCACTAGGAGAAGGGGACAACAGAGGACGAGATGGTTGGACAGTGTTCTCGAAGCTACAAACATGAGTTTGACCAAACTGCGGGAGGCAGTGGAAGACAGGAGTGCCTGGCGTGCTCTGGTCCATGGGGTCATGAAGAGTCGGACACGACTAAACAACTAAACAACAACAACAGATTTACAGAAGGAAAAACACAATCCAATAAATAAATGTTAGAAAGGGGCAAAATTAGACACAGATGCACAAAACATTTTTTTAAAAAACAAAATAACAACAACAACAACAACAATAATATTTAAGACTCGTTGCTCTCCGCTCTGTTCCCCCTTTCTTTCTGCCCAGGACAGCCCTGCCCTCTGCCTGCCCCTCAGAGCTAGCGCTGGGCCTTGGTAGCGGAAGCCTCTCCTCCTTGTGTACAACACCTTCCACAGATAAATAGAATGAAATATAATAGTTACAGGTAGGTAGCTGTGTTGGTCTGACGTAGTCGAAACAAATTTAAAAAATTCCTTCCAGCAGCACCTTAAAGACCAACTAAGTTTTTTTTTTTGTAGTGTGCATGCACACAAAAGCTCATACCAAAGTAAAAAACTTAGTTGGTCTTTAAGGTGCTGCTGGAAGGAATTTTTTTTAATGAAATATAATGTTAGCTGTAAGCTGCCTTGAGTCCCTGTCAGGGAAAAAGGTGGGATATACTAATAAATACTAATAATACTAATACTAATAGAAACTGTGAGAATGCTTCTGAGTAAAAATGCTTTGAACTGCAGTGTAAGGCTGCCCAGTCTTTACCTAGTTACCTGGGAGTAACCTCCACAGTGGGACTTACTTCTGAGTAGGCAGTGTAAGTCTCCATTTACAACAAAGGAATCAACACGCCCTGCATTCCCTAAGAAATGGTTGGCTGCTGAAGCATTGCAATTAAATAATTTAAAGTGGATTGGTGACCTTTTCCTACAAAATTATAGGGAGGGCTTCGTAATGCCAGTGCCACCATTTGCTTCTTGTGGTGCTTGGTGCATGCATTTTATTTTCAGGTTAAACAAGACTCCATTTTTGCACACACACACACACACACACACACCACTTTTAATTGTTCTCCAAGACATGGAGGGGAAGAAAAAGGAAAAGCGGGACATTTCCGGGATCAAATCAGAAACTGGGACAGCTTCTGTAATTAAGGGACCGTCCCTGGAAAATAGAGATACTTGGATGGTATGGGAACAGAATCCTATGGAGTTCAGTAGCACCTACTCCCAAGCAAGTTTTGACTGGATTCCAGCCTAAATACACATGTGAGTTAAGTGAAAAAGAGGTTTTAGCCAACGATGTTCTGCTGATTTCTTTCCCCTTCCCTCACGGGTTTATTCCTGCCACTTTGGTGAAGGAGGGCTGCAAAGAGTGAGGCAAGTGGTTACTTAACACAATTTGTGTACCCATTCTATTTCTTTCATTTATTTATTTTTTCCTATTATGTAGTTAGGAAAGGCCAAGCATGAAATTGGAGCCGCAAAGCGAGTCAGAATTTATTGATATGAATCTGCGGCTGAGGGCTCAATAGGTGTGCAGCAAAGCAGGAAGGGTAAAGGGGCTGAATAATTCATTGCACCTTTAAGCATCAACAAATACCACTTTCAGTGAGGAATACCTACTTCACAACAGTAGATGTGAAGTGTGCACATAAAAGAGAATCGATGTTTCATGGACATGTTAGAGGAGAACATTACAATAAACATGGCCCGGGTGGTTTTCTGGTAATTCTTGAAGGAAAACACAATACACAAGTTATTTACCGAAAGGAATGGGGATTTCATTTTTATTTAGCATTTCGTATTCTGTCTCCAAAGCTGCAGATCTAACATGGGAAAATCTAAAGGGAACTTGCAAGCCTGATGAAAAAATAATGTGATAAAAAAGAGGAAGGGGAGAGCCTGCGAAATCAAATAGCTGCAGTAAGGCAGTAGTAATATTAATAGGAATTTATATTTGGTTGCACAATCTTGCAAGCTGATGTGTATTGTAGCTGGAGAACACAGCAGAGAGTCAATCTCCCTTCAGAGCACAGATGCTAAATTTCAAAAGCAAACTCCTTTGGGGCAGAAATTTGACATGCTTTCTGCTCATCTTAAAAGGTGTTTTGTAAAGCAATATGTGAAGTTTAAGTGAAATTGGTACACTTCTTACTGAGTTGTTCTAAAAGTGTGATAAAAATATACTTTAAAAGTATTTTATTTTACACATGTCTCATGAGGAGCTGGGAATGTTAGGGGGGGGGGATCAGAGCAGGTTTGAACGGTTTAGTGTGGCATCTTGATTCAAAATTGTGTCCCGTTCTATCCGATCATAAGAATATCTGCTCCTTGAACTCAGGAACAAATGTCCAAAATTTGATTATGATATCTTAAGAGGTGTCCAAATGCACAGATAATGAAAAGCATACAAAATATATAGCGGGTTACTTTAGGGGTTTATTATTATTAAGCGGCGGGTAGATCTTTGTACATAAAATAGATAGCAAGCAGGAATAGAATTCTTGTGTTAGGTTCTCCCTGAATGAACTACCAGCTTCTGAATGGGCACAGATTTCCCTGTAGAAATGTTACTTGGAAGGAGAGCATTAAAAAGTAGTGGCAAAGTCCCTGACTAAGAAAGGAACAATGAATTTTCGAAGAATGCCTGACATGTTTCAAAAAAAGATCTTCGGCTGGGTTGTGTGTGGAGAGGCGAACCTTAGTGCTTTTTATTCTGATAGCAACAGCTTGAACTTTTGACTTGGAGGAAGCTCTGTCAATTTCACATTACCTAACACAATGTAGTGAGGACAGAAAAGAAGTGTCTGGAGTTCATTCTGGCTCCACTATTTTAGATGTTGTTGTTGTTTAGTCGTGTCCGACTCTTCGTGACCCCATGGACCACAGCACGCCAGGCACTCCTGTCTTGCACTGCCTCCCGCAGTTTGGTCAAACTCATGTTCGTAGCTTCGAGAACACTGTCCAACCATCTTGTCCTCTGACGTCCCCTTCTCCTAGTGCCCTCAATCTTTCCCAACATCAGGGTCTTTTCCAAGGATTCTTCTCTTCTCATGAGGTGGCCAAAGTATTGGAGCCTCAGCTTCACAATCTGTCCTTCCAGGGAGCACTCAGGGCTGATTTCCTTAAGAATGGATAGGTGTGATCTTCTTGCAGTCCATGGGACTCTCAAGAGTCTCCTCCAGCACCACAATTCAAAAGCATCAAAAGCATCAACTATTTTAGATACACCTACTCAAATCCCATTATTAGTTAAGCTCACACCCTAAGTTTAATGTCCTCTTTCCACTGTGTGTATTTGAATGCCAACAAGGGTGTTACTCAAAACAATGTATTGAATCTGAAGCATTTAAAATTACTTTGCATTTTGGATACTTCTGCATAACTCCTACAAACCTCAAAACTTCAACACTTATTCTCTCAGATTAACTGCAGTTTTTCTTTGAGACTTAACTTGGGGCAAGCTTTCCTGCTCAGACACCACCTGTACCTTCCTTTAATGAGTCATTGAAACTTTCTTTTACTGTGTTTCTTCAAGGAATGTAACAGTATAGTTCTCATCTAGGTGTCAAGTAAGAGAGATGATCAAAAAAAAGACCACAGAAAGGTGGTTTTTTGACAGAATTGTACAGAAAAAAATTGTATAAGTTGATGCTGAATATTGAAAAGTCAGGAGTTTAGCTGGTTTTAGTTGTATGTCTAAGCCATGTAGGCATCCTTGCACAATAAGGACTATCAGTAAACATAGAGGAACCCTTGAGAAAGAAGCTTTCTTCCAAAAACAGCATGCTCAGTGGGCTCAAAATACTGGCTGATGCTTTTTGAGGGAAACATAAAACAGGGGAACAGGCGGTGGAATAGAATGTTTAGAGTCCTGAACAGGGAGCAATCCACACAGCAACATTTTTTACCGATCCAAATAATTGTGTGTAACTTGTGCTAAAAGAGAAAAAAATTTGGCAAGGTAGTTGGCACTCAACACCAAGAAAAGCCTGATATAATATTTGCATAATTTATTCTGTTGCTAGCGGCTTTGGGAAGTGACAGCTTTGGATTCTGGAAATGTTATTTAACCACCCCCTGTATTTCTGCTTCTGTGGTCTGTCTTTGCAACCACAAGGGCTACAAGCTTTTCCTTTGTTATGTATTAGTGTACTGTATATAGTTTTCCCTCAGGTCCTTGACAGTTGTTTTAGGAGGGAACTTTAGGAGGGAACTTTGAATTATGTTTGATACATTGTTTGAGCCAGCCTCTATAAAAGCAGGCCAGCTCGGCAATGCAGTTCAGTTCTGTTCTGGCTTCCGAATAAAGAGCTTTTTGAAGAATCGCTGTGCCGTCTACACACTATTTAATATCTTTCTTTCTTTTCTTTTTTTAAAAAAAGAATTAAAGCTGAAATTCCAAGGAAACTAATTGCATCTACATACTTGTTTGCCCTTTTAACTCACATAACTATCAAGAAAGGTTCACCCATAATTTGGAATGGTCAGAGACCAGGCACCAAATTTTGCACTGATGTCTTAGATTGGTGGGGGGACCCCAGTCACTCATCTCAGCAGGAGTTTGCCACTCATCTACCATGGATCCACCATGAGGATCCAAAACCTTCATCCAAGTGTACAACATAGGGAGCAGCTTTCTACTGGAATAAAATGTATAACTGAAGCCTGAATAATAATCTAACTTGTAGCACCTCCACAAGAAGGATCCTTCTCAACTGGTCATAGCCCTCTTTAGGATGTGTTTCCAGGTGTCAATTGAAGAAGTAGGGTGGGCTGCAGGGACAAGCACACAAGCTCTGCCCCATCCCCTGTCACACGGGGTTACAAAAGATTCCCTGTGATGGACAGCCATCATCCAAAAGCTGCAAGGCAACTGAAACAGCATCAGAGGAGGGCAGAGCTAGCATGCTTGCGCCACTGTCCCCACTCAGGTATGGATTAACACCTGAAGGCAGCTAGAGCCACAGTCCTTTCCCAAATTGAAATATAGCCCATATTACATTGGATATGCCTTTCACTTACACACACACACACGGAAAAGCCAATGACATACACAATGTCAAGATTTCCAGCCAGTCTATTCTCGCCACACATCATCAACACCAGCTGTAGCCCAATTAAGCTCACCAGTGCACATCTGTTCACAGGAATGACTAACAAAAGTACAGTTCCCTTTAGGGCTTTTTAAAAAAAGAGAGGATTCTCTCCCCCCCCCCACACACACACACTTTTGAATATACAGACTAAACAATGTAACTGTATAAAAGAAAGAATTTAGATCCAGTCATTTGGGGGGTGGGGGTGGCGGACAACCAACACAAGTGAGAGCCTAATTAAACAGAACAGGTTCCAGGCATGTATTGTGCAGAATGCAGGGCAGAATCGTAGAATTGGAGAGCTGGAATTTACATGCATAAATTAAGGTATCTGAAAAAGCACTGGATGGTAAAACCTGCTTTTCTCTCACACTCTCTTTTTCTGACAGCTCTTTTATAAAACCCACATTTTAAAAATTTAGCAAAGTAGATCTGCAGTAAGACTACGATTACCAAATTTATTCCAGTGTAGATTGCAAAAATCACGAACAGCACAGAAGATTCATCAGAATCTGCCAGGGCTATGTTATTGCCCACTTATACCAAACATGCACAGGTGCTTCCCAGGCCACTGTAATCTAGTAAGAAGTGGACATTCAGATGCAAAACCCTACTCCAGGGATGAGGAACCTGTGACTGTCTCGATGCTATTAGATTCCATGTGCCGCCAGTTCCAGATAGCAGAGCCATTAGCAGTGGCAATAGCACAGGTTCTCCCACTCCAAACCCAACCACGATTTCATTGTTGCTGCTGCTCCAGAAGCAGCAACTCCTTGGGGAGCCTGGTCAATATTTTTCATCCTCCACAACACATGGGCACAAAGCATCATTCTAGGGCAGGCATCCCCAAACTTTGGCCCTCCAAATGTTTTGGACTACAATTCCCATCTTCCCCGACCACTGGTCCTGTTAGCTAGGGATCATGGGAGTTGTAGGCCAAAACATCTGGAGGGCCGCAGGTTGGGGATGCCTGTTCTTGGGCATTGTGTGTGTCAAATTGCAGCCACATTTTTTTAAAATGCAGAATGTTATGAGAAAATTCCGTAAAGTGGCCTTTTTCTGATAGGTGAGTGAGAAGAAAAAGCTCAAAGTGTTCTCAGGAAAACGTCTCTGAGAAATGTTTGGCTCAGTGGTACAGTGAATAGAGGGAAGGATACAATTTGTACGTATGTTGGGTCATAGGTGCTGCTGCTGGAATAAGTAAATTAATTGTCTTCCCTATCAGCTCATTGAGTTTCCTTCCAAGCTTGGGTAGGAGGAAAAATGATCCCCTTTGGGACTAAACTTTGACAAACGTGGAACTAAGCTTTGAAAAACATGTGACTAAATTCCAAAGGGAATTGTTGAGAACAGTTCCCCCCCCCCATTTCTGCCCTGCTGTCATTCTCACTCTTCAGCAATGCAACTTTCTGAAAGATCTACAGATGTGTTTTAATATGGAGGAATAATTGTAAGCAGAGATGAAAGTAAGTTTGGGGGAATCAACTATCAGAGGGGAAAAGGCAAAGTACTATTTATCATCACCAGTGACTCTCCACATGTGTCAATGCTAAAGAGAACTTCTCTAAAAGGCCATCTGAATGGTGCCTTGTGCCTGACAAAAAGATAAGTAAAATTTCTAAAAATTGAGGTGTGGTAAGAAAAATCTGGTTTCAAATACAGCCATGACTTATTCCAGGCTACTTCATCCCATTTACCTTCTACCTGGTTTTCTATTTTTATTTTCTAACACACATGCTTTTCTGCTATGCAATGGCTACTATTTTATTTATTTAAGAATATAAAATATAAGTCATCATTTGGGCATAGTACTGCATGCCTATTTTATTGACATCTAGGCCCCACCTTAAATTTCACCTGATTCCTTTGTGTTGATGTATTTGTGATATACTTGTTTAATGAACATAATATTACTGCTGTTTACTGCCATTATATTTTCCCTCTTAATATTAGTGATATATTTGCAAATAAAAATAATCCATCCAGAGTGGCTCACAACAGCATTAAACAATTTATAAACTAATGTATTAGAATTGTGGTGATATTAACAAGCCTTTAAATATCTAGACTCATTAAAACCATTAAGAAACATCTATATAAATCACCACCCAATCCTATATAATAAAGTGCAAGTGTCTCTGCGTCTAGTCCCTGTGTCCCTGTGTCTGCGCTACTGCGCATGTGCCCCACGGACACAGGGATTGGATGCAGAGACTGGATGCGCACACACACGCGCACGCTCCCCCCAACCCTCTGCCTCCGCGCACTCCCCGTCCCCGCGCACTCACTAGCGCCCTCGAGCGGGGGGGCGGCGGAATGTGGTTCTCTCTCCCTCAACAGCTTCCCCTCCAAACCGCTGTTCCGCGCCTCGCCTCCCGACTAACGGCGCAAGGGGAAGAGGGAAAGGGACCGCGAGGGATTGTGATGTGAGCGTGCGATGGAGCACATGCGTTCGCATCCCTGCCGTCGCCGTTCCCCACCCCCACCCCATCGCCGCATTCCAACCCCTCCCCTAACCCAGCGTGAGGTAAATCCTGGGCCCGGTCCGGCTCCCGCAATCCAACGGGGCTTCCGTGGCTTCTGATTGGCTATAGGAGCTTCCTGCAGCCAATCAGAAGCTGCAATTTGATTTTCAAACGTTTTGGAAGTTGAATGGACTTCCAGAACAGATTCCGTTCGACTTCCAAGATATGACTGTATTATGACAAAGTGTCCATAAAAAGGCATATATTAGTGAAAATTCCATACACAAATGCATTATTTTTAGGGAAATTGCTCGGGGAAATGTGTGTATTAGGCAAAATTAAAATATGTGTTTGTTATAAGAAACCCACCCTAAAATGTTGATGACTTTTCATGAGGAAGTTTTTATCTTAATCAAAAACTGTGATGTGGAAATGTGCAGAACTTTGCTTAAGACTGAAAAACTGAGAAAAAGCACAAGTGACAGATTTACTCTTCCCTAATGAAGAGTCTTTGTTAACTTGAAAGCTTGCTCACGTCTTTGTGACTCTTGTTGAGCCTAAGAAAGATATTGTCCTACTGTTAACTTTTGATATAAAATTGTTACACATGAAGCCTTGGGGGCTGATGCAAGGCTCTGTTTATTTGCATCCTGCGGTGATTCAGTCATTGCTGCAGATAGAAATCGAAGGGGTTCTAAGGTTTGCTTTCTGAAGCCATTATCTGTTTACTGCTAATGGATAGCTTTTTCAAAGAAAGCTTTTACACAGGGAGGAGTAGATGGTTTAAAATGCAAGAAAGAATGGGATTAATTTTGTTGCTCATTGATCTCTTCCTCCCTACTCCCTTCATGGTAGCATATTAACCTAATGAATTTATCTCTGAACATTATGTGGAGCCAATACACCCTCCATGAACAAAAGTAAATTCTCTCACTTAAGTAGTTTTCTGCTCTCTCTCCTGATTTATCAAATCTTGACAGCATGACTGAAAACAATATGAGCGTTGGTAGATGTTAGATGGGGAAAATGCACATGGGCCATTGAGAATTTGTTGTAAGCATAATTTTTAACAGACGCAAACATTGGGCTATATAAATATTGAAGAACTAAAGAGAGATAGATGATAGCATATCCCAACAAGCTCTTGCAGAGCAGAAAACAAAAAAAAATCAGCTTAAAAGGAGCAAATAAAACACTCAAAGGCCAATTTTTCACAATGTATTTTGTTATACATGTGAGCTGTAACTACTATCCCTGTGAATGCTTCTGTATTGTTGGTGCTTATCCAGGATATGTGTTTGCAAATGATGTAGCCTTGGCAGGGCACTCCAAGAAAGCTCTACAGAGACTCGTCAACCATTTTGCCCAAGCCTGCATGGAGTTTGGCCTCGCCATTAGCCTGACGAATAGCAACATCTTGGGTCAGGATGTGCCAGCACTCTACACATCAGCATTTGTGAGCACACAATTGAGGTGGTAGACAATGTTGTTCACCTGGGCTCCACCATAACCAGCAACTTTTCCATTGATGCTGAGCTGGACAACCACATAGGCTTGCCTCTCCAAAAGGGTATGGGGGAATGTGATACTAAGGACCAATACCAAGATGAAGGCATGGCATGTTGCGTGCACCGCTTTATGGAAATGAGCCATGGGCAACTTAAACCCACCAAGAGCGATGCCTCAATGTCTTCCATATGCGCCGTGTCAGGAAGATTTGGGCATCACATGGCAGAATAGAGTCTCAAACAAAGCTGTGCTCTCCCAAGCCCACATTCCCAGCATGTTCACAATTCTGTCCCTGTGATATCTACATTGGCTTGCTGATGTCAACAGTAGGGAAGATGGCAGGATCCCCAAGGGTGTGCTTTACAATATTAACTCCACTGTGTGGTAACCCCTTGCAGATGACAGGAGATCCTGGAGACAGGTAGTATGGTCATGTATCCACAGCAGTGACCAGAGGAGAAATGACTGCTGGGGAGAGTGCAGAGAGACAAAATGCCATGGTGCATCTGCAACACTGAAAGCAGACATCATCTGCCCTAGCTGCAATAAAATGTGTTTCTCCCGTATTGGTCTCTACAGGCAGCGCTGTTAACTCTCCAATGATGTGACTTTACCCCTAGTGGTGCACTCTTCCATTGTCTCTCAGTACAGACAGATGCCAACAAGAACTATGCCAAAGTTCAGACATAACAATAAACCATGGTGCATTTTTAAAAGACAGAGCTGCAGTTACACAAGGCAAAGACACAAGGAGTCAAGAGCTTCTGTGGTCCTCACTTAAAAGGTAAAGATAAAGGACCCCTGACAGTTAAGTCCAGTCATGAACGACTCTGGGGTTGCGGAGCTCATCTCGCTTTATTGGCCAAGGGAGCCAGTGTTTGTCCGCTTCTGCAGGCAGTTTTTCTGGGTCATGTGGCCAGAATGACTAAGCCGCTTCTGGTGAAACCACAGCAGCGCATGGAAACGCCGTTTACCTTCCACAGGCATAAATAATAAATATCGGTAGAATGAATATTGGCAGCAATCCTCCTGCATGCAAGGCCCAACCACAGATTTCAAACTGAATTATAGTGCATTAACCCTCAGGCCAGGTTAACTGGTATTGTGTGCACGTGAACACACACACATGCCCCATGCATACACCCTTTAAACAAGTTCTCATAAACACTCTGGCAAAGGATGCATCCAAATCAGCATAAATTGCACCTGAGCCCATTTTTCGCACAAATTTGTAGATTTATCCTGCCGTGCCGATCGTGAAATGTTGCCTCCCCTAAATTGTTCAGTCCAAAATTGTTTAGCAAGAAGATAGTGCACATGGATCTAATGTGATCCAAAGCGTGTGAGAAAGGAAATTAAGCAAGTATGAATTATTCAGGGTGGAATATAGCTGCAACCAAATATCATCAGAAATATGGAGGGTGTGTTTTGTTTTGCTTAAATAAAGACAACTCGTTTTCCCTACGGAATGCATGGGGATGGTGAAGAATGACTTCCCCCTGAGAAATCTCACAAGGCTAACAATTATCTTAACTGCTGCCTTCTTTGGGGAAAGCTTTTGCTGGAACACTTCCTAGCACTTAACACATGTGTCTCTGTGGGTGAACGCAAGTTTGCCAGAGAGCCGTCTTCTTCCGCTGTCCTTTTCCATGCTTACGCAGGAGGACTCCCTAACGGGGCCACCCATTTGGGCAGCGTGATAAATCAAGACTTCCGTTTTAATCTACTGCCAAATGAAAAAGCAGTTCACAGCTAACTGCATTAAAAACACTTTACTCTCTACAAAGCCATCTCTCTGCTGCACCTGCAACTCATGAACTGTAGCTTTAGATCAATACAAAACCCAGCATTATTTAGTCGGGGAGGAACAGCAGCCTGCAATAATAATGCCCACAAAAGGCATCCCTCTGAGAAGTGTGAAAAGGAATGACACTGTTTTCAGGCTGGGCTGGGCTATCTCCATTTTTCAAGGCTGTAGCAAGGCTGAGAGCAGCCTTTTGACAAAGGAGCTTGAAGAGGGAAAGCAGCAAACGGTTTAAAAATTCATATCCAGCACCTAGGACTTTCTCCACAAAAACTATTGTGTTGCTGCCTGTCAAAAAAAGCAGGTCACTGTGGCAGTAGGGAAAAGAAAGGATTATGGGGCTAAACATTCAAAGCAAGTTTCACTTTTCCATTGGCAAATCACTTCTACACTGGCAAATTGAGATCTTAGCAGATTTAAACAAGCAAACATGCAACCCAAAGGCATCGTTCAATGAGAATCCAGATTCAAGAGGATGCTTTGTTGGCACCATCTAATGCTAGAAGTACATGGCAGAGGAGACACCTGGCTGCAACAGGGAAGAGCATCCATGTGCTGTGTTCTCACTTCTCACAAGAGCGTAACTCCTTGTGTTCTGCCTCAAACCCGGCAATCCTTTGATGGGGAACTTCTTGGGGTTCTTGACAGCCTGAGGTTCTGTCAGCCTTTGCTGGGGACCAAGCCTTTGGCAGAACAGGCTCTTCCCAGTAGAACTCCCTGCCATTTAAGCATCATCAGGAGTCACTCCTGCCTTCTTTTATTATCTCCCAAGCAAAGAAATTCGCATTGCAAAGGCCTGTCTGAATAAGAGGCAGGTCTTTGTGATGTGAATTTCTTTTTACCAACCAGCATGCAGTGATGCTTCTACTGATGTTTTACTGTATGCTGTATACTGCCTTGCTGTATTTTTATGGAAGTGTAGCCTATAAATATTCCAATAAATGAATAAATGAATAAAATAGCTTTGCTGGATCAGGTCGGTAGCTGGTCTCGTCCAGCATCCTATTCTCACAGTGGCCAACCAGATGCCTATGGGAAACCTGCAAGGTGGACCCGAGAGCAAAATCACCCTCCCCACCTGCAATTCCCAGCAATTGGTATTCAGAGGCATATTGCCTCCAACAGTGAAGGTGAAGCATAGCTACTATGGCTACTAGTAGCCAATGATAATTTGTCTGATCGTTTTTAAAGTCATCCAGGTTACTGACCAAGTTGCTGCAGAATATTATGGTATCGCAGCATAGTATGATTCTTTAGGTTAGCCAGTGTCAGGGCTGGTTCAGATGCAGGTCGGAACTCAAGAGGCTGAGACGAGCAGAAAAGTTAGCTCTTTATTCCAGGAAGCAGCATACAAGGCAGCAATGCCTCTGAATCGGACTGGTCTCTATGAAACAGTTGCCAAGGCTTACGATCCACACCTCCTATTTCCCCCTAAGTCTCTTCCTCCTCAGCCGGATGTTTCCCAAGCAGCCTTAAACTATTTTAGGGAGTGGCCACCTGTGCTCTTTGTTCTGCTACTCGTAAAGCTCTGTGTGTCCTTGGAGACAAGGGTGAAGGGGCGCTTCCTACAGTAGAAATGACAAGCTCCATGGATGCTTCTGCAGCCTCTGTCTCTTCTTGCTCTTATGCCCCTTGCTCTTCTTGCTCACCAACACTTGTTGCCTCTTCAGCCTCCAACCACTCCTCCTACTCTGACCTGTCCTCAGTCTCCCACCACTATTCCCCAGGCTCTGAGCCTTCCTCCTGTGGGTCTTCTCTAGGAGGTTCCCTGGCTGGAGCCTGCCAACATTCCTCATTATCCAGCCAGTCCCTGACACCCAGAGGGAGAACTCAATGCAGGATTTCTATTTTTTGTTGCTGGCTGGCATCTTCAAAAATGTATAGTCACACCCAAAGCCCTCAAAAATCTCAAAAAGCACACTGAACGGATCCTTCCAATTAGCCCATCATCATCAACTTGATTGCCTGAGTCTATAGTCACACATCAGTTCGCATGGTTCATTTTGTCTCTTATTAAGACAGACAATTATCTAATAATGGGAGAAAACAAATTGAAGGTGTGAATTCACCCTTAAAGCACAGTCCTTTACATGATCAAAAAACACATTCCAATCGTAATTAGCTGGTATACAACTTCGTATTTCTAGTAATGGCACATAATATCTAGAAAGGGGGTTAGGATGTCCTTTCAAGTAGGACATGTCCATGAGACTAATCTTCAAAAAACACAAGATGTTAAGTGTCTTCCTTGTTTCAGTAGTTCCAAGTCATGTTTAACCTTAATCTGCCCCCAATGAAAAGCATTTCCAAAGTTCACCCAAAACCACACTGCCTTTGTAACCATTAAAGACATCAGATCAAAGCTCTTCTCCCCCACCCAACACACATCAGAAAAAAATAAGACAGGAGTATTCAAACTTGAAAGAGCATGGCGTATCAGGATGAGAAAATACTTGCCAGGAGTGAGCCCAATACCATCTGACAGGAAGACTTTGTTGCCTTAAAACAAACTGAAAATAGAGATTTGTAGATTGCTGAGCCTTGAAAGTCACTAGAGAGTATAGTTCAGTTGTTTTTCATTTGGCCACAGTCAAGTTCTGCGTGGGAGGCAAAGAGATGTTCAAGCAGCCCCATGAGAAACGTTCATCAATGACAACCTCTGTGCCACTTTATTGTCTAAAGCTGCATTCAAGAAACACTATGTGGTCGTGCTTAGGTTTCATATTCATGGCCTAAATAGAATTTGCCCGTTGACCTAGGATTAATGAGTAGAAGGACACATCGGCCATGTTCATCAGTCAGAGGACTAAAGGTCACTGTGATGTTGCACTTCCCCCGTGCCTCCTAGGAAGATCATCACAGCAACAGGAGGACCAGCCTGGACCCAGCCAGTAGCCAGAGAAGGAGCAGATGCAGGAGGCTACTTTTCCATCTCTATGCCAGAAAGAAAAAACTGCCCTAATTGCTAATTGCCCTCGCATTGCAGAAGCACACCTGGTCATATCTATTAGCCAGAAAGCTAAGCCCAATGTGGAGTGTGTATGTGTGTAGGAAGTGGTTTGCTTGTTTTGTTTTTATATGATCCACAATAGCTATGTTCTGTTAAGTATAATTTATTTAATTCACACAGAAATGAAAAATGTATAGCTATTAATGAAGGCTTAAAATGGGAAAGGGCTAAATCTGTATTGCTGAACAGTTGCTAACATTGGGGTTTTTCCCATGTTGTTTCTAAAGAACTCTAAGCTCTTGCTGAGTTAATGATTAACTAACTGATTCTTTTTTTCCTGGCAGCTAAATGTAAGTGCTGTAACCTTAGATCATGTGATGAAATGGAGGTTGCAAATCTCCATTTTGAAGAGCATTGCCTTTGAGTCTTTGTTTCCCAAACTCCATGGAGTAAGGATGTAAATGAAGCTGTCTTGAAGGGAGAGTAAACACCTAAGATGGCAAACAGGGGCTGGAATGCCGGCTGTGGAGAGGGAGAGAGAGAAATCTTTGCTTATAGGTCTGTTTGGATTATTTAACATTTCCTAAGATGCTGAACCTGTGCTGGACAGCACAATATATTGTATGGATATTTTTGGATGTATCATTGATGGTTATGTTTGACTAATATTTTTATGGGCCTAGACAATGATTTATTTCCAAAATGAGTCAGTTCTTATGCTTCCAGTCTCTTCTAATTGTGCAGTATTAATATCTGCAACATGTTCTATCTTCTGAATGGCAGTTGCCGGAAACTGCAGTTGGAGACCCTGGCCTGTTCCAGCAGACTCTTCTTATGTGATGATGCCATTATGTTCATCTGGAGGGTCATTCAATTAAAAGTCAGGATATACATCTTCAAAATAAGAAATAACATACTCTATATGCAAATTAATCACTGAATGTTATATAGCGAGCTTGGCATGTGTTGGCTAGCAGTGTGGAGTGTAAACCAGGAGTCTCCTGTTCAAATGTTGTCCCGTCACAAGCTGAATTAGTTTTCTGTCCCCCCTTGAGCCTCAAGCCCTATCCGCCTAAGGAGATAATACTGAATAACCTAATGGGACCATTACAATGATTACCGACAACGTATGCACTGTCTGTTCTTTAAATGGACAAAAACTGATGTATAAATGGTAAGTGGGAATATCAGGACTAGATGAGGTTGAGTGATAAAGAGGCCAGCAGGTGCTAGTGGCATGTCCCATAGTTGTGAATTGCCACCCACTTTCTCAGCCTGAGTACCAAATTGCAGCAAGGCTATAATCCATTGCCAGGGGTTGTCAGAGGTTGGGGACTTCGGTAAGGGCACTTCAGAGAGTTATTAGCACTTTTCTTCTATGCCTCCAGTATTCACCTCTTGTACAGTATCTCCAATTAGTCTGATGAACTGCAGCTTGCTATCATTTTTAAGCAATGAAGCTCTGATTTCATCAAGGAGGCAATGCCACAAAGCCCTTGGCTTCAGTAATGTAAGCCTGGGTGCCTCAAAAGGGAACAAGATAAAGAGGCCATGTCCACAGCCAGCCAGAGAGATGGAGCCTGCCTTAAAACTGTTAACACATTTCATATATTCTAGCTTTGGATTCCTGGTTTCATAATTTTGCAGCACTATAAGTCACCCGTTTCAAGGCAGAAAGGGAACATAGTGAAACCCTGGTTGACTTCTGGAACATCTGAATGGCTCATTCCTTTGAAACAATCACTCCTGGGCACAGTCTCCTGCTCACAAAGCCCATTTGGCTCCCTACTGCAATCCTTAGGGCGAGGATACAAGCTGGGAGAAAACTTGAATGTGAGTGTAGGGAAACTCCAGTCGAATGCAATTGAACACTGGTGAAGGCTCATCACTGAACCTACCTAGAGTAAGTAAAGGCAAGAAAGAGGGCGTACGCTGCTGCCTCCATTGCATCCTCACTATGTCACCTGGAGTGGGGCTTTTTACAGGCTGGCCTGAAGGCAGTGACAGAACCAACAACAGCTTGCTGTGACTTCTTTGCAAAGCATTTAGAGGATAACATTGCTGCATCTGCCAGGACCTTGACTCCACTGTTAGAGCTGATTAATATAAAGAGGTGTTCAGCGCACTGTCTAGTCCTGTTATGTTGGATGTGTTTCAGTTAGTAAGGCTCAAGGATGTGGACAAGGTGCTTAGATCTGTCAAGGTGACCACTTGTGCTCTGGACTCTTGTCCCTCTTGTGTGGTTGAAAAATTTAAGGCAGCCTTTGGGTCACCTCATAACAGTGAATATTTCCTTTTGTTTTGAGTAGGCCACAGTTTCCTGTGTATTTCTCTTTTTGTAACATTCACACATTACTGCAGAAATGTGATGGAACAGACTCAAAATTGAAAAGTTATTCCACAAACTAAAATTAGACTGATCCACCCACCCCTACTTGTTCAAGTCTGACATTATAGCCCAATATACAAATAGTCTTATATTACATCCAGAAGAAAATAGGTTTGTATAGTGGTACCTCGGGTTACAGATGCTTCAGGTTACAGACTCCGCTAACCCAGAAATAGTACCTCAGGTTAAGAACTTTGCTTCAGGATGACAACAGAAATTGTGTGGCAGCGTGGCGGCAGCGGGAGGCTCCATTAGCTCAGGTTAAGAACAGTTTCAGGTTAAGAACGGACCTCTGGAACAAATTAAGTTCTTAACCCGAGGTACCACTGTACAGTGTATACAGTTCACATTAAGTCACAAAGGGTCTCTGGGATGACTGTGGCCTTCTAAAATTCAGTGCCACAAATGTCTTGTTACATTGACTTAATGACAGAATCTATTCTATTGATTGTCTTTAAACTTCCTTTGGTGGCTCAGCAAATTTTGCCTCCAGCTGCAATAAAATGTAAATCTGGCTTTTAGTTTCCAGACCTCTCGCCGTCCTTTAAAGAACTGCACACAGTTTCTTAAGATTCTGGTTGACTGCACAGTTAAAAAGGCTGCTGAGTATCTGAAATAACTAGCTAACGGCCATCAATACTGCTGAGTTGTTCTGAGACTTTTCCATAAACCTCCACTTTTCACTTTACATTTACACAGTTCAGTAAGCCTTATGAATTGAACCAATATCCTTTTGCAGACTTTCTGCAAAAGCTTGCTCACAAAAGATCCCACTGCTGTGACAGGTTGAGAACCACAGAGCTAGGATCTCACGCTGCTGTGGCTTAGCCATTTTGATGTGTTGGCATTCCATCCCTATCTCAATGTTATTTGAAACATCTGATCTTGGGTTCTTGGCTGAAGTTAGAGGTTCTTAGACTTGGATGCCTTTTTGCGGAGACTACAGGAACAAACCAGAAAAAGTTAGGTGCGTTTGGATCAATGGGACATTAGCATCCTGTTAAGTTCTTAAATCACATTGATTTTAGTGGAGCTTAATTACACTTTAGTTTCTCTGAATTGTGCTCAAACAGCAGCAACTGCAGAAAATTAGGCTCAAGTATTTGTGCCTGTGATGGCTTAGGTAAGTCAGTGTTCTTGTTCCATTGTATAACTTGGGAAGGGAATATAAATGCCCTCCCATCAGATGTCAAGGCAGCCCTGTTTAGGGAAGTTTTTAATGTTTTATGTTTTGCTGTGGTTTTAAAAGCCAGTGTGGCTGCGGCAACGCAGTCAGATGGGAGGCATATTTAAATGTTGTTGCTGTTGTTGTTCATTCTGCATGCCTGCAGTGCTGAAGTCTCTTGTCCTGGCTCAGCCAGAGATACACTGGCCTGAGACTGAGCAACCCAGCTGGCAAAAAGGGTTGTGTAAATAAAAAAATTTGTTTCCCTCTATCAGGCTCTGGGCTTCTCACCTGTTGGAAGCCTAGTTCGAAAACAGAGTTTGGAATAGGGGCAGGTTACACCAGCATAATTTTATCCCACTGTGAATCATGTTGGCTTCCTATAGTTTGGATTGCTCTGCTCATGTCATTGGGGGAATTATGGACCAAAATTAGGTTCCTTGACAGACTCCCGGACCTTGATGAAAGGGAAGGAATCCCAGCCTCAGGAAAATGGAGAAAATAACAGTAATCTTCTGCAGCTGAAGACAAACCCATTAGCTGAATTAATGCATTGTGATGACCCTCACCTAATGATAAATTATGGTGAACTTTTATGTGGCTTGCCAGACTTTGAATGTGTGTGATTGAAAGGGACCTCTTCACTTTTTGCTGCTACTATTTGACTGTCTAGTTGTTTCATTTCTATTATGTACCCCTGCATAAGAAAATTGCTTATATTTTCCCCACTTGTGTATAGAATATTGCTATTTCTGGAATTTCTGGAAGTATTGAATACTTTCCTCCCATTATGGTCCCACACGGCACACATCTTTTACATTTTAAGACCTAATTGTATCAAAACTGCCTACACCTTTATCCTCATTACCCCACCGCTTTCTGGTTACCAAGGCATTTCTCTCTGGAGAATTGCTATTCATAGCTTCTGTAGGGATTTCATTTACAATGCCTACTATGTCCTAATCCCCATGACAAGAATGCAGCTCTAATGCAAGAGGTTTTTTGAGGAAATAGAGCTGAATCAATTAAACTTGGCAAACCTGTCATGTACAGATTTATTAGGAAATGTTATTGACGGGTCCCAGACATACAACAGCCTTGCTTTTCTCAGACCAAAGGTTCATCTAGTTCCCATTGGCCAACCAGGTACTAATTGGAAACCCATGGCAGTAGCTCTCTTTCCTTTGTGAATCCCAGCTACACATCCTCCAATATTTCTCCAATGAAAATAAGAATGACCTACCGTATATTATTATTATTATTATTATTATTATTATTATTATTATTATTACTATTATACTCTGCCCATCTGACTGGGTTGCTCCAGCCACTCTGGGAAACTTCCAACATATATAAAAACATAATAAAATATTTTTTAAAACTTCCCAATACTGCCTGCCTTCGAAAGTTTGTACAGCTACATATCTCCTTGGCACAAGGGTCACATAACTCCACATATCTCTGATGAAAATAGGGACGTCCAAAGAAAAAGCAGAACATTCCAGGATCAAATCAGAAACCAGGATGGCTGGGAATGTCCCTGGAATGTTGTCTCTGAACCTGAAAGTAGCATGCAGCCAGCATACATTTGTCTAATCCCTCTGTAAAGGTAAAGGACCATTAGGTCCAGTCGTGACCGACTCTGGGGTTGCGGGACTCATCTCGCGTTATTGGCCGAGGGAGCTAGCATACAGGTTCCAGGTCATGTGGCCAGCATGGCAAAGCCACTTCTGGCAAACCAGAGCAGCACACAGAAACACTGTTTACCTTCCCACTGTATCAGTACCTATTTATTTACTTGCACTTTGACGTGCTTTTGAACTGCTAGGTTGGCAGGAGCTGGGACAGAGCAACGGGAGCTCACCCCGTCGCGGGGATTCAAACCGCTGACCTTCTGATCAGCAAGCCCTAGGCTCTGTGGTTTAACCCACAGTGCCACTCGTGTCCCATTCCCTCTGTAAAACCAGCCAAAATGGTGGCTGTCACTGCATCATGTAGTTGTGCTGTGTGAATTAATACTTCCTGGTTCAGAAAAGTCTTGTGCCTCAGTTAATGTGACTCCTCCTCTAGCAGTTTGTGACAAGTTAGTGGGGAACCTGTAACCCTTTGCATGTTGTTGGACTCCAAGTTGTCTTAGACCCAGCCATCATGGGCAATAGTCAAGGATGATTGATGGGTGTTCATTGTAGTTCAGCAACATCTGTGCAACCACCAAGATGTGATACAAGCAGCTGAGCCCAAACAATTCAGGAAAGTGAGACAACCAGAGTATCTGCATTATAAACATTTGTCAAGTTTTATGTAACAAAGTTTCCACCCAAAGAATCCTGGAAATTGTAGTTTGGTAAGATGCTGAGAGAGATCCACAGCCCCACCTCTGGAACCTCAGTTCCCATGGTTCATTGGGAAGAAGGAATTATTATTAAACCACTCTAAATATGCAGCATAAACATGTCCACAGTCAGATATGATAGAGGGCACATGTTGCGGTGCGACCTGGCAACCAAAGCCTTGTGTTGTGGGTGGGTACGACTGGATAGCCACAAAACCCAATTGGTAGGTCTCTTGATGCTGGCTTTAATCTGACCATTGGGACACTAGCCAAATGGATCAAGGGACCTATATATGCCAATGCACGTGTCCCTGAGCTTCCTCTTTTGGCCAGTGCATCAGATCACCCGCCCACCTCTCCCTGTATTTCGGGCTTGCACACTTGACTTTCCTATGCCGTCGTGTGTCATCTGTCATTGGGACAGGGGCACAGCAGGAATTTCCCCCACTTGGCTGATTGTCTGGTGCCATTTGGGTTTCGCTTGCCGCGTAGCAAATCGTCACACAACTTGTAAGGTTGTGGATAGGCTCTAGTTCAGGTGATAGGGATGGGGGAATGGTCTTGCCATATCTATGTGAAGGGGTATTCCGTTAAAGGAATCCAGGGACTCAATGGTTTGGTCAACCCTGCAAAGGGTTGTGCCCGTGCCTGAGTCCAGGGGGACATCTGGGTGGTGGACATAGCATGTCCCTGGCTTTCCGCCATTTCAGGTGTTCACCCTAGGCTGACCTAGGGTAGAGCCCTGGGTCAGCGCTACCTGCAACAGTGCAGGGAGCTAGTCGAACCAGAGCCTATGTAACCACTCACTTGCTGTAATCAATAAAGTTGTGGCCTAAATTCTGGCAAAAACCAAACCAAAAATTTGAGTCTTGTGTGAATTTATTTAAAGTGGAGGTTTAAAGGTCTGAACACGCAACACCTCTGTCAGTATTTCTGTTTTTCACTGGTCAGTTTTGGTTTTGCATTGACAAGATCAATCAATCACATCCAGGATTGGGGAAGTGTTGTTTAATAACTAATGAATAGTGGGAAATTTGATATTGTATTGCAAGGAGAAAAATGAAGCTTCAGTGAGTTCCATTTTTAATCCCTCTATGCATAGCATAATCCTCTTAAATAGCACAAGCAAGCAGAAATGGGGGAAAGTGTTTGTTCCAATTATCAAAGGCTCATAGGAATACATTGATCTGGGAGAAACTCACTTTGATTTAATAAACTGCTTAAAAATTAGCTTTGAAAAAGCACGAAGGCAGGCAAAAGCAATAGCTTTGACTTAACTCCAATAATGCAGAGACAAATAATTATGAGCCCAATTCCAGCAAAGAAAAAAATATGTGCATGAATGCTACATAATAACTTCAGCTCACTTTTTAATTTAATGGGTCCATTAATTTAATGGATCTGTTCTGGACACAACCTATGGTCACTAACACCCAAACTTTTAATATTAAATAAAAGGTTTCTCAAAACTATCAAGTTAATAATCTCTGTTTCTCCACCCCCACAGCTCCAGTTATTTTCAGACAGTATAATTATATCGTGGAAAAAAGGCATAACTAATTAGCTCTATGCCCATCACTGGTATGACAAAATTCTGAAAGAACAATGATACAGAGATAATACTCATAAGTGGCATTTCAGTTGCTGCAGATAGTTCAGAAAGATGTAGGGACAGAACAACAATATAATAATAATGATTCTTCTTTGTCCTTTAAGCAATCAATAATAATGCTTATTTCCCTACAGGGAAAAATAGCTAAAAATACATTTTGAGGAACAAAAAAAACATTGAAGCACAACTAGAAACATAATGTTAAGATCTCCAGGAAATGTAATAAACAAAACTCATGATGAGTTTAAGTAAAGATGTTGGACATTTATGGTGGTAGGATTCTGAACTAAGAAGTGCCTGGCTGGATGAGGCCAGAGGTCCACCTCAGCTGAATGGTGCCACCTGAATCAGGTTACTTAACCCTGTCTATATGGATACTGAATGGAGTGCACAGTTCCTCATAAATTTGAGGCAACTTCAATTATGAGCCTTGGGCTTGCCGATCGGCAGTTCGAATCCCCGTGACGGGGTGAGCTCTCATTGCTCGGTCCCTGCTCCTGCCAACCTAGCAGTTCGAAAGCATGTCAAAGTACAAGTAGATAAATAGGTACTGCTCTGGCGGGAAGGTAAACGGCGTTTCCGTGTGCTGATTTGGTTTGCCAGAAGCAGCTTAGTCATGCTGGCCACATGACTGTCTGCGGAAGCAGACAAACACCAGCTCCCTCGGCCAATAAAGCAAGATGAGCGCCGCAACCCCAGAGTCATTCGCGACTGGACTTAATTGTCAGGGGTCCTTTACCTTTACCTTCAGTTTATTAAGCAAAAGCTTTAGCTCACTGCAAGAAGTAAAAGCCACATTTAATAGTCTTTCCAGCAATGCAAAATATACCCTATTAACACCTATGCCGAAATTGCTTCAGAAATGAACTAGTGCCAAGAGTATATACAATTTAACTGGTACTGGATGCAACCTAAAGAAAACTCTTTAGAAATGAACAAATCGCATCAGTACCTTGGAAGATCCAGATTTAAAGGATGCATTGACATTGATTTCTACTAAGAACTGTCAGCTTCAGTTTATCTGTGGTTCATATTGCTAGGAGGAAAGGCATATTAATTTCAGCCTGAAAAGCAAACTATCTGTTAGCTTTGTAAACAAACTACCTTTAAATATCATTTTAAAAATCAAAGACAGATGAGAAGACAGCTGATATGTCAATGTGACCTCCAAAGTCATAAACCACCCAGTTTCATTTAACCAATATATTGAGGGCAGAACTTTAGTCAACAGTTGAAGCACAATGTCCACCAGATGTTTTGAGCCACAGCTCCCATCAGGCCCAGCCAGCTTTCTCAACAGTCAGAGATTATGGGGTTTGTAGTTCAAAATATCTGGAGAGCCCCATATTGGCTATTCCTGCATTAAAGCTTTGTTTGCTTAATACGCCCATTATTACATGGGTAGTAAATTGGACACCCCACTGACACCCTAAGTGAAGGTGCATTATACCTAAGACTGGCTGAGTTATTTTGACACCTGAAGCATATAAATCTACAAACATCTCCCCATGGGGGTAAAAAATGCAACCATGATCAATTACATAAACAACCCATCTACTACCCTTTCATAACACCCAAAATCAGCAGTCTGAGGCAGCTGCCTCACTTTGCCTAACAGGAGGGCCAGTTCTGTTGCAGCAGGCAATATTCATGGCTGGATAGCCATTTTTAGTCAGAATGGGTTGAGAAAAATGAAATAATAATCATCATCACTTAGTAGGCTTAGTCTATCGTAGTTATGCAAACCATGCTTGGAAATTCCACTCAAGCCTTGCCTGAAATTTGGATTTGAGATGGTATCAGTAAAAAAAAAAAGTTATGGGTTCTGCCATCTAAATTCCCTTCCTCAGAACTATTTTGGGAGAGGGAGGGGAAAATTTCCTCCACCCTTTCTGCTGCACCAATTCATGCACACATAAACCAGCAATATGGAAGGGAATTTTTCCAAGGTTTGCTTTGCAAATTCTAGTGCAGGGGACGGCAAGGCTTACCAGCTATGAGCCAGATCACTCCTGCGGAGATCATCCATGGGCCGGGCCGACGCAGCGCAATACTGGAATTCACGCAGTGCTAGAAATCGCACGTTGCCAACCCCTGTTCTAGTGCAATACCTAACAGGCAAATTGATATAGGCTAAACCATGAAGCAGTTTGAGAAGCCATTCATGATTGGCCCAAATAAGCATTCATCCATTTCATACCTGAGCTCCACGATTTAGACGGTAGAAACGATTACACAAACTGTAGCCACGATTGCATAACAAGACATAATAGATGAGGGAATGAGAAACAAAGGGAGAGGAATTGGAAAATAGTATAAATTGCACTGGAAATTCAAATGAACAAAATGGCAACAAAATTTCAAATAGAAACAGTACAGATAGAGTGGAATTAGCTATATAGAAAAATGTCTTATTAGTCAGCTCCAGGAGGATTAAGTGCATTTTTTGAAAAAGGCTGTAGATACCAGTTCTTTCCATTTATTCTTTTCCCCATTGTTAATATTTTGTTGCACATGGAAACGAAGGTCAGGCCTTCAAATCTGTGAGCTACCAACCTGCCTGTTTTAATGAATTGAATGTTTTAATTGCTTTTACTAATAATTTTATCGTTTGGTGTTTTTTTTTGTAAACTGCTTTGAGGGGTTTTTTAATGATCAAGCCGTATATAAAATTTATGAAATGAATAAAATAAATAAACCTGAGCACAGCCCAGCAGCCATGAATCGTATGCTGCCATGTGGCTTCAAAATTTCCCCATTGTGTCATATCAGGCAGACAGAGAGAAATAAGGATAGTTGCATCTGCTCCAACAATTTACCAGGAGCAACCCCACTGTCTGGTTTCTTTCCCATGTTAACCCGTTGCGCATGGATAGTGCCAGGGGACACAAGCACCACCACCACCACCCTGCACAAGCAAGGAAAAGGCAGAAGGTGGATAAGACACTTGTATAATATATAACTATAGGGTAGAGCAGGTGCGAGGAACCTTTGGCACTCCAGCTGATGCTGGACTACAATTCCCATCAGCCCCAGCAAACATGGCCAATGGCTTGCAGTTCACCAACATCTGGAGGGCCAAATATTCTCCACATCTGGGGTAGGGCACTCAGATGGTGATTTATAATGTTAGGATAGGAATGCTCACAGAAATAAGTTTCTGAGATCATTTAATTCAAATGGTGCTGCATCTTACCATATTAATTGAAGATTAGAACAGAAGTCAAATAATACTCAAACACATAATTTCTAGTTAATATACTGCAAAGCTTTGACATACGAGAATCTGACAGGAAATTTCTCTGTTTACCTTTCCCCATTACAAATGACCACCAATTAGTTCTTTGTGTTGTGGAATCACCCTAGGTGATGAAATTATTTTCCAACTTTTTAAAAATAAACATGTTGCTTGCATCACAGCTTCACCGTGGAGGCACCATGTTGTCGTCACATAAACAAATTATTTGTGGCAACTTTGGTTTGCATTTCATATGTACCAGTTCTTAACACCGTTCTGAAGAATGCTTAAAATTCTAAGCATTCTGTCAATAAACCTCTTACGGCTACAAACCTACATTCCCTGGGAGGGCATCCCAGGGAGTATTGGATGTATTGGATCTCCGTATCCAACACTGGAGGATGTTGAATCACTCCTCCTCCAAGCCATGGAAATCTCAGGTGCTCTGTTCTAACTCACCACCAGATTTAGGGCAGTACGGCCAGTTCCCTCACACAAGGCAAGAGAGAGGAGGGGACAAAAATAAGAAATATTGGGAGGGGGGGATTTTATCCTCGCTCAAGATGCCATATTACCAAAGTCCGCCCTTGGTCCAACTGATGTCAGAGTTCCAACCTATGCCATGAAGGGATAATCTTGGGGGCTGATCAAGGGTAAGCTCAAAAACCACCTTTTTTCAGTAATATGTAACAATTTACACTTTTGTCATCTGCTATTAAATTATTCACTCGTCATTATGACAATACATTTATGAGTTCTAAAGTAAATAGAATGGCATTATATGTCTTTTTTAAACAAACATGCCATATTTTTCCATGTATAAGATGAGGTTTTTTGCTTAAAAAATAAGTAAAAAATTGGGGGTCATCTTGTACACGGAACATGGGCACCCAGGGTTTTTTAAAAAAAATATTTAAGCAAATGTCCGGGATTTTGGCTTGGGCAGGGTGAGGCAGTCCCTCCTGTTGCCATCCCCCTTCCTCCTCCCCCTCTGGGCTGCATGCTGGCAACTGGCTTGCCTCCCAAAGCCCCCGCTGGCTCGACCATGGGAGCAAAAGCAGCTGCCACCGCTGCTGCTGAGAGCTGCCTTAGCTACAGTACCTCTCCTTGCCCTTCTTCCCCCTTCTTCCCCTCTCAAACTCCCACCCTGCCCCCAGCCCGCTCACCACCTTCCTCAGCTCAGCTTGCTCTGCATGGCCCAGCACAGAGTGGCCGCTGCCTTCCCCCCGGCTCTTCCTTGGTAACCTGCTTGGATGCCTCCTTCCCCTCGCTTCCCCGCAGCAGCAGCAGCAGCAGCAGCAGCTGCCACTGAGGGGGAGCATGTGGTGCCCCAACCACTGCCTTTGCTTCTGCACCACCATCGGCTCATGCTGGAAACTTTGAAGGTGATTGCCCCAAAAAAGATAAACTTGCAACCGCAGATCATCCAGATTTTCACTTCTATTTTAGGGTTTTGTTTTCTTAATTTTGAGTTCAAAAATATAAAGGTAGTCTTATACATGGGGGCATCTTGGGTATTTTCCTCTCTTCGACTGTGTCAACCTCAGGCAGGCTTCCTGCGAAATTTCCATATGACATTTATCTTGCTCTGATATTCATTTCAAGCCTGTGGCTTCTATGTGACAATTGTCGGCACTCTGCATTTATTACAGGTCTGTAGTGAATTCTTCCCTTGTTATTTAGTGTTTGCTCACTGTAGCTACAGTACACAGGACTAATGCTGTGATTTACCAAGATGTACCACAGGTTATTTTCAGAGTATTCTTGATATGATCTCACTAAGTACACAGCAAGGAAAATGTATTGCTCCAGCTGAGCCTAGAATCAATTGCCAAGTCCAAATGTAAGGAAAGTGAAAGCTTGTTCAAAATTCATTATGGGATGTGATTGATATAGCAGAGTCAAAAGGAAATAATAATGGAATTGCAAATCTAAATTTGGTCTTTAAAATGAGAATATGTATTGAAGGTTGAGAGAGAGAGAGAGAGAGAGAGAGAGAGAGAGAGAGAGAGAGAGAGAGAGAGAGAGAGAGAGAGAGAGAGAGAGAGAGAGAGAGAGAGAATCAACCATCTCCCATTAGGCACAGATGGAAAGTTTCATACACACACCTGAAAAGTGCACTCAATTCAAAGCAATCTAAGGAAATGATAGTGCTAGAGTTTCTATCCATCTATCTATAAAAAGCTGGTTGTCAACATTCCATCACAATTCTGAACTGAGGGTGAGATTGTGCTGAAAAACAGGTTGTACATTGTCATCTGGTAGAAGGTACCCCAATGGTACCCCAAAATATATACTTTTATTTCCTTCCAGTGTGTATATGGCTGGTGCGCATGCACGCACGCGCGCACACACCCATACAAACGAGTACTTCCAATAGTTAACCCAGCCCCTCTCCACACACATCTGTTCCTATGGTGGCATAGAGCAAATAAATCGTTTTTATTCTCCAGTCTTCCAAATTATGAGTTTTCCCGTTCTAATTCTGCTATTAATTCAGTCCCGTTCTTCTCCCTCTGCAATTGCAGGTATTTGCTTTATTTCAGATCAATAATTGCATATAAAAGAAAGGTTAGTACCATTTCTTTCGCAGCTTCACCAGCTCATTAGACAAAACAGATAGATTAAGGTCTTGCACAAGGGAATTGGTGGTGCCTCAGATAAGGGAGGAGAATTAAAGTCGAAAGAAAAAGTGCAATCTACGGAATGGTTCACACATGCTTGTACATCGATGGATTATGCTGCCCTTAGTTATTGTACATTTGATGACTTGAAGCTGAACGTGTGAAGAGGTTCCACTGAAAAGCCTTGTGGTACTAGATGACATTAAAGTTCTACCTGTGGTATTACATCTGCAGTTCCTCATTCACACATGCAAGTGGTTAGTCACTTTTTCAGTCACTGTACATCACTGTACAGCCATCAAGTGATAACAATACATTTGTGTACATCAGGAGTAAGAGATACACTGCGGAGAACTTCCTTTGAAGGCATGACCACAATCTTTATATAAGATAGGAAGTTGTTTGAAATGATTTTTAATATTGTGTTTTAATTCTTGCAGCTCAACTTGGGACCTTAGGGTGAAGAGCAGGTAATAGATATTATAAATTTGTATTCCCTCTGGTCATGACTAGAGGTGAAGGAGAAATTTGGTTCAGTTTGCATTTTAATGCTATCCTTCAAAATCTACCCTTAGATTTTATCTTATAATGCAGTTCTCCAACAAAAAAAAGTGCAAAGAAATGCGTATGTCAGTGAAAACAATAGCAGCAATGAATGTTATATTAGGAAAATTTGCTTGCCAAAATATGTATATCACACAATGCTGCATACAGAAATGTGTATAACAGAACTGTGCGCTAACATGCTGAGACCTTTTGAGAGGGTTTTGTGTTGTTTTTTTAAAAAAAGAAATTACAAACAGATGCAGAAATGTAGCAAGCTGTACAGTTAAGCCAGACAGATGAAACTCCACTCAATCATGTTAAAAATCTGAATGTTCTTAAATACTAGTAAAATCCAAATGATTTGCCCATTGGCATGCATATGCTAAGTGATGTAAGCTGGCCAAACTTCACACAGATCTATTGAGAAATGGCCTAGATAAATAATCATTTTTTTTTATTTCTGCATTCTGCTCCCTTTGTAGTTATTATTTGCCAGGCATAACATACTAGCATTATGTGTGTGTCTTTCTTGACTTATCACTGTATCATAAAATTTAAGGAAACTGGAAAAGTCTTGCCCCTCCTGCAGGAGGAGAGGATTGAGGGTGAAAGACCAAGGACAAGTGTGGTGAACGGAAGCTAAGTTGGAAGCAATCACAGTATGTGAGACTTTAGAACAAGATTGGGGAGTCTGTGGTCTTCAGATGTTGTTAGACTCCCTTCAGACCCATCTAGCATGGCCAACGGTCAGGATGATGGGAGCTGGAGTTTGACTGCCCAAGGTTCCTCACCTAAAGAATAAAATTGCTGCTCACATGACATGGAAAAGAAGCCGAAGTGCTTTAACTTGCAACTCCCATTTTTTCTTTTCTTTTAATGCATGAGTGAGTTTGTAAGTGATTTACCTCTTCTGTTAAGATGAAGCAGATCTATCTATCATATATCATCTATCTATATATATCATCTATCTATCTATCAATCTGTCTGTCTGTCTGTCTGTCTATTTATCATCTATCAATCTATCATCTACAGTATCATCTATCTATCTATCTATCTATCTATCTTCATCATCATCATCTAAATGTTGCTCTAACTTAGGTCTAGTTGTCTTAAATGGCATCAGAAAGAATAAACATTCCCTGGACAGTACCACTCCAGTCTACAGATGGGAGTCCACATGAATGAATGCTGCTCCATACAAATAATCTTCTCACCACTTGGAAAAGTAGCATGTTAGTTTTCTGCATGTGTTGTTGTTGTTTAGTCGTTTAGTCGTGTCCGACTCTTCGTGACCCCATGGACCATAGCACGCCAGGCACTCCTGTCTTGCACTGCCTCCCGCAGTTTGGTCAAACTCATGTTCGTAGCTTCGAGAACACTGTCCAACCATCTTGTCCTCTGTCGTCCCCTTCTCCTAGTGCCCTCAATCTTTCCCAACATCAGGGTCTTTTCCAAGGATTCTTCTCTTCTCATGAGGTGGCCAAAGTATTGGAGCCTCAGCTTCACGATCTGTCCTTCTAGGGAGCACTCAGGGCTGATTTCCTTAAGAATGGATAGGTTTGATCTTCTTGCAGTCCATGGGACTCTCAAGAGTCTCCTCCAGCACCATAATTCAAAAGCATCAATTCTTCGGCGATCAGCCTTCTTTATGGTCCAGCTCTCACTTCCATACATCACTACTGGGAAAACCATAGCTTTAACTATACGGACCTTTGTCGGCAAAGTGATGTCTCTGCTTTTTAAGATGCTGTCTAGGTTTGTCATTGCTTTTCTCCCAAGAAGCAGGCGTCTTTTAATTTCGTGACTGCTGTCACCATCTGCAGTGATCAAGGAGCCCAAGAAAGTAAAATCTCTCACTGCCTCCATTTCTTCCCCTTCTATTTGCCAGGAGGTGATGGGACCAGTGGCCATGATCTTGGTTTTTTTGATGTTGAGCTTCAGACCATATTTTGCGCTCTCCTCTTTCACCCTCATTAAAAGGTTCTTTAATTCCTCCTCGCTTTCTGCTATCAAGGTTGTGTCATCTGCATATCTGAGGTTGTTGATATTTCTTCCGGCAATCTTAATTCCGGCTTGGGATTCATCTAGTCCAGCCTTTCGCATGATGAATTCTGCATATAAGTTAAATAAGCAGGGAGACAATATACAACCTTGTCGTACTCCTTTCCCAATTTTGAACCAATCAGTTGTTCCATATCCAGTTCTAACTGTAGCTTCTTGTCCCACATAGAGATTTCTCAGGAGACAGATGAGGTGATCAGGCACTCCCATTTCTTTAAGAACTTGCCATAGTTTGCTGTGGTCGACACAGTCAAAGGCTTTTGCATAGTCAATGAAGCAGAAGTAGACGTTTTTCTGGAACTCTCTAGCTTTCTCCATAATCCAGCGCATGTTTGCTATTTGGTCTCTGGTTCCTCTGCCCTTTCGAAATCCAGCTTGCACTTCTGGGAGTTCTCGGTCCACATACTGCCTAAGCCTGCCTTGTAGAATTTTAAGCATAACCTTGCTAGCGTGTGAAATGAGCGCAATTGTGCGGTAGTTGGAGCATTCTTTGGCACTGCCCTTCTTTGGAATTGGGATGTAGACTGATCTTCTCCAATCCTCTGGCCATTGCTGAGTTTTCCAAACTTGCTGGCATATTGGGTGTAGCACCTTAACAGCATCATCTTTTAAAATTTTAAATAGTTCAGCTGGAATATCATCACTTCCACTGGCCTTGTTATTAGCAATGCTTTCTAAGGCCCATTTGACTTCACTCTCCAAGATGTCTGGCTCAAGGTCAGCAACCACACTACCTGGGGTGTATGAGACCTCCATATCTTTCTGGTATAATTCCTCTGTGTATTCTTGCCACCTCTTCTTGATGTCTTCTGCTTCTGTTAGGTCCTTACCACTTTTGTCCTTGATTATGGTAATCTTTGTACGAAATGTTCCTTTCATATCTCCAATTTTCTTGAACAGATCTCTGGTTTTCCCCATTCTATTGTTTTCCTCTATTTCTTTGCATTGCTCATTTAAGAAGACCCTCTTGTCTCTCCTTGCTGTTTTTTGGAAATCTGCATTCAGTTTCCTGTATCTTTCCCTATCTCCCTTGCATTTTGCTTGCCTCCTCTCCTCCGCTATTTGTAAGGCCTCGTTGGATAGCCATTTTGCTTTCTTGCATTTCCTTTTCCTTGGGATGGTTTTCGTTGCTGCCTCCTGTATAATGTTACGAGCCTCCATCCATAGTTCTTCAGGCACTCTGTCCACCAAATCTAAATCCTTAAACCTGTTCCTCACTTCCACTGTGTATTCATAAGGGATTTGATTCAGATTGTATCTTACTGGCCCAGTGGTTTTTCCTACTTTCTTCAGTTTAAGCTGGAATTTTGCTATAAGAAGCTGATGATCTGAGTTACAGTCAGCTCCAGGTCTTGTTTTTGCTGACTGTATAGAGCTTCTCCATCTTTGGCTGCAGAGAATATAATCAATCTGATTTCGATGCTGCCCATTTGGTGATATCCATGTGTAGAGTCGTCTCTTGTGTTGTTGGAAGAGAGTGTTTGTGATGACCAGCTTGTTCTCTTGACAGAACTCTATTAGCCTTTGCCCTGCTTCATTTTGAACTCCAAGGCCAAACTTGCCAGTTGTTCCTTTTATCTCTTGATTCCCTACTTTAGCATTCCAATCCCCTGTAATGAGAAGAACATCCTTCTTTGGTGTCATTTCTAGAAGTTGTTGTAGGTCTTCATAGAATTGGTCAATTTCACTTTCTTCAGCACCGGTAGTTGGTGCATAAACTTGGATTACTGTGATGTTAAAAGGTCTGCCTTGGATTCGTATCGAGATCATTCTGTCATTTTTGAGATTGCATCCCATTACAGCTTTTGCCACTCTTTTGTTGACTATGAGGGCCACTCCATTTCTGCTACAGGATTCTTGCCCACAGTAGTAGATATGATAGTCACCCGAACTGAATTCGCCCATTCCCTTCCATTTTAGTTCACTGATGCCCAGGATGTCGATATTTATTCTTGTCATCTCATTTTTGACCACATCCAGCTTACCTCCACTCATGGTTCTTACATTCCAGGTTCCTATGCAATATTTTTCTTTACAGCATCGGACTTTCCTTTCGCTTCCAGGCATATCCGCAACTGAGTGTCCTTTCGGCTTTGGCCCAGCCGCTTCATCAGCTCTGAATCTACTTGTACTTGTCCTCCGCTCTTCCTCAGTAGCATGTTGGACGCCTTCCGACCTGAGGGGCTCATCTTCCAGCGTCATAACTTTTATATGCCTGTTGTCTTTGTCCATGGAGTTTTCTTGGCAGGGATACTGGAGTGGCTTGCCAGTTCCTTCTCCAGGTGGATCACGTTTAGTCAAAACTCTCCACTATGACCTGTCCAACTTGGGTGGCCCTGCATGGCATAGCTCATAGCTTCTCTGAGTTATTCAAGCCCCTTCGCCACGACAAGGCATTGATCCATGAAGGAACATTTGCATGTAGGAACATTTTAATTTATTTTTTGTGATGAAGCATTCCATAACATGGCCCTTCACCTGTTATTCACCTGAAATAGTACCGTCCCCTCCAGACACAGGTTTCCCTTGAGCTGTTTATGAGAACTAGGCTTACTTCTTCAACAGTATCCTGACTAAGCTTCTGGATCTACTGCATTGTGTATATGTGTGTACATTAGGCTCTGAAAAGCCATATCTTTGTGTGTAAGTACGTTCTCAGAAGATTATAGGCTTATAGTCATAAATGATTGCTGTGGATTATAGAGTGTTAACTTCATGATGATCAGAGGTTTAGGATTTAGGATATGGAATCCTCTATTTTGTCCCTACTGATTCATAGTCCATGTGAATACCTGAATGATTCTGTACTTATTTGTGTTTTTTCCTCAATATATTGTGTTTTAGCTGTCACTGTAATTTAACTTCAGGAGTTCTCATTGACTTGGCAGACCTGGTACTGGAGAGATTGCATGCTCTCTCTTTCTCTTTTGCTGTTCAAAATGTCCAGTTTAAGCAAGATTAAATAGTATTAGAGAGGTACAACATTGGCTAACTGGAGAACCCCATAGGCTGATTTTGTGCAAAGGGGGTCTGAACATAAAACTTGTAGCATTTATTTAATCACCTATAAAAGAGAAGAATGTCATTTTTAAATCTGTGTGCTAATTGAGTGTATAAATGTAAATACAAAGCTATTACTCACCTATACAACTCCTTTCTCATGTGTCTCAAATTGTATTGATTGCATTAATAAAATGAATGGTTGTTCCTTAAAAGCACATCCATTCATGTCTGCTAGAGTTCAAATATTTCTTTTTTTTTCAGTCTTAAATTGCTACTTGTACCCAGATTTATTTGCCCCTTAACAAGAAGACACCTTCCCAGGGAGGTCTTAGAGTGGACATTGATATGCCTATACAAGCTCGTGTAACTGAATCAGTTGCAAAGCTTGAATTCCAAGCTGTAAAGAGGCATTAGCAGCTTTTGCATGATTGCTAAGGGGTACTGGTTTTTAATTTTGTTCTGATTGTGTTTGAACCTTTAAACTATGTTTGTGGAGTAGATTACAACTATCAATCCTGGGAAGAATAGCTTGTGTTAAAATGAATGTCCTGCCAAAATTAATATTTATGTTTCAAATGATACCAATCTTGGGAACCAAAAGAGAGATATTTAAGCAATGGAAAAAGGATATCCTAAAGTTCATTTGGAATAATAAACCCGCAAGAATTAAATACAAGATAATGATCGACATTAAAAGGGGGGGGGGATTGGCGCTGCCTGAGTTGAGTTTATATCATGATGTGGTGGGATTCCTGTGGTTAAAGGAATGGATTATATTAGAAGATCATAAATTATTGGATCTTGAAGGCTATCTGAATAGGTTTGGATGGCATGCCTACCTGGGGGAGGATAAAGCGAAAGTGAACAAGGAATTTAACAACCATGTTATAAAGAGATCGTTAATTAAAATTTGGGAAAAGTATAAAGACCTATTGGAGCCAAAGACCCCCAGATGGCTGTCACCAGCTGAAACTTTAACAGTCAAAAAAAGAAATTCAGAAGGAAAATGGGTAAAATACAAAGATCTGATAGAAGTAAGAGAAGGGGACTTAAAGATGAAAGAGTATGAGGAAGAGAAACACCTATTAAAAGGGTGGATACAATTCCACCAAATAAATAGCAAGTTTAACAAAGATAAAAGGCAGAAAAGGCTTTCTGGAAGAACCCTCATTATCAGAAGGAAATTTACTTAAAGATAACAACAAACTTATTTCAAAAATGTACAATGTTTTATTGGAGTGGGAAGTAAAGGACGAACTAACCAAGGAAACTATGATAAAATGGGCTACGGACCTAGGGAAGACAATACAAGTTGAACAATGGGAGGAGTTGTGGGAAAATGCCTGGAAGTTCACGGCAGCAGAAAATATCAAAGAAAACATGATCAAAATGTTTCACAGATGGTACATGACGCCGGTTAAGATCAAGAGAATGTACAAAACTAAAAGTAATCTATGTTGGAGGTGCCAAACGGAAATAGGAACATTTTTACATATGTGGTGGCATTGTGATAAAATAAAACCTTTTTGGAGTTCAGTCATAGAGGAAATTAAAAAAATAATAAAATTTAATATTAAGAAAAATCCAGGAAATTTTCTATTGGGGATGGCGGACAAAGGAGTCAATAAACAAGATCAAAGAATAATATGGTACGCCACAGCAGTAGCAAGATTACTAATTGCATCATATTGGAAAAAACAAAATGTACCAGAAATAAATGAATGGCAGGAAAAATTATTTGGATTTATGGATCTAGCAAGATTGACAAATGTAATAAGAGGAGGTAATAAGCAAAAATTAGAGCAAAATTGGGAAAAATTTGGAAATTACATGAAATCACAATGCCCCACAATAAAATCCTGGATCCATTTCTAATGATCGGCACCGAAACAAGATGGATAGGAAGTAAAAAGAAAGGTAGACATAGCATGTAAAGGGAAGCAGTTTCTAGAAAGAAACTGAGGTAACCAAGGTACAGACAAGGGGGAGTCACAAATTGAAGAGATGGATATGCTAGGCGTGATATGTGATTTGGAATTTATAGTGGAAAGTTGTATATATTAACAGTATTGTGTTATATTTATTTAGTATGATTTAAATTTGATGTATGTTTTAATTCGAATCTTAATAAAGTTTATTGGGGGGGGAAATAAACTATGTTTGTGAGCTTTCCTTCTTGTTAGTGGTTTGTCCTGCGCTTTCACGTTTTTCTCCCCTCATGCTGTAGAATCAAATATATGTTTTTGGAATAAGAAGTTCTGTGGATTATTAGTAGACTTAAAGGTAAAGGGACCCCTGACCATTAGGTCCAGTTGTGACCGACTCTGGGGTTGCGGCGCTCATCTCGCGTTATTGGCCGAGGGAGCCGGCGTACAGCTTCCAGGTCATGTGGCCTGCATGGCAAAGCCGCTTCTGGCGAACCAGAGCAGCACACGGAAACACCGTTTACATTTCCCGCTGTAGTGGTACCTATTTATCTACTTGCACTTTGACGTGCTTTCGAACTGCTAGGTTGGCAGGAGCTGGGACCGAGCACAGGAGCTCACCCCGTTGGGGGGATTTGAACCGCCAACCTTCTGATCGGCAAGTCCTAGGCTCTGTGGTTTAACCCACAGCACCACCCGCATCCCTTTTATTAGTCGACTTAAAGCACCACATATTCAAATGAAGGGGTGTCTGAGGAATTTGATCTTTGGCAATTCTTACATGAAATGCTGGCTTGAACTAATGCTCTCGGACTAATGTGTGAATCCAAACTTAGCTATCCAACCACTTTTGCCTTTTCTGAATGCCATGCTATAGTCCTTGGAGCATATAACAACATACATTTTAAACACTAAAATCTCTTGCATCTCGTTCTACTTATGAGTGTTTGTTGAACTAATTGGCTGATGAAGAATTCAATGAATTCAACAAAACAGTAGTTGCTATCCAGAAACACTGTTCAGAAGAGTTCAGAGTTGGGCATCAATATTGGACATTGTCGATTACAAAGCTTCACAGCTTTGTTCTCTGTCGGGTAAAGTCCGACATAGCGATTCATTCAGGACTTTCAAAGATTTTAGTTTGTTAATCTTCATGTTTTGCATTATTCCAGAAAGTATTTCATATTGTAATTGTTTCTGGCCATTGTGTTGCTTTTGATATTGCTGAGTCATATTTCACAACACAGGGGTTTGTGTTTTTACATATTCCAGCATGTCAGGAAGAACAATCCACAGGTAACCTTATTCAAACTATTTATTTAAATATAAATGTGTCCACATGGGGACATATTGAGTGTAGGTCATACTAAAGAAGTGACGATCTAAATATGGGAGCAATACTCAGTGTTTGACTGTCAGTGGGCTTCAGCTACAGATCTATCTGTTATTTGAAGAAAGATTTGCAGGGTTAGAAGTGGCTTAATGAAATCTTTAAACTGCTCAGTTCAGAATCCTCAGCAGTTAATGAGACACACACACTTGAATTCCAAGTGAATCTTGAGGGAGCCTAAGCAGCTATCTTATAGCTATCATATATTTATTTTCATAGAGCAATTTATGTAAGGTATAAAGGTTTTCATAAGGTCGAAAATGAGACAATACATGGCAGCCTTCATCAACCTGCTATCCTCCAGCTATTTTGGACTACAATTCCCATCAGCTCCAGCCAACACTGCCACTTCCAAGGAAGCCCCTTTTAAATTCCAACAATTTGCTACTTGTTTTATCTGCAGTGATGGTGCAGCTCATCCTTTTATTAAAGGAGAGGAATAGGCTAGCTTTACAATGGCAAGATAATCTCCCCACTGCACCAGGGCTATCATGCAGCCTTCCATTACATGTGTCTGTGCCTGTGTGCAGAGGTCGACTGGCAATATTAACCTAGCAGGAACTTACAATATGGTGTAATATTTTAAATGATTCATACAGTTACATGCTACCCCATTCTCCAAGTGGTGAGAGACTCCAGAGGTTCCAGTGCTTGCCACGTTTCCTTGGAATGGAAGGTCAGTGGAGACTGTGGAGCCTTTAGGGTATAAAGTTTTATTTACACATAGAGTATATAACCTGAGTATATGATGGCGGGGATCACAGCATTAACACCCCCAAAAGGTCTTGCTTTCCCACCAGTCTCAGCTTTGGACCCAGTAGAGTGCAAACATGACTCTGTGTCTCCAGCTTCCAGACTGTTTCTAGCTCAGCTCTCACACACTACGCTGGCTATTGTTCTCCGACCTACATACCGTAGTAGCTGGGTGGAACGGGTGGAGGAAAGGCGCATCCATTAGCCTGGGTGGAGGGCACCGTCACTTAGTCTTGAAACCTAGCCATGAGGGTACTAAAGTAGCCAGCTAAGGTCACTGTCTTACAAAGTAACCTGTCTGACAGTTTAGCATCTAGTCCAGCTGTTCTCACAGTGGTCAACCAGATGCGTATGGACCTGAGCACAACAGCAATTATTAATTCCAGTCAGTCAGGATCCAGAAGCATATTGCCTACAGCACAAGGCTTCTAGCCATTGATAACTATCCCCCATGGTTCTCCCTTCCCATCCTTTTTTAAAGCTACCTAGGTAGGTAGCCACCAATATCAAGTTAGAGCAAATTCCATAGTTTAACCATGTACTGTGTGAAGATTTGCTTTCTTTCATCCGTTCTGAAGCTTCCAGGACTTGGATTCATTTCTACCGGTATGTCCCTGGGTTCTAGTATTATGAGAGAAGGAAGAAAACTTTCCAATGCACTACTGGTGCTGGATGTGAGCATGCAGGAATGTAGTGCTAATAAAAGCACTTTTATCATCTCGAATGACTCTCCAGGTATCATGTTAGCAGCCTCCACTTTAAAAGAAAATAAGATTAGATTAATCTCCTATCCTTTAAGGAGGAAAACATTTTATCTCTAAAACCGAGAAGACTAAAGAGAGAGGTTGTGCATTTCATTTGCCTTGAAAAGTAAACTATACCCAAGGTTTTTAATAGGCCTTGTGGATAACTATATTAACAACTGCTAAGAAATAAATTATGAATAAAAATGCAATTACATGTTACATTTCTGCTTCAATAGGGGACAATAAAAAGGCTAGTGAAGAACCAAATGACATTAAGAATAAAGAAAGTAGTCCAGCCCCTGACGCTTTTGTAACCCATAAGTCTGTTCCTACATTCATCTGCATTATATAAGTATGACTTCACAAAATTACAATTTTCAGAGGATAATAATATTTTGAATTACATGCCTACAATATGGAATTTGACAATAGGACAAGGTAAATGGATTCTTTATGCCCTTACTATGACCCAAAAACTGATATTGCTGCACTGGAAAGATAAATGTGCAGCTCCATTTAATCTATGGATTGAAGACATGACTGCACTTGCCACTTATGAGCAGATTGCTTATAAACGTAGATTTTACATGGACAAAAGTGTGTGTGTGTGTGTGTGTGTGTGTGTGTGTGTTTGGATAATAACAGCAACTATATATTAGATAAGTACACTGATAGCTCGGTTGGTTAGAGGTGCTGATAACACCAAGGTTGCAGGTTCAATCCCCGTATGGAACAGCTGCATATTCCTGCGTTGCAGGGGGTTGGACCAGATGGCCCTTGTGGTCCCTTCCAGCTCTACAATTCTATGATTCTGTGGAATTGTAATGGTTCATGCTTATAGGGATATAGTATACCTTTCTTTTCTTTTTTCACAATTTTTACTTTTAATTTTTATTCCATGAAGTGTTGCTTTAATTATTATTATTATTATTATTATTATTATTATTATTATTATTATTATTATGGCTTACTATATATGTCCACTTAACTAGTTGGACTTGCAGAACTGCAATTGTTACAGTTGCCACATAATAATCGGTCAATACATGTAAGAAATGGATCGTTAATGTGGCAGTACCAACACACTTTGCAACTCTGCCTAGAGACATCAGAAAGATGCCTTCACGGTACTGTTTTCAGTGCCTGCTTATAACACTTTTCTTTTGGCAAGCCCATCCAGACATGCAGACCTTACATGTGTTTCAGTCTCTTTTTGCTTACTGTTGATTATCTTTTGAATCTTTTTAAATACCTGTTTGTAAGTTTCCTTTGTGGATTTTTTGGGGGTAAATAAACTGCCTAGAAGTTTTATTACAATCAAGCAGTGAAATAATAATCACAATGATTATTAATATTAAAATCCCCATAAAATGCAATTAAATGCAACTTTTAAAAGCATATTTTCTCCCAAGATGTGCATTTGGTAACATGTTGATACGTTTTCTGCACTAAGAACTGCAAAAGCCAGGCAATAACTAAAATCCAATCCACCCATTAGTCTAAAAGAGGTGCAGGTCAACTCACTTCCACTTGGAATTCGCAAAAAAACCCGAATCTGTCTCAAGCATCCCTGAGCAACATCACCCTTGCTGCAGAAATGGTTTCCAAAGCGCATTTCTTATTAAATGTCTGAGTACACTCAATATACTCTAAGCTGTTTCCACTAGCTGGGTTGATTTGAAAGAGAGAGAGAAATATATCCCAAGATGCAACTATAACAACAAACCATATTTTAATTTCGATGCTATTATGAAGAACAAGCATTTGTCTGATCAGCGGTGACAGCTGAAGAAAACATTATGTTACAGTGAAGAAATATTTTTCCAGGCCATCAACTGGAGCAGAATGTTAAATTCCTTTCTTAAGAGAAAAAGTGCACACACTAAGGGTTTTTCCTTTCGTAGCCACCTCAGACATAACATTTATAACTGTTTAGTAAATACATTCATTTTCGGAAAGCCCTCCCATCAGATGTCAAGGAAATAAACAACTACTTGACTTTTAGAAAGCATCTGAAGGCAGCCCTGTTTAGAGATGTTTTTAATGTTTGATGTTGTTGGGCTTTTCACCTGCCTCGGGTGTTTATCCTTGGCTGACCTATGATGGAGCTCTGGGTCAGCGCTACCTGCAAGGGTGTAGGGAGTTAGCCGAACCAGAGCCTATGCAACCACTCACTTTCTGTAATCAATAAAGTTGTGGCCAAAATTCTGCCAAAAACCAAAACTAAAATTTGAGTCAAGTGTGAATTTATTTAGGAGGGAGGTCTCTGGGTCTGAACACGCAATTATTTATTGACCAAGTTCATATCATTTGAACCATGCTAGGGAAACTTTTATGAACTTTTTATTTAAGCCAAAGTGAGATTTAATATGCACAAATAATTCCTGGCGATATATTTAAAATGGTAAGGCCCATTCCTCTGGGAAGTTCTGCAATGCAACTTTCACTGAAATGAATGATTTTCCTTTCATTGCAGCAGAGAGGACTTCCCAGAAGATTGTGTCTTAAAATTGCAACTAACTTCCATTGACACATTATTTTAGACTTTAAAAAAAAAATGCTGACAAGGAATAAACTCTGTTCATTTCATTCTGAAAATCCCCTTTTCATCTCTCCTGCCCCCCTTCCTTGACTCTTTCCTTTGTAATGTCTGCATAAAACAGAACACAAAGGAAAGGTCATCAGGACAAAAGTATGTGTACTGCATTTTCATGCTCCACAAGCTTATTTTATGTAATTATGCTCTAGTTTAAGACATTATTTACCACTTAAATTCAATTGCATATACCCTAAGAGAAATTCACGTGCAACTTATGTATTTTCCTCATTCAGTAGGGATGAGCAAAACCGTAAATTGCATCCAACCTAACAGTTTTGCAAGGAACCTTAGCTGCGCAATCAAACTTCCCCACTCACCTCTCCCCCTAAATCTGTTCTGGGTTGGAACCTAATCCTCCAAAACAGATTTATGAGGTGTGCAGCAGCACACAGAGAAAGGTATGGATAGCTCCGTCAGTAGAGTATAAGGTTCTACAGATATCCCTGTATCTCTGTGACACTTAGTGATGTTTACTACCATAACTTACTGCTATGTATCATAACGCGCCAATACCCTTACATTTCAGTTTGAAAGATGGGGGCCCAAAACTGAAAACTGGTGACAAGAATACTATGAGTCAATGGCAAAGGAGGAACTTGAATACAGGTATCCCAAATTGACTACACCAGTCATGAATTCAAGGCTGTATTCAAACCTAATTCTCTTTAAATGTTTCTGGACTGCAGGTCCCATCATTCTTGGCTCTTGGTTCTTGGCTAACAGTCGAGCCGCCTGGGTCTGATGGGTGCTTTAGTCAAAAACATCTGGATGGCACCAGATATAAAATCATAAAGGCTGTACTGCGCCAGACTGCCTCTAATATACCCACAGAGAGAGAGATACAGCTTGAGGCGATAAGAGAGCTGGACTACCTATCCTCTTTTTCTGAAAGTAGATCAGGTTGATTGCTTTCCAAGCAGGGTTGGGCCATTATAATTTTCACCATGGAGGCCCATGCCAGAAATAATCCTGGCCCTGAAGGCCACATATTTTAAGTGCATGCAATTAAAATAATTTGGTTTTTTTTTTAAATTATAGCTCATCCGAATTATCACATAATGAGTGTGCTGCATTAATTCCACAATACTCTTAATTCTGAAACTGTTAGGCTTGATACAGAAATGCTGAAACCATTATCCCGCTCCCGTAAGATTGATTAGCATACAAAAAATGTGATATGAACATCATTTCCAGCACTGGATCTGTGCACCCAGCTGCAAACATTGCTCAAAAACTGGTTGTGGGGCCCAAGAGACAGTCACTGAATCAACTTGCTTGAGATGGATGTGAAAGTGTGGCAGTGAATCCAGCCCTTATACCCCACCCAAAGGAAGATGAGTGTCAACCATTGCTAGTTCTGGCCATCATGCAACCACAGCAGTGCCCACGCAACGCACAACGTGTCTGTTTCTGAACTGATAACATTGTTGCTTAGTCATTATTGAAGTCTTCCTCCTAAATCCATCATTTCTATTGTAGAACCTCTTTAGAACGGGTACATTTGCATATGGGACTTTGGCTCACAAAAGACAGATGTCGCCAGCAGTTTGGTTACACAAAACTCTGGGAATCCATGTGGAAGTGAGAATAGCAGCAGAATAGGTAGGTGACACGATGGGATGCCTCAATGAGCCAAAGGAAGGTTGTTTCATCTGGAGGAAGTGAGGCTAGAATGCCATAACACTTCAGCGGCTTCATGAGGGAAAAGCCAGTAATGTTCTGAAGTGCAATAATTGCCAATTAAGGTACTCAAGTGTTTGACTAGAATACTACAATAGGTTCGCTGCATATTCTATGCCTGAAGCCTACAGAGACTCACTGTGCAAATATATACACCTTCCTCTTTTTTCCTGCTCTATGAACATGGAGCTAATTTTAAAAATGTAGGTGCTACCAGCAGCTACCCTATATTATGCATGTTTGATTTAAGGGGGCACTACTTCTCAGCAGCATGCCAATGACCAGTAATTGCTATTTCCCCTCAAACAATGAAGTGCCCAGTGGCTTTTTGGCAATGCATAATCAAAGAAGTTCAGCAGTTCTTTCGGAATATCACACTGTTAATAGCTAAGGGCTGCATGTTCTCAGAAGCTAGTACTTTCTTGTGCTAACCACATCGCATCTTATTTATGGATGAGCCTAAGTAAGCCACTGATGTGTTTATATACACCAGTAAAATCAAATCATTTCTCAAGTCTGAATGGCATTTTTAAAAAGCCGACATAGCTACTGTGAAAGTAATAATGTGTATTATTTTAAGCTCTCCTTTTGCCTGCTGCATTTACCACGCTTATAGCACAAACTTCAGACTGCATTTAATGTGCAATTTATTTGCAAGAGCAGGTTCATATTAAGGAACACCTCATTTGCAGAAGCCATGCCATGGGTGCAGAAGGGAAGTTACTATTATGGCAGTTTAATATTCAAGCAGGGTCAGAAATGTCCTAGACACGCAACAGCCAGAAAATCTGCAAGAGTCCTTGTTTAGAAAGTCCTGAAGCTTAGGTCACTCTTTGTTCCACATTTTTAAAATCAAACCTTACATTTATTTCAGTACTCTTTCATTCTACTTTCTATCCAAACTGGGTCCAGCAGTATTGTTGCTGGCTGGCTACAGTTGGGAACCGGAGAGGAGGAAGTTAATTGTGGTCAGGGCTCAATTATGGATAGCGACAGAACAGGCCCTGCGACCTAGAGGCTGAAATAGGACATGGGATGCAAACTCCCCTAATTTGTAAGGTTTGAAGGTCCTTGAATAAATGCTGTGGCTGGAAGTTAAAGAAGTGACAATGAGCACCTCTTGACCGCCACTATTTTTGTGGGAAGGAATCAAATGCTTGCCAGAAATTTAGGTTTGTATAATTAAAGTGGATTAAATTGCCATGGCGCCCTAGCATAACAAACCCATTTTTAATTAAAAGAAAAACTGAAAACAACAACAACAATGTTGTGGTTAAGAAAGTATGGAGGAAACGCACAGAAAAGTATGGGAAGATGTATAAACAAACACCACAGAAGAAAAACCAGGGTGAATGCTTGTTTTATAGCCTCCCTGCAAAGAAATCGGGGTTGAATGCTCAGTTAAGACTGGGTACATTTCACTGATTTTTTGGAGCTGATTTTTATGTGTAATGTTAATTTGGATACTAAAAAGGATGCTCTATTTAGTTGTTTATTGTGTTTTACAGAATGTAAAAAAATTATTTGTTTTTTTTCTTGCTGTTTATTCTAACTTAGATTGAAAAACTGAGAGTTTTGTTTAAATAGGAGCAGTATATAAATATTCAGCAGCAGCATCTAAACACTGCATAAACTTTATGTAAGCAAATCAAGATGAAGGATCAATAAACAGGTCATCTGGAGTAGCTCTTTTCAGCTGCTGCAGTTAACACCATTGATAGACGTCCCACCACAAGACCAGAGTTACGCTTCTGGTAAACGGCCATATGCATTGCATGAGCCAAACCAAGCCAGAAGTTGGGGTTGGCAACGCTTGCATAGATTCTCTGTTGTTCGCTTGTTTTCCTTTGATGGTGAGAGATGCTGGGGTTGGCCTAGGATATGGTTGTTCCTTTGTGGTTAGCTGTGGTGGTCTTTGTTTTGTTTGTAAGCAGGGGGGGTGAGTGTTGTGGGTCAGGTTAACCATATTGATTCGTATGCTGTTGGTGGGTTATCTTTGTAAACCAAGAAAACCCTTAATAAAAACTATTTTTTTTTTAAAAAAAGAAGAAGTTGGGGTTGGGTGAGTGTCCCTCCTTTGACTTCCCATGTTTCATAGACTAAGGAAATTGTGCAGACTAAGGAAATGGAGGAGTTGGAATACATGATCTGGAAAGAAGGGCAAAAATCCTTCCAGCAGAAACTGGGGACATACAGGTTGATGACGGAATTTGTACACCAGCCCCAGAGATCTGCCACAGTAGAGATATTATTGCTATGCTGCTTCCATTGTTTCCTTATTGTCCATATTTGGAGAAGAACCAGAGTTCAGTGTTAAAGCAGAAGCTAGTGTGGTATACTGGTTAGATTGTTGGACTAGGCCCTGGGAGAGCAGGGTTCGAATCCCCACCCAGCTGTGAAACTCACTGGGTGCCCTCATTGCTTGGTATCTCCGGTTGAAAGAATCATGTAGCAGGAAAGGCTTAGGAGCATGGGAATATTTATTATACTAAGTCAGACCACTGGTCCACTTAGCTCTGTATTTTCTATAGTGGTTCTCCAGAATTTCAGGCAGAGTTGTCTCGCAGTCCTAATTGGAGATGATGGGGATTGAAGCTGGGGCCTTCTGCATGCAAAGCAGTGGCGCAGCTAGCTGCCCTGCGCCCGGGACAGCCTCGCCGCCGCCTCCCTCTCAGCTGTAGGGCGACTGAGGGCAAGGCGGTGGGCAGACGCAAGTCCCACGCTGCTGTTTCGGGCAGCGCAGAGCCTGCAGGTGCTCGAACCACCACGTCACTCCCAGAAGAGACGTTTGGCTCAGGTGTGTTGCAGGACCCACGCTAAGTGCTACCCCCGCAGTGTGGCGCCTAGTGCCCCTGCCTCCCTAGCTATGCCTCTGTCGCAAAGCAGAAGCTCTGCTACTGAGCTACAGTCCTGGAGTGATGCTGTACGGACCAAAGAGTCAGGCAAGATAAGGCAACTTTCTATGGTCCATACTTTAGAAGCTTACATAAGCAAATGTAAGGTGAGCCCCACCCATGCTGCGATCAGGAATTGCTGCAGGCAATTTAAAAGGGATTCATTCTGGAGAAAAAGATCAGGGAACTTAATTGCAGGCATGGTTCCAGTTTGACTAGTCCTGGTTATTATCCCAACCATAAGATGCTTTGGCTTATTATAAAGAAGGCTTGAAGTTCATAGATTATCATTTACATATCAGAACTAAGGCAGCAGAAATGTCAAGCAGCAGATGCCTTGAGTTTCTTCTGAAATGCATAACCTATAGAGTCTTCCAAAGCGACAGAAAAATTAGCCTCTTTTTAATTAGCAAGGCCACCAAAATAATTTACTTTTAGTAAAGAGCTATCTTTTTTTCCCCTTTCATTAATTTTACTTCTGTATGGTATAAAGGGGATTTCCCCCTATATGGCATAATTATAGCAAACACTTTCAGGGATATACACCTTAACGGCACATACTTGGTAATACTGTATATTAAGCAGCTATTGACTTGTGTTTTGAGTCAATTTCAAGAAGGAAATATTGTCTGTGGAGAAAAAAAGGAAAATCAATATCTACCTTGAGGGTTATGCAGTCTTGATACTGACTTACTGCAGACATCAATCAATGCCTGCTACACTGTATCTGTTTTAAAGCTTTTGTCCTTAAGACAACAAAACTTTCAGTAATGCCTACAAAGATTACCTTCATTAGAAGCTTAAATCCACCACCACGCAAGTCCAGGTCTGAAATGTCCTGAACCTCATGTTGAGTTTATCTATATACCAGCCAAGTACTACCTCAGGGCCCCACTTGGGTCCAATGCCAACCCAAGGTGAGTTGGGTAGATCAGGGTAGGGCAAGTACTGTTGTCATTAGAATGTGCAGTGTGCTGGCTGTCATTATTCTGAGGGTGGGATTCAATCACATGCCAAAAATACAGGTTGCATAATTACAATGAATTGGCCCTCTTACCACTGGAGGTTGGTCCATTAGGATGAATGGGGCATCGCCCCAACAGCCTCCTGCACTCCTGTCTTCAGCACAACCAGTCCAAGGGGTGGCACTGACTGTCAGCTTCCTCCTCAGTCTCAGTGTTGCTCTGGTAGAACTCAGCAGGGAGGATGGAGACAAGGCTAGAATTAGTTGGCTCCTCCTGCCATTGGCTTTGGCGCCACCTGCTGTTGGTCTCCCTGCCTTCTGCCCTACCAGTCCCAATGGACACTAGTCACCACTGCTTTCCCCCAGAATCAAACTTCTGACTAGAAAATTCACTGGAAAGTGTGAAACAATAGCTTGACCTGATGCCATATAGCTTTACTCATCCTTTGAAATTCACACCCTTCCAAATTTTGTAGTGCAGTTCTCCAATCAATTATCCAAATGCATTTAGTTGGTAAAGTGTGCATAAAATGTATACATCAGTGAAAATAACACACAGCATGCATTTTATTGAGGAAAGTTACATACCAAAATCTGTATATTGGGAGACATTCACTGAAATACTGCTGAATTTTCATGAGCCTCCCCCTTAAAAAAAAGTGGAGAACTGAACTTAAGCGTGAAAAACAACAACAAATGAGGTAAAAGAATTGACAGTTTCACCTGTCCCTAATCTTGACCTACACATTCTCCCCTGTTTCACCTCTGTCTGGCCCTATATATGAAAAAAAGTATCTTAGAAGCTAACCAATGCCACTGAAAAGTACACTGCTGCTGTTTTCTTTTTTATGCTTTTACATTTCTTTACAGAAACTCACCTAGGAAAACCCTGGAGGCACAGAGCAGGGAAAAAGCTCACAACTGCAATCTCTGACAGTAAAATAATGTGAGAATTTACGATAAGTCTGAAAAATGATGACTCTGTCATTCCCAATACCATTCAGTGTGCAGGAGTCATCATTTTTCATTGAAGACTTCAAGCCAGCAGGTGTGAAGCTTAGCAGGGAGAAACTTTGCATGTGGCATACTGAGATCATCTCCATGCTGGCAGGTGGGGCGGGGGAGAGATGGACAATGGCACTTATTGAAGGGTGCAAGTACATGGATTGGGCAGCTGGTGCAAGCATTTACTGCCCAATCCATTTGCTCTTGGCAAAATAAACCTTTGCACTGCATTTTGCATATGACTCTGCCAAACAAACAAATCTAACACGGAGACTCACTTGCAGTAGGGCCACATTCACACCAAACCAGAGTTGTTAGGAGATCCTTATTTCGCACACAGAGCTGCAGTTCAGTGTGGTTTAACAAACAATCCCTCTTCACATGGAACTCTGGCAATTGAAGCTCTGTGAGGGAAATAGGGCAGAGTAGGGCTGTTGAGGCTGCGGCCTTGGAAAATGGGATGTGCTCTGCGCACTGTCCTGAGGGCCAGACTTAGAGACCTGGAGGACTGTAGTTGGCCTGAGAGCTGCAGGGTGGAGCTTTCTCACATTGCACACCAATGTTCTCATCTGCCACAATATCCCTCTTGCATTCAACCCATGGAAGAGTCCTGATGAACTCCACAAGCTAACCCTTTTATGTCAACTCTTGTGGAATGGAATGGAAATTATTGATTTGTGGAATGGAATGGAAATTATTGATTTCATACTTGTAAACTCTTTAGAAGCTGTTTTGTAAACAAACGTTAGGAGGCTGCTGGATTAGGCCAATGGCCCATCTAGTCCAGCATCCTGTTCTCACAGATGCCCATGGAAAGTTTGCAACCTGAGCGCAAGAGCCCTCTCCTGTCCTGTGTTTTCCAGCAACTGGTACCCAGAAGTATTACTGCCTCAGACTGCAGAGCATAGCCATAGATAGCCTTATCCTCCACAAATAGCTCCAATCCTCTTTTAAAGAATACCCTCCAACATTCCTCTGATGAAAATAGGGACGTCCCATTCCGTAATGATAATTTAACTATTTGTACCCTCCACACCTTATTTGGTTGCCCTAGTTCTCTGGGCAGGTTCCAACATACATAAAAACACAACAGAACTTTAAACATTATAAGAAAAACCTTCCCTATGCAGGATTGCCTTCAGATGGCTCGGGGGTTGGATAACTCCATACCCTCCAACATTTCTCCAATGAAAATAGGGACATCCTAAGGAAGAGTGGGACATTCTGGGATCAAATCAGAAACCGGGACAGCTTCTCGAAATCAGGGACGTCCCTGGCAAATAGGGTCTGTTACTGCTTTCTCTGGGAGTTTAACTCTATGCTGCATGAAGAAGTTCAGTCGTAGCTTGGTTCTCAAACATCTTGGTACGCGTAGGTTTTGGCTCCTGAACACTGAACACCCGGAAGTAAGTGTTCCTGCTTTTGAACGTTCTTTGGGAGCCAAATGTCCAATGCGGCTTCTGCGGCTTCCGATTGAGTGCAGGAAGCTCCTGCAGCCAATCAAAAGTCACGCCTTTGTTTTTGAATGGTTCCGGGAGTCAAACACACTCTCGGAACGGATTAAGTTTGACAGGCAAGGTACATGCTTTTCTGTGTCCTGAATCTTTCAACATAAATTAATAGATTAATGATAAAAAATGATAAATATAAATTAACCACAATAACACCTAGAAGGCCATCTTTTTTCTAAAGAGATTTTGCCCTCTTGGCTTCTCTAAAATGAATTGAGTGAGGGGTGATGGAAAGTAACTGAGAGCACCATGAAGGCCTTTTTGCATCAGCACAGCCGCTTTCTTTCCGCTTTCCTTTCTCTTTCCCATTTAGAAGGAGATAGAAATTTCCTTGCCTGATTTTCTGTTAAACTGCTTCAGTAATAGGACTGGGATGAATTTTAATATAGACTTGATCCCAGTATTCTCTCTCTCTATTTTATTTTTATTTTTTATTTTTAAAGAAGTGGCTGAGATGGGGAATGGCTGTTTTGCAATAGCTGAGAACTATTGCATTTTAGCTGAGGGAATTTAGAGTTAGAAATTTGAAATGAAATGTTTTAGTGCCACGGTTAAAATTCAGTAAGCACTCAATAAAACATGGAGCAGCTCCATTTCATTTTACATTTTATGGAAAGCTCTTTTCAATATATGTGGAAATATGAGTTGCATTTATACCAGTAATGGACAAATATTGCTTTCTAAAAAAACAAACAAAACAAAGCTCCCTATGCATTTCATATTTCTGATCTTCTTTACCCATTTTTGGGAGGGGTAGGATTATTCATCTTTAGGGAACCAGCTCAGTTAAAACATCATGCCAGAGTAGCAATTACAATGACCATCATACAGCAATAACCTCCCATTTCTACAACCCAAAGATACGTCATCTTGCTCAACAGAAGTCAAGGAACATGGAGCAGTTATGGAACTGCTTTTGTGAATGATTTGGTACTTGTTGCCCATGACGAGATCCAGGCAGCTACAAAACTTTATGGATTATCCATAAAATTCTATGATGACAAACTCATTAAAACACACACACTTTAAAAACTAAATTGCACCACATCTTTATTAAAGAACTGATATCTGCAGAGGACACCATATCTATCACTCAGAGACAGGCATAAGTGGATCTGTAAATTTCAGTTTCTCATTTTCCAGCCCTCAGTCCCACCCCCTTTATTTAATTAATTTATCTGCTGCCCTTCCCCTGAGGATCATAGGACAGCTTACATTATACATTCCTGCATCAGTTTGCAATTTTTGAAAAGGCCTTTAACTATCCACGGCCTTTCAGAAGGGGGTGGGATGTTTTAACGTTTTATTGGTATGCTGTCTATTATTATGCTCTGTATTATGTTTCTTTTTATTGCGCTCCATAAAATATGTTCTAAATGTCGTCCACAACCCTGGGATCTCTTGATAAAGGGCGGTATATAACAAATAGGCAAACAAAGTATTGATTTTTCCTCTTGGTGTTAATGTATCTATTGTGGGGCTGAATTGTGTGTCTGTCTGTTTGGTAGAAATAGATTCGCCATATGTCTGGGAAATCCTGGGCATGTCCTTTTTTGGGGGGGCCTATATTCCCATCCAGGTTGGGGATTTTTGCAGTTTATAGTAAATACCTGGAGGGGGGGTTGGGGGGGGGTTAACTATGCCCCAGAAGCGGAAGCAGTCGCTTTAGCTGGAGGTGAGGCCCGCACGCTACCAGCGTTGCTACCAGACCCAAGCATGTCTTTCCTAGCTCAGGCTGGCAGCGGACACTAAGGAAGCCACTGCTACCGCCGCTTCCTGTTCCTGCTCTATTCCATGGTTCCAGAGCCTGAAGTCTGTGAGTAGGGGTGGGGCTGGGAGCGCTAGAGGAGGTGGTGGCAGGGCCTCCTGATGAGAGACCCAGACAGCATTCGGGAGCTGTGCCAGACTGGAGCTGCCAGAGCCCACTTCTCAGGAGCTTCCGCTGCCTCTTCCCTGTTGTGCGATCAGCGTGACGATGGGGGGATCAGTGTGATCAGTGGTTGTGCCCAGCAGGGGGAGGGGGGAGAGGTGAGCAGGTGATTTCCCCCCAAAAGATCAACAACTCATGGCAATCGCCCCCCAAAAAAGCTCAACAACTGGCTTGAGAGCAGTACATGTGAAAAGGATCTAGGAGTCTTGGTAGACCACAAACTTGACATGAGTCAGCAGTGTGATGCAGCAGCTAAAAAAGCCAATGCAATTCTGGGCTGCATCAATAGGAGTATAGCATCTAGATCTAGGGAAGTAATAGTACCACTGTATTCTGCTCTGGTCAGACCTCACTTGGAGTACTGTGTCCAGTTCTGGGCACCACAGTTCAAGAAGGATACTGACAAGCTGGAACATGTCCAGAAGAGGGCAACCAAAATGGTCAAAGGCCTGGAAACGATGCCTTATGAGGAACGACTTAGGGAGCTGGGTATGTTTAGCCTGGAGAAGAGAAGGTTAAGGGGTGATATGATAGCCATGTTCAAATATATGAAAGGATGTCATATGGAGGAGGGAGAAAGATTGTTTTCTGCTGCTCCAGAGAAGCGGACACGGAGCAATGGATTCAAACTTCAAGAAAGAAGATTCCACCTAAAAATTAAGAAGAACTTCCTGACAGTAAGAGCTGTTCGGCAGTGGAATTTGCTACCAAGGAGTGTAGTGGAGTCTCCTTCTTTGGAGGTCTTTAAGCAGAGGCTTGACAGGCATATGTCAAGAATGCTTTGATGGTGTTTCCTGCTTGGCAGGGGGTTGGACTGGATGGCCCTTGTGGTCTCTTCCAACTCTATGATTCTATGATTCTAACTTTTGTTGTGCCGCCGATCGTCCAGATTTTCACTTCATGAAATATGACAAACATGGGTGTAAGTTATTTTAGGTTGTCCTGGGCAAGATAAAGTGATTTATACATTTAGTAAGTAGAAATACATAATTTACAGGGCCAGAATATGCCATGGACCGCCTGATCCCTTATATCCCTACTCACTGAGAGTTTCAGGGGAATCACTGTGAGTGGTTCCCCCACAGTTCAGATGCATGATTAATATCTACCATGAGTCACATGTTCAGTATTGTGTGCCCAATTATATGGGACTCCCTTCCAGTTGAGATCAGACTGGCCCTCTTGCTGCAGAATGTCCAGCACTTACTGAAGACTTTTATCCCAGCAGGCTTCTGGAATTGAACTCTGTTTTTATAGTTCTAACTCATTTTTAGTTTCACTGTATTGAGACAACAATCACCAGTTAGAGACTATTGTAATTAAGTGCTCTATAAATTGACAAAGTTAGCAAAAAGATTTTTTTTAAAGAATGAATTGAGTATTTTTCACTGTATGCTCGATGTTCATTTGCAGGATCAGCACTTAACAAAACTATAATCATGGTTCTAGTTACAGGTAGGTAGCCGTGTTGGTCTGAGTCGAAGCAAAATAAAAAAATTCCTTCAGTAGCACCTTAAAGACCAACTAAGTTTCGTGCATGCACACGAAAGCTCATACCAAAATATAAACTTAGTTGGTCTTTAAGGTGCTACTGAAGGAATTTTTTTATAATCATGGTGCAAGCCTATAATAATCGTCTCTTTCTAGGTTCTTAATCCATTCTGCTCTCTCTAATCCATAGTAACTGAAGAGTCTGCCTTTTATATTGAGAGAACAACCACCCCACTTTGGCAGGTTTGTGCAGGATGCCCAGAGTAAAGTCAAATCAACTGCAGAAATGAAAATGCTGATCTGATAGATCTCCTTTTCAATATCCTGCCTAAGATATGAGCCATTTCCAGCTGACAAAAGAAGAAATCCAGCAGTTTTCACCTACTCACTTTATGCCACTTCCTTGTTATTTCCTAGCAGGATAAGATCATTAAGGCAAAGATCTTTCCCAAGGCTGAGGTACCAAGCATCCTGTCAATTCTCAAAAAGAGATGGCAATACTAGCTTTGGTATATGCACACAATGCAAGATAAAGGCTTTGGTATATGCACACACCAAAAAGACATGTTTTTTTTTCATGATATGATCCAAAGTTCCACTTTAAGGCAGTTTGTAAGCGTGCTTCAACAAGTGAGAAGCTTTGGCAAGTAAACTGGATTTGCCGACTCTGTCGGCAGCCCACTGAATTATTATGAGAAAGGGGTTTATACAGCTCTAGGATAGGAAAGAACATTAAGAAACATATCATACCAAATTGCAAGTTGATGAACAAATCATTCAAGTTTATCCTTCAGCAACCCTAGACCTTAAAAACACAATTAAGTAACTGGCCGGACAACAGAGTGGTTTAGAGAAGTTGGCATATTAGACATGTAATTCTGCAGCCACAGAAGTGAAACAAATGAAGGACAATGACCTTAAACGGGAAGAGGGTCATTTTCAGCCCAAGGGCACATTCTTGATAGAAAACTTTCTGCAGCCATGTGCCAGTGCTTAGCAGGGCAAGGGGGAAAAGTTGATTTGACCAGAGAAAAATACTGACCAGTACAATGGAGATGTCACTTAGATGTAAGCTATATTCTAGCCATGCAAGAGTCAGAGGATTCTGCCTACCCACTTCCATACACACCTCTCCATTCAGGCAAACAAGGAGCATTATCACAATTCAAATACACACCTCAGCCAGGCAAAAACACTCAAGGAGGATGTGGTTCTGAGCTCATGAAGAGTGTGGCCTGGGAGTGAGGATGTGGCCTTCAGAGAATCATGAGGACCAGTTAGAAAGATCTGGAGGACTGTGATTGTCAGCCAGGCCAAAGATTCACCATCCTGCTCTTCAGGGTACAGAAGCCAGAACTCACTGGAACTCAATTCCGACACCATTGCCATTATAACAGAACAAGTGAGGCGTTCATGGTGAATTCTGGCACCTCTTTTTCTAGAAAAATAGCACTGACCAGGAGCTGTGTTCAGTTAAGAAGAGGTCTCTCCTAACATGGATTCCATATGGCACTGTAATTTCTGAATGCAATGAAAAGACAATATGTGTCCAAGATAAATTAAGAAATTTAAGCTTCTTTTGTCTCCTAGCCTTAGCATTCCAGTCATAAAACAAATATCCATTGTCAGCAAGGGCTCCAGAGCCATCATTTCTACCTACTGCACAATTCCTTAATGAGGCAGGTTGTTAAACCATATATCCCATACTTGATAGAGTGTAACAGCTCTGAGGAGTCCATTCTGTTTTTACTCAATAAATTTGCAATTAAGCTTTCTCTTTCCTCCACCCATTTTTTTGATGAAAAACCATCTATTATTCTTCCATGACCTTCCAGTCCATTAGGCAACAATATCATTAGCCTAATTTCCCCTTTCCCCCCAACTACTGCCTACTAATGTGAAATCGTACATCCAAAATCTGTGAAGTGTTACAGGAAGAGATGACCAGACAGTATTTCAGAAAAGCAAATGAGTATGAGAAGCAGAGGTAGACCTAGAACTTTTGCTCTCGACCAGATGCTAACAGTCCACAAGCATCAGGTGGAATTATGAAAATACACATTATATTTTTGCCATGCATTTTGCCATAAGAGGAAAATTTTTTGCTCCTGCATAAACTCCAATTAAAGTAATTATGGCTATCCTGTCCCATAATATCTCTCTCTCTCTCTCTCCGAGCAGAGGACCATGGTGCTGTCCCCACATGGCGCTGGAACGGCTTGCTGCATCGGCAAACCGCTCTAGCGCCGTGTGGGGATGGCGCCAGGACCCTCCGCCCGCGGCTGCAGCTGCAAGTGGAGGGTCCTGGCGCCACCCCCACTTAGCGCTGGAGCGCTGCCGCTCGGCCTGGAAGTCGGGGCTGCGCCGAGTGTCACCCCCTCCAGGGTGGCACCTGGGGCAGACCGCTCCCATCGCCCCCCTTGCTACGCCAGTGCTCCCATGGGGATGTAACACTTGCGGATCTAATGACAATAGCCAGTTCTGCCCTGCCCCCTCCCACCTGTCATTAAGCACCATTCCATGGCCCCATGCTTCCGACTGCTGCCATTAATAGCACCAGCTGTATCATTCTAATTACTCCATTTTCTGCATGCGCCATGGGGTTTCTGCAGTGGTAACCCCCCCCACACACACACACCAGCAAAGGCTAGCAAAAATCAGCAGCCAGTCATTTCTGCCATAGCCTAACTCCCTCCATCAGTAAATATCAGGGGGTTAGGATTGCACTGCTAATCTTTATTGCTATGGCATTGGCACACCTCTCAGTATGGAAAACATTTCTCCTTCTAGATTTCCATCTTTCCCCCCCACTTTCCTACTAAATTCCTTAAAAGCACCAAACAACTTATTCGTTTCCCAAATGCTTTCAAGAGTTGCACAACCGACCCCCTTTACTTCCCTTTCACCATCATTTTAAAAACAAATTATAATTGTTTTAAGTGTGCAGACCTGAACTGGTTGGGGCCAGCTGGACAAACATGGGGTGAGTGCACTTGAAAGATACAAAAAGGCTAGCAGGGAATTTCATCAGTGCACATCAGCAGGGATTTAAAATTCTTTTAATGTGCAGCAGTGCCCAGCTTTAAAAGAGTGTCTTAATGCGCATTAGCATGCACATTAATTCACAGCAAAAGGTATTAAAATTTATTTTAATGTGTTCTAGCATGTGTGTCAGCACACAGCAACGACTTAGAAAAAGATGTATAAGGCATGAGCAACGTCCTTTCAAGTTTGAGAAAGGGGAGGGGAAGTGCCAAGGGAGTAGATGATTTTAGGAATAATGGCTGCAAAAAGTCACAAAGCACATTGTTAGAGAGTGGATCTTATGGACTTTTTTTCAGAGCCATAATCTCGCACAGGTCACATGACTCATCCAGGAGTGCAGCCTGGAAGATGTGCTTTCAGGTTTTGGGTCAGAACATGTTGGAGGGTATGAATATACAGGTAGTACAGCATCCTGCTCTCACAGTGGCCAACCTGTGGAAAGCCCACAAATGGTATCCAAGCACAAGAGCATTTGCTTCTCTTGCAGTTTCCAGCAACTGGTATTCAGAAGGGTACTGCCTCTGACCATGGACATACAGTATGGCCATCCTGGGCCTGAGTGTGATTTCTGGCACCCATTTGCAGATATCTTCCTTGGTACCCAACAAGTTTATCTGCTGAAATTCACGTGAAACAAGTCTTGTATTACAAACAACACAAGGCTTTTTCCAAACCGAATTGCTGGTGAGGGGGGAAGTTTGAGCATACGTGTGTGCAAGGTTGAGGTGTAGGCATAGCTGCAGCATGCACAGGAAGCCCGGCAGAGTTTCTCCAGTTTGGAAATGTCCCCATGGTCCCTAAAAGGTTGGCCATCCCAGGTATATCTGCACTGCATTGTGCAGGACTGGATAAACATGTCAAGGACAATTCCGAAATTTATCTCCATTGGGAATAAGGAAGATACTTAGTTTGCAGTTCCTGAAGGATCATTCAAACCAAAACACAGCTAGCTTTCAAAATTCATACTTTCCTGAATTCTGTGATGCAGTTTTACAACTTGCCCCCTCCACAAAAACATATAAAATTGCCTTAAATGTGTGTATCAAAATGTTACTATATGAGTGAAACATTAGAAATACATTATGTTAAAGAAAGTTGCTTTGAGAAATGTAAGGTAAATGTAAAGGGACCTCTGGCCATTAGGTCCAATCGTGACCGACTCTGGGGTTGCGGCGCTCATCTCGTACAGCGTACAGTTTCCGGGTCATGTGGCCAGCATGACTAAGCTGCTTCTGGCGAACCAGAACAGCACATGGAAATGCTGTTTACCTTCCCGCCAGAGCGGTACCTATTTATCTACTTGCACTTGACGTGCTTTCGAACTGCTAGGTTGGCAGGAGCAGGGACCAAGCAACGGGAGCTCACCCTGTCGCGGCGATTCGAACCACTGACCTTCTGATCAGCAAGCCCTAGGCTCTGTGGTTTAGACCACAGCACCACCCGCATCCCTTGAGAAATGTAGTTTAAGAAAAATTGAATTAGAAATGTGGTGTATTGGGATAAATGCATACAAAAAGTCTGACAGATTTTCATGAAAACTCTTTTTAAATGCAATATGAAAATGTTGGCAAACTGAACTTAAATGAGAAAAGCTTGACTTCTCAGATACTTCCATCCCTAGTCTCCATCTACATTTGTGTGTGACTTTTTTCACAGAAGCACCCTTAAAAATAACGACTGGAGCTAGACCCAGTACCATTATCTAAAATACAGAGTTCCATTAATCTTAACTACTAGAATTCAAAACAGTGCTGGTGGCAACAACTGTGGTTTCATTTCCAGGCCAAGGGTCAAGACCTACCGATAAAGGATGGAACAGAAGCAAAAGGCCATTGGCTGGCTCTTTATTAAAATGCCCAGACAACCACTGTCTTACAATACACACGGCTGTCCTGATCTAAACTCCTTTGTCTCAAGTCCAGAAAAAGAAGAAAATAAACATCATGCCTCACAGGGTTCTGTATGCATCTCATTACATGCTGAGAAAAGGATATCCTTCACAATATGATGCAGTTCAGGAGCATGAAGGGCAAATTTAAAAAATAAATAAAAATGGGGGGAACAGATTTGCAATTGGGCTTTCTTTATATTACCACTGACAGCATGGGCTCACTTTATACACCATTGCTGTTCATGTCAAAGACACACAGCTAGTTTATTGCTTATTTTATTGCTGTTTTATTGTAGACAATAAGAGGCAGCTGAACCAGCATGAAGGGCAGAAATAGCATTGGAATTTCACTCTCTTATATTGACAGGACATTCACTTTATACAGATTTGCTATTCCCTCACGTCAAAGACTGTTGCACATTTGATTGCATAGTAATGCACTTTTGAATGCTCTGTGATATCTGGTACTGGTCATAAACATTTATCTATCTCTGTAGTACATGCATATTTAAATATATCTATCTTACATCTTTATGCAATTGTGCCTACTAGAGATAGTAATATTTATAAAACAGGAAAACTGATGTAATATATAATACTCCCAGATTGGATCAAACTGAGTTCTAATGTTTGCATTTGCTTGCCTTGCTTAGAAAAAGGTAAGGTTCAAGAAGGTTCAGGACCCATTTAACAGCCTATGAACTTCAACCCAGCTCGCTTGAGACGGCGGTTTCTGCTCTATTTTCCTCACTGTGTTTAAGACATTGCAAAGGGAAACAAGAAATTGACTGCAAAATTGTGTATCATATATATTTTCCTGATCTGTGAAAAAAAATGAGAAGAAGCTCATGCATTGCAACCAAAAATATACACATCTGTCACCCTAAAATCTAAATGTCATATAGGTTGAGATGAATACCAGCTGCCTAACTCACGGGGAATACTTGTCGGTAACTACCTGCTGCCAGTTCACAATGCAAGTTTTACTATTCAGCTGCTGGAGTGAAGTGGGTGCCATTCATTATCTCACAGGGGAAAGAACAACATGTTCAGCAAACATTGGTGTCCGTGGGGTGAGCTGAGTCCAGGAGGAAGGGCCATGGCTCAGTGGTAGAACAACTGATTTGTATCAGAAGGTCCCATGTTCAATCCATGGCAGACCCCTGTAAAACCCTGGTGAGCCAGTATGGACAGTACTGAAGTAGAGGGGCCAATGGCAGGTTCCTATGTCAGGGGGTGTTTTTGTTGGGAGTTCTTTGGTTGAGAAAGAGGTTTTGCCTCTCGCCTGCATCCTGTGCCATAGAATTTTATGGCATATGGTGTGATTCAAATTCAATGTCTATATACACAGCTTCACTGCTTCATTTGAACAACCCAGCTCTGGGGTTGCATTTCTTGATCATGTTAGAATAGGGCCCCAAACCTGAGATATATGAAGTAAAATACAACTTATGCATGGCGGGCACCCAAGGGCTTCAAAAACCTAAGAAAAATATGCGCACACATGAAGACACATACACAGGGACACACACACTCTTCTTATCTTGTTTTCCCCTTCTTTGCTCATGGCTGCTGCATTTCACAAATATTATCCCCACCACTACTGTACCTAACATTAGCTTTAATTTCCTGAGCGGCTTACTGCAAGATGCTGAACAAGGGCAGGAATCACAGCTCTCATTTGGCCTTCAGATGCAATCTTGATTGACTATGTGATGGTGACGTAACTCCAAATAAGAGTGAGGCAATGTTTTCTTTTGTTGCTCTGAACTGGCTTTGTCACTCTGCCACATGGCCATATCTGATTGGCCTCTTGGCACTGTTACGAAGCAGAATTAGAGAGCAGCTACACATTGCTTGCTGCACTCCCTATGGCATGGTGCAGCTGGGAGGGGGGGGGGTCATCATCATCACAACATTTTCCACACCGCCTATAACCATAGCTGCCAAGTTTTCCCTTTTCTCGCGAGGAAGCCTATTCAGCATAATGGAATTTCCCTTTAAAAAAGGGAGAACTTGGCAGCTATGCCTATAACATTGAATAGGGCCCTGTTCTCAGTTTTCTCTACAAATAAGGGAGACCCTTCTGGGGGGACCCTTTCATAGCCCTTGAATAAAGCTGCAGACTTGCACTGGAAGAGATTCTGGGCTCAGCTCTGAAGTATTTTTCACTGAAAGTATAGATAACTTCAATCACAATCCACACAGTCCCTCTAGTCTCATAGAAACGTTATCACAGCGGGAACAAGCTAATGCTTCATTTTCCCTGATTGAATTTCATAAAGTTTCACAACTGGAGGTTTCTCCTTGTATCTGTGTTAGGATTTTCCCCTATAATTTTTTCTCAATGACGGAAGAGCACCAGCAGCTTTTTCCCAATGACAGTACACAGGGTTCCAGGTGCCTTCTGGTGTTCTAAACACGACTTCCATCCTTGTTCTAAAAGGGCTACTTTATTAAAAGGGCTACATTGAAATTCACATACTTTGCTGCTTATATAGGCTGATTGTTACACAAACTATATGTACCCCTGCCTGAATCAAAGGAAAGATGGCTGCAAAGCACCAGCTATTTACATGATTAAACATCATTTCTACGGTGTCCCAACATGGCATCTTTTGCTTTATCCAACACATCTCACCTTTTGTTTTCAATGGAGCCCCAAGATGACTTATGAAACAAAAAGGGAAAACAAGATAATATTGGAGAATCACAGTTAAAAATAAATAAATCAGCAGCTATCATAGCTATTTAAAATTGCCTTTGCCAATCTGACACCTTCCAGATGTTTTAGATCACAACTCCCAACAGTTCCAGACATTACACTGGGGCTGTTGGAAATTGCAATCTTAAGCAGATATTGCAAGGTACCAGATTGGCAAGGGCTGGTTGGGGAAGGTTCCTATGCCACATGGCCAAGGAAATGAAAACATTTTAAATTATCCACCTGAAGAATAAATAAGATGGCCCTTCGCTTGTTCCAAATATCACACTATCAGAACATCACACTATTATGCATGAGGTTATTTTGGAATAACCACTGGGCATTTGATCTACTGGTTAAATTTCGGTTTGAGTTTTAGCAAGTCAATATGTTTGTCCACAGACCCTACTTACAAGGACTGCAAGCACTTCAAGGTTGCTTTGGAGAGGAGTCAGTGAAGTTGCTGTCTTGTGAATCTATGTGAAAGCAACATAAAAAATACTCCCCACGAAGTAGACACTTTCACATATTCCTTCATGCTCCCATATACACAAGCTCCAGGAATGCAGAAGCTCCAAGGATAATTCCAGTCACTTCTCTCTATTTTGCCTGACATCCAGAAACATTTTCAAAATGAAGATTTAGATCAAGCCATGTATTATTAGACTTGCAGTAAATGTGCACAATTTTGCATGATGAGATATTAAGATTTCCAAAGAAGGCAGGCAATGAACATTAGGGGCACAATCCAGGCAAAGCTGGGTATTAAGTCATATTGATTTTGTGCCACTTAGGTACACCTCCCGTGTTATTAAAAAACAGCTGCTTTTAGATTACTTCCTAGCTGACATATCTTTGTGCATAATATTAAGGAATCCCAGAAATTGACTAGAAAGTACCTCATCTGTTTCTGCACTGTAGTTAACAATTTTACTTGCCTAGAAAAAACTTGACTGATGGACACACACACACACACACACACACACGGAATTCCTTAGCTAGTTTCATGGAAGTGTGGATTTAATTTTCTGCAGACCTGCCAATACAGTACAACAGCCTTTGCCAACCTTGTTCCTTCCAGGTGTTTTGGGCTGCAAATCCCATCAGCCATGCTAGCTAAGACTGATGCAAGCTGTAGTCCAAACAACTGGAGGCTACAGACTTGTGATGACTGCAGTGGAGCATGTTGTTAAAGGAACTGCATTAGCTTGTGTTTACACAATAATGATGTAATTCAATTGGAAAATATTGGGTGAAAATATTTGTGTCCTGCAAAAGCACTTAAAAAAATGCCTTTTGAGGGACGCTTTTGAAACGGAGGATACAAAGACAAAGTGGGGATGCTGGAAGCAGAAAGGGAGCAGTTGTTTTCTTCAAAGGCTGCTGGGGAAAAGGAAAAGGAAGTAGGCAGAACTCCATGCGGCTGTGGCTGGGAGAGACAGCACGAAGACTGGCTGCCACTTTGGGCCCAAACTTGCTGAAGCTATGAGAGGAGCAATGAGAGACCCTCCTGGGACATAATCTTCTTCACCCTCTTCACTGAAGGCTTCAAGTATAAATACGTGTAAAATAAACCATGCTTCTTGGCGCCTTGATTTCCAAATGGAAACCCAACCCTGGTTAAATGCAGAGACCCATGGAATCTCTTGCTACCCCTTGGCAGAGACCGGGCTGGCCATAAATTTGAATCAATATAGCTAGTGTTTCCTGAAGGTGGACAAGCCTGGGAAACACTGATTTATTCATGAGACGTAATGAAACACATATTTGCATTTTAATAAACTTCACAGTTTCAACTAACAAGTGAATTCCCACTGGAAAGGGACAAATCTTTGCAAGCTAAGATCCATGGAGGCCCATGCAGGCCCATGCACAAATCAGTTTGGCATACAGATGAGGTGGTCTGTTATTGTTATTTCTGACACCGGTGGCTTGTACCTCTGCAACAGAATTCCTCCGGACACTGAGGAGGCTTTTCATTGGGTAAAGGAAAGCTGCCACAGAGAGAGGGAGGCTGAAAAGATGTGGTTTGTTTATGGAACACTGCACATGGCGCTTTGGATTCTGGTCTACGTTCTTCATAATACTAAACATGATGGTTCAGAAGTTTTAGAAGGAAGTGGATGTAATGACTGGGTTGAAGTGATTGGTTTGTGCTCTTCTATCAAAGTCTAGGAGACATATGTTTCACCCCCCTAAATTGTTTAGGACTCCTTCTTGAGGGTTACTTCGTTTTCACCCAGGCAATATCTGTCTCCATGGAAACAGAAAGAGCAGTGAGAATGCAGAACTCGGCTGGCAGATTCTAAACCCTATTCCTACTTCTGTTTTGACTGACAGAGAAACTTGTTCAACAATTACCAGGAAGGGGCAGGGAAGAAGAATCTGATACTGCATGGGTTAACAAATATTGTCTCTTCCCTTCATACGAATCATTGATTTTTCTGGGGAAATTTAATTTTAAGAAGCATGAAGTGCTAAATGAAAATCTGTTTGATGAATACAACACAATTGTATTTTTAAATTAGCCTGCCTCTAGGACTAATGAGAGGGATTTAAAAACCAAAGCAATAAGATAATGAACAAAACCAAATATACACGCCAAAGATCAGACGGAAGGTACATGGCATGACTTTTTACAAATGGGCTCTAAGTCAGTTTCAGGTACTCTCTCATGTATGTTTCCAGTGTTTTAGAATGAATGCTGTTTTTTAAAACTTTCATTCTGCTAATAGCAGTTTCCATGGAAACAAGAAAGAACACCACAACCACTGGGAGAAGAATTAGAGGCATCTATATATTTAGCCCACTATAAGGAAGATAAGAGGCCATGCTCCAAATTAATGGCAAAATATCCTTTGATTTATGTGGGAGCATGGAAGAACAAAAACACTTGGAAATTTAATTTTTCAGCTTGGAGACATAGCCACTCCTTATCCCAATTAAAAGCTTCCCACACATTCCAAGTTTAGGTAAATGTAAAGGGACCCCTGACCATTAGGTCCAGTCGTGACCGACTCTGGGGTTGCGCGCTCATCTCGCATTATTGGCCGAGGGAGCCGGCGTATAGCTTCCAGGCCATGTGGCCAGCATGACAAAGCCACTTCTGACAAACCAGAGCAGCACATGGAAACGCCGTTTACCTTCCCGCTGTAGCAGTTCCTATTTATCTACTTGCATTTTGACGTGCTTTTGAACTGCTAGGTTGGCAGGAGCTGGGACCAAGCAACGGGAGCTCACCCCGTCACAGGGATTCGAACCGCTGACCTTCTGATCAGCAAGCCCTAGGCTCAGTGGTTTAACCACAGTGCCACCTGGGTCCCAAGTTTAGGAATGGACAATTAAAAACTCCATTGAGGTTGCAATCCTATACAGGAATCTCACCCCCAGTTGCATGTGATTGACTCACGCACAACCTCTTATATGCAGGGAAATATATAAAAATAATTCCATTCAAACCTGGAAATGGTGGGAAAGAACTGGAGAGTCCTTGTGGCTCACAAGGAGATTCTCCCTGGAGCCTGAAGAGGACATCAGTGAGGGCAGCCAGGTGCAGATGGGAACCATGGGAGGAGGACCTGAATACAAAAGCACTCTCTCCACCTGCAGTTTCCAGGAACTGATATTCCAAAACATCTTATTTCTGGCAGTTGAGATGGAACACAGCCATCAAGGTTAGCATCTACAGTTAGCCTCGTTCTCCACAAATCTGTCTAATCCTCCTTTTAAGCCGCCCAAGTTGGTGGCCATTAGTATTTCTTGTAGGAGCAAATTCCATAGTTTAACTGTGCACTCTATGAAGAAGTATTTTCTTAGTCACACACACATGCATTATGCACCAACCAACTTTAAAAAGGAATAAGATGGAGGCGCTTTCCCCTCACCCTCAGATCCTCAGTCCTTGATTACTTCATGCCTACAGAAAACATTTGCTCAGATCTATCTGTCTCCAAATGTAAGTTAAAAAGAAGTCCTGTAAGACACCTCATACAACCATCCTTTTAAGGCTGAATAAGAGACTGAAAGACTACGATGGTACCTCGGTTTATGAACACAATTGGTTCCGGAAGTCTGTTCATAAACTGAAGCGTTCATAAACTGAAGTGAACTTTCCCATTGAAAATAATGGAAAGTGGATTAATCCGTTCCAGACAGTCCGCGGAGTACTTAAACTGAAACGTTCATAAACTGAAGCAAACTTTCCCATTGAAAGTAATGGAAAGTGGATTAATCCGTTCCAGACGGGTCCGCGGAGTACTTAAACTGAAGCGTTCATAAACTGAAGCATGGGTGTAATTGGTTCCGGAAGTCTGTTCATAAACTGAAGCGTCCATAAACTGAAGCAAACTTTCCCATTGAAAGTAATGGAAAATGAATTAATCCGTTCCAGATGGGTCCGCGGCATTCATAAACCGAAAATTCATAAACCGAGGTGTTCATAAACTGAGGTTCCACTGTACTCTGTTTCGTTAATAAATTCTGATCTAGACATCTGCACTTATAGGGGTGAAAGTTTACAATGTGTCATGTGAGCTTTTGTGTTAAACAGAAGTCTTTCCTCTGGCTGAATGTAATTAAAAACAGGGAAATAGATGTTTCTGGCTGGGAGAGGGCAGAGTTTAGCTCTGCCTGCAGTCTGTTCAGTCTTAAGGTGACAGCAGAAAAAGTTCCTGCAGACCAAAATTTAAAAGTGTGCCTCATTTCTGCACAGGGTTTTTTGTCGTGACCGTTCTCTAAAGTGGTTTACATAAAATATCAAGTATGGTGCACTAAAGGAACAGGTCAGAAGCATGATATCGTGCACATTCTTATGCACATCTAGTCAAAAGTAAATCTCATTAATTTTAGTTTATTCCCAGGTTAAGTGTTTTCTAGAGCAGTTACTAAATTCTGTATGGCATCAGTTCTGAAGGACAAAATTTGACTCAAGGACCAGAGCTCAACAGGTCTTGGTAACAGAACCTATTTTGAATGCCGTATCTCAGTCAAAGGAATATAACCTCAGAGCATGAGTAGTATGCTCTGTATCCACCAGCAGGCTTCAAACATGAAGAGCCTCCATATTTTGAGGATCAGAGCAAAGAGCTTGGGAAGTGCAAGGATAAGACCCACAATAAAATGAGGCAATATAAAGAAAGACATCATCATTTGTCCCCTGGAAAAATCATTAGGCCAGTGAACTACAGAAACTATTTTCACTATACCATTTACAAACAAGTTCAGGTAATTAAAACCACCAGCAAGTACTCATAATTCCAGGCGCACTCCTTCTGACATTTCCAAAGATATCTGTCCCAGTGACAAACAACAAGCTCAGTAAAACTTTGCCAAATTGGGTCCTCCCTAACAAGAGGGCACATATTGCGGTGAGACCTGGCAACCAGGCCCTGTTGTGGGTGGGAACATTGGAGCGGCCACAACACCCTATTGATGGTCCCTCGATCTTGGGTGCAATTGGGCAAGCGGGATGCCAGTCAAAGTGACCGAGGGACCACTATTTAAGCCGATGCACGTGTCCCTGAGCTTCCTCTTTTGGGCTCAGTGCATCGGAACACCCACCCACCTCTCCCTATATTTAGGGCTTGCGCTTGACCTTGCTATGCCATCCTGTGTCGCCTGTCATTGGGACAGGGGCACAGCAGGAATTTCCCCCACTTGGCTGATTGGCTGGTGCCACTTGGGTTTTGCCTGCCGCATAGCAAATCATCACAACTTGTAAGGTTGCAGATAGGCTCTGGTTCAGGTGGATAGGGGTGGCAGGATGCCTAGCCATCCCTAGCCATCCTTTAAGAAGGAATACACAGACTCATGGTTGGTCTTCCCTGTGAGGGGTTGTGCCCGGAGCCTGAGTCCAGTATACATCTGGGTGGAGGCCTAGCAGGGCTTGCCGTCTGTCCCAGGTGTTCACCCAAGGCTGACCTATGGTTGGTGCCCAGGGTCAGCACTGCCTGCAGGGGTGCAGGGAGCTAGTCGAACCAGAGCCTATGCAACCACTCACTTGATTGTAATCAATAAAGTCATGGCCTAAATTCTGCCAAAAACCAAACCAAAAATTTGAGTTTTGTCTGAATTTATTTCTGGGGGTGGTTAAAAGGTCTCCACACGCAAATGCTCCTTTTGTGTAACTGAGCATGTACACGCCTGCTTTTTTTTTACTCAAAGCACATAGGAGGCAAGCACCAGTAAATAAACAACACAAGAGATTTCCTCACACTCGTTCAGTGGCAGCAGTGCAGGACTTCTTCTAAAGATCATAGCAGCTAGGCGGTGTTTCGGTGGGCTAGGGCTGAGAGAGAATACAACTTGTGGAAGTGTCAAACTGCCTATACGAGTCAAGAGATCTTGTTCTCTGACCCCCTCTGCAAATTCTCATCACCTCATCCCCTTCTGCAATCAAGCCTCCTCTGGCTGGAATGAACCATGCAGTTTCCTTTTGGACACTTCCCCCCTCCTTTCACCTCTTCTCGGGGAAAAAAAAAAACCCCACAGCCACTCTATACCAGGAGTGTGCAATCTTCTGCTACACAGTAGGGTGAATCTACCCTTCTAGGATCTACCTTGAGTATCAGTTCAATGCCAATTTGTTCATAGCCTCCATTATAACAGCTTTTTGGGCCACAATTCTCAACTTTCTTTTGCATGTGTAAGTGACCTAGAAGTTTGAGTCACTGCCCCCCAGCCTGCAATTTCTGCTTACCTACAAGTACTGGCTCTTTCATTGTGTTCACTAATGATCATAGGATCCACAAGATCATAGGAAGCAGGATGAGTCAGATCACTGCTCCTTCTAGTTCAGTACTACCTAGACCAGGTGCCCTCCAGATGTCTTGGACTGTAACTCTCATCAGCCCCACCCAGCATGGCCAGTAGACAGGGCTGATGGAAAACATATTTGTTCATTTAGAAATATTGACCATTTAATCACTGGACTCTTTAAGCAGTGTATGTGATAAAATTATTGACAGAACCCGGCTAAAAGCCACAAAACTCCTATCAATAATAGTAGTCTAAAACAGGCTGGGGAAGGCTGGCTGGAGCCGACTTGCAGTGTCTCTCAAGAGCTTTGCTCTGAGCTACTGTCATTCACTGTATAATCTTCTCAGGACCAAGGAGGTTGCATGTTTACCAGAAGTAAAGATACAATAGCGGCATCATTCCATTAGAGGAAATATCAGGTGAAGGGAAATCTCATGGATGCATCTACCAATAATTTTGAGGACCATGAAATCCTGTGTCAAGATCTAGACAGGCATGTTTGCTTTGGATGAAAAGCGTGTCGACATCTCAAAATCCAGCTCTTATTAAATTCCTCCTCCACCACCGTGAGGACATCTTGTTCCCATCAACCACCTCACAGAAAGCTGCTCTCCTTTAATTAATCCAGGCATTCAGAAAGCAAGAGTATTAACGAGGAGTAATTCCTCATCTCCTTCTACCTTCATTAATAATAGCACAGTTAATCCTTCCATCCTTTCTCAGGAGCCGTAATTCCATCTAGCAAAGTCAAACTCTTCCCATTGTGTCACAAGGGAGAGACCGTCATCACACAGATTACATTACTTCTGTTTTCACAAGACCCGTATCAGCAGACAAATGTTATTAAGCACCTTTTTTTACCCCAATTGATCCATATTATCAGCCTCGGTGAATGTGATGCAAGCAACAAGACTGGCAACAATGAAATAGAAGCATTGTTTCAACTGGACTGCACTTGGTGAAGAAGCCAGCAATGTCATGTGATGATGAATTGGCAAATTGGCATTCATCGCCGTGATGCATTGTGCGATAACCATAATTGATGCAGTGCACTGCTGTAGCATATTATGTGCATGTGGAACAGAATGGATGCCCCGCAAATGGACACGCTAATGGGGAAAGGCAAAGAGAGGGGAGGGTGGGAGGAAGAAAGAGGCAGAAGTGGGATTCGGAAAAAGAAAAAGTTCTAAAAGTCAGACTACCTTTGGAGGTTCTGCATGTTTAACCTACACCGATCTCATTTGTAACACACTGATCTTAAGACAAGCAGGTTGGTTGGCAGGTAACTCACTCTGCACTGTCATTAGAACTGAAAAACTAATTCTATGATCTTGCAAAATTCTACCTTTTCGTACGGAGTAGGTAGCTTATTATTGCAACTTCCTAGATGTCTCAGGTGCTCTCTGCAGGTTAATCAGAAGCAATGGCCGCACAGCAGCCAAGGTGGCGTAGCCTTGACTGGAAGCTGCTTAAAACTGCATTTTAAAATAATAGTAAAAAAAGACCTAACAAGTTGTTTTAGATTTTGCTTGCCTGACTGAGGGTAATTGGACAGGAAATTTTAACAAGAAGCTAGAAACAAGGTCCTTAACTAGCCTCAATTTCGTATGGCACCAGCTTCAACAGAATGCATGATGGCTCAAGCCAAACAAGCATCTTTCTTCAGACTTTGAGTCATCGTGGAGTTTTTCCAACTTTCATCATAGCTCTATGGAGCACAGGGGTTGCCCTCATTGACAGCTGCACTGGACGAAGGACAGACCGAATAAGGAAAGAAGGGTGTGTTGTTAGCTGCAAACACGTTACAGGCAATATGCAACACTGCTGGTTGCATATAGACCTTGGGGTGTGTCATCTCTATCAGCATGCCATGCTATACAGCACATGAACACATATAGTCATCTTTACAACACAGAGCAGAATTTAAGAGACTCACATAATTGCCTGCGAGAAGGAACAGGAGCACTTCCATAAGCTGTGCCCTGTAAATAAAACACATTTTTTTTGGAGCAAGGGGTGTCAGCATTTAATAGTCACAGCAAATTAAAAATGGCAAGGAAATGATGGCACTAAAAGAGAGGAAGAGAAAGAGAGACTTCCGACAAATAACGCATCTTGTTTACCAGAGAGGGAAAGAAATTACAGCATATGACAGGCACTTTCAAACTTGTCAGAAATCAGGCTGAGTGAAAAGGAGAGTGCATGGATTACATATTAATGTGGCCTCCTTAAGAGAACAAGTTCCTTTACCCAAGATGCTTAACTGAAGTTGTTGAGCGCTGTTTGTTTCCAGGTTCTCTAATAGTCCACAAGTGCTTATGTAAAACAAGAATCAGGTTCCCACAGTCTTCCAGAGTTTTCGGGGAATGTGTTATATGAATGCCTTAAATTTTGTGACCATCAACCATTTCACAAGAATTCAGTTTCTGTGAATGTTTGAAATGTCAGGGATGGCTGAGTGGATGTTGACAGCTATCTAAGTAGTCATTTGTGCATGTATGAAAACCAGGACATGTAGAGTTAGCATAGACTCAGGCTGCATTCACATGCCAGCTTGTTCTGTTTCCCTGGCGTCTACCTAACCATTAATTCCTGCATTATATTCCATCTTTCACACAATATAAAAGCTACTTCCAGAAATATAGCAGAATATAGTCCATCTTTGGTGCCCATTTCCTGTTACATGCTTCCCGGGGGGGGGGGGGGCACACTGGCAAATAACATGGAAATGAATGCTAAACTTGCACTATATTCTGCTTTATTTCATGCCATGTGACAGCTCATGTATAATGAGGAAATGAGCAGTTAAGGGAACATTGGGAAAAATGGAATAAACTGCTGTGTGAATGCAGCCACAAATAGGCAATCATACAATTCACGTGTGGTTTTCAGTAGTCACATGTTAACATTGACAGTGACCATATTTTGAACATTCACGAAAGAATGAGTCGCCAAGCCAAATTCCACCTTGTTTCTTCCCCCCTATCTTGTGGCAAAAAACCACACATATCTGAATCCTGTCCAGTTCAGTTCAGAGCTTGCTCTGATCACAGGAAGGGTCATGACTTTTTCAGTCCAGGCCAGTTGAGGAGAGTACACCACAGTGCAAGAAGGAGGTTGACAAGAATAATGCCAGAGGAGATACAAAAGATCAGAAAATGTCTAGAAGGTGAATTTTTGTTGTTGCAATAAGATAGGAAAGATAAAGGGACTGCTTGTGATTTGCCCAGAGAAAAGAGACGGGTTGGTACAGTGGAGAAGAAGAATCCTAGCATGTAAGAAATGTTGAAAAGATACAGAAAGAATAGGCAGTGTTCATTATCCTAACCCAAGAGTATAACAACAACAACAACAACAACAACAACAACAACAACAACAACAACAACAACAACATTTATATGCCACCCATCTTACTGGGTTGACCCAGCTACTCTGGGCAACTCCCAACACAATATTAAAAACACAATAAAACATCGAAGTGGTGCCCACCATATGTGGAAGACTACAATTTCCCTCAGTCCCAGCCAGCATGACCAATGGTCATGCAAGATGGGCATTGGCGTCCACAACATATGGAGGGCACCACATTGGCTACCCTTGTCCTAACCACTCAAATGAAGACTATGGTTTTAAACTACTGTTAAACATAATTGAAGTCCCTAAGCATGAAGAATGGAAGATGCCTTACAATATACTCTGTATCTACTTCAGCATCTGGGCATTCATTGCAGACTGCCCAGCTGATACCAAGAGTATTTCCCGAAGGCATAAAGTTTGAAAACTGCTGCAAAAGATGATTCACTGGGCCCCATCTAACTCTATGATCTTATGATATCTAAACCTGGGTTAGCTAACTATCTCAGTTAGTTGTGTGACTCATTTTTATCACAGGTGCATGGCTTGGTATCGCAGTGACTTGTGCACATACCGGATAGTCCTCAGGCTGGGGTAACACAGCAAGAGACATAGCAAGTTTGCTACAGAAAGACTGCATATGGTTAAAACTTAATATGCTTCAGATAATAGAAAAGTACTAGGAGGAGAACGCTTAGAAGAATATAGAGATGAATCCTGGAGGAAATAAAAGTACCCTGGGGTAAATTTTCCAAAAGAAAGATAACATGTTCACAAGTTCAGAAGATGCAAATTCTGCAAAAAGTCAGAAACCTGGATTTCTTCCAACTCTACCTTCATCTGTGCCCCATACATTGCCTGGTCACAGCTGAAAACTAGTCAAGCTATAAACACTGATGCAAAGAATTATGGAATTGATACCATCTAAAAGTTATTTTTATTCAGTGTCTTGAAGCTACAGTAATTGACTTGTAATAAGCATACAGTAGGATGTCTCTTCAGTGACCAACAAAACTTGGATGTGTAACCACCAGGCTGGTTTAACAAAGTACAGCAAATGCTTTAGGCTAAAGTTTAGAGAAAGTTTTTTTTCTTTTTTCTTTCATTGCAGAAAGGCTGCATTGACCACGTTGAACTTTGCATCATCACAAATCGATTTGTCTTGTTGCAAGGGATTTGAAACCGAAACAAGCTTTACAGGGAGGGCAAGTAACCCTAACCTATCGAGGACCACTCATGCAGAGCAATATATTGTGTGATTTGGTGTTACAAGAATATAACCACCAGCAGCCATTTCTGCAATTATAGCAGCAGATTTTTCAGGCACAAAACTCACTGCTGTCTGCATCTATGCATCACCAATTCACATTTCTGGCTTGCCCAGAGGAATATCCCAATGGTCAGTGCCCCACATTGTTTTTCAAGGAATTGTAGTGGATATTATTTAAACTCACGAGCTGGTCCTGTCTCTTATCCTCTTTGTGACTGGAAGAAGCTGCTGGAGTTTAAAGAACTAGCCTAGATAGAGATAATGGACAGAATGATTTCTGGTTGTTGAGATGCCACCACGAGTTCCCTTAATGCCCCAGCTCTCCTATTCTCCCACAATATTTTTTTTACATTTTCTCAAGCTCCCTTTTTGTACCAATCCCTACTCATCTCCATATAACCTGCTGCTTCCTGGCCCAGGGTGGGAGGAGAAATGGAAGCTCCCAGGTGAGAGCTGAGAGGGTTCGCCTTTCTCTGTGTCTGACCAATTAAGATCTACCTTGTGAAAGAGGACTTTGTATTCTCCTTTTTGGGTTTAGATTAGTTTGTTTTTTATTGCAATGTATTATGAAAAGTCTTAATAAAATCATATATATGAAAGATCTTGGGGGAAATTAAGGATCTTGGTGGGCTGGGAACTGGAAGGCATGAAAATTAAACAATTCCAACTTGAAACCTGAATGATAAAAGTAACATGGATGGATTAGGCTACAATTTAATTATACAAAGGAGATTTAAAAATACAAAAGAGATGTCTTTCAGAATCGTTTATACTCTGAAAGTTTAGAGGAGACTCTCCCCTCCAAATGAGTGAGTCCAGAGTCCTTGCCTAGATATGGTGTCACATGACTCAGCCTCTTAAACTCAATACGCTCCATTGTGACAGATGGAGACAGCAAAAGTGACTTGTAATACTATGCTAGTTTTTCTACAGTGTGTGCCGGTGTTCGCCTTCTGTGGAGTACAAGCATTAAGCAAGTGAAATCAACAACTTTAGTCTATTTGCACACAGCCGAAGATTTATTGATGCAGTAATATGTACTGAAGTGCCAGAACCTGAGCTGGTGCTCTTCGTTAGCTGATCAATTGTCCTTTTCGATAAAGACTGCTATGGAGCAACAGTCTAAGATAGTGGCAGATCTGCTATTAAAATCTCTGTCTGCTGGGCTTTGGCTGCTGACAACCATTGTACAATCTCACTCAAACTCACTTGCTTTGCCACAGTTGTCTATGCATTTTGCCACAGGGGAAACACATATTGCACAGTCCTTCATGAAACCCTGATTTAAGCTTTGAACTTAATTAACAGCTGTTTAAACTTGAAGTTCAACAAACAGTTGTGGATATGCTGCTGGAAGGCAGCAGAGGGCCTGTACGTATTTTGTGTTTTCCCCACATTTGAATTACCATAGCTCAAAATTTCTTCGTTTTTTAGAAATGGTTAGCTTGCAAGATCTGTTGAGTCAGGACTCAGGACACAAACGTTTCTCCTTGAAAATATTTGTTGAAATGAACAAGGGAGTGCCCCCATCTTAGATCATCTGTCATGGCATTTTCTGAAATTGTGAATGCCTGGTTCCTAATTTTAGTCCTATTTGGGGATTCAGTGCATATGGTTAACCAGCGCTGCCTGGTTCTTTCACCAATGTTGCACCCCATGCTTGTCCCTCTCCTGTGCTCTCTGCAACCTTGAATTCTTCTTTGTCACAACAAAGGTGTGATTGGACACCATTTACAGGGCCGGCCCTACGGCCAGGCTGGGTGGCGCAGGGCGCCATGGCGCCAGCCCGCCGGGGGGGGGGCGTCATGCAGCTGCGCCCGCCGCTCCGCCACGCAGCAGCGTCCTCGGCAGCTGCGCTGCGCGCTGAGCCCACCCACCTGACGTGCAGCAGTGCCTGTTGCAGCTGCGCTGCACGCTGCGCCCGCCCGCCCAACGCGCTGGGAAATGGGACGGGGGCGCCAGAGGGATCCATCGCACCACGGCGCCAAGGGCGCCAGAGGTGCTTAAGACGGCCCTGACCATTTATTTTGTACAAAATCAGTACAGAACAGATTAATTAGTGACTCTGAGTACATTAAGTATGAACTAACCATTTGTGAATAAGTAAATGTAAGTCACATATATAGGTATAACAAAGGCGTGAATTCATTGTACAGTATGTTCTGAATCTAGAGAGATGAGGGAACATGTCAATTTCAGTTTCTCTGGGTTTCTAATTTTTGCAACCTTATGTTCAGTTTTCTACTTTTCCGGATTTGTTTGTGATGATGATGATGATGATGATAATGGAACTCAATCTCCAATAACCATGCACGGGATTGAAGGAATGTCCGTTAACATTTCCTCTCCAACAGGAACTAAATGGCTGTGTTTGTTAAAGGCCCTCTAAGCATTACAAGTGTCTGTCTGCATGCTCACTCTCCTTCACTCTGAGCTTAATTATGCTGAACCAACTGTACTTCCTCTCCATGTAGCAGACACTTGATATTAAAGCAAGTATGTTTGATTGCCCAAGACATGCCAGACTGAATGAGGATTTTATACACCAAAGCAGCAGGTTATGTTGTTTCTCTCTCCAGCTTCATTCATCCAGTCAGTCATTTGTTACTTAAAAAAAATAAAATAAAGCAGTTGGCATAAGACAAACTTCAGATCATCTTCTTGAAAACAGTATCAATTTTTAATCCATGTCAAGCTAAAGCATGGCATTATTTTATATTCACATATCTGAAGATAGAATGCTTAATGCTTCAGACAAACCGCCAAGAGGGCCACCACTATTTCACCAAGTTATTTCAAGCTTTATTCTTTCATCCAAATAGGTTGCTTTTTTGCACAAGTGATTTAATAAGCCGTCTATCTTAGGCTATGGAGATTCTTGCTCTTCTGGGGGAGGAAACAATATAAAAATGACCCTGTTTTGTGTTTTAAAGATGGATCGTAGTATATTGCTTTTTGGTGACTGTCAGCAAAATATTGTGGCATGTGTGTAAGCTCTTCTATATTTCCAAAAATTACAATTCTATAGCTTATAAACGTGTGTGTGTGTGTGTGTGTGTGTGTGTGAGAGAGAGAGAGAGAGAGAGAGAGAGAGAGAGAGAGAGAGAGAGAGAGAGAGAGAGAGAGACTCTGTACCAAATTGAGAAGGACCCATTCTCATCCATTTCACCCACATCAAAGCTAGTTGTTTTGATTCAGGGTTTTTTTAGGCTTGAGGCAAAAAAGGAAGGGGAGAGGAATCAGAGTCGCCCCCCCCCCCCGGCCAGGTGGGAAGAAAGGGGAAGCGGAGCAGAGCAGAGCAGAGAGAATCTTGAATTATTTTATTTTTAAAAAAAATGTTTTGTGCATCCATGTCTAATCTTGCCCCCCTCTACTATTTATTGGTGTCTGCTTTTCTTTTTGTAAATCTACCAAAGAATTAGATTAAATTAAATTGGGAACAAGGGGTTTTTTCATGACCATGAAGGGCATGTGTGCTGTGTCCCACTGGTGTAGCGGTGGTGGGAATGGGGCAAAAATGGGGTGTCAAGGAGGGTCAGTTTGGGGAGGTAGGGAGAATACCCCTGCAATGAAAGGGCAGTGATTGGAGCATTACTAAAAATACAAAGCCACAATGTGATATTCCACATAGCCCAAATTTTAAATGTGGAATTCTAGGAAACTGCTGGCTGAGGCTAATGGAGTTGCAGTTCAAAACATCCGGACTGCACCAGGTTAGCAATGGCTACTCTACACCATGCATACAATATATCTGTATCCTTGGGACTCTTCAAACAATTAGCGCAGCAATATAAAAAGCCATCAAACCAATGGTTCTAAATCGACACACTCCAATGGAATAGTATTGATACAAATGTTGGTGGGTTGGCAAAAATACATTTATTGACATGAGATAAAACAGGCCTTTGAGGAAAAGACAAAGGCCTCACTCTTAACCCTTTTGCTTATAACAAAAGATACATGAATAAATGTCCGCATATCTTTATATAACAAGAAGCTTCTTCCCACACAATGAGAGGGATATCCAGTAAAGGAGGGGGGGAATCAAAGGCAACAGATTGCTTTCTTAAAATATTATTGAAATGAACATTCATTACAAGGAATGTTTTGTAAAACATAGATTTGAAAACAGGAAGGAGATGATTAACTGGAAATGCTCCAAGATCAGGAGCAATGAAGCTTGGCTTCAGAGGACTGATCACCTATACTGGTCAGAAAATGGCTCTCTGAGGAAATTAATGTTATGAGGCATAAATGATAATGTAATACAACTGAGACCTAGAGGAAGACAATAATATCAGGGCCTGTAGTACTCTAGATATTGTTGGACATCAACTCCCAGAAACCATGGCCAATGGTCAGGAATGATAGGAGTAAAAATCCAGCACTACCTAAAGGTAAAGTAAAGGTAAAGGTTAAGTTAAGTCCAGTCGCAAACGACTCTGGGTTGCGCGCTCATCTCGTTTTACTAGCCGAGGGAGCTGGCGTTTGTCCACAGACAGTTTTTCCAGGTCATGTGGCCAGCTGCTTCTGGTGAAACCAGAGCAGTGCACGGAAACGCCATTTACTTTCCTGCCGGAAGGTACCTATTTATCTACTTGCACTGTGTGCTTTCGAACTGCTAGGTTGGCAGCAGCAGAGACCAAACAACAGGAGCTCACCCCATCGCGGGGATTTGAACAAACTACAGTTCCCAGGATTCTTTGGCTGAATTGTTTAAAGTGGTATGATACTACTTCAAATATATAGTGCAGATATGGCTAACATTAGGTGCACAAATGATCGTGATTGCAGAATAAAAAAGCACATCTGGAGGGCCCCGATTCTCCTCCGCAACCTCTCCTCAAAGTCAAATCCCACTTCTTTCCCCCTTGTGGTCCTAAGACTGGAAGTAAGGCTGGGGGGTTGGGGGTGGATTCTGCGAGCCAGATTGCACAGGAGTGTTTAAATATTTCTCCCATAATTTCTCCCCTGCAGATGCTACCGAAACACTTTCAATAACTGCCATATAGATATAGATATCTTCCAAAGTGACATATCTTTAGAAAAACATTAAACTGCAGCCCATATATAGTGCCTGAAAAACTGCACCCTATATATTTGAATTGCAGAGTTTGTAATAAATAACTCAAAATAAATAACGTCCATATGTCACAGCACATAATAAAAGGGCACAATATAGGAGAAATGACAGATAGCTGCTCTTCTTCCCCTCATTTTTTATAAAAAAGAATTACACTTTTGAATAAAAATTAATACAAAATAGCCCCTGGAGAATGTACAGCAAAAACAGCTTGACATTTGTACTAAAATAAATCTGTTCCTTCTACAAATCTATTTCAAAGCAAAGTTACAGCTCAATAAGGAAGACATATTTCCATCTTAAAGTTAGTTGTAAATATTTTACTAGCAGTCTCTTGGCATGTTTTCAGAAAAAAAATGCATCGGTTTTCAGCAATCTGCTAGCAAAGTTGAGGTGAAAGATCCTAAAAATATACTTTGATCGCACGCCTGAGTTTAAGAATCTTCCACAATGCCCATACAGCGACTGCTTATGTGGGCCTGAGCCACAGGGGTTAGGATTTTAACATTTGCTGGGGTTTCATTTGCATGAATGGGGGTTAGGGCTGGGCAATACAGTATGTGGTTTTCAACATCACAATGTATCACCAGCTAAATATCGTGACAGCTGTTACCAGTCAGTGTTGACAATACTGAACTAGATGGACCAATGGGTTGACTTGGCATAAAGTAGCTTAGAATCATAGAATCATAGAGTTGGAAGAGACCACAAGGGCCATCCAGTCCAAGCCCCTGCCAAGCAGGAAACACCATCAAAGCATTCTTGACATATGCCTGTCAAGCCTCTGCTTAAAGACCTCCAAAGAAGGAGACTCCACCACACTCCTTGGTAGCAAATTCCACTGCCGAACAGCTCTTACTGTCAGGAAGTTCTTCCTAATGTTTAGGTGGAATCTTCTTTCTTGAAGTTTGAATCCATTGCTCCGTGTCCACTTCTCTGGAGCAGCGGAAAACAATCTTTCTCCCTCCTCCATATGGCATCCTTTCATATATTTGAACATGGCTATCATATCACCCCTTAACCTTCTCTTCTCCAGGCTAAACATACCCAGCTTCTTGTGTGTTCCCTTGGCAATACAAGGCCTACTTCTTGATTGATATCCACAGATGGCACCTACAACCGACAGCTTTTAAGGATTTACCACGTCATTAGCAGTTGTCTGAATCTGCTCTTAATACATTCCTTTCAGCCCTTGCTTGATTATTGAAGACTGATTTCTCTCTCAGAATCCTTATCTTTCCTCTAGTGTTTTGAATATGATCTTTCAGACAACAGGCTGCCCACTCTCCTACAGAAATGCCCTTCAGCAAACAGTTTAAGTCACACATTTTCTGTGGCAAGAGGTCACCGCAAAACACAGAACGAAAAGCAAAACAAACCAGAAATCACACCCGCACGAGAATAATACTCCTATATGGTGGTGAGGGGTGTTCTTCCATAAAGTAAGATATTGAGTGCTGCTGCCCAAGTACTTCTCCTGGCATTTTATTCTGTGCTATCTCACTGATGAAGCTTTCATTTTGCTTCAGGGCATACTATTCCTGCCCTCCGTTTCCTAGAATTCAACCAAAAACCACAGGGATTTCTTGCCCCATTCCATCTCATGCTCCCCACTGCTGAACGGGAGACAAGTACAATGGGAATGCTCCTTAGATTTGCTTTTTTTTGTCACCAGTTGTCTTGCTGCTGACCTTTAAAGAATCTGACAACTTTCTAAAAATAGGGTGAGATAAATTCATGGAGGGTCAGGGTTTCAATGGTCACTTGTCAAGATGTCTGTGTACTACCATGAAATACCAGTTGTTGGGGAACACAAGCAGAGAGAGCTTTTGCATTGTCCAACTATCTGATCCTTTGAACTGGAGATCTCATGGATCAAACCTACTATGTTACGAAGATAAAGCATGTATTGTACTATACACTGGCTCACACTGGCAAGAAAGAGACAGAGAGATAGATTTTTTCCCCTGTTCCACTGCAACTATCTGTATTTATAGGATCAGAGACTTAAACTGCAAATGATTTTAATCACCATTGTCTTTATTTATGGGTTTAGGTTAAAAACTTAGCAGGGCAGACACAGATTAATTAGTGCTTTATACTAAGGTGACATCAATGAAGATGAGTGGCTGCAAATAATCTTTTCTTAAGGAAATGGTGGAACTAATCAATTATGGTTTCTGAGAAGTGTTGTGGAATGGAGAGAATCAGAGTGATAAATGAATAGTCCACAAAAATAAAAGTGCCTCTCAGCAAAAAACAAAAACAAAAAAACTGTTGTGTTAAAAGAGAAGTTCAGGTTGGACATCAGCTATTGTCATTTAGAGAGAGATCTGACCCTTGAGAGGTTATAAAGGGAAAGGAAGATGCGATGAGGACTAGGTGACACTGCAGAGTGGAAGTGGCTCCAAAGGTTAGCAATGTGGTCCTGAAACTGAGCCATGCTGCATTTGTAATAATAATAATAACAACAACAATAATAATAATACTTTATTATTTATACCCCACCCATCTGGCTGGGTTTCCCCAGCCACTCTGGGCGGCTTACAACAGAAACATTAAAATACACTAATTTCTTAAACATTAAAAGCCTCCCTAAACAGGGCTGCCTTCAGATGTCTTCTAAAAATCTGGTAGCTGTTTTCCTTTTTGACATCTGATGGGAGGGCGTTCCACAGGGCAGACACCACCACCCAAAAGGCCCTCTGCCTGGTTCCCTGCAACTTGGCTTCTCGCAATGAGGTAATCACAAGAAGGCCCTCGGAGCTGGACCTCAGTGTCCGGGCAGAACGATGGGGGTGGAGACGCTCCTTTAGGTATACTGGACCGAGGCCGTTTAGGGCTTTAAAGGTCAGCACCAACACTTTGAACTGTGCTCGGAAACGTACTGGGAGCCAATGTAGATCTTTCAAGACCAGTGTTATGTGGTCTCGGCGGCCGCTCCCAATCACCACTCTAGCTGCCGCATTCTGGATTAGTTGTAGTTTCCGGGTCACCTTCAAAGGTAGCCCCACGTAGAGCGCATTGCAGTAGTCCAAGCGGGAGATAACTAGAGCATGCACTACTCTGGCGAGACAATCTGCAGGCAGGTAGGGTCTCAGCCTGCGTACCAGGTGGAGCTGATAGACAGCTGCCCTGGACACCGAGTTGACCTGTGCCTCCATGGACAGCTGTGAATCCAGAATGACTCCCAGGCTGCGCACCTGGTCCTTCAGGGGCACAGTTACCCCATTCAGGACCAGGGAGTCCTCCACACCTGCCCGCCTCCTGTCCCCCACAAACAGTACTTCTGTCTTGTCAGGATTCAACCTCAATCTGTTAGCTGCCATCCATCCATTTGTAGCCGTTTGTTGGCTGGAGATAAGGGCAGAGTGTGCACATCACCTTAATGGATCTACAACAGTGTGCCAACTCACCCCTGGACACTGCATTTTGTGCAAATATTTCCAGAGCAATCCTACCAGTGTGTAAGCACATATGTGCATGGGGGGCAAGGCGAGATACAGGGCAAAATTACTATCATTGCCTAAGCTCTGCTGGTTCATGCCAGCCAGTGCAAGATGGAGGGAGGCAGAAACCCCCTGCCCCGTCCCTGCTTCCAAAGAGATGGAATTTACCAGTCCTTGGGCTGGTGTAGTTTCTAACTCTGGGGATATGTCCTAAGAACCTGCACATCTTTGGCCCACCCTGACACCCCTCCCACAAACCACCCTATTTGTGCCTCCTCTGCTGGACTTTCCATAATGTTTCCACCACTGCCGTTTCCATCAGTGAAGCGACCTTGATAATGTTGTGACGTGGGGTTCATGATTTCAGCTCTCTTGACATAATATGCTGGAGACAGTTCTCTAGTAACACTTCTTTATTAAAGCAAACAAGACTGAGCTCTGAGGAGAGCAAAGCTACATTTATAGGGACTAGCTAGAAAGGGATACGTTTTGGAGGGAACAATATCAGGCAATCACAGTGCTGCCTTTTGGAGGAAACCAAAAAGACAGAGGATCCAAATACAGCAGCTTAAATGAACCAATAGTAGCTGTACCTTCTGGAACCAAAAGGCAGTTACTTTACCCTAATGCAAATGCAGACAACAGTAATACAGATATAAAATCCTTTGACTCAAAACACAACAGATAATATCTTATCGATATTATCAACATGTGTTTTATCTCTTCTTAGCTACTGCTGGTTTTAATCATCTTTTGAATGTTTCTGCATACCTGCTTTAACTGTTTTTTAATCAAAAAATGTAAGTCTCTTATAGTTTTTCTCACAATCAAGTGGCATATACATTTTGCTAAATAAAAATTAAAAGAGAACAAATAGGATTGCTCTCTACATAAGCTTTATTTGAATGATTTCATTTTTATCTACATAAGCAGCAGCTGAAAAATACCACAATCAATGAAGTGGATAAAAAAGAGAGATGATGCTATAGCAACAGGTATTTATCTTTGCATCAGAAATTACTGTCATAAAAATATACATAATTTAAACTCATCTTTACAAATTATTTGATTGAGTAAAGCTAAAGAAGGTGATATACGACAAATAGAGAAAAATACTTTTAAAGGGAACCAAATAATATTCTCTCAGTTTCTGAAACTGGGAGGATATTGAAATACCCCATTGTAACTGGTGTGTATATGTGTGAGAAAGAGGCAGAGACAGAGAGAAAGTAGGAGATAGGAAAGGAACAGAAGGAAAGTAAAAAGCATACTGGTAGCTTCAATCTGTGCACAGCAATTTGTGCTCCTTTACCATACAAGTTATGGCTCTTGAAGAGGGCTGCTATCATTTCATTATGGAGAAAACACAGAGGACAGAGGACGGAAGCTAATTTTAAACGTAGTCAGCACCTCGTCTGTGCCAGAGAATGGAAAATGTCCTGCCCTTAAGGAGAAACAAACAGGTGCTGGTATAATTAAAAAGGTAAGTTGATTGAATCATTGGTGTCAAAAAGGCAAATGGGGCTGTTCCAAATGAGAAAGTCATTCCAGATTGTTGCAATTGACTTTCAACATGCATGCAAACACACACCTGCAAACTCCCATGTTCCACTGACTTATAGATAAATTAATCATTTCTCATACCAACAGTCATCTCTCACAGCCTAAACCTATGAGTCAATGTAAGGACCCAGCCATACTTTCACTTTCGACACCTTTTGATTCTCCTTGTATTTATGTAGTTCCATGGCTTTTATTTTTATTTTTTGCGAAAATCGGGTCTTGCCAGATGCATGGAAAATCCAAAGGGACATTTGGCCTGGTTGATGAACTGATTTTGGAAGGGCTCGTGAACAGCATTCTTCAAAGTTTCCATGAATCTGCAGGCAGAGGTAGTCTCCTCACACCTCCTCCCCTTCTTTCCATGATACTTCCATGGCCAGTTTTTCATTAGAGTTTTCAATTGCTGAGCTGCACACTTCCATTTATTGCCAAAATGACCCTGTTATTATTAGAAAAAGAAAAAAGCCCACCAAAAAACAGCCATCACCCATCATACCTCTGTTCTGATTTCATTACATCTCTGCACAGGCATCCCCAAACTTCGGCCCTCCAGATGTTTTGGACTACAATTCCCATCATCCCTGACCACTGGTCCTCTTAGCTAGGGATCATGGGAGTTGTATGCCAAAACATCTGGAGGGTCGCAGTTTGGGGATGCCTGTCTCTGCATAGTCACAAATTCTGCCCTTTAAAAAATAAATGGACCTGGTGTCTCCAATAATGGAGAAGGAAGGAAAAAGAAGAAGGAAGGACCAATGAGTCCAGAAGCCCAGAGCACCCTTTGCAACCCTTCTTAACAACAGGGAGGGAGGACGGAACAGCAAGTCCTAGAAGTCAAGAGCAACATCTCTTAGCTACAGTCTTCACTCCTCCTCTCCAAAATGGCAGAAAACTAAAAACAACAAAATTGGCACAGCATGGGAAAAGCTGTCACATTGCCCAAGGATTCTGTACTACACCCCATTTCTTCTATGACTGTGATGTCTACGAAGAAGCCATGGAGGAAGTGATTTGAAAGGCACAGTTGAGTTTCTTTGGAGGTAGGGATGGGGAATGTTTCATAATTCACCCCCCCCCCAACATTTCACACCATTCAGAATTATTTATTCTCCACTGGAGTCCACATAGTATGGGGTGCAACAACTGAGTCACCACCCAGTTTATAATCTAATATGTAGTACATTAAATGTCAAAGAGCAGTAGATGAAGATAAACCCAATTTGCACTTTAAATTATGTACACTGGTCATTAAATTGGAGGTATAAACTAATTAAGCCATCTTTGGGGAGCAAGAGGAACATTTATTTCTTCCTTTTTAGATCTGAAAAGGGATCCAGTGATCTTTACCGGTGAGGAAAAAGGAGTCATTCACCTTACAAATCACTTTCCCAGGAAGGAAATATTGGCCAATATAAAACATTCAAGGCTGAGCAACTCTCCCACCCTAAAAAAAAAAAAAAAAACCTTAATGGAAATTTAATAGTGTATTTTTGTAAATGGCCTAATTAACATTTTGCAAAAATGTGCTTTAAAATTAGATATTAGTGTTTTGTGCTCAAGAGACTCAGTAATGTGTTCCCTTGGATAATTTTTACAAATAACAAACCTTGCCAAGATATTGCTTGTGAAATCCAAGGGGACTCCTTTGTACAAGGGAACTGGTTTAAAAATTAAAAATTCATTAAGAATTTCACTTTCACTTCACCTTTGGAAGGTGGCGTTTATCTGACATATCTGGGGTGAAAACAGAAACACAGTGTGTTGCTAATGGCTAAGACTGCCAGCAGTCAAGTAGGGCACTTGGAAAGTGGCATGAAGATGTATGAACACCTTTTCTGCATGGGTTAAAAACATTACAGGCCAGTAAAGACTTCAGTTTGATGTAGGCCTAGTTTGCACAACACAGTAAACCAAACCCTGGTTTAGAGAGACCATGTGAACGTATGAACTTCGGGAGAGGAGCTTACAGCTGCTTTGCTCCTCTTGGTCCTTTTTGTAGCTGTACCATGCTATGCTAAGGCTAAGTCAAGGTTTAGGTAGAACTGGGACTCCTGGTTGAGCTCTCTCAAGCGGTCACCAAGGTTCTATCTCACCTACAGCTCATGTTTGGTGAGGAGAGAGCGTAACCACCACAAGTCCCAGTTTTGACAACATGCTAAACCAAATCTTGACTTAGCTTAGTGCAGTTTGGCAGTAAAGAGGACTAGGAAGGAGCAAATTAGTTGCAAGCTCCTTCCCAGGAACCCACACCTATGTGTGGTCTCCCTAAAGCAGTTTGCCTTTGTATGTCGCATGAATCAGCTCATAGGCACATACGCCTCCAAGTGTCCTGATTTTCCAGGGGCAGTCCTGAAAAAAGGAGGGTTGCGGAGGGTCACTTGCAGAAGAATGAGAAATGTTCCTATTTTCTGTAGTATAAGGTTCTCTACTGCAAGGGTCTATACTATACACTAATGTTATTCAGTGCAATACAAACAATTTATGAAACAACTGGTACATAAATTGCCTTCTTGTGAAACTGTTGGTGGAAAACTGAATTAATCCAGTGAACCTGTATCATCATTTTCTAATCAATTTCTGTACTGCTACACTCCTGCAAGGAACGGAATAGCAATCCTATTTTAGAAGAATATCATTAGGTAATCACCTAATGAAAATCAATAGCCTTGATTCCCCCCCCCCCGCATTATCCTAGAAGATGTTAGGTTTTGATCTTTCTATGAAAAAAGACGCTAAACCTGGTATAGCTTACCTTTGTCCATTTCAGCTAACTGTTCAAGGCTGTTCAGTTTGAAATTTATTTCACTTTTCACTCTCTAGCATGTTGCTCAAAATAATTGTCTGAATAATTGTCCTACTTTCCTCTCTTCCTCTATATCTTTTACCCCCCTTTCATCAAGCCATTATTAAAAGAGTTTGATAAGGGGTGAAATTACAGAATGATCTCACTTCAGCAACATGCTTGAGAGTTAAAAGTAAAATAGACCTCAGACTGCATAAGCCTGTGCTGTTCGCTGAAATGGTATAAGTGCAAGCAAAGGGACGCAGGTGGCACTGTGGTCTAAACCACTGAGCCTCTTGAGCTTGTGGATTGGAAGGTCAGCAGTTCGAATCTGCACAACAGGGTGAACTCCAGTTGCTCTGTCCCAGCTTCTGCCAGCCTAGCAGTTCGAAAGCACACCAGTGCAAGTAGATAAATAGGTACCGATGTTCCGTTGCGCCAGAAGCGGTTTAGTCATGCTAGTCACATGAATCAGAAAGCTGTCTGTGAACAAACTCTGGCTCCCTCGGCCTGAAGTGAGATGAGCACTGCACCCCATAGTCACCTTTGACTTTGTCCCGTCCAGGGGTTGGTTATTTACCTTTACCTTTATAAGTGCAGGCAGATATACTGTAACAGGTTTTGTGTTTGCTTTCTGCAAGAGAAGTTTAGGAAAGGCTTTCCAGGAGGCATGGGGGGCTATAGAGCAAGTTTAGTAAATGATTTGTGGGGGTTTATTGGGGGGAGTGTTTCACTAGAACATTAAACTATTTCCCAGGATGGCAAATAGCATATGTTGATTGATCATTCTAGGTCATTGTTTAAACAATGAAGTGGCTATTGAAAAAGACGGGTTTGACCGGTTACCATGGAAAGTAGCACATCTTGCTCTCACCAACATGATGATGATTGTAAAGAAAATTGATAATAATAATTTCCCCCCTAAACTGGGAATTTCATTTTGAAGACACTCCAGTTATAGAATCCCCCCCCCCGAATTATGTGATTCTGTATCAGTCTCAGCTTGCGTGGGATAAAACACTTCCTGGTTGTCATGCCAAGCAGCAGCTGAAGATAAGGGAGGAGGAGAAATTCAATAATATAAGTGTAACATAGTTGTTGTTTTTTAAATGGATTTTCCTCCACATGGCAGAGAGACTGTCTGAAGTAAGGCCTTTCCTGTGTGGTTTGTGACGAGGTGCCCTGAACATAGTTCCTTGGTAGTCTTGACAATTTGTAACAATGCAGATGTCTTCATGAATGTTGTTTTGAAAAATCATCGTGAGTGCAACTCTGAGTCTTAGCATCACCAAGACAAGTCATAATGATATCCTGACATGACTTCAAATTGAAACAAAAGGCAATTGCACTGTCAGATGCTTGAAGCCTTTTGGATGATGCCTTGCACACACCCCTTGCCACACACTCTTTCTTCCTCTTTACACTTCTTTGCATCCATGACATGTCAGATTTCTTTCTTATTTAACTTTTCATTCAGTGAAAGATGAAGGAAATTGGCACTAAAATGTCAGAACTAGAATATGTTGGGTTTTGAAAAAAGTATTTGGAGGCCTTATCCCTGAACCTTACCATACTGACTGACTGCTCAGATCATAACCTACATGTAGTTGGAGGGTTCTACCTGCCCTGGGACTGCAAGAAGATCAAACCTATCCATTCTTAAGGAAATCAACCCTGAGTGCTCACTGGAAGGACAGATCGTGAAGCTGAGGCTCCAATACTTTGGCCACCTCATGAGAAGAGAAGAATCCTTGGAAAAGACCCTGATGTTGGGAAAGATTGAGGGCACCAGGAGAAGGGGACGGCAGAGGACGAGATGGTTGGACAGTGTTCTCGAAGCTACGAACATGAGTTTGACCAAACTGCGGGAGGCAGTGCAAGACAGGAGTGCCTGGCGTGCTCTGGTCCATGGGGTCACGAAGAGTCGGACACGACTAAACAACAACAACCTGCCCTGGAGGATGATCAGTCAGGGCTGGTTCCAGAGGGCAACTACGTGGGGTAGTTTCCAGCAGCAGCCAGTGGAGTGGGGCAGAGCTATGAAGCCACCCTTCTGTCACTGGCATGGATAGAACTGGGGCAATGCAGGATGCTGACATTTTGGAGGGGCCAGATGGGCACACCAGCAGGAAGAATTCTCAAACGCAAATGACTGGGCTTCAATATAACAGAATGGCAGAAAGACAAAAAGCAGAGATTAGAATTCTAACTATTGGTGTTTCACCTCTCCCTCCAAAGTAAGGTTAAGAGGGAATTGGTTTCCTCAGTTCCACTTTGAACTGCAAGTAAGTGGCATTGGAAGTATATGAATTCCTGGTAGCAGATTAATTGTGTGTTTGGTCCTGTACAAGACATAGAGCAAGCCTGCAAGCTTAGTGGTGCCTCGCTTAACAAACGCCCTGTAAGACGAAATTTTCACTTAAAGAAAGGATTTTTCAAGCGGAGGTTGCCTCGCTAGACAAATTCGTTTTATGGAAAATTCGTCTAGCGAATCGCGGTTTCCCATAGGAATGCATTAAAATTCAATTAATGCATTTCTATGGGCAAAAAAATATATATATTCAAAAAATGCAATGTATTCCTATTCGCTATACGAATTTTTCGTTATAAGAATAGACCCGTGGAACAAATTAAATTCGTCTAGCGAGGCACCACTGTACAGCAAACTCAGACAGCAGGGAGTTGGGGGGGGCAAGGCAGTCCTGGAGCCAAAATAAAACTACCATCCCATGTTCCTTCAAACCTTACTAATAGTATTTATGTATTTCTTTAGGGTGTCCAGCAAGGGGTAATACCTCTGGTGGGGGACACATTGTGCTCCTTCTGGGGTAGTTTGTCCTCCGTTGGTCCCCATCCTGCACTCAGCTCTCACCTGTGGCTCCTAGAAGCTGTTGGCAGGTAACAGTGGCCACACCCCAGTAAAGCTTCAACTGGCTGGCTAAACCAGGTGAAGGTAGCTAATGGGTCTCAATCCCTTAGTGAGCTAGTGACTTTCCCTGCTCTGGTGGACTGAGCAGACAGACAGGACTAATAGCGGGTGCAGCGGTCAAAAAGGTGGTTTCCCCCTGTGAGCTGTGGAGGAAAATGAGGGGCAGATGGGGCTCATCAACCTGGGAAGGTGGCCCATTTAGGAGAAGGAAAACTCTGATCATAAACCTCCACTGCCTTGCAGGATATCTTCAGAAGAAAAGGCTAAGGTGTAAACCCTACACAAATCCGGAGTGGAGTCCCTAAAATGGTTGGTTGGCACCTTGTACACCTCTTTCCATGAACTCCTGAAGCCAATCTGGTGCCAAATGTATTGCTCTGCTTGCCTTTGGACCACACCACTGAGTTGTGTTGTCTGGGCAGTCCAGAACCTCTTCCACCAGTAATTAGATTGTGTCTCAGTTTGCATTACCATGAAAAGTGCCTACTACCTTTGGAATATTTAAGAGCTTGCCATTTTGCACATCTAAGAAACATATCTGTAATCCTATTTTATACATACATGATATTATAAGTGTTTTTTAAAAATGGAAAACAAAGAAGTTCTATCATTGTTAATCCGGAGAGGGGAATCAAATGACATAAAATCAACATCTGCTTACCATAGTTAGATACTCAAAGGAAAGTGCTTGCATGCCAAAAAGTCTCCTTAATTATTGTTTTGAATGCAGTTTTGTTGACTGTAAAAAAATAACTAGGAAACAGGTTTCACAGACTATTATCTGAAGAGTAGAATACTCTTTTTTTCAAAAGACATTTTGGCAGAAGGACTTAGAGCTATTTTGGGGGGGAAAGGAGAAAAGAGAGAGAGAGAGACCTTTAGAGATTAGTTTATTTCGTGCATTAAGCCATTGCCTATAACTAGCTGTTCAAAAATCTGTAATGATATACATTAATTCCCTATTATACATGAAGAACAGTGCCAGATGGCAGCATAAATGTGGGGTAATAATAGTCAGAGAAATGCAAGGCATTAAACATAATATTAGTGAGATAAAGGAACACGATGTGTATGATTAAAAAAAATTCTTTGATAGTAGTAACAGATAGTATGAATCTTGTTTTTTTAAGCACACACACAGTCAAAGGTGTAAAGAAGGTCACATGGCCCAAATTTAAAATGTTTGAGGTACATTGTCCCTGTTTGGGGAAAATTATTAATAATAATAATAAATAAAGGGGAAATTCCTGCTCTAGCCCTCATGAATTCCCCACCAGAGAATTTAACCTCCCATCAACTATGATGTGTGTTTGTGTGTGTGTAAAAACAGCATACAAATAAAACAAATGAATGATGGGAGATCCAAGAGTCTCCCATTCCTACTACATCATAATGCTATCAATTTCCATTCTCTATCATTCTTCAAAGTCTACTTGCAAGCTGTATTGAATACTAACACAGGTAAACCACTAGGCAAAACACAAACACTCATCCAGAGTCTTTGAAATTTCATTATCAAAGAGGTGAGTATGATTTGGTTTTAAATCATAGAATCAAGCGCAAAACTAGGTGGATCATATATTAGAAATTAGGCGAAGTGGAATAGTGTTCTTGTGGTCTCTGCAAGATTGGCAAGAGACATGGTGACCAACAGTTAACCCACATACTCAAGGGCAGCCAGAGTCTATGGAACTCCCCACCACTAATTCTGCTGGCAGTTCCACTTCCAATTTAGCATAGCCCAGATGTCTGAAGACTGTTTGACCAGGGAGATGTTGACCTCCTGCCTCCCAGCAAGCCAAAGAAGTTGGTGGATGCTGAACTAGGAGATGACAGAACAGAGACATATTTTAGCCCGACAACCCATTAGTCTACCATGTTTAAACTGGATGAATATTTATTAAATTTCAGAATCACATTCGATGGTAGATACTGATTTACAGGAAGATACTGATGTGCAAAAAGCAAAGAGGGATTCCAGTTTTCTCTTGTGGCTGGCTGCAGTATGTTGATTAATATGCAGAACATGTGCTTTGAGGGGTAAAAAGAAAAGAAAAAGAGCTTATAGCAGAAAACAAAAACCACCAATACTTCCCTGCTACTTAACATCTGGCTCTGGTCATGGTTTAGTTGCAGATGCTCGTATATGCAAAGGCTGTTATGAACAGATGACTAGGCATGTATCCTCTAAGAGTTCAACTCAGAATCTTTTGGGACGAAAACAATTTAAACTCTGCTCAGTTTTGTAGTTCACCTTAAAAGTGGTGGTTCCATGGTCTAATAAGCTGCCAACACACTGGTGGCCTGATACCAGGCTTAATACCGGGGTTTTGCCTTATTGTCCAAATCCAGCCCAAGAATTAGCAAGAGCTTGCCTTTGGCCTCACCCCTCGCTGTGGTATCAGGGCCATCACCAGTGGCAGTAGATGGTATTAGTCTTATGACTCTTCTCCCCACAGTTACATATTTGGTTCTCTGTTCTCTGTTTTCTGTTCTCCCATTTTGGAACTTCTGGGTTGGAGTGGGATGAGAGCGATAGATGCTTTCTCCTACACCCTGTCACCCTGCAGTCATCTTTCTTCCTAAAGAAGTTGCAGAGAGTGGGAATTAGTCATAGGCTTCATGAGAAGGGGGGAGCCTCCCAGAGAGAAAGGGAACATCCTCAAAGGCAAGCTGCAGATGGAACAAAGAAACTACCTTATACTGAGTCAGAACTTTGGTCCATCTAAGCTCAGTATTGTCCAAGCTAGTTGGCATCAGCTCTCCAAGGTTTCAGGCAGGAGACATTCCAAGCCCTACCTGGAGATGCCAGGGATTCAATCTGGAACTTTCTGCATGCAAAGCAGATACCCTACCCCTGCCTTTCCCCTCAAATGGCTAAAGGCAACACTGTGAGTGAGATTTCACTGCAATACATTCCCAACAGAAGTGGGCAGCTGCATGCAGATTCTCCATGCAATTCAGACTTTGTGCTTATCATAACATCTTCATGATAAATACCTCTCTGCATTGCACACATGTTCATGTGGAGTCTCTGCCAGGTGGAAGTGAATTTTTCAAGCAGTTTGCAGTAAAGCATCCACCAACCCCAACAGTGGGTTGTGGCAAAATCACTATATGAAACAGATAGTGTCTAAAACTTGCTAAAGATCGTGTTACTATACCCAGATGAACCATAGAATCCTAGAACTGTAGAGTTGGAAGGGACCACGAGGGTCATCTAGCCCAACCCCCTGGAATGCAGGGATCTCAACTAAAGCATCAATGAAAAGAAGTAACTTCTGCTTTCATTCTATTGTTTTCCACAAGTAGCATTCTACAAAGTTCTGCTACTGGAAGCAAGCATCAGCAATTATGACTGCAGATGTTTCATATCTAGTAAAAAAAAAAAATCCTCTGTTTCTCCCCCACAATACAATTTGACAGAAATATCCTCTTCATTCACTCAAGAAAATCAGAATGAGTTAATCTGAGCATTGGCACTTCCATAAAAGTGGCTGGTGTATTGCAAGACTATTAAAAACAAAACAAAACCTGCATTCACAATTCATCATCTTTCCATGGAAGTAGAATCATTTTCTGTTCTGATTTGCGAATTCCCAGATCAGTCACTGTTCTCTCGTATTAACAATATATTGGCATCTGCTTTGGGGGGAGTCACATGCTGGCCTCTTGCTTTCCTTTAAAAACTCTCTGATACACTCTACAGGTCACACTGTGTCATATCATCATGGTAGATTCTCCATAAAAGAGAAGAAACAGAAGGACGACCTATTTCTCTCTCTCTCTCTCTCTCTCTCTCTCTCTCTCACACACACACACACACACACACACACACACACACCTCACTCTTAAACTTAAACTTACAAAATCTGCAACTAAAAGGAATAAAATACCCAGCATACCCAAACTAAACATCACTAATGAGTGCTATTCTGTGACAGGAAACATAAAAGCTGTCACAGTAGTGGGACTGTCTACTATGTATGTGAGGTCTGTTAGCTGTATACAGGGAATCTGCATCCCTAGCCATTGTAGTGGTTACATGAGGTGGCAAACTTGATGGCAGGGAGGGCCACATAATGCCCTGTGTGAATGACAGGGCTGCAGGTTGAATACAAATCAACAGGCCAACAGACTGTCCTACAGTGGACAATCCAAGAGGCTGTGTCTGAGTGACAAATTGATGGATAAGATGGATCAGACCAACGGCCCATCTAATCTAGCATCTAGTTCTCACATAGGGCAACCAGATACCCCATAGGAAGCCTGCAAAGCAGGTCATGGGCACTAACCAAGAGATGACCAGCCACTTCATGGTACAAGGTGGAGCCTGATGGTCCCTTGTTGTGCCACCTGACCCTTGCTGAGCAGGTAGCTGCAAAATCACCCTCTGTCCACTTGCAGCAGAGGAGCAGGAGGGCAGCAGAGAGCTGGACAACAGTTCTCTCCTCTGGAATGCTATCATGGTGGCAAACAGAGCCAGCTCTGCCATTAGACAAACTAAGGCAACTAGCTCAGGCAGCAGAAGCCCCCAAGGTGGCAACCTGGCGAGTGCCCTGCTGCCTCTGGCACTGGCATGCCACTGGTATTGACACTGATTTCAGTCAAAATAATACACAAGCACACAAGATCTCATGAGAAATTCGCCCAAAATTGCGGAAGCAGCAGGGCGGGAAGAGAAGCAACAGGTATGGCATGGATGGTGGGAGCAGCGGGGAATGGAAAGGCACTACTTCCTGTTTTGCCTCAAGTGGCGAAGCAGGACATACTGCCCCTGGTGGCAACAAAATCAAGGTGCACTGCTCACTCTGGCTGGTGGAGAGCCAATCATTCACATAGGGAGAAGCATTTCAAGGAGGAGCTCCAAGAAGGATGCACTCCCATGAATTTCTGACACATTCATAGATGCTAGAAATTGTCAGGAGATTTTGAGTGGCCTTCTTGCTGCTGCAGCCAGCACCATTCAACTGTACCGCCCAAATTCATGCTGAAAGTTCTCAGATATGAACTTTTCACTCAGCACTATGAGACACACAGACAGGGAGGATCCTACCAGCTATTTCTCAAGTTCTTGTATTGCCAATAACTTCAACACTCTCTCTATACGGTCATCCCATTGAGAGGAACGTGTTCATTCTTAAGCTAACACACAAGGAAATTGCGATAGGGGAAAAAAAAGACAATGCTGGCCACCTGATACAGATTTGTTTGTTCAGTGCTTGGCTTAATATTTTATGTTTTTAATTCTCTCACTTTTCCAGTGGGGACAAGTGTCAGGAAACCTACCGCACAGACTGCAACATGAGCAACACGAACACTCCAGAGAGCCAAGGAATGTGTAGTGACAAGCTCATCACACACAGGAGATGCTGTCAGAAAGAGTAACGGCAGAAAGGGGGAGGATTACGGTTTGTCTGTAAAGCAGTCTCAAATAAACTAGGGGACAAGCACCAACTTCACTGGTTTGAGCAACACAGAAAATCTTGCCCAACTTTTATCAGCATATCTTGCACAACATTTCCAACTCTAAAGGATTTTTAGCATTGTGCCTTTAATTGTATTCCTTCCATTCACTCAAGCATTTCAATCCGAAATGCTTTTTGTGATCTTGCTATTGTTTGGGGAATTTCCTTTTACAACCAAGCAGTATATAAATTTTATGAAATAAATAAATAAATAAATAAATATAGTTTTGATTTATTGATTGGACATTTATTGTATCTTCTTTTGTATTAATACAATTTTCACCATGCATCAGGGTTCTAGATTCCTGTACACACAAAAGTCCCTCCCCCCCTTTCAGAAGTTTTAATTCTCACTTTCATACTGGTGTTCATGCCCAAAATACAGCTTTGTGCTACTTTGGAATGTAATCACATTGTGGTTTCTATACCACTGCCGTAGAAAGCTGACGGGCAACAGTGGATACAATGCTCAGGACTAGCTCCTCCACAACGTGCCCTCTGGAGGACCTCCTCCCACATCCTGTATCAGTGATCCCTGGCAAGCTTATCTGTGGCGGCGGCAGCAGCAGCAGGGACACTCTAATTGGCATCAGGTGGCACATAATCCCCTGGTGTAGCTTCACTCTGGGAAATTAAATTGGCAGCTGCCCTGAACTATTTTTGCTGGCAGCACACCCAAAAAGCCTGCTTCTCATGGAGGAGGGGGAATAAGAGGGACGCAGCTCACAATAAGGAAGGCAAGGGATGCAGAAAGTACAAGAATTGGCTCCGAGTAGAGAAAGATGGCGTGTCTAGGTCCAGAAGACAGAGGGGAGGACATGAGACGAGCCCTGCTCTCTCACAATGGCCAGCCAGATGCCTGTGTGAAGCCAACAAGCAGAACCTGAGGACAACAGCACTCTCTGCAATTATTTATTCTCAGCAACTGATATTCGTAGGCATACTGCATTGGCAGTGGAAGCAGCACATAGCCTTAGCGTGCCTGAAATTGTCTAATCCCCTTGTGATGCAACCTAAGTTGGTGGCCTCCATGGTATCATGTCAGGGCAAACTGCAATTTAACTAGGCACTGTGTGGGGCAAACAATCTTTCCTCTGTCCTGAATTCAACTTCATTGGGCTGCAGTATTATGAGAGAGAGAAAACATCTCTCTGTCCACTTTCTCCACACCATGAAGATTCCTACACACTTTTAATTATGGGCTTTTCTTCTAAACTAAAAAGTTGTGATGCTGTAACCTTTCCTCATTGTGGTGGAGGATGCAGAGGAAAGGAAAGAGAAGAGGATTTTAGCCTGTCTGGTCTACTGACTAGAACAGTCACCCTTCCATAATCTGTCTGGCTGTGCATGCACACAGACATCTAGGTCAGTGCAGGCCTTGGAGATAGGTGAGATTACCTGCAAGTTTCCCGTACATTTGCACAGCCCACTGCTTCTTTTTAATCATGTTGTCTCTTATCGCTCATCTCATTACATTGCCAGAGCTGAACTTCTTGTCCCTTGCAGCTGCATTACACATCAATAACTAAGCCGTCATGAGATAACCCGGTATCACCAATGTAAATTATCTTTGTCACTGCAAGGCTCATGGTTAACCCAAGCCATTGCAAACAGAAATTGTTTGAGATTCCCACACCTGATAGACAATTCCAAGCAAGTCATTTTCTTAAGCCTATTCCAGTATGCCTATATCAATAAGTTCCCCCCACCCCTCTGGCTATTCATTTGTGCAGTTAAAAAAGTTAAAATTCATAGGATTGAGATGTTTGGTTTATTTCATGTAATGCTTAGGTCTGCTTGCCTGTCACTTTGGAAAGACTTGGGATCGTACCCTCACAGCATCTTTGAAGGCATTGAATATGAAAATTTACATATGCATCTATTACAAAAGAATGTGCAAAATTCTGTAAGCACAGAATATAGCACTTTGGTTTTCTTCCTGGAACGCCTGGGATATTTGTTCTGACATTATATTTGCACAATGTAATGGATGCCACAAGACAAGGAATAGGTAAATCAATCCATTTCCAGTCTGTGCTACATCTGCTCATGTCTATCCCATTTTCACATTCACCCGTACATTTAAAAGTACAAAAATTGGTATTTACAGACTTATGTAAATGTTTATATTTAATCATATTTTCTGTCAAAATACTCATTTCTAAGCATATTTTCTTAATACACATTTTACATTCATTTGCTCTATGGATTTATGTATATATGACATACTTTATCTTTCAGCTTTAATAAAATACAGCTGTGGAATTCAGCACTCGTGTGTTATATCACATTCATGCTTGGTAAATGAATATTTCTTCATAATTCATATTTCTTGCTACAGTGTGTCAAATCACCTTATATCTCCTAAAGTGCATTTTCAAAACGAAGCAATCCTTCACACAAAAAGGCAGTGAAGTCCAAAGAATAAAACAGAGAAAGGGAGAGGGGAAACTGGATAAAGTGTTCCTATTGTAAATTAAACAAACCCATGGTCATTTGCATTTTTAGCATTCATCCAGAAAGCCACACAGACAATCACCTGAGGCAACAGGAGACCAGCTGGTTCAGGAAAGAAACTAACTTGATCCCAGGGGAGAAAACACAGAAACTGTCACAGTGGCCGGAGTGGACTACTTCAGAGTAACGACGCTACGCAGCTCTGCATTTTATTCTTTTATTGGTGCTGCGTATTTACAGTGCTCAAGTCATTGCTATTTACACGGAGCGATGTTGTCAGTCGGTTTCAGAACCTCCTAATGGCTTTTGGCGCGTCTTTCTCCAACACAAAAGCTTTGGCAGACCCATCCTCTTGCCCCTCCTCTTCCTGCGTAATTCTGGAGTTGGGGGGATGGGTCTTCCCCCCTTACTTGCCCCTTCCTGTCCCACCTGGGACCCTGGCTCCTCTACCTTGCCTGAGCCTCGGACACGACTTCCTGCTTCCCCACTGGAATCGGAACTCTCCCTGCTTTCCCCTTTGCTCGGGGACGGGCTTGAACTCAGGAGGGGAGGGACTTCGCGATATCCCCTGTCCCTCACATCCACCCCCCTCCCAAGCTCTCCTTCACCCCTCCCCAGGCCCCCCCCATGTGTCGGTGACGACTGGAAGCCTAAAAACTCGGTGCTCTCCGAGCCCGTTGGTGTGAACACCTCCCCCCAGTCCTGCGAGCCCCCCCCTTCCGCCTGGGAGGACGGGAATCCCAAAAAGTCCGTGGCGTCAGAGCTGGTGGGGGTAAAAATGTTTTGCCAATCTGCTCCTTCCTCTGACTGGGTGGATCTTGGCGACACCCATACCTCATCCTCTGGTTCCTCAAACTCCGCTTCCCAGCGCCATGGTGAGCTGTTCTCCCGTGCCTCCTCCTCCTCCCCCTCCCTTTCCATGTGCCAGGGCTTGGGTCTGTGTGGAAAGAGGGCGTGAAATTCTTCCACCAAGAATTCCTCCTGTATCTGAGTGGCGGGAACCCATTCATTCTGGGACGGTGGAGCATCCTCCCATGCCATGAGGTACTCCAGGCCCCCCACCCCCCACCTTGAATCCAGGATGGCCGTGGCCTCATTGAGTTGCTCCCTGCTTTCCCTCTCCCCCCCTCCCTCGGGGGTTTGTTCGCTGTCTCTGAGCCTGCTGCTTTCCCTGTACGGCGACAGCAGCGATCTATGAAACACTGGATGCACCCTCATGTCCTCTGGCAGTGCCAGCCTGTATGCCACCGGGTTGACCTGTTGCGTGACCGTGAAGGGGCCCAGCCATTTGGGTGCCAGCTTTTTGCACCTCCCTCTGGTGGGAAGGCCCTCCGAGGACAACCACACCTTGTCCCCCACCCTGATGACCTCCCCTTGTCGCCTGTGGCGATCTGCCCCCTTTTTGTACGCTTCCTTGGCCCTCTCCAAGTGTTCTCTGAGCTGCTGGTGCACCGTCTCCAGTTCCTCTGCCCAATCCTCAGCCTGTGGGCCCTCCTCCTCCTCCTCCCTCTCCCTCTCTGGGAAAGATCTGAGGTCGCGCCCGTAATTGGCCTTAAAGGGCGACACCCCTGTGGAGACGTGCACTGCATTGTTGTAGGCAAATTCTGCTAGTGGCAAGCGATCCACCCAGTCCGTTTGCCGCTGGCTGACGTAGCATCTCAGGTACTGCTGCAGAATGGCGTTGACCCTCTCCGCTTGTCCGTTGGTCTGCGGGTGTCTAGCCGTCGACAAGCTGACCTCCACCTGCAGGAGGTTCATGAGCCGCCGCCAGAACCTGGAAACAAATTGGCGGCCACGATCCGAAATAACCCTTAAAGGTAATCCATGCAGTCTGAAAATGTGATCAACAAACAGTTTGGCTGTCTCTTCTGCCGAGACTGCCCTGGCACACGGTATAAAGTGACACATTTTGGACATGAGGTCCACCACCACCAACACTGCAGTCTTACCCCTGGACGAAGGCAGATCTGTGATGAAGTCCATGGACACCACTTCCCACGGCCTGTGTGGTGTGGCTAAGGGCTCCAGCAACCCTGGTGGCGCTGCTCTGACCACCTTCGCCCGCTGGCAGGTGGTACAGCCCCTTACATAGTCTCGAACATCTTCCCTCACCCCTGGCCACCAGAAGTGTCTCATGACTAGGTGAGTGGTCTTGTCCCTTCCAAAATGCCCCGCTGTAGGGTTGTCGTGCATCTGCTTGAGGACCGTACGTCGAAGCTGGGTGGTGGGTAGGTACAGCGCACCCTTGTAGAAAAGCAGCCCTCTGCGTTCTGCAAAGTCTTTTGCCTGCTCCCTCCCCCCTCTCAGTTCTCTGAAGATGCGGTTGGCAAATTCATCCGCTGCCGTCAGTGCTGTGAGTTCTGCCTCGCTCACCACTGCTGCTCCGCAGGACCATGCCGACGGGGGGAAAATGTGCCTTGGGGCTGGTGGCGCCTCCTCCTCCATGTACTCTGGCTTGCGGGAGAGGGCATCCGCCCTGACATTCTGCTCTCCTGGGATGTAGTGTATGGAGAAGTTGAAGTTCGAGAAGAACTCCGCCCACCGTATCTGCCGCTGGTTGAGCACCCTGGCAGTTCTCCAGAACTCCAGGTTCTTGTGGTCTGTGCACACCTGGATGGGGTGCTTGGCGCCCACCAGGAAGTGTCTCCAGTGCTGGAACGCCGCGTGGATCGCAAGAAGTTCCCGATCAAAAACTGTGTAGTTTCGCTCGGGCTGGGTCAACTTCCTGGAGAAGAAGGCACAGGGTCTCCACTCTCTGTTGGCGTCCAGTTGCAACAAAATGGCGCCCACAGCCTTATCAGAAGCATCTGTTTCAATGCGTAGGGGCGCGTCCTGAACCACGTGGAACAGGTTCTGGTCTGAGGCGAACACCCTCTTGAGGCTTTCGAACGCTGCTTGCGCCTCTGGTGTCCACCTGAACTTCTGCTTGCCTCTCAGGCAGTCAGTGATGGGAGCCGTAACTCGAGAGAAGTTCTTGATGAACTTCCTGTAGAAGTTGGCAAAGCCTAGTAGGCGTTGGGCATCTTTGCGCGTCCTGGGGCTGTGCCAGTCCAGGATGGTCTGCACCTTGTCCTTGTCCATTGCCAGCCCCTTGTCTGACAGCTTGTAGCCCAGGAAGTCCACCTCCTTGGTGTGAAACTTGCACTTCTCCAGCTTCACATACAGGTGGTTCTCCTTCAGGCGCTGTAACACCTCCCTGACGTCCTTCACGTGCTGCACTGGGTCGTCGGAGTAAATAAGGATGTCATCCAGAAAGACCAAGCATTTCCTGAAGAGTAGGGACCCCAGGACGTGGTGCATGAAGGCCTGGAAGCATGCTGAGCCCCCTTGCAACCCGAAGGGCATCACCAGATATTCAAAAGAGCCCAGAGGCGTGAACATCGTGGTTTTCCACTCATCGCCTTCCCGGATCCTGATCAAGTTGTACGCCCCCCTCAGGTCTAGCTTGGTGAAAATCTTGCCTCTGCGTGCCTCTGTCAGGAGATCATCCACTCTGGGCATGGGGAAAGCCACTGGCTCTGTCACCGAATTCAGCCGTCTAAAATCCACCACAAGACGGCGCTGTTGCGTGTCTTTCTTGTCCACCCAGAAGACCGGGCTGCCCCCTGCTGCCTTGCTTTCTCTGATGAACCCCCGCTTGAGGTTCTTGTCGATAAAAGCGCGCAGATCCTCCAGTTCCTGGTCTGACATGGCGTACAGCTTGGCTGGGGGTATAGTTGCCCCAGGCACCAGGTTGATCTGGCAGTCAAAAGGCCTGTGTGGGGGCAGGTGGTCGGACTCCGCTTCACTGAAGACCTCCTGCAGGTCCCAGTATGGTTTGGGTATCGCCTCACCCCCTTTGACGTGCATGGTGGCCACCGTGGCTATCGGAGGCCCCTCCCCTGGTTGGTGCTGCATGCAATGTTCCAGGCAAAAGTCCGATCCAAAAGTGATGCATCTCTGATGCCAACTTATGGAGGGGTCGTGGCGCGCCAGCCAGCTCATGCCCAAAACGATTGGGGGGTCTGAGATGGTGGTGACGTTGAATGCCAGTGTCTCTGAGTGCCTTCCAACCGTCATTCTCATGGGGGGGGTTTGATGAGTGATGGCCCCTCCCAGCAGCTCTCTGCCGTCAATGGTTGCCACGTGCAGAGGAAAATCCAGCTGCAGAAGCTGGATCTGGTGCTCTTCTGCAAAGTTTCTCGAGAAGAAGTTGGCTGAGGCACCACTGTCAATTAGGGCGAGGACCGTCAATGGATAGCCATTTGGGAGCGTGAGCGTCACTTCTAGAACCACTCCTGCTCTGGGAGGGGTGGGCTGGCTCTGCTCCTCTCTGTGCGGGTGGGTGGGCTGGGGCTGTTGTCTGCTGACTGTGCCTGGCTGCCGCCCCTTGTCTCCTGCAGCCAGGCTTTCCCGTTTCCCTGCTGTGGTGCTGCGTCAGTGGGGGAGGGCACAACCGTTCCCGCCTTTCCTTGCCACTCCCTGCGATGTGGGCAGTCTCTGACGAGATGCTGGGGGGAGTTGCAGAGAAAGCAATTCCCACCCCTTCCCTCCTTGCGTCTTGGCGCCGCTGGGGTTTGAAAAGCCCGCGCGCGCGCGCTATCAATCTGCATGGGTTCCTGGTCCTGACTGGCCCCAGGCGTGGCTTGAAAGGGTTGTTGAGGGAGTGGCTTCTCCTGCGACCGTGGGAACCAAGCCCGCTTTGCGCGCGTTGCTTGCTTGTCGCTCCATCTGGATTCCTGCCTCACCCCCACCGCCAGAGCCGCTTTGCTCAGTTGATCCATATTACTGGGCTTTGGACCTCTCGAGAGCTCATCCTTCACCTCCTCATGCAACCCCAAGTAAAACGCCGCTTGCATTGGGGCAGACTCCAGATCCCACCCCAATCTGTGCACCAGCATGGTGAATTTCGCCCAATACGCGCGAACTGTCATATTTCCTTGGCGTAAATTATGAAGTTCCTCCTTAGTCTGGTCCATATGACTATCGGACGAATACATCGTTTTCAAACCTTCTAGAAATAGTTTGACATTCTTCATGCAAGGATTCCTTGTTGCAATTAACGGTCTTAGCCACTCCCTGGCCGCCCCTGTAAGGTGCTCCACAATAAACGCTACTCTGTGCTCATCATCAGGGAACTCATCGTGGTGCAGCTCAAGAGCATACACAATCTCAGTCTCAAAGCCCTGAAACTCCTTCGGGTCTCCATTGAACTTGCTTACTAGGGTCCCGGCTCTCCTTCCTGGCAGCACTTGGACTTGGGGTGCCCCTCCCGCCTTGTTTTTCTCTGCATCCAGCTTGTTTTGGAGGTCTACCGCCACCGCCCTTAAATGCTGCTCTTTTTCCTGGAGCTCTCTCACCTGTTCCGCAAGTTGTAGCCGGTCGTCCTGGACCTTCTTAGTCTCCTCTTTAGCTGCCTTCAATTCTCCCTGCGCCTGCAGCGACAGCTGTTGCAGTTCTAGCTGGGCTTGCTCAGCGATCTGCCGCCACTTCTCCGCCTCTGACACGCTCATCCCGGCAACTCCAAAGTAGCCCAAAAAGGATTAGGAGGTTGCTGTCACAGTGGCCGGAGTGGACTACTTCAGAGTAACGACGCTACGCAGCTCTGCATTTTATTCTTTTATTGGTGCTGCGTATTTACAGTGCTCAAGTCATTGCTATTTACACGGAGCGATGTTGTCAGTCGGTTTCAGAACCTCCTAATGGCTTTTGGCGCGTCTTTCTCCAACACAAAAGCTTTGGCAGACCCATCCTCTTGCCCCTCCTCTTCCTGCGTAATTCTGGAGTTGGGGGGATGGGTCTTCCCCCCTTACTTGCCCCTTCCTGTCCCACCTGGGACCCTGGCTCCTCTACCTTGCCTGAGCCTCGGACACGACTTCCTGCTTCCCCACTGGAATCGGAACTCTCCCTGCTTTCCCCTTTGCTCGGGGACGGGCTTGAACTCAGGAGGGGAGGGACTTCGCGATATCCCCTGTCCCTCACAGAAACCTACAGATCCCATGAGGGGTAGAAGAATGAAGCAAAACTCCGGATATCCCTAAATAAAAACCAGGTGGGAAAGATAAGGGGAGCAGCTCTGATAATTTTACAGTTGGAAAGGTGTCAGTAGTGGACACTGGTGAAGATGAGCAGAATAATACCCACCTTGAAATTGTTCTGTTCTCTATATACCCTAGAGATGCAAGATGGCTTTGTTTTCTATTCCACCCTGGTTTTGCCACACGCAGCACTGTTTCTCTTCCCTTGCAATTAGACTTCAGCCAAAAACTATGTCATTCATCTTGTCGCCACCGCTGCAAATTTATCCAACTTATGCAATTAATTATGTACGTTATTTTGTCTTTATATTGTCACAGCCCATTAATTCAACGCAAAGGAACTGAAACTGAATGCTAATGGAGGGTGGTGTGTCATCAATTACCGAAAGCATCAATTTGCAGACCGAAAGCGAGAATAACAACAGTGAGTTCTGACTCTATTTGCTGCATTGGGTTCCATTTTGAACATGGGAAGAATAATATACCCATTATAGTCTATGGGATGATGAAGGCAGCCCTGTTTAGGGACTTTTTTTTAATATTTGATGTTTCATTCTGTTTTTAATCTGTTGGGAGCTACCCAGAGTGGCTCGGGAAACCCAGCCGGATGGGTAGGGTATAAATAATAAAACTATTATTATTATTATTATTACCAACAGTGACTATTTCATTATTTATTAATAAAGCAATACAATTTATGATGAGGAACAATATCTATGGTCAACTCGCCTTAGTACAAAGTGACACGCATGGCCAAGCCTGTTGATTTCAGTGGGCTTAGGCACACCAACTCTGTTTAGGTACATGGAGCCTATGCCAGGGGTTTCCAAAGTGTGGTCTGAGGATGGACCAGTGACCCATGAGCTTCATTCAAGTCTACAGCAGTGACTGTGTGGAAAACAGCTACATTTGAGAGAACAAGAGTGGGCACAGCAGATACTCCATCATTCTTAGAAACCAACAATCCATCTGGAAGTTCAGTGGAACAGACCGGAAGTGATGGGGGCGGGGAAGACACTGCCTTCCTCAGAGGAATATAATCACAGCTGGCAGCGAGACAGGGGATGTTCCCAAGTGAAGAAAAGAGGCTGACTTTGTACTTGAAAGGAGTGGATAGTGAATGCATCATCTTACTATTGCTAAATAACAGGCAGGAAAATCATTTAGTGATCTGCCAAGACCCTCAGCAATTTTAAGTGGTCCTGGGAGGGGAACACTGATCTATGCAGCTGAATGTATCATCTTACAATATCATATTACAACCAATGCAGGAGAGAGAGAGAGAGAGAGAGAGAGAGAGAGGGAGATTCACACCAAAATGGAAATAAATTTTCATGAGGTCTTTAAAGAAGAAGAAAAACACACCCACAAACTTATGTGGAAATGTGGAGAACTGAACTAAACAGCGGGAAAATGAGAAAGCGAGAAGAAACCAAAATTGACAGCGTCACTCATCCTCAGTGTAATATAAAGTGATGTAGTGTCACTCCCAAGTGACACTACATCACTTTATATTCCCTTTCATAGGAAAGGGAAAATGACATCATTAGTAGGGCTACAAGAAGTTTTGTAAGGTTAGAGATATCAATTATTATCAATATGATGTTTAAATGGTGTATTTAAGATTTGGATTCAAGGGTAATAATAATAACAACAACAAAATGCAATATCAGAGTATAATTAGGAAGTATAATTAGGAAAACCATTAGCTGAGGAGGAGGGAAGTCTCAGGCCAAGATGGCCAAGTGGTTTTTATATATTATATGTAAGATGAATGTTTTGTCAAAATACTTTTTATAAAATTTAATAAAAATTATAAAACAGAAGGAAAAAATGGGAAATGCTTGGCCACCACATAAGATTATTGAAAGGTAAGCTGCACGCACATCAGTAATTTGGGGGTAAATTTCTTTCTACTCACCCCAGGTGATCTGTTTTTGGTTAGGGGGTGGAATCTTCCTTTTGCTCATACCCCACCAACAAAAGGTCAAAAAGGGGCTGGCTGTGATTTTGGCTCAACTCTAAACAACTGAGATAAAACAAGGAATACTTTGTGGACAGTTGCTGATGAACACACACAGCAAGCCTGGCATTCCTTTCTGATGATGATGACAAAGAATAACATTTTAAAGTGCTGGAATGCTTTGGACCCTGTACATGATGTAAAATATGGACTAATGTATGATAAAAGTATGGCACAGCACAGTTTGCACACCTGCCTTACAATTACTTGGCACATTGGATTTTCCTTGCCTAAGGTGGAAGTTATTATGCACCTTATTCCTCGCTGAAGATAAATGTAAAAAAATAATAATACCATTAATCTTTCTACAATATACCAAGAGTAAACAGTTCCTCAATTGATCTGTGCCTCTGAATAGTGCTTTGAAAGAATGGGCAAATAACACAATAATGCAGTGTAATACAATTTGCAAGGCATGTGTTTTAAATCCAATAATCCACCTGCTTACAGAGGTGAAGACTGGAATGTGCTCCCTACTCTATTGCTGATTTTATGCCATTCAGCACCGTGTGTGTGTGTGTGTGTGTTCACTTAACAGTGGCGGTATAGAAAGTTTTGCAAATAAATTAAGTAAGATGGAACTGTTGATACTATCAGCTTGGGAATGAAAGATCTGGTGCAAAATCTACAAATTCTGCAACTGATTTATGGGCTGTAGATGTCCTTTGCATAGTCAAGTCTGGGAAAACAAGGGATTCCAGAGAGATTCAGCTGTTCTTTGGTGACTGTTGTGGGCTTCTTCTTCTTTGGCGATCACTCATAGCCAAGTAAGATTGTCCTTGGTCACTATGACTTGGATCATACACATAGGAAGGCTAAAGGAGCTGCCTTATACCAGATCAGACTATTTATCCAATATGGTCTGATAGGCAATAGTTATCCATGGTCTTAGACAGATATCTCCCCACCATTCACTTCATGGTATTTTAAACTGGAGATTCCAAGAATTGAATTTAGGACCTTCTGCATGCATATTCCATATTGGCTGTTTCATAGGTAGCCCATATGCTCTCACATTCCATTGAGTTGTTCCTTATCTTTGGACATCAGTATAGCCTTGTGTGATGAGACACATCCTATTCTCCTGCACGTGCTTATGGTAATTCTCTGTTGCCGGCAGGCCCATGCAGATGGGTAGCCGGGTACACTTGCCTCGGGCCTAGGAGGGTAAGTTGGTTGGGGGCCCCTGCCAGGGACAGGCTGATTTTTAGTTGAGTTTATAACTTTATTCTAACAAGACTCCTGCCCCGGTCCTCAGTCAAGCTCTGCACAGGCCTCATTTCAGGAGTAAGCAATGTGGGACTCTCCAGATGTTGTTCAGCTACAAGATCCATTATCCCTTGACCATTGGCCCTGTGGGCTGGGGCTGATTGCAATTGAAATCCAATTTGGAGAGTGAACAGGGAAGGCTATCACTCAGATAGGACTCCACATGTGAACATTAGAGCCCATGGATCAAAAATGAGATCCTTCCGCTTCATTGTTTTTGTTGGTGATTTTGCTAAGGTCCCAAAATACATTTGAAAATGCAACAAATAGCTTTTGATTTGCCCCCAACCCCACCATTTTTTAATTTTTTTACACTTAGCCCTATTGCCCTTCTTTGTATTTAAAAAGTGGATTTCTAAACTGCAATGTGCAAACAGAATTGCATCTCTCAGCAGATATTGACTTCCCAAGTGGAGTCATCAAGATTTATTGATATAAGAGGCACCCATTGAGTTTACCTTTATTGGTACATCCACTAAAGCACAAACTAAACTTGTTTATGAAATGTGCAATTACTTCTAATATCGTGTAGCTGTACAGGGTTGCTGTCTCTGCAAGAAATAACCGAGCACAAGCTGGCAAATGGTGCTTGTGTTCATTGATTCGAGCAATAAAACCAGTAGCCAAATTGGAGAGAGAGGTCAAGGGTGTACTCGTGTACCTGATAGGTATGCTGAAAATGGAAAGAATTTTAATGCAAGCAAGTTTAGAAATTAACTAATACACTCACTTGGAAGTCAAAAAGCTGTACAATGAGGTCAACAGGGCAAATAATGCCCTGCAATATTATATGTAACAAGAATTTCACATTTTACTCTATCTTGAAAAATTTAATACTATTTCAAAAAATAAAATGAAACGAATTAAGCATACAATGAAAGTGTTGTGACTTTAACTTCCTAAAAGTGGGCATTCCCATGTCCTTTCTGTTTCATTTGTTGCCGGCTTCAACCACATAAGTAATATTTGTTAGAAGGGAGAATGAGTGGTTATGTGCTGTATATGTGCAATTTCAATAGAGCCCTAATAGTTCTGATATTGAGAAGTCATTAGAATAGATGCAGCAACACTGAGGACACTCAATTTCACCCCAGAGACTTTTGTTTAAACATGGGATAACCGAGAAGAGTGTCAAGCACCATATCTATGAATTCTTTCAAAATCCTTCATTAAAAGCCTCTCCTTCCTTGAAGCCTTTGGTTTGGCCTCCTGGGCTTTACTCACAATGGAAATGTAGCATAGTGAAATATACTCAGAGTCCTGTAGTGATTTCATGCTCTTTATTGCAGCTTGTAAAACGGTGAATGAATCTTTCCCCAAAACCTCTGCTATATATATACATTATTTACACAATGGCCCCCACGTGATTGGCTAATTCCGGGCTGCTCCTGTAGGCCAATCAGGTTGCGGATTCACTTCCTCCAGGAGCCTGATTGGCTGCTCCTGCAGGCCAATCAGGCCGCTGATTCACTTCCACCTGGAGCTGGATTGGGTGGCTCCTGCAGCCCAATCACACTGCTGCATTCTGGATCCTATTGTTCTAGAATTCAGCTCAGTACATAACACACAGTCAAGTGGCTTATATTTAAACTTCTCCCTCTCACTTCCTCTTCTCTCATTTCCTCTGATGACATCAAGATTAGATTTTAAGATCTCTTAAAATCAAGGCAGGGAATCTATGTTCTTCTGTTTATGCTTCTCTACAAACTGTCATGTACACTGATGGTATTATCAAAAGTCAGCAACTTTGAGGTCCCTCCCCTCCCCCGGTGTCCCTGAAGTCTCTGAGCACCGCCCCCCCCCCCGGCTTGGCCTTGAAGTGATGAGGGTGCTTAACTTGTCACTTGTGAGGTACATAAAGCTAGAGGAGGAGGTTGGAAGAGTGGCCCTCTTCCCACTTTCCGATTTCAGCAATACTGTATGTGCTTTTCAAGGCTCCGATTTATTCTACTGGATCTGACTTTTAACTGGATCACTTGGAAAAGTGACTTGTGTTTGTCTGCCTTCTCTTTCTCTGTCTCTGGGGTGGGTCTGATCTGGGATGAGACAGAAGTGACCAGAGCACATGGCACTCATTGCAGTTGCTCAAGAACCCGTCTATGCCCCCAACCTAAAAAGGTTGGTGCTCCCTATGCTATATAAATAATATTAATAGTATTTATATAGCATAGTTTGTCTGTGGAGAAACGCTGGCTCCCTCGTCCTGAAGCGAGATGAGCACCGCACCCCATAATCGCCTTTGACTGGACTTAACTGTCCAGGGGTCCTTTACCTTTATCTTTTTACCGATATTAATAGTGCTTGTCAAAATAATTTCTGCAATTTCCATTATTTATTTTAACTATATATTTTTTAAAAATATATTCATATACCACTCTTTTGCAAAAAACAACAGGCTACTGTACAGCAGCATTGATTATTATTATCATTTAAACAGTACTGAACGATCCTTAAAATGAGTGGTTATTTCCATGGGGCAAGTGCTATGCACTTTCTATCCTGGAGTGCGAGTCATTTGAATTGTCCTGTTTTGCAGATGGGAAAATTCATTAGGTTTTTTCCTAATTGGTGCTAGCTAAATAAAAAAAAAGCAAGAGTCTCTCTCTATCTGAGCAGAGGACTTCCTCTGCCAAAACTGTCAATAAGAGCCCATGCTGAGTGCTCAAAGGAGCAGAAACGTAAATGCTAGTGTACTGTAATCAATACAAAATCAAACCCCACAAAATGTGTTAGCTTTCGATCTTATGCTTTGTAAAACATTTATATGAAGTGCACTGACGCTCAGTGCTTGTGAGAGATGCAATGCACGGCTCTGTGTGATAGGGGAAAAAATGCATTTAATACTGGGAATCCTAGTTTGGTTTACTTGCCAACTGTACCTATGAAACCTGGTATAGCTCCTTTTGTGTCTGCTGCTGAATTTGTGAGTGGTTTTATTGGTTTGGAGGCAGGGCCGGTGCTAGGGTGTTTTGCACCCTAGGCGAGATCACCTTCTGCCACCCCCCCCCTTTTCCCAGGGTTGTTGACTTTTTAAAGAAAAAAATAAAAGTGGAATAAAAAATAAAATGAAAAAATAAAAATAAAATAAAAAGAGAGTTCCTTGGTTGCTGGTGAGGGAAAGGGGTAAAAAGCAGTCTCTTTACCTGGCCATCAGGGGCGCAGAAGGGGCGCCAAACTCAGTGGTTTCAGGCAGCTCTCCGAGGCCACCTGTCAATCAGCCGCCAACTCGCTCGCGGCGCAAAAGGGGCCAGCAGCGCTCCCGCCGCTGTCCATCGCCCCGGCGGCGCAGAAGGGCCCGCGGGCCTCCCGCCACTGCTCATCCTTGGGCCATGCAGCCCACGATGCTCCGGTCACGCAGAAGGGGGCAGCAGCGTTCCCACCGCTGTATGTCGCCCCGGTGGTGCGGAAGGGCCTGCAGGCCTCCCGCCGCCGCTCAGCCTTGGGGCATGCAGGCTATGAGGCGCGCTGGCGGTGGCCACCTGGCTGGCTGGCTGGCTCATGGCGCTCTGACAGATGGACGGCACTGTCGCTGCTGTGCTGGGTGTGCGCGCGCTCAGTTTGCCCTGCCTCCACGTCGTGTGGCGTGGCCCTGCGCCCCCTGCAGGGCATTGCAGGGAAGCGCCTCTGCAGCCAGCAGCAGCAGGAGGGGAAGCGGCGAGCAGAGGGCGGCGGGCAGGCTACCAGCGCCCCCTCCACAACAGCGCTCTAGGCGGTTGCCTAGCTCGCTTATATGGACGGACCAGCCCTGTTTGGAGGCAACCTTTTGGGATCCTTCAGGATGAAGGACGGTCTAAAAGGAATGACTGAATCATGGGCAGATTGACTGCCATTCTCACCCTGACCCAGGACTTCCTAGAATGCATAGGGGCTCCCTGACCCACCCAGAGCACCACATAAAGAGGTGCATGCACAGAGATGTACCTTCCATTGAAATCAACACAAGGTCCTTTGTGGATCAGGGAGCTTCATGGATGCAAAGGAGCATGTCCGAGGTTCTGGAGTAGAGTGATTTGGAAAGAAATCTACATGGGAATGAAAGCAGGGAATAATATTGCTAAAGATGGAATCTGGGGACAGTACCCTCATCCCCAAAATGGAAGCTTTGTGTCTCCTAAGTAAAAGCAACAATAATCTTCCATATTTCAAAAAGTAAAAACCAGGGCACCCCAAAGTTGGTGAGCTTTTTTTTCTTCCAAAAACGCCAAACAACCCCCAAACAACCATGATTTTTTGACTGACTTCCTAAGATCCAGGACAAAGCACCGCCTTTCTGAAATTTTCCCAGGACTTCAATTCTGCCTTTGAAATCCAGGATGTATGGCAGCCCTAAATAATCATCATCATAATAAATCCATCAACCCGCTTGCTGCTTCAGTGATGTTTGCAAAGTACTCCCAGAACAGAACTGTTTGAAATATGCTTTGAGCTGGATGAACTTACAGTTCACACAACCTCCCAAGATCCTACCGAAAACCCCAGTAAGCTCTGTGCAAATCAAAATCCTGCAATCGAAACATAATACGCAAATCAAGCTTATATGCAAAATAAATAAGTTTTCTTAATTTAGCCTAAATTATCCACCCCCACCAATACAGACTTTTTTCTTTCTCTTTTTAAGGAAAATGAAGGAACTGAAGCTAAGAATCATAATACAAATGCTACCGAGGTACCGGAAGAAAGAGGAAAATAACTAGTGTTTCAATTATCAAAAAGACAGATTTAAATAACAATGTTCTATTAAAATACAATTTCTAGTTGCAATCCCGTTCCTTCTCCTTTCATGAAAACTTTATGAGGCTTAGGTTGAAAATAATTAGATGTATCAGAAAGCTTAAAAAAAAAAATACAGGGTATCCAATACTCATCAAAATCTTTCTTTTTAAGTTAGTGACTTTCTTCTTCTATAGAACAGAAGAGGCTATTCATTTGTAGGAAGGGGACTTCATATGGAATTGGATTCTTCACTAGAAGGAATTTTCACCATAGATGAGGGATCTCCATATCCCAGTGAGTCGTACTAGTACTATATTAATATTCGGCAGATGGGGAAATGGAGTTTAAAGACAGATACAAAACCAAGGCCACTCAAGGAAGCTATGGTAAGATTCAGTGTGGTGCATTGGGCTGGATATGGACCAGGAAGCCCTTTCCAAATCCCTGCAGAACTGTCATACTTATTCATTGCTATTGGAGAGAACTTCCCCCAAGTGCTGGGGTTGGTGGAGGGAAGAGATGCTTACTTTGAAGTCAAATTTAGGGGGCCCTGGAGAGAATTCATTATAGCTCACCTAAACCTGCACAACAAGGTTGCTCTGGGGAAAAAAACCCTCAATGCAAACTATTCTGAACACTTTGGAGGGAGAGTAGTCTAAAAAAGAGTGGCTTAGGGCCACTCAACCATGCAACCCATTCCACACACGTAAGGGACTCAGCTAGACTGGTAAAGAAAAAGCGATTTACATGCATTGTATACGCGATATAACATTGTGCCACCAGATGGCAATGTGGCATCCCAGGTGTTTTTTTTTAATGCCAATAAACCAGGGAAACTTTTGGCATGGCAATTGAGAAAAAGTGAGCATAACAACTATGTGAATCGGATAAAGCTTTTTCGGCAGAACAACTGAGAAAGCAAAAGAACTAAGGGAAGCCTTTGTAAAATATTTTACTGATCTTTATAAAAAAAAAGACCAGAAAATTTGACGATGATCGAAGATTATATTAAAAATAGTAAGCTACCAAAGATAACAGAGGAACAAATGAGGATTTTAAATATAGAAATTTTATCCCAAGAAGTAATTGAAGCAATAAGCCAAACAAAGGTAGGGAAGTCCCCAGGGCCAGATGGAATAACAGCCAAATATTACAAAATAAAAATAAAAAATGAGTGAGCAGCTTGTGAATCCTTTGAAAGATACTATGAATGAGGCCTTGAAAACAGGGGAAGTTCTGGAAACATGGAAAGAGGCCTATATAACTTTGATACCAAAACAGGATTCAGATGTGACATTGGTAAAAAATTATAGGCCAATTTCATTATTAAACAATGATTACAAATTGTTTGCATTTGTCTTGGCAAACAGATTGAAAAAAAATCTTAAAAAGATTTTATTTGTCATGATCAATCTGGATTCCTTCCAGGCAGACAAATTAAAGACAATATACAATGTAGTGAATATTATAGAATACCTGGAAGTGAGAAATGAGAAAAAAGCAGCATTGATGTTTATAGACGCAAAAAAAGCATTTGGTAATGTTTCTTGGAGCTTCATGAGGAAGGTGATGGAGGAAATGGGGTTTGGAATAAATTTTAAAATTTTAAAAGCTGTTTACTCAGAATAAAATGCAAAAATAATTGTAAATTGGGTGATAACAGATAAATGCAATATACAAAAAGGAACAAGACAAGGATGTCCATTGTCACCGCTGTTGTTCGTTCTGGTACTGGAAGTTCTGACAAGAAGGATAAGAGGAGATAGAGAAGTAGTAGGAATAAAAGTAAAGAAAAATGAGCATAAATTGAAAGCATTTGCGGATGATTTGGTAATAACTGTGGAAGACCCAAAAAATTCTCTTCCAAAAGTAATGAATATAATACAAGAGATTGGTCAAGTGGCAGGCTTTAAATTAAATAAAAGCATTAAAATTTTTTAAAGAACCTGAAAGGAAAGAAATAATAGAGATGGTAGAGATAGAAGCATATAGAAAGTAAAGTATCTAGGAGTATGGATAACAAAAAATATAAACATTTTTGAAGACAATTATGAAAAAAAATTGGCATGAAATTGAAAGAAATTTGGAAATATGGAATAGGATGAATCTCTCTCTAATGGGAAGAATTGCAACTATAAAAATGAATTTACTTCCAAGGATATTATTTCTCTTCCAAACTATTCCAGTAATAACAGGGAATGCCTGCTTCAAAGAATGGCAAAGAGAGATCTCAAGATTTGTCTGGAATGGGGAAAAGCCAAGGATTAAAAAAATAAGATACTAACAGATGTGAAAAAAGAGGCAGCTTTTCACTTCCAGACTTAAAATTGTACTATGAAGCTGCATCCCTAATATGGATACCTGATTGGATCAAGTCAGAAAGGGAGGAAATAACAGAACTGGAAGGACATGAAAACAGGTTTGGATGGCATGCTTTTCTATGGTATGGAAAAGCAAAAATACACAAAAGGTTTCCATAGTCATATAATAAGGAGATCATTGTTCAAAGTGTGGGAAAAATACAAAGACTTACTAGAACCTAACACACCCTGGTGGTTATCAATTATTGAAGCATTGTCACTTAAAACATGGGGGGGGGGGAATGACCCACATATAGAGAACTACTGGTTGAACAAGAGGAGAAACTAAAACTGAAGGAATATGAAGAAATAAAAGAACACCATTAACAGCTAAAGGATATTTTTAAAGAGGACAATAAGAAAGGCTTTTCATATTCAGTTTCCAAATTCCAAAAGGAAGTGATAGAAGAAAATTTGAAACTACTAAAAAAGGCATATAAGATCTTTTTGGAATGGGAAACTAAAGATGAAGAAGTAAAATGGGTAATGATTAAATAGGCACTAGACATAGGTCACAATATACAATTTGAAGACTAGTTAAAATTGTGGAAAGTAAACTTGAAATTTACGGAGAATTATATGAAGATGATGTATAGATGGTATATATCACCAGTTAAATTGGCAAAAAATGTATAAAAATGAAAAGAAGGAGCATTGGAGATGTGAGGCAGAAGGTACGTTTTATCATATGTGGTGGGATTGCAAGAAGGTAAAAATGTACTGGGAAATGATATATATATAAAATGAAGAAAACATTGAAAATAACATTTGCTTATCAACCAGAAGCCTTTTTGCAAGGTATTTTAGGCCAAGATATACCGAAAGAGAAGAGGATGCTATTCATGTATGCTACCACAGCGCAGGGGCCCCAGGCAGCGTGATCCCGAAGGCGCCATGGCGGCTGCCCCCCCAGCCCGCACTGGGCGCCCCGCCCCCAGAATGCACACCCCGGCCCTACAGGTGGCGCCCCATGCCCCCAGAATGCGCGCCAGCCTTGCCCCCGCCTGCTCTCCGCCCCCCGGCGCCAGAGAATGAAGCTCCGCCAGTGCCACAGCGGCGAGAATTCTGATAGCACAAAATTGGAAGACTGGAGAAATGCCAACCAAAGAACAATGGCAAGAAAAACTGATTAACTATGTAGAATTGGCAAAATTGACAGACAGACTTCAGGAAAAAGACAACAGTGACTTCGAAAGATAATGGGAACAATTTATAGTATATTTGCAGAAACAAAGGAAGAGTATTGACTTGATGGCAGGTTTTAAATAAACATTCACACCTTTACTAACAAAGAATATGTAGAAGATAAAGAAACAATAGAATCATAGAATCATAGGGTTGGAAGAGACCACAAGGGCCATCCAGTCTAACCCCCTGCCAAGCAGGAAACACCATCAAAGCATTCTTGACATATGCCTGTCAAGCCTCTGCTTAAAGGCCTCCAAAGAAGGAGACTCCACCACAATATATATTTACACAATATAGTGTATTTTTAAAGAAACAGCAGTGTGTAATAAGGGAGAAACAAACCAGAAGTGGAAGTTGGGGGAAGCCCAGGAGGGGAGGGAAGAGGGAATGCAATATAAATGTTATGTATATGAGATGTATGTAATGATAGAAAAAGAAAAATTAATAAAAATTTAATAAAAATAGAGAGAAGGCACAAGGCACACAGTCTCTCCCACTAAAGTTTCAAACAAACATGCATAAAAGGAAATATAAAAAATCGAGGAAAGCAAGTCTCAAACTTTAGAGGAAACTTAAGCAGGATGTTTCTCAAGAGGAAACTAAATATGAATACTGGTACATTAGCTTTGAGTTCAATGCATCCAGTGTTGACCTCCTAGTAAATAAATGAAGGTTTATGCAGAATCAGAGCTGGGTGAATTGTTTGGTTTTAAAACCATCTAAAATATATTAGTCTCTTAACTTATTTTTTTTAAAAAACATTTTGCACTTGAAATACAATTGTCATTGCAAACAGTAATAAAAGACAGACAGCTCTTGACAAAGTTATTCAAGTTGTGTCTGTTTTCTTCCTCTCATATATGCTTTATTAGTTTATCTGACAATAATCTGAATAGTGGGGCTTAAAATTTATCTGACAATCCTCCAACTAGTGAGGCTTAATACTTCAGCAATTTCCTCCCACGAATTAAAAACAAAACAAAAGTAAAATAGGTTTGCTCACTGGGCATTTCCTTGTTAATCTGCACTGACTACACATGAGAAGCTTTCTAAGATTCAGCCAACAGCTGGCTGCAGGGAGTGTCTGCAGAGCAATTATTTACACTACACAATTAGCACTGATTGTGTAAACAATATTTCACACTTCTAACTTCTTAAACAGAATGAAGCGGGGGGGGGGGAGGGAGAGGGAGAGGGAGGGAGAGAGGGAGGGAGGGAGAGAGAGAGAGAGAGAGAGAGAGAGAGAGAGAGAGAGAGAGAGAGAGAGAGAGAGAGAGATGCTGAACTATAACAGAACATAACAGAGAGAAGACCAGGCACAATGCTCTAATTACCCATTGCCCAGAGTAATGTGGCAAGTTAACTCCTCCAAATCACCAACTCCATGCAGAATTTTTATTTATTTATTTATTAAATTTGTATAGTGTCCCTCAGCCAAACCTCACAAGGCAGCTCACAACATAAAAATACAAAATGAGAATACAAAATACATAATAAAACAAAAACAAGACAATAGCCCCTTTTCACAAAGACATTTAAAAAGCCATTTGTTGTTGTTGTTGTTTAGTCGTTTAGTCGTGTCCGACTCTTCGTGACCCCATGGACCATAGCACGCCAGGCACTCCTGTCTTGCACTGCCTCCCGCAGTTTGGTCAAACTCATGTTCGTAGCTTCGAGAACAGTGTCCAACCATCTTGTCCTCTGTCGTCCCCTTCTCCTAGTGCCCTCAATCTTTCCCAACATCAGGGTCTTTTCCAAGGATTCTTCTCTTCTCATGAGGTGGCCAAAGTATTGGAGCCTCAGCTTCACGATCTGTCCTTCCAGGGAGCACTCAGGGCTGATTTCCTTAAGAATGGATAGGTTTGATCTTCTAGCAGTCCATGGGACTCTCAAGAGTCTCCTCCAGCACCATAATTCAAAAGCATCAATTCTTCGGCGATCAGCCTTCTTTATGGTCCAGCTCTCACTTCCATACATCACTACTGGGAAAACCATAGCTTTAACTATACGGACCTTTGTCGGCAAAGTGATGTCTCTGCTTTTTAAGATGCTGTCTAGGTTTGTCATTGCTTTTCTCCCAAGAAGCAGGCGTCTTTTAATTTCGTGACTGCTGTCACCATCTGCAGTGATCAAGGAGCCCAAGAAAGTAAAATCTCTCACTGCCTCCATTTCTTCCCCTTCTATTTGCCAGGAGGTGATGGGACCAGTGGCCATGATCTTGGTTTTTTTGATGTTGAGCTTCAGACCATATTTTGCGCTCTCCTCTTTCACCCTCATTAAAAGGTTCTTTAATTCCTCCTCGCTTTCTGCCATCAAGGTTGTGTCATCTGCATATCTGAGGTTGTTGATATTTCTTCCGGCAATCTTAATTCCGGCTTGGGATTCATCTAGTCCAGCCTTTCGCATGATGAATTCTGCATATAAGTTAAATAAGCAGGGAGACAATATACAACCTTGTCGTACTCCTTTCCCAATTTTTAGTCTCCCTTAAAAAGCCATAGAATTCTAATTAGTCAAAGGCCTGGCTGAAGAGAAATGTTTTCACCTGGTGCCTAAAGATATCTAATGAAGGCACCTAGTAAGCCTTCATGTGGAGAGCATTCCACAAGAGGGGAACCACCACAGAAAAGACCCGTTCTCATATTGTCACTCTCAGACCCTCCAAGTGCCCCTGTTTTCCAGGGACAGTTCTGGATTTACAGACGCCATCCTGGTTTCTGGTTTGATCTCAAAAATCTTAGGACATCCTTATTTTCATCAAATAAATGTTGGAAGGTATGGAGTTATGCAACCCCCGAGCAAAGAAGATGAGTAACTATACAACGCTTAGAAGACCTCTGAAGGCAGCCCTGTATATATTTTTTTAATGTTTAATGTTTTATTATGTTTTATATATGTTGGAAGTATATTATTATTATTATTATTATTATTATTATTATTATTAAATAGAACATCCCTATTTTCATCTGAGAAATGTTGGAGGGTATGCACTCCCCAGACCTCACATGGAGGGGGTACAAGAAGAAGGGCCTCACATGATGATTGCAGGGTCCGGATAAATTCATATTGGGGGGGGGGGGGAGGCAGCCCTTGAGGTCCAGAGCCATTTAAGACTTTATAGGTCAAAAACAGTACTTTGGATTGGCATCCGCTGCCGTTGGGCCAGGATCTGTATCATATACACAAAGCAGGTTCTCCCATAAAGGAGAGCATGGGTTGTGGAAGGGTTAACAAGGCATCCCAGGGGTGGGAGAGGCGGGTCAGTTTGGATGGCCACATGCGTGATTGATGGGTGTGCTGTTGCTGGGGAAATTTGCTTGTAGCAAGTGATTGATTGACAGCCTTACCCTATATATGCCTAGAGAGCAGCTTCAGTTCCACTTTTGCTGCTCGCAACAAATCTCCCGCCCGCCCTCCTCTAATTTTAGGTGTCTTTGCATTGACCTTGCTGCGCCTCTCATGGGGTCGCCTGTTTTGGATCAGGGGCCTGGTAGGAATTTTGCCACTTGGTTGATTGGCTGGTGCCAGGTGGTTATTGCCTACTACGCTGCAATAAGTCACAACTTGTAAGGTTGGTGGTTAGGCATTGGTTCAAATTGGATGGTGGAGGGGTACGGATTTTGGTTGGGCCTGCCCCTCATGGTTGCTGCTGCCTTTAGGGGTATTCCTCTAATCCTGGGGCTCTACATGTTTGTCCGTTTATCCCCATTAGGGGCCAGGGCCGCACATGAGCCTCGGGGAGCATCGGAGGGATGAGGTCAAGGGCGTGGGCCCCTGCCCCTATCTCTCCCAGAGGGTGCTCACCTACTGGCTCCCCTACTAGGCTAGTGGGAGTCAGATCTGTCCCAGGCGGGGGACAGACGGCAAGAACCAATGCCTAAGCAACCACTCACATTCAGTTGTATGTGTTGGGGGGATGTCTTGGTACCTCGGCACGCAAACCATCTTGTCCCGCTGAGCAACCTGGCTGCCAAATTCTGCACCAGCTGAAATTTCTGAACCATCTTCAGAGGCAGCCCTACTGTAATGTGTTGCAATAATCTAACCTAGATTAGATTACATTAGAGGAAGACAATGAATTTCATGGTGAAGGCGAGGACCTGGAAGGCTTGATAGAAAAGGATACGGCTGCCCATTTTGAGTTGGGGCAGAACTAAAGGTCAGAAGAAAGGGCAGAACTAGACTGCTTATGTAGAACCTGCAGCTCAGTACTTAACATGCATTTCATTTTCATGTTCAATGAACAATATATAGTGATAGAAATTTAGATCCATTCCTATCACATGAGCTGAGACTTGGCTGAAGGCAGCTTGCGAATGTTTCTTCCTCAGATTTGATGCAACTGGGGTGGCAGATCTGCTGCCCACAAATGCTTCCTCCTTCCAGCTATACTACACGTGTGTATTTATAAGAAAATCAAACAATACAAAAATGCCTTAAGTCTCTAGTCCTTTCATTTCCCAGGAAGCCAAACCTGGGTAATTCTGGCCCTGGCATTGCTCACCCTTTTAGGGAACATTGCAGTAACATGATAATTAACACCTGCGGCCCTGAAAACCTGAGCCACCATGTGGTGACTTGTCATGGATCGCTACCATCTTATAGGCCTGGTCAACCAAAATTGTTTCGGGGTCATACCTCTGCAGACATCAGACAGGAAGATTGCATGACTAAATGACCCACCATATTAAAAAAAAACTGATTAACATAAAAATGAATAGTGGAGAGAGAGAGAAAACAGAAGGAGGGGCAGTAAGGGGAATAATATGAGCAAATGCTGCTACGCATACTTAATGAACTAGAACTTCACAGTTTATAGCTCATGTTTTTAATTGCTACGTGACACCCAACACCACTTAATATTAAACAAGTGACAACGTGATCCAATGAGGTGTGCACAGAGCAGCTGGGCTGCACAAACAGAACCCTTGGAAAAGAAAGCTAATATTTGGGCTCCATCTGCACTGCACACTTAAAGCAGTATCACCCCTCTTAAAACAACCATGGCTTCCCCCAAAGAATTCTGGGAAATGTAATTTGTTAAGGCTGTGTAGAGTTGTTAGGAGACCCCTACTGCCCCTCACAGAAGTACAATTCCCAGTGTTCCCTGTAGGGGGCAGGGGCAGAGAGTGATTGTTAAACCACTCTGGGGATTCTGTGCTGAAAATGTGTACAGAAATGAGAATATCAGAGAAAGGTGTGCATAAAAATGCATATTTCAGTCTGTAACCTCCTGGTATGTGGACAGGCTGCTTGGACGAGTGAAACCAGCCACTTGTCTTCTTGATCCTTGTCCATCCTGGCTGATAAAAACAAGCCGGGAAGGGCTGAGCGATGGGCTCTGTGGGGTGGTGAATGCTTCCCTCTGTGAGGGAGCCTTCCAAGGCCCACTGAAAGAGGCAGTCATTAAACAGCTTCCTAAAAAAACAAAACATCTTTAGACCCGGCCAATATGGCCAACTATCGCCGAGTCTCAAATCTTCCATTCTTGGGCAAGGTGATTGAGCGGGTGGTTGCTGAACAACTCCAAGCATGCCTAGAGGATGCGGACCATTTGGATCTCTTCCAATGGGATTCAGGGCTCATCACGGGGCTGAAACTGCCTTAGTAGCGCTGGTCGATGATCTCTGGCGGACTAGGGACAAAAGGTGAGAGCTGTCTCCTAGTTCTGCTGGATCTCTCAGCGGCTTTTGATACCATCAACCATAACATCCTTCTGGATCGTCTTGAGGGGCTGGGAGCCGGGGACACTGTTATACAGTGGTTCCGCTCCTTTCTCCTGGGCCATGTTCAGAAAGTTGTGGTGGGGATGAGTGTTCAGACCCCTGAGCTCTCACTTGTGGGGTGCCTCAGGGTTCAGTCCTCTCCCCCATGTTTTTAACATCTACATGAAGCTGCTGGGAGAGATCATCAGGGTGTTTGGGTTGGGTGTTCATCAATATGCAGATGATACCCAGCTCTACCTCTCTTTTAAATCAGAATCAGTGAAGGTCCTGTGTGAGTGTCTGGAGGCGGTTGGAGGATGGATGGCAGCTAACGGATTGAGCCTGAATCCTGACAAGACAGAAGTAATTTTGTTGGGGGACAGGGGGCAGCCTGGTATGGAGGACTCCCTGATCCTGAATGGGGTAACTGTGCCCCTGAAGGACCAGGTGCTCAGCCTGGGAGTCATTTTGGACTCACAGCTATCCATGGAGGCGCAGGTTAATTCTGTGTCCAAGGCAGCTGTTTATCAGCTCCATCTGGTACGCAGGCTGATACCCTACCTGCCCACAGACTGTCTTGCCAGAGTGGTGCATGCTCTAGTTATCTCCCGCTTGGACTACTGAAATGCGCTCTACGTGGGCCTACCTTTGAAGGTGACTCGGAAACTGCAATTAATCCAGAATGCGGCAGCTAGACTGGTGACTGGGAGTGGCCAGCGAGACCATATAACACTGGTCCTGAAAGATCTTCATTGGCTCCCAATATGTTTCCAAGCACAATTCAAAATATTGGTGCTGACCTTTGAAGCCCTAAACAGCCTCGGTCCTGTATACCTGAAGGAGCATCTCCACCTCCATCGTCCAGCCCGGACACTGAGGTCCAGCACCGAGAGCTTTCTGGCAGTTCCCTCGCTGCGAGAAGTGAGGTTACAGAGAACCAGGATGAGGACCTTCTCGGTAGTGGAGCCTGCCCTGTGCAACGCCCTCCCAGCAGATGTCAAGGCAATAAGCAACTATTTTACTTTTAAAAGACAACTGAAGGAGGCCCTGTTTAGGCAAGTTTTTAATGTTTGATGCTATATTGTTTTTAATATTCGGTTGGAAGCTGCCCAGCCAGATGGGCAGGGTATTAATTATTATTATTATTATTATTATTATTATTATTATTATTATTATTATTATTCCATGATATATTGATGCATAAATGTCACAGGCTGTTGGGAAAATGAGAAACGGAATCTTTAGTTTTAAGAGCATATTTACACTTTGCTACCACCTACATTTTTATCACAATGACACTTTTAGGACATAAGTACCTGTGTGCATTATGGCAAGTGGGGGCAGAAGTACAGCTTTTTAAACAAATGCTGGAAATAGTACCATTGCACATTCTAATTGCCTGGGACAGCTGAAACAGTGAGACATCTGGCATGCTTCTCCACAGAGACTAAACAAATCATTTCCTATCACTCTCCACTGAATCAGACTCTGGGAAAGATCCAATGCTAATTTGTAATTTTGCCGCACTCTTTATCATTGCGCAACGATACTTTGCAAGTAGAATATTTCCGTTTAATAAGACGTAGAAATGATGACTTAAGGCTGATTCACACACATGTGAACATCAACTCACCCTTACCTCTTGACCATTCCACCTGTGATGTGTGAAATGTACTGTACAGGGGGGCTGACCCAAAAGAAGGTGATATGAAAGCTCTGCCATATGATGCAGGAAACAGCCTTACACCGAGTGAGGCCATCTTGCTCAGCATTGTCGATCTGGAACTGCTGAATATTGAATTTGGGATCTTCTGCATGCAGATCATACTCTCTACCACTAAGCTGTCTGTGGTGTTTGATATATGCACACTAAGCTTGGCATCACTGGCAAATTGCAATCCTGTCATGCAGGTCTTCAGAGGAGGTTTGTCCTTCTGTGCCAAGACAGAGAGCCCCATAGATTGTTGGGAGTCCAAATGCGATCAGTCCCAACCAGTAGGGCAAAGGGTCAAGGGTGATGGGAGTTGTCGTTTTCCTTTGTCCACAACCTTAAAGCTATTCAGCAGCACCTGTGTGCTGCTCAATGGCTCTGTGCAACCAGTGACCTAGGGTGTCAAGCCCTATAATAGACTTAAGTGTCAACCATACTTTAAATCTACTCTAGCAACGCTATTAATGGAGCCCATTGCATCAGCCAGCCATCAAGAGCTTTTTCACCTGAGCATCTTCCAATATCATCCCTTCAATATCAACTGTCAACAATATCATTTTTTGTTTATACCAGACAAACAGGACAGTTTCCACAGAAGAGGATTAGAGGGCACTGAAAACGGTTGCATGTAGCAAAGGCATATAAATGTTTTAGCATTCCTCCTGTGAAGTCTGTGCATTTTTCAGATTCTCTGAATCAAGAATAAACAGACCTTCAGCTACACAGTTTTGAGTGTCTGGAGGAAGAAATGGATTGTTTCCATTCCACTGTGTTCCCCATGCAGTGTTACAGAATATTGAACTAGGGAGAGCCAAATTCATTCTTTATGGAACTCCAATTCCTTATCTAAGTCACGCTGAAGATTATTTTCCTCTATTCAGCAAGCTTACTATATTATCTTCCTGAAATAAGGTACAGGAATAATGGAAAAGTTAGGCTTACCTTTTAAGAAAATTACAAGCAGGTTTTAATCTTAGAGTGAAAGGGATACTCATCTCAAAGAGCAAAAAATCACCTGAGTGGAACAATGACCCAAGGCTAGGATCCGTACCATGCCCCATCTGACTTGACATTTCATTTGCACTAAATGTTACATATGCTGAAAAAGACCAGCCTAATTCAAAGGGGACTTGGCTCTCATAAGGTGCTAAGTATGGCTTGTGACATTACCATATAAATTGAGATATAAATATAAATGAACCACCACACACCTGTTGAATGAAATCCTATTTGATGTTTAGACAATTTGGGAGCTTAAGTAGATTGCATTTCAAAGTACAGCAAGTCTATTTGGAAATCCGTGCTTGCTAGATGACCTTTTGGATATTAAAGTATTGGCTGAAATATGACATGATGGAGGTAATCATCACAACAAATAGACGTTTGGCTCTGAAAATGTGTCTCTCTTTTACATGTGCAAAAGTGAGAGATAATTAAATCAAAATACTTCAGGTTTCTTCAAAGAGCAGAGGTATCGACCAAAGCAGTTAAATATCTTTTTACCCAATATTTAATTTAAGAACAAATGCTATAATCATTTAGATTTTTCAGTTTCCTGTGCTACATGGTGGGTATGACAAGTAAAGCTATAGAGGCACAAATCATGCTGGAGCAACATTAAAATTTATTTAAAAAGAGCGTTGCATCAAAATTTAAGTGAACTGTGTTCAGGATCTAAGTGTTTGAAATTTAAGCAGTTATGGATTTAAGTAAGTCAAACCTGTTAAATTTGGATTAAGTTTCAAGAAAATACACTTAATATTATGCCACAAATTTCTTCTTCCATTTCCAACAGTGGAGGCTGCCTTTCATCTTATAATGCCTATTCCTACAAGAAAGTGAAAATTAATTTTTTTTGTTATATCTGTATGCCACTGTTCCACTAAGCGCCGCAACCCTAGCAATAGAAATATTATAAAATGTAACAAAATATGATTAATCTTAGGAGACTTTCCTTTTGAATGTCTCAAGAACACCTGAACCATCAAAATCAATGGTATCAGGATGTCCAGGGGGTGGATATATCTCTCCTTTATACATTTCATATCATTGAATAAAATGCTGAACCATGGTCATGCTTAGGCAAAAAGATGGCCAAACATTATTTTAAGCTAGAAAACATTCCAGTCCTGGTGTTAGGTGTTAAGTATAATTAATTTAATTCACACTGAAATGGAAATGGCTATATATATTGGTGAAAGAGTCTAACTGGAAAATTCCACTGTAACTAAAGAATAGCAAGAAGAGCTCTGGGTTTGGTCTTGTGTCCTGGGTTGTAGAAATTCATAACTGATGTCATATACTGGGGTGAACCAATTACCACCACAACATAAGGTACACCTAGAAATTGTATCTAGAGGAGACATCATCTGGATTTCTATATAATGCCCTTCTTCCATCACAGAATCAAAAGCAGTGTCCATGTCATCCTCAGGAAGGGACCAATCCAGACCTGACCACCCCCAGATGTGCTTAACTTCAGTACGGTGGTTTTCCTCATGTGCCTCATCAGGCCACAGCGGAAGAAATACAAACATGACAGCAGCAGGTTACAGACAAGGGATTATCCAGAGCACAGAAGAAAAATCTTTAATAGATAATGTTAACATGTTCCTAATGTTAACATTTGGAGGAACTTTCTGATGGTATGAGCTGTTGAAAGTTTTTAAACTGGAGGTTTTTTAAACTGAGGTTGGATGGCCATCTGTCAGAGATTCATTAGCTGTGATTCCTGAATTGAACTAGTTTGGACTAGATGATCCAACTTTACAATTCTATGATTTTATGATTCTGTCATTGCCATGAAGGAATGGAAAATGTGAGTAAAAGATACTTCCACTCTTCCAATATTATTTATTCATATATCTTTATCTAGCCTATTTGTAGATAAAGCAACTTCCTCCAAGGAACTAAGGATGGCAAAATAAGAATAAAGTCACAAGAACCCTAACAGGTAGGTTATGCAGGGAGAGAACAACTGGCCCAAGTTCACTTAAGTGACATTCATGGCAGAATTGAAGTTTGAACCCAGGTCATATGCTGCACTGATTCTCTGTTCTGTTCTGCCACCATTGCAACTACTAATACTGTTCTCTCTCTCTGTGTGTGTCATCTTCTACCTTCTGGGGAAATATTTGATATTTCTTTGGCAACACCAGGTATCCCTAAAGAACAAAGCATGTCAAAACAGCAATGCAATGCCAATACAGCCAAATGCAGTGGGTGACTCACCAACACACATGGTTTCAAAAGAACTCACCAAAAAGCCTGAGTTCTTGTGACTTTACGCCTGAAGGAGTATTTTCATCACACACAAGAACAAGACAAAGTAGAACAAACTACATCCCCACAACACAACACCTCTCAACTTACTGGGGAACAACCATCACCCTCCAAACGCATCAATGAACAGAACATTGACCACCAACTACCACCGAAAAGAAGTTACACAAAAAGGGACTCCACATGGACCCCTCCTGATGGACGCAATACCACACTAGATCTGTACATCGAATGCTTCCGCCACAGAATCCAAACGGATGTGACCAGAAAACACCATCGCTTACTACAAAATCTAAACCATGCTGAAAGGAGAGCCATAGAAAATCTCAGGAACAACCCAGACATTATAATTAAAGAGGCAGACAAGGGTGGAGCTGTCGTCATCATGAACAAAACTGATTACATCCAGGAGGCCCACAGACAACTTTCCAATACTGCCTTTTACATGAAATTGGACTCAGACCCCACACAAGCATACAAAAAAGAACTGAACAAGATTATTAAGGAGCTACCCCTACACATCCAAGAACAGATCCTCACAAACACACCAGCGGAACCTCGGCCAGGAACTTTCTATCTTCTACCCAAAATACACAAACCAGGAAACCCAGGACGCCCCATCATCTCAGGTATTGGCACCATTACAGTGGGTGTTTCCGGCTATATGGACTCTGTTCTGAAACCATATGCTATCAGTGCTCCCAGCTACGTACGTGACACCACAGATTTTCTGAGGAAAATACAATATTTGAACAATCTTCCTAACAATACTATACTAGCCACTATGGATGTGGAATCTCTATATACCAACATCCCACACAATGATTGTTTACAAGCCATAAGGAACACCATTTCAGATAAAACCACAGCGGACTTTGCTACCAAACTCTGCCACTTTGTCCTTACCCACAACCACTTCAAATTTGGTGATGACCTGTTCCTCCAGATCAGCGGCACAGCCATGGACACCCGCATGGCCCCACAGTATGCCAACATCTTCATGGCAGATTTAGAACAACGTTTCCTTAACTCCTACCCACTCAAACCTCTCCTGTACCTGCGATACATTGACGATATTTTTATTATCTGGACACATGGACAACAGACCCTGGAAACCTTCCACCAGACATTCAATGACTTTCACCCCACCATCAACCTAACAATGAACCAATCTATGCAAGAAATACATTTTTTGGACACTACTATAAAAATACAGGATGGACATATAGACACCACCTTATACAGAAAACCAACTGACCGACAAACATATCTACATGCTTCTAGCTACCATCCCAAACATACCAAACAATCCATCGTATACAGCCAGGCCTTACGTTACAACCGCATCTGTTCCAACTCTACAGACAGAGAATCTCACCTAAGAGATCTACAGCAAACCTTTTTAGAACTAAAATATCCACCTGATGAAGTTAAACAACAGATCAACAGAGCCAGACAGATACCTAGAGAGAACCTGCTGCAAGACAGACCCAAAAAAGAAAATAACAGAACACCACTAGTCATCACATACAGCTCCCAAGCTAAAACAGTACAACGCATCATCAGAGATCTACAGCCTCTCCTGGACAATGACCGCTCCCTTTCTCAAGCTCTGGGAGGAAGACCTTTCATTGCCTACAGACAGCCACCCAATCTTAAACAACTCCTCACCCACAATAATACAACCACCAGACTTAACATGGACACTGGTACCAGAGCCTGCAATAAACCCAGATGCCACCTTTGCTGCCACATACACCCAGACAACACCATTACTGGCCCCAACAACATCCAACATACCATCTCAGGACTATTTAATTGCTCATCCTCTAACATTGTGTATGCCATCAAATGCCAACAGTGCCCTTCAGCTCTCTATATTGGACAAACAGGCCAAACCCTACGCCAAAGGATAAATGGACATAAATCTGACATCAGGAACCAGAAGACAGAAAAACCAGTAGGAGAACACTTCAATCTCCCAGGACATTCTATACAAGATCTCAAAGTAGCTGTCTTACTACAAAAGAATTTCAGAAATAGACTGGAAAGAGAAGTTGCTGAATTGCAACTTATCACTAAGCTCAAAACCATGGAGGGACCTGGTTTGAACAGAGATATCGGATTCTTATCTCATTATACATGATAAGCGATCTTCAGCCATCTCAACCCTTGCTTTTTCATGCAAAACCATTTGCAGTCGTTTGCGGTCATCAACAGCTATCAGTCAGTCAATCACCCATTTCCACCACCCTTCTGAGTGATCCCCCCTCCCCATCCCCACCCCTCCCCACCCCTTCTCTACATAAGTGCCTGGAAACTTCCATTTCACTGTATCTGAAGAAGTGTGCATGCACACGAAAGCTCATACCAAAATAAAAACTTAGTTGGTCTTTAAGGTGCTACTGAAGGAATTTTTTTTATTTCACCAAAAAGCATTCATTTTACGAAGTATAACAACAAATTTCACTCTGCTTGAAGGAAGCCACCCTTACTGCCAGGTTCAAGTCTACAACACAAAGCCTTTTTGGGAAGGGGGCACAGTATTGCTGCTTGTTAACTTTTTCCTATGATGTGGTGCAGCTAGGAAACATTGAACTGCCTCTTCACTTAAAAACCTAGTTTTGTAACCTCTTAACAAATGTGGCATTTTACAAATGAGTGCATTAAAGCTCTCAAACCACACACCTCTATTTTTTCTTCAGCCTGTTTTGTGAACGATTGAAACAGGCTGCGGGTATTAATCAGTTTACACAGAAAATCTGTGACTGCCTTGCTCAGTAGTGTAAAGGTAAAGGGACCCCTGACCATTAGGTCCAGTCGTGACCGACTCTGGGGTTGCGGCGCTCATCTCGCATTATTGGCCAAGGGAGCCAGCGTACAGCTTCCAGGTCATGTGGCCAGCATGACAAAGTCGCTTCTGGCGAACCAGAGCAGCACACGGAAACACTGTTTACCTTCCCGCTGGAGCAGTATCTATTTATCTACTTGCACTTTGATGTGCTTTCGAACTGCTAGGTTGGCAGGAGCTGGGACCGAGCAACGGGAGCTCACCCCGTCGGGGGGGATTCGAATCGCCGACCTTCTGATCGGCAAGCCCTAGGCTCTGTGGTTTAACCCACAGTGCCACTTGCGTCCCTGCTCAGTAGTAGGGCTGAACTAATTATTTCTCATTCTTTTCCATCTTAAATTCATTTCTCCACATTTCCACAGCAGTGTGTGTGTGTGTGTGTGTGTGTGTGTGTGTGTGTGTGTAATATCCCCATGAAAATTTGTCTGCATTTCTGCGCGAATTTCACCTAATAAAATGGCACATCAGTTTCACTAATACGTACAACTGTGTGGGAATGTTTAGGAAGTGTGAGAGTTGGTGGATAACCATGTCCTGACCCACTCATTGATCAAGCAAGATCTGGTCACTTTGGACAAGATTATGTAAATATCCAATTCTTCCAACATTCCTAGTGGGGGGAAATATCCAGAAAACAGTGTTTATTGGTATCTGCGGCCTCACATACTGGTACATGGTGTTTGTGGACTTCATGAAAACATAAACATGTATTTTAAAAAAACTTGGATTCTTTTTTGTGTGGCTTCCTAAACTTTCATATACAGTGCTACCTCTGGTTAAGAACTTAATTCATTCCGGAGGTCCGTTCTTAACCTGAAGCACACTTTAGCTAATGGGGCCTCCTGCTGCCACCATGCTGCCAGAGCACGATTTCTGTTCTCATCCTGAAGCAAAGTTCTTAACTTGAGGTACTATTTCTGGGTTAGCAGAGTTTGTAACCTGAAGCGTTCGTAACCCGAGGTACCACTGTAGTGGGACGGGTCTCTGAAGACATCATGCAGGTCCTCCTCTCAATTTTAACCAGTCTGGCAGTTAAATGTTACTATTTCTCTATGTATACACTCCACTTTCATAAAAATATAGCAAGGTGGTATACAAAATCCAAAATTACAATGAGATCAATCCTGCCAATGGGACAATGTCCTCTCCTCACCAACCACCAGCAGGTTAGCTTAGGGCACTCAGGGCAGGTCATGTGAAACCCACGGTTCTGCCCTTCTGTCTCTGCCACTGCCTGCTCCCCAACATCAGCCGTCTGAGGCAGATGCCTCACTCCACGTAATAGCAGAGTAACCCCCAGAATCTGAGGAATATTTAGCAATGCTCTATAACTGAGTACCAGATTTTATTCTTCTCTGTGCTACCATTATTCTCCTCTCCGCTACCATAGTCACTCTCCTTGCTACATGCCACATTTTAAAAATAAAATTACAAACATTAAAAATTATGAATAGCAAACTGGAGATGTTCAGATACATGTGGGAACTTCCAAGGGAAGGAGGGAGGGATCCTGCCTAGCTGCTTTGAAACCTTACCATCTGCTGGCAGCGTGATAACGTTAATAGAATGTGAGCTTTCACTCCAGCAACAATTTGAAGCAGCTGGAAAAATAAACGCTTCGGCCTCACCTCAGCCTTTGGCTGACAGTACTGGAAAGCAAAACCAGAACCAGGATTTGCCTTTCATTAGCACCGCTCCTTAATGACTTGCACAAATTTACCAATGTCAACACCTATCATGCTCCGAGAGGGAACTTACAAATATGATAATCTGGAATGCACACATACAACCATTCAGGCCTTCTGTCACACACGGAAGTTTTAACTGGGGACATAAATATATGCACTGCACTTAAAGGACTTATTGGAGAACTGCAATTTGAAAATGTCACACCCAGAAAATGTTGGATGCCTTGGATTCCTTCCAAGTCTTGTGACATTATAGTCACATCTGCCTCCTGCTTCTGTTCCCTCATCCACGCCAGACTAAATTTCCAAGTACAGAGACTTTTTTTTACAGCAGAATCCCAGCATACGTTTTCCTAGAAGACGCTCCCTGAACTTTTCACTTGTAACTACCGTTGTGGTTTATTTACGAGGCCATCCTTGCAAGCATTTTACTAATGCACAGCAATATGGAGGTGTAATGGGGCTGTCTGAGCCCATTTCATCACGATAAGCTGGATCAGCTCAAGACAGTTATTACAGGTTAAAGAAAATATTATGGCATGTTGTACCAGAGTGCAATGTTCGGCTTTGACCTCCATGAAAGACATTTCAGTCTAGTGGTTTATGTAATGCTAAGAGTGGGAAGATAAAGATGTTTTGATTCAAATGTTTGCTAAAAGAAGAACAGGGGCACTTGAACAATCAGATGCCAAGTGTTCATCCTGTATTATTTAGTGCGAGCGTATTACAGGCTAGGAATAGAGGCATGCAAAGAGAACCGCAAGTACATTTTTGTTTATTCTGCTGAGTTACTTCCGACTGTTAGTGCTGATGTCGTAAACCCAGGGGAAGGGAAACATCTGAATTTTGTGCTTCATCATGTCAACTCTTAAAAGTGACATTCCCCAGTGCAAACACCAGTTCAGCTAACTATAGGTTAGTTTTGGAGACAATGTTCCTTCAGAACTATATCATGATTTATTCCTGTTACCAGCTTCATGGGATGGGGTTAACCGTACCTGCCCACCAATGCACCCATCACAGAAGGACACAGTTTCTTCTCAAGTCATCTTATCCTTCCTTCTAGTTGCTTCCTTACTGTCAACTTTTGTAAGCTCCTGGAGACAAGCCCCTTTGTCGCCTTCTTTCCCCCCCCTCTTATGTTAGGCAACAAAATGCCATCATTGATGGCACAATATAAATAATGGCAGTCACTGTTAGTTATGTAGCACAATCTTAACGATGCATATTAAATTATTTCAGGTGCAGTCTTCTTTTGGGCGGTTGACAGTGATATCAACACTGACCCACAGTATACATGCTTGAATAACATTTTTTTTTCAATTTGGATCATCACAGCTAGATCTACACACATACATAAGTGGGACCTACAACAAAATGTTACAGGGTGTTTTCACTCCTAACAGGGTGGAACTGCACGTATTCAGAATTCCAGCCATTCTCTTCAAGCAAGGAGCTCCATTATTTTCCCCCAACCCAGTTTCCTTTTCCCTTTTCACCTCAGGCTAGACAAGGCACCCCCAAACTCCGGCCCTCCAGATGTTTTGGCCCACAACTCCCATGATCCCTAGCTAACAGGACCAGAGGTCGGGGAAGATGGGAAATGTAGTCCAAAACATCTGGAGGGCCAAAGTTTGGGGATGCCTGGGCTAGACATTCTGAGGCTACAGCACATGCTCATCCCTCACTGGGTTGATGGCTGAGGCATACCTAGGCTCCCTTGTGCCCCTGGCAAGGGACTGTATCAGTGGGCACATCTTGTCATTGCCTTTCATGCTTCATCAGATTCCTCCGCTGAGGCACCTAGAGAAGCCTGGTCACCTTGCCCAGCTGCCCAGAGCAGAAGAAGAGACACCTGGGGGACTTCCTGGGGCTACACCCTTTACGGTGGCCAACCTGACCAACCCTTGGTTGATGGGATTGCCCCCTTTCTTGTTTCTAAACTTTTGTGTATAACTTCAAATCTTAGGGTCCTTCTGAGCATGCTTCACACGCTCCTGTCTCTAAGTGTCTTGGCCCCAGTCCTTTCAGGACTCACTACCTGAGTTCACTATTAAAGATATTATACCCTCTATCTCAGAGGTAATAGTGGTAATGGTAGTAATAATGTAGCAGTAGTAGTAATTTTATTATTTATACCCTGCCATAGGGCTGGGCTGCCTCAGCCATGCTAGGCAGCTTCCAAAACATATAAAAACATAATAAAACATCAAACATTAAAAACTTCCCATTACAGGGCTGCCTTCATATGTCTTCTAAAAGTTTATAGTTATTATCTCATTGACATCTGATGGGAGGGCGTTCCAGATATTGTGGACTACTATTCCCATCATCCCTTGCTATTGACCATGATGGCTGAGGCTGATGGGAGCAGTAGCCCACAATATCTGGAGAGCATGACATTGGCTACCTTTGATCTAGCTCACATGCCTAAGTAGTGAGCAATAATGAGGACAGAAGGACACCTGGTACCCTGATGCTTGTGGCGTATGTTGCATGTGTGTACATAAACACAGGTGAGCTAATGAAAAGGTACATCCAAGCCTAATGTTCTCCTCTTCAACTTATAAATTCCAGATATAGATATAGATATATTTGTTTAGGGATACCAGATTTCTAGGCTGGATCTTCCTGGATTGGGGAAATATGGCCTACAGTTTTTCTAATGCCTTTTTCTTCACCCCTGTGAGCAAAGCGATAACTTCTTTCCACTCATCCTGTCTACAATAGGTGACCCAACATCCCACTGCGTTCTTTCTGCTCCTTTCCTTCTTTCTTAATTTCTTACTTCTCCTGCTACTTGACCCATGAAGTGCCTTAGCACAATTGCCTGAAATTCTCACCAGATAATTGATGAAAAGCTGTCTCGAGTAATTTTCAGTGGCATAACCTTCCCTCTACCTTGGTATTCCCGCCACCCAAGCAGTTATCATCAAGCTTTCAAGGGGAATGTATGCTAATATTCACCACTGACCTGCTAGGCATAAATGGTGTATCCTCCCCCCACTTTTTGTCACAGCTATTATCTTGCCCTTGTGTTTTAACAGTCTGACTTTTCAAAAGAAGGGTGAACTATACCAAAGACTCATGCATGAGCACAATGCAAGTGAAACTTTGATCACACCCACCCCACTATTTTACCCAACCTATTATTTCATTTTAAATACATTTCTGTTTCAGAAATGCTCGTTACAAAGTTAACTTGTATATCAAATTCTAATCGCAGACTGAAGTGAGCTATTAAATACAAGCCATCCTTTTTTGGGAGGGGGGAATCAAACTCAAATACCTTTAGTTGTAGAGGGTATATAACAATACGGCTCTGTAAAATTAGTAATGTAGAACTTATATACTCTCTCAGTGGTTTTTGAGGATAAATCAAATGGAGATTCACACGCAACAAAGAAGAGACTGAGGATCCTTGTTGAAGATCAGCATAGCTTGATACAAAAGAGATCAGAGCTCGTGGCACATTTAACAGTTGTGCAGATGGACAAATTTCAGCAAGTACAACTCTCTTCCTTCTTACTCTTTCTACTGAAATTATCTCTTCTACTCCAGTGTTTCCCATGTGCCTCCAGCTGTTTTGGGACTACAATTCCCATCATTCCTGACCACTGGTCTTGCTAGCTAGGGATGATGGGAGTTGTAGTCCCAAAAACATCTGGAGGCACAAGGTTGGGAAACACTGTCTACTCAGCAATTAAGAACATCATAAGAGCCTGCTAGATCAGGACAATGGCCCATCTAGACCAGCATCCTCTTCTCACAGTGCCTTTAGGAAACCTGCAAGCAGGAATTGAACACAAGAGCCGTCTCCCATCCTCTGATCTGCAGCAACTGGTATTCAGAAGCATTACTGCCTCCAACTGTGGAGGCAGACCACATCCATCATGGCTAGTAGTCACTCTATCACCTTGATAATTGGCATTTGGGCACCTGATAGGAGACAGCTTCCTTGCTAGGTGGGCCCATTTGGTGAGCTTCCACAGCATGGTGCTGTGAACTTTGGCACCAAAGTTGTGGAAGTTTAGTAAACTGCCTCTTTGTGCACCCTTAGGGGATTTGCCAGTGTATTTCAATTCCATCTTGTTCAGTTACCCTGCTTGACAATGTTTTCTTCCTATTCCCTTTGATAGTGAGCTTGCTATGCAATGTGGTTTTCGCCGACTGGTTTGTGTTATTGTTTGTGTTGGTTTTCCTTTGTTTATTTTTAATAATTTGAACCACTTTATTGGGCAATGCTTCAGGGAACACTCAAACAAGCGGAAAGTGACACGGATACAGATTTGTGATAAATAAGTAAATAAATGCTTGCAGGCAATGTGAAATATATTTTAGTTTGCTAGATGGCTTTGGACCTGAACATGGAAGTGCTAAATGCCAAGGTGGAGTTGGTGGGAACGGGAGAGGAAAACTGTCAGAATCAGAACAGATTTCCTTTTACAAAGTAAACTCTGGGCGATCTTTGAAAGGACAGCATTTGCTTTCTTTGGAACATGGGGAGCTCTCCTACTTGGCTCATGTTTATCGAGCAGTGGCTGCAAATGCCCCACAAACTGAGTATAGCTCTTGCCCACTGAGTTGCTGCCATGCATATAAGGATGGAAGAGAATTTCATTCATTTTGCAATCTGTCAGTCAGCAAACCAACCTAATTTTCTGGTCTCTCTCATATTTATATGCACCCAATTTGGACTTTTCTGAATTTTACTAGGCAGCTTCAGGGTTGTTGTTGTTTTTTTTTAAGAAAAATGTACACAGAAATGTGTATTTCAAAGGGGGAAAGATCTGAATGCCAGCCTTCCCCAATCTGATGTCCTTGATATGTTTAGACTACAATACTCATTAGCTTTAGCCAACATGGCCAATGGTGGAGAGGATTATAGGAAGTTGCTGTATTCAGACCATTGGTCCAGCCTGCTCAGTGCTGTCCACAATGACTGGTGGTAGCTTTCCAGGGTTTCAGGTAGGGAATCCTTCCCAGTCCTACCTGGAGATGCTGTTGATTGAACCTGGGACCTTCTGCATGCCAAGCAGGGCTCAACCACTGGACTACAGCCTTTCCCCATTGGGGGGCACCAAGTTGGGTAAGGTTGGTTTTAAAACCAACATTGTTAGTGTAGTCAGATTTATAATGAAGGAGAACTCTCAAGCCCCAAAGTCCACATTTTCTTCCTTTATGATTTACTTTTCCTCTAATAACCCGACTTTCACAGTGAAGCTGAGTCTGCAAGAAAACAACCAAGAGAATTCAGATGGCAGGAACTTAATTTGTGAAAAGATTTAAGTCTGCATTTGTCAGTTTACACATTGTCAAGTTCATTATGAGACAGGCAGTTCTGAGTCAGGGAAAACTACTGGCAGAGAGAAAAGAAGCCACAGTTTGAAATATTGCAACAATGAAATATTGTATGAATTTTCCTAATGGCAAATCAAACTTAATATATGGACATTCCAAACTCTCTCTCTCTCTCTCTCTCTCTCTCTCTCTCTCTCTCTCTCTCTCTCTCTTAAAGGATTTGCATTAGCAGGATCCGTGCTTCGCTTCTGATGCACTGGAAATTAGAATAGAAATGTCACTCAAAGCATCTTCAGTGCAGAATTTGTACCCTGTAATGACAAGTTCTGTGACTTTCTCTAAGCTTTGTGTTAGTCTTATTTACCCAAAGTAAGCAGACAAGATGTGATTCAGAAGTCGATGTATTTTCTGGACTACTAAATCATTTAGAGACAGGCTTTCTCAAACACTTTTTTATGACTTTATGACTAGGAAATGTTCAAAGATCTGCTTAAGGCCTGAATCATGCATATAGGTACATCAATTAGTGTCTTATCACTCAGTGACTTGCAGCTGAATGTATGAACTTCTTCCACTGAAAAACTACTATATCTGAGGTGATATGGAGACACAGTCTAAGGTGGTTGATGTGAGATGTTCACACAGAAAAAAATCATCAGTTGATGCTGTAATCATTGAGTGGCGAGCTCATCATTTTGAGCATGAATTTGCCCTTTAAGGATGAATCAATCTATTTCTGGTCCAGGACACTTTTGCATGCATCTGTTCATTAGTGCAGTCCACCCTGCTTCTGTATTAATTTGAACATTTTTAAAATGTACATTTCTAACAGGGAAAACCCAAGGTGGAGACGAATGGACTGAAAGCAGCTGAACCACCATGTCACATTCTTGCTGGCAGGGCAGAAATGAAGGCAAAGGACCCACAGTTTTATTTCCCCATCCTTTCCCTTTATTTTGTTTTACAATTTCACACCCCTGAGAACAATGGTAGGGGAGGAAACTGGGCCACCTCACAATTTATTGTAGTTTCCCCATTTGTTTGGGGGCATGTCAGGGGGCTGGGAAGGATCCTTCAGATCCAAGCCATACCACACCCCCAACCTAGCCCAGCATGACCCCTTCTCAGCCATAGCAATGCTGAAGCTCTGACCTTTGTAGGCATGTAGGATTGGGACAGCTGACACTGGATCTCTATCTCCAAGGTTGGGGCTCTCTCTTAACTCTCCAATGCTTCTTATTGCTTCTGTGGTGTATTTTCTAATAGAAAATGCATTTTAAAAAAAAAAAAAATGTGTTGCAATATGTGGAGAAGTGCAAAATCGGATTGACACCTATCTTCTGAAATCTCCTGGCATTAGTCCAGGAGTTAAGTATCAGAATCCACAAAGATCAAATTCTTCAATCATCCCCATTGCCCCAAGATAAATATGTATGGCTCAGAGGAATTTCGTGGCATCAGAGAAGCTGGAACAGTTTGGGAAATACTTATTTAAAGGACTCCTTGGCTATTGCATCAGATAGCTTAGCCATTGAAGACTGTACTTAGACCAACTTCTATCTTATTTTCAGACCTTAACTTCATCATTTGGAGAGAGAGAAAAACCCTACAGCTTCCTTTTTGTTCCAGACTTTGGCAGAATTATTTTTATTTAAGGATGGGATGGGAAAGCACTTCTCTAACTTGGAAAAATGCTACAGAGACTACCTTGACCTGGTTAAGAGTTCTCTCTCTCTCTCTCTCTCTCTCTCTCTCTCTCTCTCTCTCTCTCTCTCTCTCTCTGTCACACACACACACACACACACACACACTCCATTTCTATTACAGAACATTTTCTGTCTGATTTCCTGGAACTTATATCTAAGTGTACTAAATGCATTAGCATTCATCACCCATCTTCATCCCCCCCCCCTAATTCCTGAGTGAGTTCCAAATTTATTCATTTCAAAGTGCTTACAGATTTCCTGTTGCAGAAAAAGAAGTGGAAAATGGACTGAGGATTGTTGCTGGGCAATGCAGATTCCCTCTTTACCATATAAAAGAAGGCATATGGAAGTGCACTGAATTTTACCTGCACTGGTACAATTTTTAAAGCATTTCCCCCCTATCGCTGCACACAAATTGCTTTGTACAAAAGCTGGTTATTGGATTTTATGCTAACTCAAATACCCACAATCAATAACAATGTAAGAGCCACATTCTTCCATTTTAAAATCTTGTCTTTCAAGTGTGTCTATTTTAGGATGCCAGAGCGTTTGGAAGGGAGATGTTTTTTTCTTTCTTTCTCTCCTTGCCACAACTCAAGGCTACCTCTGCATTTAAATGTTTCCACTGGGATTATTTTAAAGGGCATTTAAACTCTCATCCTGCATAAAGCACTGAATGTTTCTGGTGAGCAGCTGATCACTTCTCAACACCTAGATGTAGTCAACAAGAACTGTTCTCCCTGTCTCTCAAGAGCTACTTAGCATCTTCCTGTGTTTACTTGATGCTTCCCCATATTTCAGTGCACTAAAAGCCCAATGGGTTTCCCTTAAGAAAAGGAAAGAAACTTGGCATGTTTCACCCGGATGTTTTAAATAACACACATTTGCAAGAGATTATGAATGCAGAGGAATCTTTGGAAAAGACCCTGATGTTGGGAAAGATTGAGGGCACTAGGAGAAGGGGACGACAGAGGACGAGATGGTTGGACAGTGTTCTCGAAGCTACGAACATGAGTTTGACCAAACTGCGGGAGGCAGTGCAAGACAGGAGTGCCTGGCGTGCTCTGGTCCATGGGGTCACGAAGAGTCGGACATGACTAAACGACTAAACAACAACAATGAATGCAGCATCAGTTGATGCCAGCACTTTGGTCATAATCTTTTCCAGCCTCTCATATCTCATGCCTAATGCACAGGTGTGTGTTTTTTTTAAAAAAAAATCCACTAAAAATAAGTCATGTGTTAATAATAATAATAATTTATACCCTGCCCATCTGGCTGGGTTTCCCCAGCCACTCTGGGCGGCTCCCGACAGAATATTAAAAACATGATAAACATCAAACATTAAAAACTTCCCTAAACATGGCTCCCTTCAGGTGTCTTCTAAAAGTCAGATAGTTGTTTATTTACTTGACATCTGATGGGAGGGCAATCCACATGGCGGGTGCCACTACCAAGAAGGCCCTCTGCCTGGTTCCCTGTAACCTCACTTCTTGCAGTGAGGGAACTGCCAGAAAGCCCTTGGAGCTGGATCTTTGTGTCTGGGCAGAACAATAGAGGTGGGGACGCTCCTTCAGGTATACTGACGTCAGGGTCCTTGAAGTGTGATAGGTAGTTGCAAGGACATTGGCTTCCACACTGCTTAGTACTCAGCCTGTGCAGATGTGCTTCTGACACTGTTATCCCTGGATGGGACTGGGCAGGGTGGGGTTGAGTAGGGATGGAAGAGAAAGCCGCTTCCGCGCCTGCGACGGAAGCGGCGTTGTGGGCCGACCGACTGCACCACCGCGTAGGGGCTGCAAGTTCAGCCCCTACGCGTTGGTGGCTTCCCGCCTGCGTCATCCCCGACCAGCCAATGAGAATGGTCGGGGCGGAGCCGGCAGTTTTAAAGCTCCCCGCAGGCGGGAAGCCGACCTCTTTCTCCCTTGTTCGCCGGAGCGAACAGTTCAGCATAGCCCTGTTCCAGTTAGCTTGTTCTTAGTTTTCCTTCTGGGGCCTCGCTGTTTTCCTCCACATCTAGGATCGAAGCCGCCCATCAGCTGTTCAACGGAGAAGCGGCCAACGACCTCGCAGGCTCGGGGGGCACGTCGCGGAGCCGTGCCGTGGGCTCAAGCTTCTCCCCGCTGATCAGCGGATCGTTCCTTGTCCGCTCACCAGCTGTTCACGGAGGTGCAGCGCCAGGAATATACGACATCCAGCTGCAGCCTGAAGGCAGTTAGCCACCGAGGGAGCGCTGGGGCTATCGCAGCCGAGAGGAGCACCCCGTCCACCGCGGAGTCCTGTTCCCCTTTTGTTTTTCCTGCTGGCAAGCTCGCTGGGTGGCTGAGAGCGGAGGCGGCTGCCACCCTCTCCCCCTACAGCCGAGAGGAGTATCCCGTCCACCGCGGAGTCCTGCTTCTGTTTTCATCGCGTTACAGCTGGGTGAGTGAACGTGGGCCCCCCCCCCGTCATAGATCTTGGTGGTTCCTTGCCTTATCTCCTTGAATCGGGTGGAGGGTGTCCTGCTTAAGGTGGATATTATTTTGCTAGGGCTGTGGTTAGTTATCCATACTTGTTGCTTTGCCACGTGTACCCTGTTTAGGTTGCTTTGCTTGGGCTCTGGTTACTTATCTGTGTTTGTTGTGATCCTGTCCGGCAGCCATTTTGGTTGAGGGCAAGCCCCTGTCCTTTCTTCAGCCGCCATTTTGAGAGGGGCACTTGCGAGTGGCCACGCGTAGTACTCCTGCTGGCAGCCATTTTAGGTGTGGGCAAACCCCTGTCCCGGCAGCCATTTTAGGTGTGGGCAAACTCAGTCCCAGCAGCCATTTTAGGTGTGGGCAAACTCAGTACCAGCAGCCATTTTAGGTGTGGGCAAACCCAGTCCCGGCAGCCATTTTAGGTGTGGGCAAACCCTGTCCCGGCAGCCATTTTAGGTGTGGGCAAACACTGTCCCTTCTTCAGCGGCCATCTTGAGAGTGGCCGCTTGTGCTGCCTGGCTACATTTACTGCTATTTATTTCTGTGCTATATGGTGAACTAGTGCACCCTATTGGCTGGCCGGGTTTTACTGGTTAATATTCACAGTACACAATCGAGTTTTTCATAGGGAACTTAAATTTTCAATAGATAATAAGCTAGTTAACGATTAATAGGGAGCAATTAAAGTTGATTGGTGACCCGTTGCAGCTTGCGGCCAGCGCCTGTGGCCAGTGGTATATCTGCGAACAACTAATTAGAGCCATAGAAACATAGAGTTGGAGGAGGCCACAGGGGCCATCCAGTCCAACCCCCTCGCCAAGCATTAGCTGAGCGCTGGCCAGTGGAATTTTGGAACAACTAATTATAATAATAGAATCTTAGAATCATAAGAGTTGGAAGAGTCCAAGGGGGCCTTCCAGAACAACCCTCTGCTAAGCATTTAGCTGTGTGCGGGCCAGTGGCGTATCTAGGAGCAACTAATTAGGGTCATAGAATCATAGAGTTGGAAGAGACCACAAGGGTCATCCGGTCCAACCCGCTGCCGGGGCAAGCTTAGTGACTTGGTACTTGTCTTTCGCTTATATAAATAGCTCATTCATCCCTCTGTGGTGAGGCTTAGCAATAATACATTATAATAGCATTAAATCGGTAACCTGACAATTATAAGCCCGTATATTTATATATCTAAAGTAAACAAAGATATAAATAAAATAATTAAATAATTATAAATAATAATATATAGAGGTAAACAGGGTAATAATAATAAATAAATAAGCAAATTATAAATAATTATAATAATAATACTGAATACTGTTTAGCTGCAATCTGATAATGGCACCCAAGCGTGTGCGAGGTTCGGCCCCCTCCAAGAGTCCTGCAGCACAGGACAAGACTGAGGCCTTGGTACGTGTGGTCTCCACGCTTCAGAAGACCCAGCTGGATGTTTGCAAACAGCTGGCGGCCATTGCAAAATCTTTGGCCCCCGCGGCTGAGGCCACACAGGATGATCCTCGTGAGTCCCAGGTCGAGCCTGCCGAGTCTCAGGATTGTATCTTAGATACTTATTTTTCAGAGGGCGGATCGCCGGGCACCTCGGCTTCCTTATTCGCCAGCTCTAGCTCCGAGCCTGGAAGCTTTGCGAGCCAGGCCCCACGGACACGGGGGCAGAAGGCGCGATCTAATGCTCCCAATGCCCATAGCCTGGGAGCCGGGGCTCAAGCAGCAGGTTCGCCCGGGCAGTCCTCACAGTCTATTGCAGGTCTCCCAGGGGCCCAGCCTGCGCAACCAGTGGCACAAAGGGAAGCTGGGGGTTCCGATACATCAGGGGACGATGACAACTCCAGGCCGGCAGGAAGTGGCGAAGCGGCGTCGCGGGACGGAGAAGAGCGTCAGCGGAGCGGAAAGGCGAAGAAGAAAACCAACAAGCGTAAGAGAGCTAGGGATGACGACTCCTATGACTCAGGTACGTCCGATTCGGATGAGGAGATCCCAATGGAGGATTATTGGGGGATCGCAGAGGATCAGATGGGTCTTCCTTTGTGGGTGCATAAGAGGAGAGCCAGCACCCACCGTAAGGGTTTCAAGGGGACGTTAGAGTGGAGGGATGGTGCTTTGATACCGGACTCAAAGTATTCTACCAACTCAGACACGGATATCATTCTAGGATCCCATTTATCAAATAAAACAAGGGAAAAAATCTTGAATGGCGATTTTATAGACATTTTCACCCTCTTACCATTGTCCCATACGCTGGGAAAGGGCGAAAAGAGAAAGGAGTATGGTAGGCGCAGGCATAGGGCGCCGCGGGCTGACCGCACATTCGAAAATTGGCTGGATGGAATGCATATTTGGATTGCAGTGATAACAGCTGCTTATCCAAAAAGGGCCATGCACCTTATGGCCTACATAGCTGATGTTAGGATGGCCTACAGGATGGCCGGGGAGGCGGCAGCGCTGAATTACGATGAAGACTTCCGTCGGAATGCTTCGCAAAACCCCAAAACCAGGTGGGATCAGCGCCACCAGCATTTTTGGAGCAATCACGTAGTCCCATATGTAGAAAGGAAACATACGGATCCACCTAGGTCCACCAGGTTTGAGCCCAAGAGGGACCCGCGACGCAGGGTTTGCTGGGAATATAACAAGGGCCTTTGTCAGCGACCCAACTGTAAGTACTCCCACGAATGCGAAAAGTGTTTGGGTCAGCACCCTGGAGTTTCGTGTTTTAAGGGGAGGCAGTCCTTTCGGGGCGCCAGGGGCAGCTCGCACCAGGGCCCCAGAAATACCTCAGGTGCCCCCCAGGGATCAATCTCGGGGACTAATAAATATTAATAGATCACTCGCTCTGGCCCACTCTCCTGTAAAGCTTCACCCTCTGAAACTACTGCTTGACTGTTACCCCAATAGAGATGCAGCAAAATACCTTTGGGAAGGGTTTTCAACAGGTTTCCGTATTCCCGTGTGTACCCCACCTAGCACGGGTGAACCCCCCAATCAAAAATCCATTAGGGAAAGGCCCGATATAGCCATTAAGAAAATTAACAAGGAAATCTCAGCAGGACGTGTGGCTGGCCCGTTCGCGTCACCACCGATACCTGATCTCCACATCTCCCCATTGGGAATAGTCCCCAAGAAGGCGCCCGGGGAATTCAGGCTCATACACAATCTTTCCCACCCGATGGGCAGGTCAGTCAATGATGGAATACCCCAGGAGCTGTGCACGGTGAAATATGCCTCATTCGATCAGGCGGTGAAGTTAGTGAGGCAATTTGGCAAGGGGGCGTTAATGGCGAAATGTGACATTGAATCAGCATTTCGCCTACTCCCAGTTCACCCGCAGGACTATAAATGGTTGGGTTTCAGATTCAATGAGGCATATTTCATCGACAAGGCCATGCCGATGGGTTGCTCCGTGGCATGTGCCGCGTTTGAGACCTTTAGCACATTCCTGGACTGGGCCCTGCGCTTCAGGACAGGCCTTCCAGGGGTCTCGCATTATCTGGATGACTTTCTCTTCGTGGCTGGGGCTCGCAGTTCCGAGTGTGCAGGCCTTATGCGGGCCTTCTCAGCTCTCGCAGACGAGTTAGGGGTTCCATTGGCCGCCGAAAAAACCGAAGGGCCCGTCTCACGCCTTACGTACTTAGGCATAGAACTGGACACGGTCGCACAAACCTCACGCCTGCCGTCTGATAAACTACTCGCCCTCAAAGAGACCATTAGGCAACTCATTCCCCTTAAAAAGCTTACCCTTAGACAAATGCAATCACTGCTAGGGCACCTCAACTTTGCTTGCAGGGTTATTTCACCGGGTCGCCCATTCTGCCGGCGCTTAGCTAGGCTCACGGTAGGCCTAACCAAACCTTATCATAGGAAGCGCCTCCCCTGCGGGGTCAGGGCCGACCTTGAATCCTGGCTGATGTTTCTGGAGAGCTACAACGGGGTGTCACTATGGCAGGACACCATGTTGCTGCGGGCTGATTTCCAAGTGCAATCCGATGCGGCAGGTGCTTTAGGTTTCGGGGTCTACTTCAGAGGTAAATGGTGCTCGCAGCGTTGGCCGGCCAGGTGGCAGGGTACAGACATCACACGCGACTTAACATTCTTAGAATTTTTTCCTATAGTAGTAGCCGTACACCTATGGTCCGAGGATTTCAGGAACCGGCGGGTCTGCTTCAGAACCGACAACCAGGCTGTGGTCAGCGTTCTATCTCGGCAATCCACGCGGTCGACGAGGGTGTCCTCCCTCCTACGCCACTTCGTGTTACTCAGTTTGCAGTTGAATATGCATTTTTCTGCCAAATTTGTGCCAGGGGTCAATAATAATATCGCAGATGCTCTGTCTCGCTTCCAGATGGATCGCTTCCGATCGTTGGCACCGGAGGCAAGCCAGTCGCCGGAGCCGTTCCCGGAACATCTATGGAACCTTGGGAGCGAGAGATCCTAAAGGGAGTATTAGCTTCCGTTGCCCCGTCTACACTGAGCTCGTATAAACGGGCTTGGTCAGACTTCACTAAGTTCAGGCAGAGACAGACCTCTGCTTCCCTTCGGGCCCCACCTTCCCCGGAGGAGGTCATGCAGTATGTAGTGCACTTGAGGAACCTGGGGCGCGCACCTAAGACTCTTAACATTCACACAGCAGCCATCACATTCTTTTCAAAAGCACTCTATTTTACAGACCCGTGTGACAATTTCCATTTGCGTAGAGCTATGGAGGGCTGGCGCAGGCTCCAGCCGCCTGCCAGCGACCCCAGGCGTCCCATTACCTTTGACATGTTGGCTCAGGTACACAGGCAGTTGAGGTCCCTCTGTTGGTCCAAATTTGAGGCGCGCCTTTTCTCCGCAGCCTTTTCTATAGCATACTTTGGAGCGCTAAGAGTGGGCGAGGTGGTATGTGAGGACTCCCCCCAGGGCATCACACACGGCATTCTCATGCAGGACGTGTCACTGGTTGACTCCCAAATGCAGGTGCTCATACGGTGTTCCAAAACGGACCAGAGGGGAAGGGGCGCGACTATTAAGCTCCCCGCCACTGGTTCCCCGGGTCCATGTCCGGTTAAAGATACCAGACGGTTTCTTTATCTCCGGCCCCCCGGCCCAGGTCCATTGCTGATCCACCAGGATGGCGCTAGGCTCACCCGCCACCAATTTACTAGGGTTCTGCGCAAGGCCATTGCCTCCTGCGGTTATAATCCCAATGAATTCTCTGCACACTCCTTTAGGATTGGCGCGGCTACGTCAGCCATGCATCTGGGCCTCTCCTCCGAAAGAATTCAGGACTTGGGGAGGTGGAAATCGAATGCGTACAAAAGGTATATTCGTACGTAGTGTCGACACGGTGGCCTGGCTGATCCCTGGTTGTCATTCTTGAATTTCAGGTTCTCGGATCGTGCGGGTCTGGATAGCCGGTCATAGCATAGTCCATTGGGCTCGTGAAAGGGCCATCGAGTTGGGTCTAGGGAACAGGCTGGGCCTTCCAGAATTCGTCCAGGTGTCTTGGATTGCGAGGAGAGGCATGCTGTGGGACGAGTTGCTGCCGGCAATACAAGATCGGGCTGCTTCACTCGGCTACCCTGACCTACTGGTGGTCCAGCTTGGAGAGAATGATCTTGCCTATCGCAATGCCGTGGACTTAAAATTACAAATATTCAGAGACTTCGATACCCTTTTGGACACTTGCCCGAGGATGACGCTGCTTTGGTCCTCCTTGCTTGAGAGACGCAGTTGGCGCGATGGACGTTGCCCTATCGCCCTGAACAGAGCCAGACGGCTCCTGAATTCCTTCGTGATCCGTAGAGTCCTGTCTTTGAATGGACGTGCCATTTCGCATCCAACTTTAAAACAGAGCGAAGCAGCCCTTTATCGTCATGATGGTGTTCATCTGTCGCCCAGAGGGAATGATGTCTGGCTTGAGAACGTAATAATGGGGATCAAAGATTGGTTACGTGTTAGAGAATTTAATTAGGTGAATAAGAGAGGAGGATCACGGCCCCTTAAACAGTATATGAAGTCCCTAAATAATCCAATTAATCTCAAATTATTGGTTAAGGCATGAGAGCGGATTGGCGGCGAGCCCAGGGGGGGGCTCGAGTGGCGGTTAGGCGTTGGAAATTTGCATAACAATAGAAGGAGGAGGGGCAGATTACGTCAACGGCTGCCCAAATTGGGAGAAGTAATTCCGTTAAAGGATTCCGGGGGCGTCGCTTGGTCCTGAGCCTGGAGTTGCCTGGGCCGTAGGGCACGCCCCTTCGGTGGCCACAGGAGGAGCTCTAGTAGATCTACATCGCGGGGCTCCTTGCTGGTGGTTAACTTCTCAAGGACTCCAACACACGGGTTGGAGTCGGATATAGTCTGTTAGGTTCCAACGCCTAAGCCAATTCCGCTCAACATGCTTATCAATAAAGTTGTGGCCTTAACCACCCAATTAAATCTTAATCTCTGTGTCACGAGTCTTGATTATGTGGGAAGGAGGGACATAGCCACACAAAGCCGCTTCCGCGCCTGCGACGGAAGCGGTGTTGTGGGCCGACCGACTGCACCACCGCGTAGGGGCTGCAAGTTCAGCCCCTACGCGTTGGTGGCTTCCCGCCTGCGTCATCCCCGACCAGCCAATGAGAATGGTCGGGGCGGAGCCGGCAGTTTTAAAGCTCCCCGCAGGCGGGAAGCCGACCTCTTTCTCCCTTGTTCGCCGGAGCGAACAGTTCACCCGCCCACCCACCCCTTAAAAAGAGGTAAGGGGACGCTGCTATGGACGGGAGTCGGTTGCCTGGTTAGTCAGCGGGCCGGGTAGGACTTTTCCCATACTGGGCTAGCCATGATGGGTTTTTCGCCTACCCCGTAGCATGTCGTCACAACTTAGGTTAGGCGGTTAGGCGTTGGAAATTTGCATAACAATAGAAGGAGGAGGGGCAGATTACGTCAACGGCTGCCCAAATTGGGAGAAGTAATTCCGTTAAAGGATTCCGGGGGCGTCGCTTGGTCCTGAGCCTGGAGTTGCCTGGGCCGTAGGGCACGCCCCTTCGGTGGCCACAGGAGGAGCTCTAGTAGATCTACATCGCGGGGCTCCTTGCTGGTGGTTAACTTCTCAAGGACTCCAACACACGGGTTGGAGTCGGATATAGTCTGTTAGGTTCCAACGCCTAAGCCAATTCCGCTCAACATGCTTATCAATAAAGTTGTGGCCTTAACCACCCAATTAAATCTTAATCTCTGTGTCACGAGTCTTGATTATGTGGGAAGGAGGGACATAGCCACACAAAGTCACTCCAGTTTGCATTTAAGAGGCACTGGCAACCCTATACAAAGAAACTTGGGTTTACTTAAGTTTTGTAGTTCTCTCTTTTTTACCCTGCCTTTCCCTTAAATGGTAGTTCAAGGCAGCTTAACTAAGAATAAAGCCAATGTAAAACACAGTGTGGGTACTGAGGCAAAACAGCAAAAGACTGAAAATCAGCAACCATTCACAATTAAAGTCTACAAAAAGTTTTAGTACGTGAAAGAGATTTCACCAGGATTGAAAAAGAAATCTACACACAGATTGAATAGTTTGGGGGTATCATCGCCCAGTGATCCAGAGGTAGGTGTGCTAGGAATGTATTTCTTTGCATGCCTAATCGGTTAGGAGACCCATATTCCCTTCACAGAGTTTTCTGGGAAGAGGGGTTTATTTTTACCGCTCTGAGAATTGTAGCTCCGGGAGGGGACTTCTAGAATGATAGCACTATAGAGTTTGAAGGGATCCCAAGCATCCCTGACAGATGGCCATCCAAGCTCTGTTTAAAAGCCTCCAATGAAGGAGAGTCCATCACCTTCTGAGGTAGTCCGTTCCACTGTTGATCAGAATGTTCTTCCTAATGTTTATTCAGAATCTCCTTTCTTGTAACTTGAATCCATTGCTTCAGGTCCTACCCTCTGGAGCAGAAGAAGCTTGCTCCATCTTTCATGTGACAGCCCTTCAGATATTTGAAGACGTCTATCATATCACCTCTCAACCTTCTCTTCTCCAGTCTAAACATACCCAACTTCATAAGACCCTTTGTCATCTTGGTCACTCTCTGTACATGTTCCAGCTTGCCAGTATCAACTCTTAGCGCCTTTAACTAAATGCCTGTGTTCTGCTTGGAGAGGACCATGGATTTCTGGATCATAGTTGGCCCTGTATATCCATTGCCCATGGTCCCTTTGGGGTTCTTTTGTATGATGAAATCGCTTTCCAGCATCTTTTTTTCGCGCCAGACAAAGCGGTGATTATTCTGCACCAAATACAACAGGGAATGGATGTTACCTTGAATTTCCATTGCTTTTAGAAGCTAAAAGGGGTAGTTGGGGTCAGAGCAATACCCACCAACTTCCCTGATGACATCAAACCCCCTCCCCCCAAATATGCATGTTTTAGTTGGCGAACTGCATAGCAAAATTTGGATGTGAGAATTTCAAAGAATCACTCTGTTTTGGCTGGCAATTTGTTTAGAAAAGAGCAAATTTGAAAGGTTTGGCTTTAAATGAGACCTGAATCACTGTTTTAAAAAAGCCTTATAATAAATCCAATGTATTTTAAAAGCCTTATAATAAATCCAATGTATTTTAGCATTCCAGTGTACCTCTGCCTCCACCTTCCAGGTGGTATTTGATTCTCCCCCCCACCCCCTTTCTATTCAAACAACAAAGAACAGAATCCTAAACACAGTACAGGTGACAGGAATAACAAATGAAGAGGAACATATTCTTAGTTCTTTAAATACTGAAGGGGAATTGATCCCCTTCCCTTTTAAAGCTGTTCTGATGTAATCCTACAAGTACACAGAGGAAATAAATGGGAAAAGAATGCTTTGTAATTTTCTCTCCTGACTTTTCTCTTATGGTTTGCTGGTACATTACGTTCATCTTTGTGAACTACCATACGTTACTTATTTCTGGAAGCACATAAATTAGTACGTGAAAGGCCACTCCAAGGAGGAAAATCTGTCTGAGACAATGAGACATCTGGCTCATATCAATGTTAGAGACAGAAACAATGAGCAGGGATGGTTTCAGGGTTGCACTTCTTTCTTGCACATCTTTCAGCCCAAACACTGAGGTCCAGCTCCGAGCCTTCTGGAGGTTCCCTCACTGCAAGAAGTGAGGTTAGAGGGAACCAGCAGGCAGAGGGCCTTCTCGGTACTGGCACCCACCTTGTGGAACACCTTCCCATCAGAAGTCAAGGAAATAAACAACTATCTAACTTTTAGAAGACATTTGAAGGCAACCCAGTTTAGGGAAGTTTATAATGTTTAATGTTTTATTGTGTTTTTAATATTCTGTTGGGAGCTGCCCAGAGTGGCTGGGGAAACCCAGCAAGATGGGTGGAGTATAAATATATTATTATTATTATTATTATTATTATTATTATTATTATTATTATATGATTATCATTTATTTTTTAAAAAATCACTTCTGATCTATTATTTCATAAATATATATTTTAAAATACAGCTTTTTCTAAAAGTTTAATTGGAATTTTTAGTTGTTTCTGCTACAATTTTTTTATTAAATGGACATTAAGACCATTGCCTGATCTCTTGGGAATCATTACTTAAGTTAGTGGCCAGGTCTTTTTCGTCCCACCAGTACAGGATTTTACCTATCGTCACACTACCCCTTAGAACTGTTGCAACACAAAAGGGGTGATGTAGAGATGTGTCAAAAATAAATATCAAAAGCCACTGGGGAAATCTGCTCTTCTTGGCAAAAGCAAAATTCTCATCAACAGTAACCATGAACATACATGAGTTATTCAAGATACACTATACTGGATGGTTCTACTGCAGTTATATCTCACTTTGTTCGGTATTTTAATCAAATTTCCATTTGCATCCATTGTTTCTAAAGAGAAATCTTGTCTGAACAGGGCTCCAGATTTAGATCTTGATACATTATCAGCATAAACATCCTCATTTTCCTTCCCCCCCCCAAAAAAAAGTTTCTGTCTCCATACAGGCCTTCTTCTTTTTTAAAAAAGGATTTACATACATTACTTAGTACATGTTTGTTTACAAACAGAACTAGTTCATGGAAGTAGAGAAGTGTTGGCATCGTGGCAGTATCCCAACACTGAAAATCCATTTGGAGGTTGCATTTTCAGGGATCACCACAAGGGTGAGGCACTACTTTGAGACCCTGCTGATGGTCCCCAGTCTGGTTTGATGTATGTTTACTGGGAGAGTGTGGAAGGAAAAGTATTGGCTGCTGTGTGGGGTAAGAGGCAATGATAACGGTGGCATAAGGCAATGATGTTCTGTGCGCTACTCTTCGGTTTTGTACTGGTATCGTTTCCTCTTTTGCTTAGCTTCAGATAGATAATTGTGGTTGCTTATTTGTAATGTTGGGAGGCGGGTGGCACTGTGGTGTAAATCATTGAGCCTTGGGCTTGCCGATCGAAAGATCAGCAGTTCAAATCCCTGTGACGGGGCGAGCTCCTGCCAACCTAGCAGTTCGAAAGCACATCAAAGTGCAAGTAGATAAATAGGTACCGCTCTGGCGGGAAGATAAACGGCGTTTCCATGCACTGCTCTGGTTTCACCAGAAGCGGCTTAGGTATGCTGGCCACATGACCCAGAAAAACTGTCTGCGGAGAAACGTTGGCTCCCTTGACCAGTAAAGCAAGATGAGTGCCGCAACCCCAGAGTTGTTCATGAGTGGACTTCAGGGGACCTTTCCCTTTATTTGTATTGTTAAATAAAATGTTTTTTTAGTTTATGCCGTTAAATTAGGTTAGCTTCCTCATAACTGTTTTACACAAAATTGCATGGATTTTTATATTTTTTGTACTTATTGAAACTAGATTTAGATTTGTTTCTATCTAAAAGATGCCTTATGAGGAACGACTTAGGGAGCTGGGTATGTTTAGCCTGGAGAAGAGAAGGTTAAGGGGTGATATGATAGCCATGTTCAAATATATGAAAGGATGTCATATGGAGGAGGGAGAAAGATTGTTTTTTGCTGCTCCAGAGAAGCGGACACGGAGCAATGGATTCAAACTACAAGAAAGAAGATTCCACCTAAACATTAGGAAGAACTTCCTGACAGTAAGAGCTGTTCGGCAGTGGAATTTGCTATCAAGGAGTGTGGTGGAGTCTCCTTCTTTGGAGGTGTTTAAGCAGAGGCTTGACAGGCATATGTTAAGAATGCTTTGATGGTGTTTCCTGCTTGGCAGGGGGTTGGACTGGATGGCCCTTGTGGTCTCTTCCAACTCTACGATTCTATGATTCTAATATTAATGGTTATGCTTATTGTTCATTTGAGAGAGCCACTTAGGATGCAGTCTGGAGGGCACCACGTTGAGTACCCCAGGTTTATGTCAATGTGTAGGATTTCATCAGCAAACCAATTAGCCATGAAAGGGTTACCCGAGTGTCAAAATCCACAGGCACAAATCCTTCCCAAAGACTACGGTCTTTTGCATTTCCACTCTGTAATAAGCATTCTAAACACATTGTGCCTATTGTGCACAAATTGGATGACCTACATTTTTTAAGGGCTTATTGGACTGGGAAGTTGATGCCGATGATAAGACATGGTTATGCCTTCTACAGCTTGCAGGCGCTGGGGTGCCGAAATCTCACTGGCCACACTTTCGTTCATAGTCTGTGGAAATGAATTAGGTTTCCTTCCCCTCTCAAACGCAAGGGACTGCTGCAATTTGAGAATGGCACCAGCTCCCCATTTTACATTCTATGCTTTCCTTACTCAAAAATGAAAATGTGATGTCTTATGGAGGGGCTGCAATTTAAAAATAAATTAAAGTGTGTTCAGTTTTGGTGCACATAAAACTGATATCCCCCACCCCACCCAGAAAAACAACAACCAGTAACCTCAGGATGGGTAGGTGTCACACACATTGGCTCTTGCACATACTTACTGCCCTGAATTCATTTACAATAGTAGGATTTTGATGTCATTTCATGTACATTGGGTTTAATTTAGATGCAAAACACACACACCTCTCTCAGATATAATACAGGAGAAAGCGAGAGAGAGATAGTTCCAGATGAAATGGGAAACGGAGATCCAGGGGCACAAAATAGGACTTGAACAATTCTATTTATTTATTTAGTACAGATATTATATGCTCCCTGACACCCCCCTCCTCAGGCAGCCTTTAGTAGACAATGTTGTATTGTAACCTGTAAAAATTGAAACAGAGATCCCAGCCATGCATGTTGAAACATCTTAGCATCTAAATCTAATGACCCCACCCTCAGAAATGGGTGTTTCACACTTGGCATCAATCCAAATGCATTTTAAAATTATTAATAAAATGATATCCTGTCCTTCTTCCTGCCAAAGGAGCCAAAGTACACAGAATCAAAACACTGGACAGAGAACTGCCGTCAAGTCTAGCTCCCTGGTGCACAGACATGTGCGCACGCACGCACGCACGCACACACACACACACACACAAATATCAACACACACACACAAAGGAAGAGGATAGGCTGTACTGGACCATCAAGCAGCAAGGTTGTCCACCTGCCCTGTTACCCACCCATGACTATTATACAGAGAAGCTGCTGCCTAAGGATTTGCTCCTGCTCTCTCTGCCTTTTTTTGCTTGTTTGTTTGGAAACACCCTTATGCGTTTTGGCAGGACCATGCATCTATTTAGCTTTTAGCCTTTAAAAAAATGTAGGGACTTGTTGCCTAACATTTTTATAAGTTCTATTTTCTCCCTTGAATTTTGTAATTGTGTGAGAACTTTGTGGGCCCTTTTGGCCGAAAGGTGGCACAGAAATAGCAATATTTGCAAAAACAAGTTTTTTTGTTCTTTGTTTATCCTTTGCACGTCACAGCCTAACATTGTGTTGGTCATTTCAGATCAATTCATTCCTAGCTACATGAGCTCTTCTCTGTCCATTTCTTTCCATTTTCTTTCTCATCTTGGACTGTTCTTTCTTAACTTTCTTATCTTTCACTCGCACATTTGTCACACCTGGACCTTTGTTTTATATGCTTTCCTCTCACTTCCTTTCTCCTGCCTTCCAGCCACCTGGCTCTTGCTTTTACATTGTTTAGAGGGACCCATGAACCCTTGAGAGAGACTCTTGGGGGAATGGAGGTGACTGCAGGGGGAGAAGTTCTGTAAACTTCCTTAAGTTAACTTAAGACCCAAGTCTTAAGTAACAGTAATGTGACATTTTTCATTTTAAAAATAAAATAAAATTATTTTCTCTAAACAAACTAAAATCTCTGGCCGACCAAATGGAAACTTCATTCCTTATAAATGGGGCAATTGATTGTTATGTGGTCAATTCAGCCTTCAGCTGTGAATCAAATAAGTACTTAATGTGTAGAGTACCTTTTCTAAATGGTGTGCAGGTCTGTAACCTGCAGCATTTAATTGCAAAACTCAAGTGAGTGGCAACCAGGTCAAGATTTGCATCCTGCTCAGATGTTATTTTGCAGAGAGCGATGCCAGGGCAGTGTACTGAATTCTGTGGTCAGTTGCTAAACTTTGCAGGTCAGCAGCCTTTGGGGAAAAGGCTTTGATTTCTTCAAAGTCTGGTGTCAGAGTTTAGGCAGGGTCTCATAAGATGAGCTCCTGAAAAAGTCAATGAATTAATTAGGCACAATGTTCCGCAGATGGTTGGGGCAGCATGGGTGAAGGATCTAGTGGCCCTTGGAGAGAGATCACCTGGCAGGAAAGAGAGCTACTGGAAGGCCAGTGTGAGCCTGATGTCCATAACCCAGGTTGTAACAGTCATTAAATGAAAGGGAAATTAGTAATGAAGGACCAGGAGTGAAGGTGGCACAACACCTGGGCTTTTTGATCTGATATGACACAGCTGCCTTCACATGCAGGACCAGCTGGATGTTTTCCAGTTCTATTTCCACATGTCCAAAGCATTTTTTTTTAAAAAAAAGTCAATTTTCATATTCAGATTTCAACCAGTTCCTATTTGCTATTCAAATCTTTCTGTAGTCCTCAATGATTCATTATAATCCAAGACACATTTTCTTTTCTGCATTTTTTTTGCTCCTTGGTTTCACTGCTGGAATGCTGCATCTGCATATTTAATTGAGCTTTTATGAAATGTATATCCTGCCAGGGTGTGTCATTTTAGGGGGTGAATTTTAATTTTGGCAAATTTCTTCAGTGAGGAGTCTTCAAATATGTTTTTGGGTGTGAGGAATTCAAATCTGCTACGGTATTATTTTTAAAAACTTCTATTTATGCAATTTTAATCCTCAAACTAATATAAGTGTGCAATTCTGAATACTTAGAGAGCTATCAGTGAGTTAAGTCCCTTTGGACAGAATATGGCTCACTTCTGAGTAAATGTGCATAGCATTGTGGACAGTGTACTGATTTGTTGGTATTTAGGGGAAAGTTTCAGAAAAGAGCTGAAAGCAGTCTTGTCATCTCAACCAAAATGAGTGATTGTATCACATGGGGGAGGATCCGTGCCAAAACGGGGCACACCTTAGTTGCTATTCTGTTAATGGTAATATTGCTTTATAAGCAGCAGCTTTATGACCACGGAAAACAGTGTTTTCTCCTCACACTCCGAGACCCTGTTCTCCGGAGGCCTTAGGCAAAACTACTTCTTGCAGATTTTGCACCAATTACCTAAAAGACCTACTACTTCCTTCCCAATGAAGAGCTTTTATGCTTGCAAGACTAAATGCTTTCCGCTCCGTAGTGACCACAGGTAGTTACTCACAAATTCCTTATCAAGCCCGCCTGTGTGCCTGCAATCAGGAGTACCAGACTCACTGGACCATATTCTCTTGGACAGCCCTTTGCACAGCAGACTCCGCAAACAGATGCTGAGCAAGATGACCCACCTGTGACCCACGGCGCCGAGAGAAAGCCAAATGCGGTTCCCCCTAGCGGATAGGGACAAGGACGTTACTGCCTTGGTGGCTTCCTTTTTAATCTCCATCTTACCCGAAAGGGTTCTTAATGAATCATCCCTCTAGGGAATAGATAGGGTGAAGCAGAACAATCGAGTACCTTGTGACCCTCGACAGCCTCACTCCTGTCCCTTTTAAACTTATCCCAGTGATTTGAAATGTCTTAACTTGTAATGCCAATAAAGGTATTTGTAATGTATTGTATAATATTCCTTTATATATTATACATGCAGTAATGGTTTGTTAATCAAATAATATGAGTTTTGCTGTAATTGTGATATTTAGTTTATTTTTAGTTGTTGTTTTCCTAAGGGTTTTATAGATTACAATAGTTTTATTGATGATTTATCAAATATTTTAAATTATTGTAAATGTTCTATTACACTTTATTATGTTTTTGCTATGTATTGTTTGTAAGCTGCTTTGAGATTCATTAGAATGAAAAGTGGCATAGAAATTCAATCAAACATTTTAATAAACTGTCACACATGGCTTAGCTGAAATTGACACTGTTGACTTGGTTTCCATTTTTATCACGTAAGAATGCTATTAAAACCCTATTTACATAATGGGTGTTGCAAACTTCCCAATGAAGACTGCTAATGGCTAATTAATATATTTTCAAGGATGGTTGGTCTAGATGTTGACCCATCCTGCGCTTTCCAAGCACCTGCACACCCCTTGCCTTCACCCCAGCCTACATTTTTGGTAGTTAAGCTTTCTCATCACTTAGGCACCCTAACAAAATGGCATGAATGGTTAATGACCAAGTGAGTGCGAACACCAGAAGAGAACAAACACCGAAGTGATTATTGCCACTTTACCAAGTGACAGGTGAGATAGATTATGCACCTAACATGTTGACACACTCTCCTCAGTCAACAAGAGAAATCTGTATAACTAAGAATAGCATAAGGGGCTGGTATGAGGATGCAATAAGGCAACGTAGTTTCTGAATACCGAAAAGACCTGCGTGGGGACTCACTCTTATGCGATCCGAGTTCTGCGAGAGGAAAAGTGAAGCCACACCTCCTCTGTGATGTTCCTCTATCAATGTATGCCCCCAAATGAAAGAGCACTTTCTTCCCCTGGAGATCCACAGAGGGGACTCGCTTGGTAGTTCCACCACCCTCAGAAGTTTGGGAGGGTATTAGTCCAGGAGAGGGTATTCCTCTGTGGCAAACCCCTAAGGATATGGAATTTCCTCCCCACAGAAATGCATCTGGTTCCTTCGTTGTACGCCTTTGACACCTCAGATACAGGTTCCTGGGAAGAACCCAGGACTGACAGATATACCACTCTGGAAACTGCAGCTCTGTGAGAGGAATAGGGGTGTCCTAACTCAGCACCCTGAACAAACTACAGTTCCCAGAATTCTTTGGAAGAAACCATGACTATTTGAAGTGGAATAATACGGCTTCCAGTGTATGGTGCAGATGTGGCCTATGTTCCATTAGGAACTAAATAAATGCTTAAATTTAATCTCTTTCTCCTTACAATATCATTTCACACATCAATACATATACACGATACAGCTTTCCATCTCATCGCCGCCACCCTTTCTGTTCCATCCTATCACCTTTTATTCCTAGTGGTTTGGTTTGCTTTTGTTTTTTGCTTGTTTCTTCCTTGTTTTTATTGGTTTTATGATTTCTGGGCAACTGGAAGAATAAAGGTGTATATTAAAAGCCAATGTAAACGGTTTGTAAACTGTTTCTCGCAAGATAAACAACAACACTTCCTCGCCTGGTCCTATTTAACAGCTGCCGCTGGCCCCAGCTCACCAGTATTCCCTGGAAGAAACCAACCGAAAAAGCCAAAAGTCAGAGCAATTAGTCACAGGCTGACAATACCAGAAGAACGATTTGCTCCAAGAAATTTCTTGTCTGAAGAAATATGAGTAGGAAAGAGTTGCTCAAAGGGATCTTGTTAAAATGTACTCCACATGCCCCCCCACCGCACTAGTGAAATTATTCACCTGCTATAATAAAGTGGGAAAGGAGAGTGATGCACCCAGAGCTCTCCTGCCATACCTGTTGCTGAATCTGCTGGGCTGTGGTCCATCCAGAAATGCCCCTCTGCATATGGTTTCCACGCACAACCCAGTGCTGCCAGTTAATGGGGATCCCATTCACCCTTTTACAGCCAAGCAGTACTGGATTTTTATTTTAAATCACTCTAACAAAAGAAATTGGCCCTCCAGGCATTTGACAATTAGAGAGTAACCTAAGCCTAGGAAACTAGAAAGAGTTGAAGGCAATAAAAAGCCTCCCATTGTCTTCAATAAGCTTTTAAAACCAGGCAATATATCATTCTTTCATGCATGATGAATGACTACTCTCTTTCGGGGCTCGCATTTCTGGAGGTCCCGGTGCAGAGTGAAACAATCCAGCGGAAAAAGTGGCAGCAGTTGCCAAGGCCCGTTTATTGCCTTATCTGCAGAAGCACGATGAATCAAAATGCCCTATTGGAATTCACAAGGGTAATGAGCATTTTTTTCACCTGGACTTTCACCCCCTTTGAGAGGTAGCTTCTGCATGAAGATCTGCCCCTCCACTGACCCTCACAGCACTTCGCCAAAATGCTCCTTGACTTCCTTTGACCGCAGCTCTTTGGGGACACGGCTGAAAAGTGTATGATTCAGGTTTTTCAGCAGGCAGGGCCCACACTCTCAGGCCTCCCACAGTACTGATGAAAGGGAGAATCGCTGCCTTGCGTTGAAAGCTTCAGTTGACTCAATTTCAAGCACTAACCTATTTCTGACACTTCCCTCTTTTATTAAAGATGTCAGGGCATTACCATGGCATCAATATCTGAGGCAGGGTCAGAGAAGAGCTTTTATCAAATCACTAAATATCATGGCCATGGGCAGCATGACATATGTCCCAGCAGTGATGTTGAACATTAATTACTGAAAAGATACTAGTGCCAGTCAGATTAAAGAATTTCTTCCTCCTTTTCATTAAAGAACATCGATAATTCCCAGCTTCAACTTTTTTTCAGTCCTTCTTGCTTTAAAAAACAAAAACCAGAGAAGTAGAATCACAGAATTGTAGAGTTGGAAGGGACCCTGAGGATCATCTAGTCCAGGCATCCCCAAACTGCGGCCCTCCAGATGTTTTGGCCTACAACTCCCATGATACCTAGCTAACAGACCAGTGGTCTGAGAAGATGGGAATTGTAGTCCAAAACATCTGGAGGGCCGAAGTTTGGGGATGTCTGATCTAGTCCAACCCCCTCCAATGCAGGAATATGCAGCTGTCCCATACAGGCATCGAGCCTGAAACCTTGGCATTATCAGCACCACGCCCAAACCAACTGAGCTATCTAGATCCATGCTTTATGGGGCCCTCTAGATGGTTTGGGAACATCTGATTCTATGGAATGGCTGAACCTAAGGAGGTATGGACCTGATAAGAATGTGGATGGATGGCCTCTGGGAGCCACCTACATCAGGGGTGGCCAGTGTGGTGTCATCCAAATGTTGTTGGACTACACCTCCCATCAGACCCAGTTAGCCTGGCCACCAGTTAAGGGTGACAGGATTTGTAATTCAGCAACATCTGAGAGGCTCCAGGTTGGCCAACCCTGCCTTAATGTGACACATATAATATTTTCCAAAAAGAATGCTAAATTCATTAGATTACTGAAAAATGCTGGTATACACATATTTCTTCATTACCCAGTAACCTGAATTGGAAAGATCTATACTTTTTGTGTTTCTGGTCAAACACATAAAACCTATTATGTGTGCATTTTGCCTCATCTTGGATGTGCATCATTTCCATTATTAGTATATTTTTACTCAAGTGCATGAAGATTTAGGACTAATTTATGGGACCTAAATCTGAAAACATGATGCTTTCCTCCAGACATCACACTTATGCTATTGACAATAGCTATGTCTCCTTAAAGAAGAACTATTAGCCGTTTGTGGACTTCAGAAGACATTATTTGTCCATATGGTCATTCTTTGCTGTTTGTTCATTTACAGAGAATGTGATTTCCTTTAAGCTTGGAACCACTATGTGTGATGCAGAGTGACATGCCCATACCTTTCAATGCTATCAGAAATAGAATATTGGTTTTTAATTCTTCAAAACACACCAATAGGAAATCTGTTTACACATAAACTTTTTCTTATGCTAACATGAGCGAAGTGTCTCCCTTGCCATGCTTTAATATCAGGGGTGGGGGTGGGGAAGTAAAGTAACACACAATCATTTGATTGATTATGAGATATGAGAAGTTGTAAGTGAAATTTCCTCAGTCTGCATTTATAGTGGAGGGAGACTAAAACATCCTGAGTTTCTCACTAGGCTAATGAGAGGAGATGAAGAAGATGGAATACATGTTCCCTTGGCTAATCCACTAAGCAGAGTCGATTCTTCTTAATGATATGTAAGATGAAAAGGAAAGAGATCTCTGGAAAATTTAATGAGAAATGGGGTTCTTTATGGACAAAAAATGGAGTAGTTTGGAAACACAAGTTTTAAACCGAGGTTAAGTTGCCTCTAGAATAATTAGGGTTAGACACTGTCATGCTTAAAGTAGACCCACTGATATCAACAAGATAAGTTAATGTCTAACTTCAGATCCACTGATTTCAGGTCACCCACTCTAAACAAAACTAAGCTCTTTCACATTTCCATTTGCTCCCTGGGAAAACCATTCCATTCGCTCCCTGCTAAACCATCATTCATCATGGTTTAGCACTGAATTAGAACCAACAGAAATTAAGTTTGCCACAATTTGTTCAGATTTAGTGCTAAAGAGAGGGTTTCCCAGGGGAAAGTGGCAGGGTTCAGATCCATGCCTAGGAAACATGTGACAAACAGAAAATGACTTGGACCCATGCTTTCTTGGTATGGGACAAGCAGAAGTATTGACAAGCCCTAAGTCTGGATAGAACCACTAAAAATCAATTAAATGAATTTGGCCTTTGTTTCTTATACCTAGGGATTCATCATGTAAAAAACAAACAAACAAACAAAAACTCTCTGGTAGAGCACCCTGTTTTGCATTTCTGTACGAGTTCTTGAGATTTTTTAAAAAACCCATCCTATTCCCAAAGGCTCAGGGTTGATAACTATCTACACACACACATTGATTTATAATATTATAACTGTATATAAAAAAAACCCACCACCTTAGTAATGCAATGCATTTGTTGTTGTTTTAACAGCAGGATGCCAAGAAGAAGAAAGCATTGCTTTGAATACTAACCTGTGGTTTTGAGGGTTGGCCTACATATCTCTCAGCAATCGAACCAACAATCATTTTCCTAAATACAGGTTATTTCTGGCAATTCGCCATTGGTGGAGGAAACCAGGGGTACAAAGGTGTCTTCATTGATTAAAAGTTAAAATTGAGCCAACAATGTAAAAGAGCAGTTACAATAAAAATAAAAATGCAGCTTTAGCCTGCATAAACAGAAGCATGGCTTCCAGATCATGAGAGGCAATAGTTCCACTCTCTTCTGCTGTAGTCAGACTACACACGGATCACCATGTCTATTTCTAGGCACCACATGTTAAGAATAACATTGCCCAACTGGAGCATATACAGTATAGAAGAGAGGAAAAAGGATGGAGTTTGGAAACCAAGTCTTATGGTGAACTGCTGGAAGAATGGGGTAAATTTAGCAAGGAGAAGAGAGCATTAAGGCGGGGTGGGGTGGGGTGGAGAGACATGTTAGCAGTCTTCAAATACCTGAAGGGCAGAAGATGGAGCAGACTGATTCTCTGCCACTCCAATGGGCATAACTAGAGCCAATGAGTGGAAATTACACTGATAAACATTCCTAACTCTCTGTATAAACAGACCCAAACTTTGCAATCCTCATCCGAGGCTCTTTATTTGTGTGCCTAGTCAAGTGTATATAACAGAGGGTGATTCCAAGCAACTGCATGTTGTGGGATCGATGCTTCTCATACATGCCAGCCTGTATTTTACCACATTTCATTTGAACGTACCCTTTTTATAGAAAATCCAATAACAAAGTAAACTTGTTGCTAGTGTCCTATTTGGGACATCTGAATGGCCACCTTGCAATAATTGAAAGCAATTTCACTCTTCCATTACCACAGCTCAGTGGTAGAGCCTCTGCATTGCGTGCAGAAGGTACCAGATTTAAATTCTGGGCTGGGGAACGGCATCCTGCTGACACCCTGGAGAGCTGCTGTCAGTCAGTGTGGACAATATTGGTATAGATCAGGCATCCCCAAACTGCAGCCCTCCAGATATTTTAAACTACAATTCCCATAATCCCTGACCACTGGTCCTTTTAGCTAGGGATCATGGGAGTTGTAGGCCAAAACATCTGGAGGGGCGCAGTTTGGGGATGCCCGGTTTCTAGATGGTACTGGGACAATACTGGTTTGACTCAGTATAAAGCAGTTTCTTTTGGTCCTCCTAATGCCAATTTTTAATAAAATAATAATAATAATAATAATAATAATAATAATAATAATACTATGTCTAGCCTCACAAAGTATCAAACACACTTTACTCAACTTTTGATTGAAAATCTTCAAGGGAAGAAAAAGAATCTGATTTAAAACTCTACAATACCTTTAAAAAAAACACATAAGATTGCCCAAGCAATGGCTTAAACAACCTTAGGGAGCCTTCTTCTATTCCGTAATCACTGAGTTTTTATACTGAACTGTGAGACTAGTCAAACAATTTGCCAGAATCCAATTGCATTCCTCTGGTTAAGCATGCATGTTAACAGTATCAAGAAAAAAGGAAACTAGGTTGGTCTGGCATGATTTGTCTTTATAAAGCTATACTGACTGCTATCAATCACTCCATTTCCCTCCAGGTACTTACAAATGAGTTGGCTTTTGGTGGTTATATTCCTAAAGGAAACATATATATCTCATTTATAGCATTGACTCTGGAGGGCCCTTTGTAACTCAAATCCTTTTCTTCAGCATGTGCTTGATCGAATAAACATGCAGCTTCCTTGTAGAATCCATAGAAGAAACAAGGAGTAAGTATGAGCAACTTGCACCTCCTCTCCCCCATTTTTCAGTGGTCCCTTCCGGGGAGAAAAGTATTTTGTCCCTGCATTGGGGGAAAAATATGCATCTTCTGCTTTCTATGGGACCCAGAAATGAAGGGGGAAAGACACATGGATAACTTCTGGGGAATATGCAAAGTGGCTTATAGAATCTGGCAATTGCTTCTCCCCTTTGTCTTGAAAAAAATATCACCTTTTGATTAGGTTTGGGTTGTTTTTCCTTTTCATTTAAAGCTAAGGAAAAGTTTTACTCAAAAGTTTGATTTCTGCATGCATAAAGTAATCCTAAGCATCTCTAATCAGAAATAAGCCTCACTGAATTTAATAGGGCTTACTCCCAGGTAGAGTGTGGCAAGAACTGTATTGTTCTTGGCTCTCTCATCCAATAGACTGGCCTTCCCAACCTTTCTAGATGTTGTTGACCTGCAATTGCCATCATCCCTGAGCACTGGGGATGTTGGCTGGCTCTGATGAGAAATGGAGTCCAAAACATTTAGATGGGTAGTATCTGCCCACTCAATGTTTCCAGCTCAAAAAGTCAGAAATAGAATGGCAGGATATAGAACACTATCTAATTCAATGGCAGCTTGTGTCTTTCTACCTAGCCTGAGATTGCTACTAAAATTCAACTCCCACATGGTAACACTTGGAGAGCAGGGTAATTGGTTTAATAACTATTTTTATGACATCCCCAACTCCTCCACAACTCACTCATTCTCTCTATCCCTCTGGCATTCATCAGAAATACTTCTAATTTCCTAAGTGGCTATTGAGGTCTGAATTTCCTCAGAGGGTTTTCAATGAATCAGATATTTGAACTTTAAAAAGTCCTTGGTGTACTTATTCACATTTTTATGAAACACCTTTTGAGGTCAGTTCTTCAGGAATCAGTGCCTAAAACTGGTCAAACTTCTAAAATATATAAATAGAATATTTAAACCAAAATGACACACTTAGAAGGTCAAAGAGCACTGAGTGCTTCAGAACAGATGACACATAGTGGGGAATGTCAAAAATAGTGTGAGGTTCAGGGGAAAACAGACTTTAGGCTTGCAGAATCTATTATGTTTTCCTAGAACCTCAGTATAGAGCAAATGGAACCAGGTCAATAAGGAATATAGTGCCTTTGAGCAGCTGCTGAGTGCAAGAATTAGTTTCAAAAAAGCAGATGAAGCTATTATTATTCATTGGCTTTATACCCCAGACTTTCGTCCAAGCAGCCCAGGATGGCAATTCACAGTCCTGCCACACAAAAATCTGTTCATGGTTACTGCCGTCTCCTTGCACTTGACCGACACAATAGTGGGGTTGTGCTATGTAGCTACACATCCCTGTGTCACACACATGCACTGCCTGGCCCTAACTCTTTGTGCCCAAGAATACAGCATGAATGTCACGAATGTCTGCAGGGATGGAGCCTTCACACAGATTGTGCAGGAAATCTGGAGCTCTGTACAATCGGGACTCCTGAACACGTGGAAGTCTTTGTCCTCATGAAGGCTCCCTCTCCACAGATGTTCTTGGGTGTATCATGCAATATATGGCTAGTCAGCATGCATAACATCAGGGGCATGACTACTTAGTTCAGCCCTGCTCACACATTAGTCCAACACATGACTAAATCTTCAGAATAGGGCTTCAGAAAGTATGGGACCATATTGGGAATGGATGGGAGAGACTTCCTGGTCTCATTTTAAACTGGGACACCAGAGCAATCCATTACACAGTACGGTCTATTTAGCAACTAAAGTGCCAAAGATCAAGTATTTCAAAATATCCAAGATCCTCTCTTACCCTTTTTCTAAATGTCCAAAAGAACATTTCCCTTTAAAATTATCCTCCTGTGATTACAGTCAGATATGCAAAGTAACTTCCAGAACTGGCCATGCAGAATCCCCCACTGATTTCGCTAAAGGCAAACTTTGCTCTTGTTCACCTGGCAGAGGTATGGGAAGGACAAGGCCCCAGGAGGATTCCAGTTTTAAATTGTACAGCAGCAGCATGCCCATCTCACACACAATCTGGCACACTGAACATTTCCTAGAAGTTAACTCCAAAGTGCCGGGATTGCAAGCACTGAAAATTGCTAACAGTTTCTACCCCAAATCTTCCTTTTTTTAATAAAAAAAAAAAACATTGTACCAATATTGAAATATTAAGCAAAAATATTTCCCTGTTGTGTACCTTCCAGCTTTTGGCAGAAGAAGATAGGCATGCAGGGCAGATTAAAGAGCAATACTTGCTAGCATGGCACTATCAGCTTGGGATGTTTGAAGAATTTCAGATACTTTTAACTGACCTGACCCACACCTCTCAGATGAATGTGCAGAACAATTGGTCCCACCCACACAGACTGGAAACTGGGCCATCCAAGACAGAAGGAATTGTACTATATTGTTTCTGCATTTGGAAGAGATGCCTCATTAGCAAGCACAAATTCTGTACACATCACCAACTGGTGATCAGTAAGAACAGAACTCTTGCATCTGAGAGAGAATGAAAGTGTAAGCACTTGGAGAGGGAACTTCCTGTAGAAGTAAGCAGCAAAAGGAAGCTAGTGTGTACCCAGAGGCTAAGGTGTTCGTGCCCGAGTTTGCCTGAACTGTTTCTAAGAAAGGCAGCCCTGTTGGGCAACAACACAGTTTTATTCATTTTAAGAACTGTATATTATAGAACCTGCCCTAGAACCTTATGGTGAAGGGTGTACACACACACACACACACACACACACACACACACACACACACACGTAGTAGTATGCCTTAAATTTCAGGAACATGCAAAGCTGCCTTATGTTGACCCATCAGACTAAGGACTACCCATAATGTCTGGCAGCCATTCTCCAGGGATTAAACCTGGGACCTTCTATGGACCATGCTTCCCCACTGAGATATACAACTCTTTGTTGTTGTTGTTGTTGTTGTTGTTGTTGTTGTTGTTGTTGTTGTTGATTGAATTTATAGGTAAATGACCCCTGGACAGTTACATCCAGTCAAAGGCGACTATTGTGTTGCGGCACTCATCTCGCTTTCAGGCCAAGGGAGCTGGCGTTTGTCCACAGACAACTTTCCAGGTCATGTGGCTAGCATGACTAAACTTCTGGCACAATAGAACACCGTGATGGAAACCAGAACGCACAGAAATGGCATTTTCCACCCTATACCCAGAGGTCTCAGGGCAGTACACAGGGTGGTTCAGTCACCAATATAAAAGCTGAGGAAGAGAAAAAAGTGAAGAATAACATGAATGCAATAAATAGCAAGCTGTGATTTGTCATGGGTAGGTTTGCTTTTTAAAAGAAAACAATGAAGACCTCAAGGTATTAACAAGCCTATCCACAAAATTAAAGTAAACTTGATTCAGTAAGCACCCTATACAGTATTTTAAGGCACTCAATACTATGATAAGCATTTTCATAACAGTTCCTGAAATTCAGTGACACCTTATGCAATGACAAACTTACGATTATTCTGTATTTGGCATTAAACAAATGTAATTTGATTTTTTTAAAAAAATAATAATAATATTAAGGATCCAACCTCTGGTCCTTTTTAAAGAAATCAAATACTCAAAGTTTGTCACCCAACCCAAGCATTTTCCCCCCTGATAGAATTTACTAGTTTGTTAAATGCCATATAGCTGCCAACCAACTCCAGACATTGTCATTACCTCCAGTAATTAAATGGCATATATGTGTGGTTTTTCCCCTTGACACAGGGCACTGCTTTATTATCAACATTCAATAATAAACACTAAAGAACATCCATAGAGATGCCCAATGGGAAATATCCCCTGTTTGAAGTGCAGCAAATGAGTCCATTATAACAAGCAATCACTACAACTAAACTCTGCGTATTCAGACTTCATCACATTCTAAAACATTAGCCTTGGTTTGAGGACTGGAAATAATTTTGAGAATAAAGTAGTTTGGGTAGTAGCCTACATGAGCATTTTAAAAGTACAAAAAGGACCAACTTTTAAATTGGATACTATAGTTATAAAGGACAGCCTCACCATTAGGCAGAATAAATTAAATAAAGAATAATAAGTAAGAGCCTGGCGGATCAGGACGAAGACACATGTAATGCAGCAGCCTGTTCTCACAGTGGCCAGATACTTATGGGAAAGTCACAAGCAGGACTTGAGTGCAATAGGATTCTACCTGCTTATGATTCCCAGCCACTGTATTCAGTAGCATATTGTCACTGCCAGTAGAACATAGCCATCATGGCTGGAACAAGATGGCTGACTCGGGCAATGGATTCTAATTGGACATGGTGAGAAACAGGATGCTGGACTGGACTAAGTGTGGGGGGGAAGAGTTCATTTTTTCTATGTTCAGTCATAAAACTAACTGAATGAGGTAGGGCTTACTCTATCAGTTCCAAACAGTATCTCAAAATATTAGCAGCCAATAGGTTGGTTGGCTGACTTGCTTGTTTTGACCCCAACCTGGAAAAGGGCCTATATTTTGCCTCTTTTTCCATTTTCCAGTGGAATCACACCTGGTATGCTAATTAGCCACCAACCAAGCATTTGTGCTGGTAAAGAATATTCTAGTTATGCAAGTAGGCTGTCAACAAAGTCATTTCTGTGAAGATGCCTATCACTTTCAGTCCTTCTGCTCTACACCTGATGGATAGATATGGAACACTGTCACTCCTGCTGTACAAATTAGGAGAAAAACACCTCTTGAAGTGCGTCAATTGGAAAGACATGCTCTCCTCATTACCAGCAGCCTCCGTAAGAAATGAAATAATTGTAAAGAAAAATACAAGGAAAGTTCATGAAAACAGGTTTTTAATTTGCCAGTTCAAGTATGAGCAAAACGTGAAGATGGAAAGAACTTCCTTTGAATCCATGCAAAATCAATCAAAATCAGTGTCAAGACATCCAAAAGTTAACAATGTGATGCTGCAATGGACCACACATGCTCAATGTCACTGCTTTGTTAACAGACAATTGTTTATAAGACAGGAGTGGATTAAATTCAATGGAAGAGTGTAGTCCTAACCACTGATGGGTTTAACAGAGCAGCAGAATCATTATTGCACCTAAAGTCCCAGTTGTCACATTCGACCAGGGCAAAATTAGGAGGGCTGGAAAAGGCTGGTTGTTTGCTGCTGCAGCTCAGGATAACACAACATACTGGTCTGGATTGGGCAACTTGATATTTAGGATCCAGTACCCTGTTTCTCATATTTTAAGGCATCCCCATAAAATAAGCCATAGCAGGATTTTTAAGCATTCAAGGAATATAAGCCATACCCCGAAAATAAGACATAGTGATAGGAGCAGCAGCAATGCCGGCCGCGGCAGGAGGAGGAGGAAAAAAATAAGACATCCCTTGAAAATAAGCCATAGTGTGTTTTTTTGAGGAAAAAATAAATATAAGACGTGTCTTATAATATGAGAAACACGGTAGATCCTTGGCTGGCTTATCTCACAGCTCTGTCCCTTCTGCCAGCAGATACAGCTGGTAACAACTTCCACATGCCCATACTTCCAATGGCTGGAGCAGAGACCTCTGCAATAGTAGAGTCTCCCCACTAGTGGAGCCCAACACAGCCAGGTGGTGCCTCTATCTCATTCAACAAACACATGCCTCCAAGCATGTGGAGTACCCAGGTATTTAATAACAAGAAAAGCCCTGTTGTGTCTGTAAATGGATGCTAGTTGCCCCCCCCCCCATCTATAGGGTGTGACAGTTCAGACCAAAGGTCTATCTAATTGACCACACTACTGATCAGCCAACTGATCAGGGCATCATTCCCATTTTTTTGGGGGGGGGGGTTACATCCATAATTAGCTTCCAGGTCATGTAGCCAGCATGACTAAGCCGCTTCTGGCGAACCAGAGCAGCACACGGAAACGCCGTTTACCTTCCCGCCAGAGCGGTACCTATTTATCTACTTGCACTTTGACGTGCTTTCGAACTGCTAGGTTGGCAGGAGCTGGGACCGAGCAACAGGAGCTCACCCCGTCGCAGGGATTCGAACTGCCGACCTTCTGATCGGCAAGCCCTAGGCTCTGTGGTCTAACCTATAGCGCCACCCGCATTGTATACATATGTGGAAATAAATCCATAAATCCCAAAGACTCCACAGTCTCCATTGACCTTCGTTCCAAGGAAACTGAGCCATGAGCAACAACTGGGAGCCCTGGAGTGCTTAGAGGTTGGGTGTGTGTAACATTATAAATGTCAGTGGAGCCCTCAAATTCCAGTGGCACCCTATGTGATACCAACATTCGGTCCCACCCCCCACTCTTGTGCTCTATTCTAAATCATAGTTGTAGCACCCCCTGTGGCGTCCCTGAGGCTCCGTGCCAAGTGTGACCGAACCAACCACACTCCTCTAAATGTAATAATTAAAACAATCTCTGCAAAAGTATTGATTAAAACAATTTCATTCACGTGATGATAGCTGCCACATGAAGCAGTTTTAAGCAGCTTTTCCTTTAGCACATTTTGGAAAAGGGTTACAGCTTGACAATAGAGCACATGTTATGACTGTAAGCGCCTGCTTGCTAAGCATATCAAGTTAAAGCAGAGATAGGGAGTTTGTGGCCCTCCATCTATTGCTGGACTAGAGCCATGTCCAGCATGCCCAATGGTCAAGGATGATGGAGAGTTGTAGTCCAGCGACATTTGGAGGGCTGCAAGTTGTCCATCCCCGAGTTGAATGATTTCAGGAAGCAGAAATGGGAGATTAACAGGATAGCAAAGCATGTGCAATGGCCCATAGATACAATGTAATTGCACACTGAATATAAACCAGCCTTATATATTGAAGAATTGCTCACTGAATATAAAACAGCATTATATATTGAAGAATTCAGAATATCTAATTCAGTGGTCTGAATTCAATGAATTCTCTCTCTTTTCTGTTTATCGATACTACGATTACACACTTTACATCCACACAGTTTTGACTGTTATTCTTTTATTGCTTAATAGACTGATTTAGCAGATTTCTCGGGTGTATAATTTTTTTTACACCTGAAAAACTAATATCTACACCTTTGAGAAACAGCTCAATCTTTAGTGCAAATTGGGGGAACTCAGCAATATCTCAGAAGCACTTAGCAGGTCTAATTTTATCAACTCCCCACTGAAGCCTATCTGGAATAATCCTTTAATCTCATTTAAATTACCTACCGACATAAAATAAAAGGCTCAAGTTCTCTAAGGTATAGAAATAGAAAAGAGATTCTATAACACAGTAACAAAACATATTCTTTTCTTTCATGTCAGCTTTGTTACCATAGCATACCTGCTCGTTATAGGATCTGTCTTCCCTTTACCATAAAAGCTTTCCTCGGTAATCAAAGGTTATTACTTCCACTACCTTAAACTTACTTGGTATATTCCAATTAAACACATAGTCTTAAGCATGCTTAGTCATCATGAAGTCCCATGGTGATCAATAGAATTTCACCATGCTGAGTGTTCAGGAGCTTTAGATTCACATGCAGGCAGTATGAAAATAAGCTTAGCAGATCCTCTGTAGAAGGGACTTGATCCAGTAGAACCTGGTTTAAGGCCCATTGGATTTTTTTCACCTGGTGGCACTTCTTGATTGGCCGTGCACTATGAAATGGAAGAATAGTTTCAAAGAGTGATCAGTGGGAGAGCCATGGAGCCAGCCTCCCAACAGCTATTTCACTGTTGCTTTCTGAAAGGTAAGGTGGGTGCAAGGTCAGGGTAGCACAGGTGCACTGGAAAGAGCACACGATTGACTCTGCTGGTGTGCCTGCCCTGCCCTGCCCTGGCCACCTACCTCTCCAGCCGTGACCTGATAAGCACTGCTGTTGGGAGATTGCCTCTCTGGAGCCGCCCCACCTGATCGCCTCTGTCCCTTATGTCCTGCATGCAACCACTATGGAAAATCCAGAACCAAGGCCCTCTGCCAACAAGTGAAAGCAGAGATGGGAATTTTTCACTTTAGGTGCGAAGCCTTTTGTTAAGTCACACAAGTAGCTGTGGTGGAACGACAAGTTCTTGTAGTAGGATGTTTTTGCTTTTAAATAATTTCAAATCATTGGGTGTCTTATTATCTAAATGCCAGCATAATCAGCAGCTCTTCAGAGTGTTCACGCGGGGGTCTTTCTGGCCCCTACTGTGAGATGCCAGCCAATGCACAACTCCAGCTGCTGTGCCCACACAGCCCTGATCCTGCCACCATGCTGCTCTGGATGTGTATGCAGCAATGATGCTGCGCCCCCCACCCCACTGAATTGGTCACTGCTGTTTCAGTTTGAAAAACATGAGCTCTTTCACTGAACTACAGCTACTCCCTAAATGGAATACCCTTTCAGTAGATTCTATAAGGAACCAAGGGTGTTAAAATATGGAAGTACAGGGAGTCCTGCTGTATCTGTAATCCAGAGCAAGTGCATAAATAACCTGCCAAAGACTTGCAATGTGTGAATTGACTTCTGTTTATGAGGACGCACTGACAAACGCCGAATTTTAATGTAAGCTGAATCGCTTCCTCTCACTTCAGAAACTCATGTCACTATTGGGGGGGGGGGAATCTAATAATGCAAGGTGCAAATGGCTGTTGGAACTGCATCAGCTGTAAAACCTGCTGCCCATGGCCCTCATGGCTTGGGAGATGAATCACAAAAAGATTCCCATTTGCTTTTATTCCATATATCTATAACAGGCAATGAGTCAAAATCACTACCTCTGAGAAGCTCTAACTTTGACTATTACTGAGCAAAGGCAAGCTAATGTAGATGTAACTGATTGGAAAGAACATAGAGCCCTTCCTATGCTACCTTTGTAACGTTTGGTTTTTGATTTTTAAAAAAACAAAACAGAAGCCTTGCCACCTGCTGAACCATAGCATGAACGTTAACAGCCTTCTCTTTGTGTAAGTCTCCTAACCACTTTTAATTCTACAAGTAATATGAAAAATTCAACATGTCAGCCATGAACAGATTTTGCTACTTGAAAATATCTCTCTCTCTCTCTCTCTCTCTCTCTCTCTCTCTCTCTGTGTGTGTGTGTGTGTGTGTGTGAGAGAGAGAGAGAGAGAGAGAGAGAGAGAGAGAGAGGGAGAGAGAGAGAGGGAGAGAGAGAGGGAGAGAGAGAGGGGGAGAGAGAGGGAGAGAGAGAGAGAGAGAGAGAGAGAGAGAGAGAGAGAGAGAGAGAGAGAGAGAGAGAGAGAGAGAGAGGGGAGACTGACTTCCAGTGCAAGCATCTATGTGGCTAATGGATGAACTCAGCAAGGAAATATGGAGAGTTTGTAACAGCTATAGAGCTGGAGGAGGGTTGAGAAACAACGGCAAATAAAAAATTACAGTAAAAGCTTTTTTAAAAGGTAAAAATGAGCCGAGGTAAAGAACCTGATCAGACTATGGAAGAATATACATTTAGGGTTCCATTAGAGCTGCACGTTAATGTAACACAAGTGCATTTCATTTAATAATGGCTATGTGTGTATATAAGGAAGGAAGGGGGAAAGTCATTAATGGGAACTCTTTCCTATTTTAACAGGGAAAGGATTATTATATTTTGGATATCCTTCAATGTCTCCATGCTTACTGAGCACTGACTAGTATCTTAAAACCATTGTAGTAATGCATATATCACGAAGAGCTATACTGTATACAGAAAAACTTTCACATCCTTTGGTCAACTTTAACATCCTTTGGTTGTAGTAGTTCAACAGAGATGAAACGTAAGGGGAGTGAGGAACCTCCAGCCCATCTCAGGGAATTAGTTCTGCCAGGGCTCCCCAAGGCCATTTTAAGCAAGTCACACCCCACCTGCCCTAAAACCTGTCCCAGCCAAAATAGTTTTTGTTGGTGCCTGCAAAGCCACTTTCAAAGGCCTGGAGGGCTACAGTGGGCTCCCCGGCCTGAGGTTCTCCACCCCTGAACTAGATGGACATCTGATCTGATCCAGCAGGACTCTTTTTACGTAGGAATGACAAAGCCTCCCTCCTATGAAGAAAAGTGGACATGTTGCCTAGGGCAATGAGTGCAAATGACAATGAAGTCTTCACAATTTTCACAGGTTTCCTCTGGAAACAACTAAGCGTTTCCTTAGGAGATTCTAACCCATGTGCACCTATAGAAGACCATATCCAGTAGCAGAGGTTAGCACAGGGGGCAGAAGAGCAGGGAAAGGCCAGGTGATTGCTTTCTATTTGCAGTGTTAAGAGCTTGCTAATTCCTTGGTAAACAGCTTTATACAGCAAACACTGCTGTTAAATGCTTGCCAAATAGACCTTTCTCTGCTGCTAGCTGTTGCTGTGGCAACCTGTGTTCAAAAGGAGCACAGCTGAGCTGTCTGAGGCATATGCAGCAATTACCACAGCCGTGGAGGTAAAACACCCTACACAGAATCAAAGAAAGATACCTTTCAGGAAGGAAAGCGCTCTGTTAAGGCCCACAATTACTACCATGCTGTTTCTGCTCCATTAGCATCTAGATGTGCCAGAAAAAAAAAACAACCCAAACATCCTACCATTTATACCTCTAGTGGAGAACGAATGTGTCAATTTCACTGTCTCTCAGTTTCCCCTTTTTCCAATCTTAAGTTCAGCCTTCCACGTTTTCACACCAGTTTGTGATTTATTTTTTTAAAAAAGTCCTCATTAAAATTCATCAACATTTCAGTGTGATTTTCTCCTAATTTGCAGTTTTTCATATGCAATTTTGCCCAAGGCGCTTTTTGCAAAGCAATTCCCTCTAATATGGTGCATTTTGCATGTTTCTTTCATGAACTTGTGCATTTTTAAGCACACTCCAGTCTACTGTATGCATTTTTTGTACATGCTACTTGGCTGGAGAACTACACTGCAACATTCAGAGAAGTACAAATTTCAAAAGATGGCTATGTTTTGGTTTTCATAGTGTGGACTTGGGAGTTTCACTTTTAGATGGGAACTGATTCAAATTTCTCCCCCACCCCTACCCACCAGCCAATGTAGAGCAGTAGGAAGTACAGTCATACCTCAGTTTAAGTACGCTTCGGTTTGAGTACTTTCAGTTTAAGAACTCCACGGACCCGTCAGGAACGGATTAATCCCATTACTTTCAATGGGAAAGTTCACTTTAGGTTAAGTACACTTCAGGTTAAGTACGGACTTCCAGATCCAATTACACTCATACTTTGGGTTAAGTACGCTTCAGGTTGAGTACTCCATGGACCCGTATGGAACGGATCAATCCACTTTCCATTACTTTCAATGGGAAAGTTCGCTTCAGGTTAAGTACGCTTCAGTTTAGGTACTCTGTGGACTGTCTGGAACGGATTAATCCACTTTCCATTACTTTCAATGGGAAAGTTTGCTTCAGGTTAAGTACGCTTCACTTTAAGTACAGACTTCCGGAACCAATTGTGTACTTAAACCGAGGTACCACTGTAATGAGAACATGGACCTGGTAAATTAAGATGACAAAAATTCATTCTCTCATTAAACATCTTCTAGAAAGGAAGGAACTATGTAATTTAAAGAGAGTTAATAATATACCTAGATTTACTGATATCTGCCTTCTACTTGAATCAAGCAAGACTCAAAGAACACAGGTGAGCACCCCCTATCACAGACTACACTTCCCAGAATTCTTTGGGGAAAGTCATGGCTGTTTAACGTAGTATGATCTTGCTTTAAATCTATAGTGTAGATGCACCCTAAACATGAAATATGTGTCTAGGCCGTTCAGGATATCCGAGAGGAAAGCTTTTCCCTTTTCCCCTCTGCCTTGACATGATAAAGAGTGACACAGTTAGGCAAGTTATTCTCTTTAGTTTACCCTCCACACTTCACCAACTTTAGTTCCTTTAGTTGTTATCTGACATTCAGGGAATAAACCTGGCTGGCAAAAAGAGGGCAGGCAAACCCCTGCAGGCCCTGCGTGCTCTCTTTTTAATTTATATACTGGGTCGCTAACTGTGAGACCATTTGGCTGTTGCAATCTACTCAGACTTTCAAATAATTAGTTTCTTGCTAAGATATGTGAGAATTTTAGGGAGACAGAAAGGAGAGTCATCACATTATGCAACTGTCACACATGCTGGAGGATCCCTCCTTGGGAGTTGTATTATATTGAAAAGTCTGCACAACACAGAAGATGCTGGCAACTTTGCCTGTCACACAAAGTGCTCCCCCTGATCTGCTTAAATACTCTAAACAGGGCATCAGTATACAGTGGTGCCTCGACTTACGAATTTAATCCGTTCCAAAGGCACCTTCGTAGGTCAAAAAAATCATAGGTCAAAAAGTGCCATTGGAAACAGAAAAATTCGTAAGTCGCAGCAACCCGATCTATAAATTTGTAAGTCGAAAAAACCCTGTCTAAAACCGCCGTGGTTTCAATTCAGATGTCGAGAAAATAATAAGTGTGCGGCCATTTGCCCCATTCGAAAGTCAAAAAATTCAGTTGTCGAGTCGTTCGTAAGTTGAGGTACCACTGTAGATAGACAACACACCATAAAATAAAATAAAATAAAGCCTTCTCACAATTTAAACCAGATGTGGGGAATTGTTGGCCTTCCAAACTTTGCTGGCCTGTAACTCCCACAGCATGGCCAATGGCCAGGGATGGTGGAAGCTGCAGTTCAACAACATCTGGAGGGTCAAAGTATCCCCACACCTGTTTAAATCAGAACAGCCCTGCCATTCTGTGTGCACAACACTGAGTGTATTCTCAATCCTAGCTCAATATTAGTAGTTTGAAAAGCATGTGGGGGGTGGGATGTTTGAGAAAAAGAAAAAGAAACGTAAGACTTCCAGCTTGTATCCCAAGAGGTAAGGATTATATTCAATGTTTGTTTTTTTAAAAAGCTTTGCTTGTTCTATGCCTGGGTGATTGATAGCTTTCCATTGCGCACCTCTTGGCAATGGGTAAGCAAATAGTAACACCAAAGTGAACACATCTTTCTGACCTAAATTTATCCAAGATCTAAGCGAATTAACTTTTGTTTAACAAAAGTGTGTCTGATCTCTCTCTCCCCCCCCTCTCTTTGCCTCCCAGGTTTGGAGACTGACTTGCTGAGAGATGGAGCTCCTTTGATCCCTGAATGTGAACCTGTCATCCTTATCCTATTAAGGTTTCATAACACTGATATAATAATTTCCCTTTAACACTATGCACGTAACCTTAGGCCCTTGCATGCATCTTGGGAGGGATATAATGGATCTGTAAAAGAAAATCCTCTAATCTTTGACTGCAGAATCTGCAGCAGGTGGACAAGTCCAGAAATGAATTTGGCTTTAAAAATGGTAATATTTGTGTCCAACCTGCCCTAATTAAAGTTTTTCTTTATGATGCATAGGCTCATTATGTTATGGAAGAGATTTTGCTAATTAACTATTTATTATAAGTGGTAAGAATCTTGAGAGGAAAAACACACAGTGAGATTTAATCATTTACACTATGGTTAACAAAAGCAGAACTGTTAACCAGTTTATTATTAACTAAATTATTTTTATTTAGTTGAGTATCTTGACAGATATTTTGACTGATTTAAGCCAGGTTTAAAGAGATGTGCACATTACAAAATCCTCAACACAAGTTCATTTGTGAGATACTGAAGAAAGAGCAAGGACATTTGTAGTTTTATAATGAAATGTGACTGCTTGTTAAAAAAGAAAGCCCATCTTTTGTGGTTTGTTCTTCATCTGCAGCAGCAGTTTACTTACCCGAAGCACAAAGGCTTCTGAAATAAGCAAGGATGCTGTTATCTCACAGGTCCGATAATTAAAATTGGCTTCCTCGGATAATCAAATGACGCTTTAGTTGATTCATTTACTGATCAAACTGATTAATGCTTACAGTACTAACCATAAGTGACATTAGGAAAGAAAGGCAGGAAAAATAGTCAATGAGAATTGTTTGACTGTATAAATCCTCTGTGATGGGCAGGTCAGTCTTCTCACTACATAAACCTTGGGAAGCCAGTTTAGGTGGGGAGCATTTTACCAAAGGCATGAATGTGCATTCTAATATGGGGGGGAGCAGCCTAAGAGGGCAAAGGAGCAATTGACCTGCTGAAGCACATTTTATTCTATGTGACTTTTTCGAGATTGTCATTCACAAGTCCATTTGGTCCCATTTCTGCATTAATGTAAGGATTTTAAAATGCTGCATTCACACTTGCATTAAAATATGTATTTAAATATATTCTCTCCCAAAATATGCGGCTGTGAACTATTTTCTTTTAAAATCCACATCTATATGTGTTTTCTTTCAGAACAAATGTTTTGAAATATACTTTCATGTATTTTGCAGTTGAGAATAGTGTCAGAACATCCATAAAGCATGAAAGCTTGTGGGTAACTACTTTTTGATTTAAACATTAGTCCTGAAACTGCAGTTCCAATCGGTTCATATTAGAACTCACAGGTTTTATTCTTCAACCATCCTTAATAAATACATTGCAAAAAATGTCAGAAACTTGATAACATTCATCTGTAATTTTTAATATTATATTAAGCAAGCTGGACGTGGCAATTTTTTTTAGTATTTAGCAGTAAAACAGTCAAACCACGGACTCAGCTCAAGTCTTCACTGCGAAATGAGCTTATATAAGAATTCTGCAATAAATAAATGAATAAAGCTTCTGGAAGGAGTGCTGACCTAGAAAATGTTTTATTTATTTATTTGCAAAATTATTGTGTTGTGCTGAGGAACTTGCAAGAACACGGCAGTCTAAAGGTGATGGGTCAACACTGGCCAAAGTGTAAGCTTGGTGTAGGCAATGCTAGGCAGGAACCAACAACTTACAAAGATGACAAGATTTGAACCTGGAACTCTTGCGAATGCAATGCTGGTGTTCCATACCTAAGCTGTGGCTCCTTCTCAGCTGCGAACAATTAATGGCAAAACATTGGGCCAACAAAGAACAAAGATGTGTTCAGGGTTACATTTTCCACATTAACCCTCTTCAGGTACAAGCAGGAATATAGGGAGTGGGGAGGCAGGAAGACTGACAAAAGGTGGAGCCAGAGCCAATGGCAGGCAGAGTCAACCAGTTCTAATGTCATCCCTATCCTTTTCCCTACTGAATTCCACAAGCAGCAACACTGAGATCAAGGACGAGAAAGCTGGCAGGCGCTGTGGTCCTGTGCACTGGCTGTAAGGAAGGTGTTTTTGTTTTTAAAATGGAGGGATATCTCAGTAAGTAAAGCATGAGACTCTTAATGGATCCTTGTGGTCCCTGCTAACTCTACAATTATATGATTCTCTTATTCCCCCCCCCCCGGTTTGCTACTGGGTCTTTTGGCTTTTTTTATTCCATTTTGTACATCGTCTGACTGACCAGGGTTCCTGTGCTATGTATAAGGAAGGCAGCTCCCTTCAGACTAACACCAATCACTACAAGGAGTAGTATGTTGTCAAGGGGGCAGGGCTCACCCCACTTGTCCCTTTGTGCAGCCGCGATTCCAGAAGAGGGCTATTGCAAGTCAGACATTTTATTATGGAATCATGACAGCTTAAGAGAAGGGGCCAAACATTACTGTTCTTTATCATCATCGTCACCATAAAAAAATTTTATATTCCTATCCGACTTTTCTCCACGTTTCTCAGGATTGGATGCATGGTACCCTTCCCTTTTACTTTTATACCAGTTTTATTCCCACGTGGAAAATGTGAAGTGGATCAGACTGAGAGACACCGAGTTTCATGGCTGAGTGGGGATTTCAGCCTGGTCTTCCTTCTCCCCACTAAAATTCATTGGGAACCCTTTGCATTTACAAGTGGACCATGCTTTCTGCTTACAATCCTGTTAAGGGCAGGGTACACAATCTCCCACTATAGCACACCCAATGCAGCCCAGGTTGGGGGGGACACACATACTTTTATGCAGCAAAGTCTGTGCATGTAAACCTACTTGAGTGTAAATGAACTGGGCTCCTCTGAGCTGCCGTCTATACATTCCGTTAGACAGCACTGTGCAACATGGGAACCGGTGGAGTTTTCTAAATTGGAGTTTCCTTCTGTGGTATAAATTAAATTACTCACACAGACTGTGAAATTAGCTAATAAATGGGCAGCCAGAATATAGCTGTTAACCCTTAATATATATTTTATAATGATAGTTAACAAGACAACCAATTCATTTAATAAAAAAATAGAAGATATAAGAAAAATTTACATGCTATTTGAGCATTAGTTAATTAGAAACATTTATTGTATTTAAACTACCACAAAGGATTGCAATTTCAATGAATGCACTAATGTATTTTAATAATCTCATGGTAATAGTCCTAATAAATTTAAAGAGGGATGGTATTGGGAAATTATAAATCTCACCAGTGCATTTTATTTAAGACCTTGTTAAGGGCAGCCAATCTTAAGCAATCAAGAACATGCTCAATACTGGTGGTCTGTTTCAAAAAAACAACAACACAGGGCACAGTCCACCCAACCCTACTTCTGCACCACCACCCATTCCTTTCCTTTCACCACCCAGCTGAAATTCACAAAATGTTATTCTACTGTAAAGAGAGCAATAAAAGCAACCATTCGAAAGGAGACACCTCCCCTTAAGACAGGGGTCCCAAGACGTACCGCGCAGCGGGCCGCTGCCCGCGCGGCGGACCGGAGGGCAGGGGAGTGCGCGCGCAGCGGGCCGGAGGGCGGGGGAGTGCGCGCCCGTGCGCATGCGCACACGCGCACGGTCGGGAAAAAATCGCCAAAAATCGCTTGTGCGCAAGCGTATGGGCCTCCCCCGCCCCGGAAGTGCATCGGAAATGACCTCTTCTGGGTCGGGAGAGGCCCATACGCATGCGCACAAAGGATTTTCGACGATTTTTTGCCGATTTTTAAGATCGTCGCCGCGCTGCGCGCCGTAAGAGCGGGCAGCGGCGGGCGGCGGGGGTCGGGGGTCGTCGCGGGCCGGATTGGGAGGCCAATTGGGCCGCATCCGGCCCGGGGGCCGTAGTTTGGGGACCCTGCCTTAAGACATGAATATGAACAGCAAAACTTATATATATATATATATGCATTGACTAGTCACTACCGTAGCCCCATGTCTTTATAAGAAAAGGCAACACTTAGGTTCAGAAAAGCCCTGTAATTCCATGTGGGCATATATAACTAGAGACTATCATCACATTGCACTATGCATGAAATCATTTCCCCCTAAAACTTAGCAACATATCGCATATGCATCAATAAACTAGCTGGTACTGTATTCAGGATGCTACGGTATTCATTGAATTTTTGTTGATGTTGCCTAACTCAGTTGTTATCCTTGAATGTTACACATCCTGGGATTAAAACCAATGGCCCCAGCAGCCAGGTCCTAGCTACTTATGCCGCTGTGACAACTGGCCGAAAGATGGAGCTGCAGATACAGCATGCCAATTCTTCAATTTCTGGAGCATTACCAAGTAAGACAATTAATATTTTTCCATTTGGCCATGGTCAAGCTGACTTAGTTGGTCATGAGACTCAGAAACCAATGGTATGAACTTAGAATCATAGAGTTGGAAGAGATCACAAGGGCCATCCAGTCCAACCCCCTGCCAAGCAGGAAACACCATCAACACATTCTTGACATATGGCTGTCAAGCCTCTGCTTAAAGACCTCCAAAGAAGGAGACTCCACCACACTCCTTGGTAGCAAATTCCACTGCCGAACAGCTCTTACTGTCAGGAAGTTCTTCCTAATGTTTAGGTGGAATCTTCTTTCTTGTAGTTTGAATAAATTGCTCCGTGTCCGCTTCTCTGGAGCAGCAGAAAACTATCTTTCTCCCTCCTCTATATGACATCCTTTTATATATTTGAACATGGCTATCATATCACCCTTTAACCTTCTCTTCTCCAGGCTAAACATACCCAGCTCTCTAAGCTGTTCCTCATAAGGCATCGTTTCCAGGCCTTTGACCATTTTGGTTGCCCTCTTCTGGACACGTTCAAGCTTGTCAGTATCCTTCTTTAACTGTGGTGCCCAGAACTGGACACAGTACTCCAGGTGAGGTCTGACCAGAGCAGAATACAGTGGTACTATTACTTCCCTTGATCTAGATGCTATACTCCTATTGATGCAGCCCAAAATTGCATTGGCTTTTTTAGTTGCTGCATCACACTGTTTACTCATGTCAAGTTTGTGGTCTACCAAGACTCCTAGATCCTTTTCACATGTACTGCTCTCAAGCCAGGTATCTCCCATCCTGTATTTGTGCCTTTCATTTTTTTGCCCAAGTGTAGTACTTTACATTTCTCCTTGTTAAAATTCATCATGTTTGCTTGGGCCCAGTTGTCTAATCTGTTAAGTTCATTTTGAAGTGTGATCCTGTCCTCTGGGATATTAGCCACCCCTCCCAATTTGGTGTCGTCTGAAAACTTGCTCAGGATGCCCTTAAGCCCATCATCCAAGTCATTGATAAATATGTTGAATAAGACTGGGCCCAAGACAGAACCCTGTGGCACCCCACTAGTCACCACTCTCCAGGATGAGGAGGAGCCATTGATGAGCACCCTTTGGGTTCGGTCAGTAAGCCAGTTACAAATCCACTGAATGGTAGCATAACTTAAAACCCATTGCTTGATCATGCTCTTCTGTCCCAGAATCTACTTTCTCAGCATGGCCTAAGTTCGTACTGAACCTGGTAGCGTTTTTTAAAATACATTGAATTTTCCACAAGGCACACCATTGCCATCTAGTGTCACATTGTAAAAAAGTAAAGGTAAAGGACCCCTGGGCAGTTAAGTCCAGTCAAAGGCGACTATGGGGTTGCAACACTCATCTTGCTTTCAGGCCAAGGGAGCCGGCGTTTGTCTACAGACTGCTTTCCGGGTCATGTGGCCATCATGACTAAACCGCTTCTGCCGCAACAGGATACAGTTACAGAAACCAGAGCGCAGGGAAACACTGTTTACCTTCCCACCACAGCAGTACCTATTTATCTACTTGTCACATTGTATATTGCACTAAAAACACACTTAAAATGTATTATTTGCAGCTGTATAGCTGAGTCCTCTGCCTTCCTAATGAGTTCTTGCATACCTGGACACCTACCCTCTGTCCTTTGCACAATTCAAAGTGTTGGTGCTGACCTTTAAAGCCCTAAACGGCCTCGTTCCTATATACCTGAAGGAGCGTCTCCTTCCCCCCCCCATTGCTCAGCCCGGACACTGAGGTCCAGCGCCGAGGGCCTTCTGGCGGTTCCCTCACTGCGAGAAGCAAAGCTACAGGGAACCAGGCAGAGGGCCTTCTCGGTAGTGGCGCCCGCCCTGTGGAACGCCCTCCCATCGGAGGTCAAGGAGATAAACAACTATCTGACATTTAGAAAACACCTAAAGGCAGCCCTGTTTAGGGAAGTTTTTAATCTGTGATATTTTAATGTATTTTGGTATTTGTTGGAAGCCGCCCAGAGTGGCGGGGGAAACCCAGCCAGATGGGCGGGGTATTAATAATAATAATAATAGTAATAATAATAATAATAATAATAATAATAATAATAATAATAGGAAGGTAAGGCCAATCAAGTCAGTGGTGGGAAAATGGCATCACCTTCAAATATTTTGGAATTGGTTGATATTGCTACAGATGCATAAATCCATCCATACTCAGTGACACAAATATTTATTCACACTTTCTCATCCCAAACTGACTTCTCTCAAAACAGAGGTTTCCTAAGAATCTATGAATAAATAGCACCTTTTTGTTTAATAATGAAAAGAAATTTGCTTAGAAATTGTTACATCAGTTGCCTTTATATGAAGCTTAGCACAGTTTCGTTCAAAAAAGAATTCTTAGAAATATCTTTCTCAAAGTAAGTAGCAATAAACATAGAAGTATGAAGAATGCTAAAACCTGAAATGCTTCTGGCCTTAGGACAAGTTTGCTTTCAAACACAGGAAAAGCACGAGACATACGAGAGCAGTTCAGGAGAGGTCAGGAACTGAATTTTGCCCGTGGGCAGCAATGGAGAAAAAAACATGGACTCCAATATTTAACCAGCTCAGATTGTGTTACTGGATCTTATATATATATCAAAGCTCAGTTAGTATATCTGTCCCTGAAACACACCCACTGGGAGAGATATCATCCACTTTAACAGGGCTTGCTTTTTCCAAAAAATGAAGAAACTATATTTTCACTGGAAACCGGTATTGATTCTGCCATGCTATTTTTCTTGCTCTTTTTTATATTTCACACATTTATTTATTTAAACAATGCATGGATCATCTTTCAGGCTCAAACTCTTCCAAGATAACTTGCATCAGCATGCCACAATACTTAATCAGTAATAATATTAAAACCAGAACAATGCCATAACAATAGAATTGATAAATAAGAATAGCCAGTAACATCAATGCTCAGACAATAAAACCATCAAATCACAACGATAGATATAAGTGAAATAGAATGAGAAAAACAGAGGGCAGGGTGGACTCTTGTGTTAAAGCGCGACAAAAGTGCTCCCAGAACATTTTAGCAACAAGCTGAAATACACATACCAATACAATCATGTGCACAAATCATCATGAATGCACAATAAGAATGGTATCTAGAGAGTCCCTTAAACTCTTTTCTACTTTGACTGACAACAGGTCTCCAGGCTATCAGGCAGGGCTCTTTCCCAAGGCCCCTTGCAGTGAGGATGATGTGGATAGAAGCTGGAACATGCATCTCGCTATTCATTGAGTTGTGGCCATTGCCGGATTCACATATAAGCTAAGCAAGCTATAGCTTAGGGCTGCACTCTCTTGGGGGCCCCAAAAAAGTTTAAAGAAAAAAAACCCTGGATGTACATTTCCAAAAAAGAAGATAAAAAAACAAATAAAATAAAACCTACATACAGCAAAAGTGTTTTGTGTTGTGTAGGCTCCTATGAAGTAAATAATGGGGCCGGCCTGCTCCCTAAAATATCACTGGTTTGCTCATTTCTCTATATAGGGTGCCTACATTCTGCATGGACTGGCCGCATGGCAACATGTGGCATGCAGCTGCAGAATGCAGTGCAGCACAGTTGAATGTATATCAAGCTGTTGTACCTGTTATCTAATATTAAAGAGTGCTTGTAGACTGATGATCAGGCAGCACAGACCAAGGCTATGAGCATATATCCAACAACAACAACAACAACAGCGACAATTTGTTGTTGACAAAGGACAGCTGGACATATAAAGGGTCCCATTACCTTCAGTAGCTTAGGGCCTCATCAAACCTAAATCCGGCCCCGGTTGTAGCCCCTCCAATTATTTCCTGATATCTCCACTTACTGCTTATTATAATCAGAAATTGACTTCATTTTTAGAACTTTCCAAGATTCTCTGTAGTATTAAAGGCCACACACACACACCTGCTTTGGTGGTTGCTTCTTTTAGTCATTTTTGCAGCTTCACATTAAATCTGCACTGAGCCAGTTTACCTTACCCTCAGCTACACAACAGCTGGGATTTACTTTTCTAAACAGGAATTTTTATCCTGGCAGAATCAGTTTTGCTTCATTTAAGATAGTCCCTCATAGGCCTTCTTTGTATGAAAACAAACGGGGAAGGAACACCTGGCAACTGTCATGTCCCAGTGATGCATTTCAGGCTACGGCATAATCTATACCAAGAGATGTAGGGTATAATGACAAACAGAGTGTTCTGATCCTAGGTTTTTTTTCCTCACAGGAGAATTGGCGTATTTTATGTCTTATGCTTTAATAGTAGTGTCTGATAAACTTTTCAGACACCAGAAACTGAAGGAGCACAGTGCTTCTAACAGTCAAGGACAGGCAACCCACCCCATGCCCGATGGCTCTCCAAAGACTCTTTATTCCTTCATATTCACAGGATTCTAGAACATCAGGCCTACACAATTTCTTCCCAACTCCCTCAGCTGTAACTTAAAATATACAATTTTAAAGAAACATCTCTTAACTACAGCAAATGATGATATTTGCAAGCTCTGTGAATTAATCTCCAGTCATAACCCTCTCCTTGATGGTCTAACTGCCTGAAGTGCCCTTCATGTTTTACGATGGTGAACTGGCATAGCATATGGGATCCAGGATCCCTTTAGGATCATTTTACAGAACAGGGATCCTCACTTGCACAGGTCCCTGTACATGCTTGGCTTCATAATCAACTGAGTCCATAACAGACGTTTTAGCATTCACAAATCAAATGTGCATTTGGCATGGCTTATAAAGTTTTGCCCTTTACCTTCAGAGGTTGAGCTGAGTAGGACATGGGGCAATGTTTTCCTCCTGGGGACACCAAAAATTGGAACATCTTCATTTGGGATGCCTAGATGCCTCTCCCTCTCCCCACCTGTCTCTCTCATTGGGCAACTAGCAAATGCCAGTCTATTTGACCACACATTGGATCAAAACCCTGCTGCTATGGATTAATTTGTTTTTGCTCCAGATTATAACATCAGGTGTTATAATTATCAATGACACAAATTTATTATGTACTTTTTTATTATTTCAGCCTTGGGGGCTGAAATAACTGAAAAATAAGTTCTTAATGAAAGGGGAAGCAAGATAGCCAGTGGCCTTGTCCTGCAAATACATGTTTTTGCCCAAATCTCAACAAAGTCTACAAGAATATGGCACAAATCAGGGTTCTTCAAGCCCAGGGTCCCCAGTGTCACTGGGCTGCAATTCCCAGAATCCCTGAGAACTGGCTAAGAAGGCTAAGGATGATGAAATCTCCCCTTTCGCGCTGCCCCAGTCACATTCATGTGTAGTGCATTTTGGAGACTTTTAAGGGGTAATTTGGCAGTGGCAGCAAACATTATGTAGATAGAGGGGTGGCTTCCCCTAATTCAAACTTCACACATTCTAGCTCAGCCTTAGTATGGCTCCATTCCATGTACAGAAGTTGAATCTTACTTCCATGCTGGGACAGTGTTTTCCACTACCCCTGAGAGCAGCTGTCTAGCGTTGGTGTATGCTACACAGCTCTGTCTTCAAACATCTTGTCACAACTCTCCCCCCCCCTCCATCAGCATATGTTGCCTGAAGCCGCTCCCTCACTCTGCTACATGGTAGAGCCAGCCTTGCTCTATTCACCTTTGGGAAATCGAGGGGCCAGCTTCCTCTCTCATTCCACAAAGATGGATGAGCCAACTGGGCTGTAGATATTTCTGAAAGCATTAATCTTGGCAGAACTTCTGATTGCAAAGTGGAAGGATTTCCCATTTTCAAATGGAAAGTGATATCAGGTAAAAATGTCAAAAGATGACTTTAATTCTGAAAGTGTATCTGGTACATAGTTAAAGAGATGCACCAGTTCTGAAGGCACACTTAAAGGTATTTAAGACTGAAAGGCTCGGGCTAGGTTCCTCTTTCCCCGAGGCAGAATATGGCTAAGTTTATGAACTGTGGGTTTGCGCTTTAACGATGGGCTTTTTGCTTCTCAGCCAACAGCTACCATAATGGCAATCTTGAGTACTCATGATTTGCTATAATCAGTATGTTGGAAGAAAAGGAATCACTGGCAAGTAGCACAAGCGGAGGCACTAGGGGAAAATGTTCAAGATAGATGTGAATTTGTGAAAAGAAAATCAGTCGCTTTAGAGGGAAGGGTAAAAAAGTAAGTTAACCATATATATAAAAATGATAGCCTCCCATCAATCACAATTTTGTTCTGTAGGTGTGCTTAGTCCATCGGAAGTGATAGTTCAAATCACTGACCTGGAAAATGTCTCCATCTGGAAGCTCAACATTATCATACTTGGCAATTTTTTGAAAGCATCAAAATAAGAGACAGCCTTTGTTATATTCCACAACAACTGGGTTCTTTTGAGCATCCCAGAATCCTTGATCTGGAGTGATGTGCATGCCAAGGTTTTTATTTATCAACTTCCGGTCTTCAGAAGACCCTTACATGCTTTACTCACATTGCAGCCAATTCCCTCACCAGTAAAGACTTGTCAGAATTACACTTTTTCCAAACTCATAAGCATCTTAAAATAAGAAGTGTCCAGGCTGAGTTCAGCTGTTGAGTGGGAGTCAAGAGTAGCACAAGGCTCAAATTAATGGAAAAAATTAAAGGGTCCTCAATGAAACCCAAAAGTCCCAACTTTCCCCACTGTAGCAAAACCATGCCTCTCCCCACCCCTCCATTCGCTTGAAATCTGGGGTAAGAGATGGGACTTATCTGAGGAAGTCAAGTCGGCTAGTACTCAGAACCAAAGCACTGGGGTAAGAGATGGGACTTATCTGAGGAAGTCAAGTCGGCTAGTACTCAGAACCAAAGAAAAAGCCCAAGGAAAGTCCCAGCCTGAACAGGAAGCTGTTCTAGTAAGGTGAGCTAATCTTGGTGGGCAGAGTCATTCACTTGGAAACCCTTTACTACCCTTGGAAAATGCTTCAATCCATAGCCTTGGGAACTCATCACACCGGATAGTTCTGCATAGAGAGATGTTGGCTTCCAGGTCTAGCCCCAGTAGCTCTTGAAAAACAGTGACTCATCAAGCAAATGTAGGGAGCATGCCATGAACTATTGATTCCTTACTTTGCCTTCATTCCTTCTTTGATGCTCAGGCTCTTGCCAGCTATCTTACAGCTAGCATTGATCCTGGGTGTCCAAGTCCTTTTGACTTATGATCATAGACCTATGTATCAGAAACTTGGCTAAGGCACTTCTTTTGCTATATTCATGGATAATGCCACACAATAAAATGACACAACGCTGGCCTCCGAGTTTGGTGAACCCTGACAACAAGTACCCACAGAAGATCAGTAACTTCAGTTTCAGACACCAGGCAAAAACACCCAGGCCTTTTGCTAATTAACCAATCTATGGCATTTTAAACTGTGTGTGCAGGGGGGGGGTATTGTTTTTGTTTGCTCCTGTGGTATGTATTTTTGTGTTTTTATATTGTAAACCACCCTGCATACCTCAGATGAAAGGTGGTATAGAAATAAATAAAAATAAAAATATCCATCTGCATTGATGTTCACATTGCTGGTGCAGAAGAGCCAAGCCTGCTTAGAACAAGCTCGATGAGAGAATATACAAAATTGTGTCCGAGCAATGATGTGCACCATCATGCATCACTGAAGCATCAGAGGTACATATTGGAACATTTCATGAGTTGGGAGAACCAAGTGCCTCTCATATACTTTGGCCATTTGTCAAAAGGCAGAATTTGATTAAAAGCATAAAGGATGTGAGATTGTGTTATTATAGTCCCCAGATGTTGCTATTGTAAAGGTGTACTGTGAAAGAAGGTGTATCTATTTTTAAAATCATCAGTTTCCAAAAGTGCACTGTAATTACAGATTTTATATGCATGAATTAGCATACTACCTAATATGCCACAGCAGAATTTGTCAAATCCCTTCCCATTAGACAGGAAGGAGCACTGGACTTCTGCAAAATAACAGGCCACTATATGATTAACCAATTCCTAAAAACACACCCAAACCAACAGATGATGTACAGACTAAAAATGAAGTACCTGTAATCTGACAGAAATAGCCATAGGCATGTAGAACAATGCTCAGAATATGCATAATTCATTAGGGACACTGCTTTTTCATGTGATGCGGTACCTGGAAGTTCTCTTTCCTCTCTACACCTTACTGATTATTCCTGAGTAATTTTAACTATTATTCAAAGAAATGTACAGCAAATCTAAGAAACCCAATCTCTGCCAACCTTGGCAGCACATTTGTGGGTATCATTCACCAAGCCCAACTGCGATGAATTAAGAGATGCTCCCAAAATTCTGCTCTTTAAACTACTCCTTGGTTTTTGGAGTTCTGAATCACCCGGTTTTGTTTCCAAAATGCAACAGGTGTCCTCAACTGTCTTTTTTTGTTTCTGCAGATAACACTAGGTATTCACGTGTTTCTATAGCCTTCTGTTTCTTTATCCATATCGTCCTCCTCTCTGCAAATTATGGGCTTGCAGGTATACACTGACAAAACACTGGGGAATTATTACATGTCTGGTAAATCAAGGTTCTCTTTGTATGGTGTTTTACTAATGCATACATCCATCAGTAAAACACAACACAAAAGGAACCTTGTGCATACAATCAAATCAAGGATGTAGTTTTGCAGTGCTTTATCAATGGAAATCATTAACATGAAGAGGAGATAGAAAGGAAATGAAGGACCTGAATGTTGTGGTGAAGGTTGCTCTTATTCCATCATTATACAGAATTTGGGAGATCCAAAATACATAGCAGAGGGAACTCACAAAATGAACAAGAAACAGAATGAGGAAAATCTACTAATCCCTAATATCTGCAACAAGTCAACTATCCTAATTGAATTGCACCTCAGGCCAACTTGAGCTGCCTGAACTATAGCCTGAGCTATAGGAAGTGTAGGTGTTTATCTGATACTATCTGGCAGCCACAACAACCTTGGCCATTTTTTAGTTTGCCTTTCTTTGTTTCATGACAAATACAAGAAACCTGACTGGATGTTTCAAAGCTGATATTGCAAAGTAAAAATCCAGGGATTAATGAAACTATTTACATAAAAAAGTTCCCATCTTTTACACAAACCACTACACGATATCATGAACCCCTGGCCTACCTGGCAGCAAGTCAGCATGTCAAGGTCCCAGTCCAGAGTCAAGCCATGTGTCCAAAGTCCAAACCGAAGCACAGTCCTGCAGAGATCCTGCAGCATCCAAGCTGAGATCCCTCAACATGGGCAGCTGAGCAGACAGACCACCTCTGCTTTGAATGCTGATTGCAGCATCTGGGCTTGATGAGGCATGCGATCCTCACCTGCTCCAAGCCTTCTCCCAGAGCTAGCGAGCCCCACCTGGCCAACTAAGGAGCTGAGCTCTGGGCCCTTGCCTGCCTCAGCCTCCTGTTCATGTAGACAAGCCCCCCTCTGGCTCTGGTGCTGGGTCCTGCCGCTCAGGTTCCTGTGCACTGACCTCCATCTCTTTGCCATCCTCTGTCACACCGTGGGTACACCAACCTCTCTTTCCCCATCCTCCGCTTGCCCCAGTGTGTCCCAGTCCTGGCTACACCCCTCACCAAGATCCTTTTCCTCCTCCCTTTTGTCCTGCCAGTTCATGACACACAAATTCTGACTTACTCCCATCATTAATGAATACTTCCATATTATAAACTATTCTATTTAATATTACATTCATATCTCATCTTTCATACAATACGTTGAAGATTCTCCCCAACCCTGCAAGGTAGATTAGGCTGAGGAATAGTGACAGGCCCAAATTCACCCAGGGAGTGGGGATTTGAACCCTGATCTCCCAGGTCCTAGATCAACACTCTAACCACTACACCACACTTGCCTTTATGATCAATGGATAGCAGTCAAAGATGGTGCGTGAAAGCACATCCTGCTAGCCGACTGAAAGCAGATAGGATCTTCAAGAATTATTTGCCCTGGTCCTCTTCTTCAGAGCATTTGCCAGCAAAACTAAAGCTACCCTTAAAATGCTTCCTATTTTCCTCATTATTACCTAATAAAGTGTCCTTTTTATTAATACTTTATAACTAACAATGTGCAACAACACGGCTTCCAGGTGCAAACAATAGAATTTCAATCAACTTAATAGCCCCTTAAACTTTATGCTGAGCTATTCACTCTGAAAGTACTTACAGAACTAACATTAAAATGCTACAGAGAGGTGTAATTGAGGCACATTAAGAATTTTCTCTAAGCCCACCAAAATAGATCTTTTATGTACATTTCAAAATTTGGGTTGGAGTGAGGAAAAATAGCATTTTTTCGTAAACACATTCACACTACTCCCTCTTCAAGGGCTGCATCAAATTTCATTTGATGAAAATCTAAATACAGTTCTATGAGAAACTTGGTATAAGTTCCCCCATCATACATCATAACATGCGGGGCAATAGAATCATAAAGGCTATTAGAAACAACAGTGCAAATTAGGACTAGGAGCTTGTAACTCAAATAACAGTATCCTGCAGTTATCCAATATGTGCATTCAAGGTTGCTTGAGGGAATTGTCACTTGGAATGGGATCAATATGGGACTAAAGCAAATGTTTCTCCATGGGAAGACAGTAAAAGGTAAAGGTAAAGGGACCCCTGACCATAAGGTCCAGTCGTGACCGACTCTGGGGTTGCGCGCTCATCTCGCATTATTGGCTGAGGGAGCCGGCGTATAGCTTCCAGGTCATGTGGCCAGCATGACAAAGCCTCTTCTGGCAAACCAGAGCAGCACACGGAAACGCCGTTTACCTTCCCGCTGTAGCGGTTCCTATTTATCTACTTGCACTTTGGTGTGCTTTCAAACTGCTAGGTTGGCAGGAGCTGGGACCGAGCAACGGAAGCTCACCCCGTCACAGGGATTCGAACCGCCGACCTTCTGATCAGCAAGCCCTCGGCTCAGTGGTTTAACCACAGCGCCACCTGGGTCCCTTGGAAGACAGTAGACACTGCAAAAATTATAACATGAATAAAGCAAGCATGTTATGGATTATGAGTATTATGCATGTATGTGCCCCAATGTGTATGTAAGCTTCATTTTATTTTCTCCCCTTGTAGACATGAAAATACACCAAGTACCACTTTCTGCAAGAAAACAAGACCATCCACAAACTCCAAAAATTCATTTTCTATGTTATAGAGTGCTAAAGATTGTCTATTTCCTGTACCCAGAGATGTCTATATAAAACTGAGTTAATGAATACACTCATTTGATCTTAACCTTTCTGTGGATTATTTCTGACATTTACCATAAATCAAAGTGTGTGGCAAATTTGTTAGGGCTGGTGTATTCACAGTTTGAAAAGCACAAAGAACTTCTATTGATGCTTTTTGAGGAAACTGAGCACAGAATCTTGCTTATGTTTTAGCTCTGAATGAGAGGTAATGTGGTTTGCTAAGAAAAAGAGGTTTGCTACTGCAATATCAATGTTCAGAGATAAAAAAAGTGTGTGTGGGGGGGGAGAAAATACATTAGTGAAACTTCCAAAAACCCGTGAGCCTCATCTAAAAAAGAATCGTATCACAGCAGGGGATTGTGGAAGAGAGAATAAAAAGAACTGGAAAGAGATGTTTCCACCCCTGAATCCTCCTGTTTAATGATTTGGTTTATCAGTTTGAAGTCTCTGTTAAGAATGATGTAGGAGGTTGCTGCATGTGGTATGACAATAGTCTACCTGCCCATATGCCAATTAAGTGAGCATGGGCACTATATTCATGGAGAATAAACAGCCCAATTTATTCCAGTTCTTTTTCCCATTAAGAAATCTAGCATTCTTTTTAAGAAGATCAATGCTCCTGCAGATAGATAGGTGTAGACGGAGAGCCAGAAGGTCACCCAGGCCATTTCACAGCACAGAGGCAGGATGTCTATATGAAAACATTGCCGATACATTAACCCATATCAACCTGATCTTAGTTTGGCTAAATGCAGAGAGAGAAAAGCAATAGCTAAGGCCGCTTTCCCCAGTCTAGCTTTAAATAACTTTAGCTGACTGTGGTAGATCTGTTTATAATTCCCACCCACAAACCTTTTGAATAGAGGTTATAAATGCCATGGAGCCTGCAGCAAAACATTGCATTCTAAGGTCACATCCACACCGTACATTTAAAACACTATGGTACCACTTTAAAATCCCCAAAGAATTACGGGAGCTGTCATTTGTTAAGGGTGCTGAGCATAGCCCCTCACAGGGCTACAATTCCCAGAGCCGTTTAGTAGTCAATCCCTCTTCACGGGGAACTCTGGGAATAGTCACTCTGGAATGGGTCACCAAACAACTCTTAGCACCCTTAACAAATGACAACTCCCAGAATTCTTTGAGAGAAGCCATGACTGGAGTGGTGTTTTAAATGTGGGCTGTGAATGTGGCCTAAAAGTCACCTCCAAATAGGAGAGATCTTGCTCAGGTTTCCAGCCAGCTCTGCTCTCCATCAGAATTTACAAACTGTAAGGGGTTGGATCAGGGCATTGCATGCCTCCCCCACCGACAGCTTTGTTTTCCTTCTTCCGGCAGCCACTGAGCATGCTCAGTCCTCATTAAATTGATTGGGGACTGTTGCTTCTTCACTTTTGTTTTTAAATTATACTTCTCCAAGCCTCAGGGTCCCACCCTGTCGCAGCTTTCCGAAGAGACCCATTTGAGCTTTACTTGTTGGCACACACCTCCTGAGGTTGCTATTAGAGGGAGCGCTATTGCAACTGTTTAAAGTGACTTGCACTTAATGATTAAGCAAAACAGTTTTTTTAAAAAATCATTTGGAATGGGTGATGTAGCTAATCCCAGCCAATTATAGCAAGCATAAGTAGCCTTTTAAGTGAGAACTAAGCTACATCACAGTGGTGTTTGCTCTGAAAGACCCACATTCTGCATGTAAAAAACCCTACAGTCTGAGCAATTAGGCTGGAAGTGAGTCTCTCGCTTTAATAAGATACCTGCAGCAGTAATTACTAAATTCGTTCTTATCAGCCTTCTTGCACTGAGCACAGCGGGAGATGCACAAGAAGGCCTCAGGTGTTTTTCCAGGCCCTGCCATTCTGAATGCTGTCAGTAGGCGACACTTAGTAAGCTAATTCTTGCTATTTATCACTGTGCACCTCAAATGAAACTGAACACTTTGCTGCCTCAGCACACTGTTTGTTTGTAGTTGCTCCATCCACAACAAACTTAATGGCCTCCAGCCCACATTACTTTGGAAGAGTTGAAAGGCACTGGAAGGAAACAGAACATGCACAAAGCAGGGGAAAGGAAGAGAGATCTTCATAGTCCCTTTAACTATCTAAACTGTCCTCTAGAATATAACGTGCACATGCACACAGGGCCAGCTCTTGCATTAGTCAGAGTGAGGTGGCTGACTCAGGCAGAGGATTATGGTTGTGTGAAGGGGAGCAGTGATGGGCAGTGGATGCTCACAAAGCCTCTCCTGTAGCTCTGAAGCAGCAGATGATGCTCTCCCATCAATAGTATGGAAGTAAGATAAAAATTATATACATAGAATCATACCCAATATATATATACCAACCTATCTTTATCAAATATTTGGCCCAGATCAGGTGACACAAATGTTGATAAAGGAAGATTTATGGATAATAATACTGGACTACTTCCTTACATATTCCTTACATGCATTAGGTAGGCATGTAGGAAAGGAGGAATATTTCCTCTGATAAATTCTTCTTGAATGTTTCGACAGAGTAGGAGTCTCCAGATTTTCCTCAGATTTCACTATCAGCAAGACTAAGTAGGGATTCCCCCCCCCCACCCCATCTTGCAGGTTTTGACATTTCTTTTATTTCCCTTACCTAAACGATCTTCGATTCTGACACACGTCCTCACCAAAATTCCTGAGTATACTCAGTAGTCATGGGTTGAGTGGAGTGGTATTATGGAGAAAGAACAAGAAGCAGAAAGAGTAAGAAAAAATTGATAGTTCTCGTAATGGAGGACTGTCAATGGGTGCCCTAGCGAAGTGGGTGAGTAGTGAAGTGGTCATGTTTGTGTATGACAGAAAAAAACAGGCAACAAAGAGCTCCAAAGGAATTTCTTCAAATTTGGGAAATATTAAAATGCCAAATAAGCTTCAAAGTAAGCAAGTGTAAAGTTGCACACAATGGTCAGGGAGTGCAATGATCTTCGGGCCCCACCACAGTCTTGTTCCTTGGCCTCCTTGGGTGCCTTTTCCTGGCTGCACTGTGCCCTGGAACCGAAATGTGTGTCTACAAACCTCTGACCTTTTAAGTGGCTGAAATGTAGCCTATTGTTCATAGATGAGTATTACATCTGTTGCTTTATCCATTTTTGCCTATGGTCCTCTCCTCCCCTGGAATGCACCCCATAGAAAGTTTATCACCAGGGAACATAGTCCTTGGGCTTCAAGGAAGAGTACTCCATCCCTGCTATATGCTATGGAAACACAATGGAGAGTGCAAGTCCCTTTACCTAACCTTAAGCAGCATTTTGAATACCAGCCAGAAAAAAAATGCATAGCTGCCAAGTCTTTCGCTGAAAAATGCGGGATCAGCAGCGGTGCAGCACCGGAAGTCACCTCTATGCATGTCCGGACATGCGTAGAAGCGACTTCCGGTGCTGCGCTACCCATGTCTGGGCACCGGAAATCGGGCGGTGCCAGGACCCAAAATGGAGCCTCCTTGGCAGGTAGGAAATCTGGGGGATTTACGGGATTTTTTCAAATCCGAGCTGCCAGCGGGAAACGGTTTAAAATACGGGGGTTTCCCACGAAAAACGGGAGACTTGGCAGCTATGAAAATGGTTCACCCCATGTGTCTCATTATTGCAAACACCTCGATCTTAATTATTTTACACACACATACAAGACACCTCGTATTAATCCATTCAGTCACAAAGCTCAGGGGAGGAAATGCAGAGAGGAAGGAAACAGCCTTCGTGTGTTTGTGCAAAGCACTTCTAACTGCACTTATAGCTCAAGCATTGTCTCCTTTACAGTTGTGATATGCTGATCAGCACTTCAGCATCTCTTTGAGATGGAAAGATAGCCTCTTGAGTTCGAGTTCAGCTTCAATCAAAGCTCTAGCTCCCCCCTTAAAAGAAAAAAAAACCCCTCCCTTCCTCTTCCTGCTGACCACTTATCATTATTTACAATGATCTCCTACAGGAAATGATAATTTTCATGCCATTTTGGAGGTAGAGGTTTGATGTTAAGCTTCTAAATCTGGAGATGACAATTCCCCTTCCCTGTCCCACTCTATATTCCTTGAAAGCCCATAATTATGCTGTTGCCCTTTACTCTTTACAGCTGCCCATAACTGAAGGGCACATTAAAAAAAAAAAAGTTTCCAAGCTGACTTATGATTTACTTATGGGCTGTCAGAAAGGCAGTCTGATTGCCATCAACTGCACACTAAAGGCCCCATTCATCAATGACTCATATGACATTTCAGTCAGAGCTGGCGTGTAATTTTCTCAGAGGGGTCCTGTAATATGCCTCTTTGGAGCAAGCTACAAGCCTTATTCATCAGACTGGTTTACTAGCAGAAAGAGGGATCTTCTTTTGGCCTGGCACATGAAATAAATAGATAGTTAATAGAATCAAGAGGAATGGATTCACAATTTGCTTAAATTCACAAATTCTGATTGGGGGGTGGGTTGGGAACGCAGGGCAGGGCTAGAGAAAGACAGCAATGAACCATAAAGGAGGGGTAGCAAATAAGGTGCCAGCTGGAAATTATGGACTGAAACGCCCAGCAGCCCCAGCCAATAATGGCCAATGGACAGGTATGGTGGAAATTGTAGGTCAGCAACCTCTGGAGACTACCATGCTGACATTAAATCAACTTCTGTTTTCAACTGTGGTTGGCCCTGGCAGCGGTACCAGAGGTACCCAGGTTTGCACTCATGTGAAATGAAGAAGCTACATACGGAAATGGGCAGAAGAGCAATCCGCGAAGTTGCTTTTCCCAACTGTGTCCGATATGCCATGGCCCAACCTGAATATAAAAGCAAACATTTTGCAGCCTACAGCAACACCTTACTCCCTGCTACATATGTATGGATTGCACACAATTCAAGCACAAAGATTATGTGAAAATTATGCCGCTGCGTTTTACTCAAAGCTTTACCACACTTAAAAAAAGAAAAAATCTGGTAAAATAAACTATCCTGACTGTTTTCTTTCTTGTTGACTGGCAAACCTAAACATGAAATATGGGCATAATACACTTGTTTAATGCAGAGTTCTTCAGGATGTAGTTAGACTTCCATCACCCCTGGTCAGCGTTGCCAATGTTCAGGGATGCGTGGCCTTGGTCGAAAAACATCTGGAGACCCAAGATTGTAGATGGCTGGTTTAATCTTGGCAGCATTCCTTCTGTATCCTTAAATCAACTGCTGCCCTCAGCTCTTACTGTGTTCTAGTGGAGCAAAAACAGAGTACTTTGGCCCACTGTGTAAAGACAGTGGGAGTCTCAAACTAGGGACTATGGCATACCTGCCAAGTCTCCCACTGCAAAATGTGGAATCAGCAGCAGTGCGGCACTGGAAGTTGCACGGGCATGCATAGAAGCAACTTACGGTGCCACTCTGCCCAATTTCCGGTGCCCACACATGGTCAGAGCAGTACCCAAAATGGAGGCTATGTGGCAGGTAGGAAATCCGGGGGGGGGGGTTTCCGGGATTTTTCTCCATTAAAATCCGGGGGTTTCCCACGAAAAAATGGGATACTTGGCAGCTAAGGACTATGGCAGGAAAACCCAAGTACCTTATCTACATAGGAAACTGCCTTGGGCTGAGTTAGACCAATGGTCCATCTACCTCAGTATGGTCTACTGACTCAAAGCAACTTTCCAGGTTTTCCCAGCCAGACATTGAAAAGGCTGGGGATTGAACATGGACACTTTTGCATGTTATGCTCTGCCAGTGGGCTACAGCCCTTTCACTTACTCTTTGCCACACCAGAGCCATACAATGTGGAAGCTGCCCAGCTCTCTGCAGTACCACCAATACAGTGGTAAAGGTTGTATGATGCAGCTACCAGTACAGAAGGGATGTGGTGATACAAGGGACAAATAGGATTCCACCTGGTTCTACAAAGCTGCTGATTCTGGCCTGACTGCTGGCTGACACACCTTGGACAGTCTGCCTCCAGACAACCAGCTGACATGATGTACTAAGTTTGTCAGATGTACAGATTTGACCATAGCAGGAGTCAAAGGGCAGCATAAGGTACATGTTCTTAACAATCTAACAACACAACACTTTCTGCATCTGAACACAGGATGCATCTGCTAAGTCGAGCCAATTTCTGACAGGAAAAATGGGCAGAAAACACGGCATCATTAGACTTCCTGGCAAAATGTAACTTTGCTGATAGGTTCTTGGACAAGAACAGTTTATAAGATGAAGCCTTCAATTTTTAAACAGCAAGTGATTCCAGAAATGATCACCTCACAAAGAATAGTTTATTTCATTTGGCATAAAAAAGAGAGGATAGCTAGCAAAGATGCACTATATCAAGCTCCTCTTACCCTCAAGCCCCAAGAGATCACAATTTGATGAATTAGCAATGAGGCAGGTTATGTTTTCTGAGTATTGGGAATCAATCTAATGAGGAATCCCTTTAGATAAATTGAGATTTATCTACCTCAATGAAATATTGATTAAGAGATGTACATCTGTATGTATCTTATCCCTACCAGTTCAACAGAGCAATCTGAAAAGCATTTTATTGGAAGCAAATCTCCTTCAAGGAAGTGCCTTTGGGGATGCAACTGAGTCTTACTTAATTTCTTTATACACACACACACACACACACACACACACACACTTTACATCAATATTTACATGCATCTCATTAAATCTGAAATGCACACAAATGTGCATATGTCTAATAAGAATGCTTATATGACCTAATAATATGAGCAGGAGCCAACCAGGAGAATCTTTAGGTATTTTTCAGGGTCTTATAACCCAAACCCATTCCATGGTTTGGTCATTTAGGGTGGAACAGTAAGCCATACTAGGAGATGGCTGGAACACAACTGAAGGAAAACTCCTACTAAATGCAAGTGAACACTTTTATATGCTCATTCTCGAGCCTATTTGGTGGCAGTGAAGGAGGTAGAGAAAAGTTCCCCTCTCCCTCCATCCTCTTTATGCCACACAGTAGTGATTTTTGGGGGGATTGTTCTGGACCTATTACATGCTGGCTCATATGAAGCATTGGAGCCATCAAAGGCCCACTGTGATACATTTGTGAACCTTTTTGTGGATAAAATATATTTCGTTTACTGGAACCTGGGCTTTATCACCACAGCAGGTAAACCACAGAGGTATCCAGAACATTGGCTTGCTCAGTATGGTTAGACAAGTTTCAGTTGAGCTGATACAGTTCAAGGACATAGACAGGGTGCCTGGGTGACTACTTGTGTACTAGATACTTGCTCTTCATATCTTTTAACAATTGGCAGGACACAGACATCTGGTTGCCCAGAGATTATCAATACTAAAGGGTGGTGGTAAGAGTGCTCTTTGAGGGTGGGGGACACCACCGTGGACCTGGAAGACCTTAATAATTATATGCTGGTGACAAATATCCCCTTCCTGCACAAGTTCCTTGAGTGGGTGGTTGCTAACCAGACTCCGGTACTCTGGAATGAAACTGATTTTCTGGGTTGATTTCAGTCATGGTCGTGTTCCAGCTTTGGCACAGAAACCAGCTTGGTTGTCCTGTTTGATTACCTTTGTCAGGAGAGACAATATTGTGACTGGTAGATTCTCCTGGATCTCTAAGTGGCTATTAATACTATTGACTAGGACAAACTTCTGGAGATACTTTTTGAGTTGGGAGTGGGAGGTATTGCTTCTACTTGTTGGGATGACTCCCCATGGGGGAGGGGCATTGTTTTATCCCATGGACTCTCCAATGTGGGGTTTTGCAGGGTTTGGGCTTGTTTCCCCATGTATTTATATGAAATTTTCAAGTGGGGTCATCTGGAGTTTTGGAGAGCACTGTCATCAGTATGCTGGGGACACACATCTTTTTATTTTTCAATGAATTCTATTATTCTGTTCCACCCTCTTCAGGTGAGGTGGTAAATGTGATGAACTAGTACTTCATCGTGGTAATGAATTGAATGAGGGCCAACAAACTGAAACTCAATCGAGACAAGGCAGAAATACTCCTAGTGAGAGAATATTCTGATCAGAGGAGTGATGTTCAACCAGTTCTGGATGGATGTAAGAAGTGGTTCATATGTTCTATTGTGTTGTGTTGTGTTGTACTGTTTGTACACTTGTATTGTTAAACTATTGCTTGAAGCTAGTTTTGTTTTTGAACCTTATAACTGTTGTTACTGAGCATATTTTTTTAAAGATGTGGAGTTGCCGATGAGAAAAGCCCCCCCCTAGTCGGACGGAAGGAGTTCTGAATGCGTTCGGAGGATTTATGAGCTGTGACGCACTTTAAATTGGAGCAGCGACCTGAAGCTAAGTTCAGCTATAGGGCAAGGAGATCCATTAATTTACCAAGAGTCTATGGTTTGATGTTTGGGTCTCCTGCCTGGAAAAGCTGTAAATTCTATAATGATCGTAAATTTTCATGGCCATGAGAGGAAAGCGAAAGTGATTTGAGCTTTTTAAGATGGCGCTACTTCGAATTGCTTCAACGCAACAGGAGCTCCATTAAGAAGATTTATGGGGAGGCTGGACTGATTAACTCACACAGGAGAAAGAACATCTGTGAGACTTTGTTTGATATTTATATCAGCAGCTGGGAAACAATCGTGAAAGTAGAAAACATCTATGTGACTGTAAGGGGAAGATCTGGATTATTATGAACTTGAAGGACGATTTGAACTTTAGAAAAAAGACGGCAGTGGACAGTTGCGAGGAATTCCCAATTTCTTGAAGCATGGGAACCCAAATAAAAAATTCTTTAGATGATTTGGCATAACATTCGGTCTGATTGATATATATATGTGTATAATTTGAAATATTGAATGTGATATAATTGGTTTTAATTGGAAAATTAATAAAAATATTTTTTTAAAAAAAAAAAGAAGCTAGTTTTGTTTTTATTCTTTGCATATTTTATATTGCTTGCCTTTCTACTGCTTTGTATATTTTTATGTTGCTTGCTTTCCTGAAGATACCTAAGAAAATTAACACTTATTCTTAACAACATAGAACCTTCTCAAGAATGAGAAACTCAACTGAAAGCAAACCTGTGTGTCCTTTAAATACTCAGAAGTGGTGACCCCAGCACTTAATTTCTCATAGGGAATGCACAGAACATTATGTTCACATGCTCTTCAGTATATTTTGCAATTTGGCAAGTATAAACCATAAAGTGGGGATCAGCCATCTTGCTTGCTAGCAGATATTATACAACAGCCTCAATATTTCCATTTCAGGAGCTGCAAAGCTTAAAATACTGTATGTAGGATCTCTTTTTTTAAAAAAAAAATATATTTTTATTAATTTTCCAATTAAAACCAATTATATCACATTCATTATTTCAAATTATACACATATATATATCAATCAAACCGAATGTTATGCCAAATCATCTAGAGAATTTTTTTGGGGGGGTTCCCATGCTTCAAGAAATTGGGGATTCCTCGCAACCGTCCACTGCCGTCTTTTTTCTAAAGTTCAAATCGTCTCTCCAAGTTCATAATAATCCAGATCTTCCCCTTACAGTCACATAGATGTTTTCCACTTTCAACCGATTGTTTCCCAGCTGCTGAGATAAATATCAAACAAGGTTTCACAGATATTCTTTCTCCTGTGTGGGTTAATCAGTCCAGCCTCCCCATAAATCTTCTTAGTCTGGAGCTCCCTGTTGCGTCGAAGCAGCGCCATCTTAAAAAGCTCAAATCACTTTCGTTTTCTCTCATAGCCATGTAGATTAACGATCTTTATAAAATTTACAGCTTTTCCAGGCAGAAGACCCAAACATCAAACCATAAACTCTTGGTAAATTAATGGATCTCCTTGCCCTATAGCTGAACTTAGCTTCAGGTCGCTGCTCCAATTCAAAGTGCGTCACAGCTCATAAATCCTCCGAACGCGTCTAGGCACTCCTTCCGTCCGACTAGGGGGGGGGGGGCTTTTCTCATCGGCAACTCCACATCTTTAAAAAAATGCTCAGTAACAACAGTTTATAAAGTTCAACTCACACAGTCTTTTGCTTCTCTTTCACTCCAAACAAGCCAGGACATCGCGTCTGGGGAGGTACGAAGTAACTCATATGAAGAAAAATAAAAAAAAAACTCACTTCCCTTATCGCTCCGTCCCCATCAATCCTTCTTCCAGATGAAATACAGCCTTTGACTCCTCTCCCTCAGCAGCATAAATTTCTCAGCAGTAAACAGCGCTTCTTCCCCTCCTTCTGAAGTATGTCCATAGATTTAAGCCTAATTATCTTCTTTAACCATGGAAATCCCCGCCATGCAGATTAGCGTCCGGGAGTCCTGGCCCTCGTAAGTGCTTTTCAGCCCAAGCTCCCCCCACTCCATAAACAGTCGGAGTGGGTCTGGGGGCATCGCGGGCCAGCGGCCCCTCTCCGTAACCCCCGGAGAGGGTAGGGGGTTGCCATTTACTCCCCTAGCAACCGCCAAATTCCTTACGAAGGTCAGAGGGATGGAAAACAGGTCCACCATTCCTGCCGGCGGAAACCGGAACCCAAAATACTGTATGTAGGATCTCAATGACCCAAGTGAAAACAAACTCTCTGAATGAAACATGGCTCTTCTTTCTTTCTATTGAAAAGCAAATCTAAACACCAGCTGTACTTTTGGAGCATTACCACAAAATGAAAATTCCAGGAAAAACTCAAAGAATAGAAAAATGAATTTAGATCGGCTAGGTTCATTTCATGAAAGTCAGATTGGGACAGATTGTGCAGATTATATTGCTTTTTAAATAATAAACTGGGGCCTTGTAAAATGGTGATAGATGTATCACAATAGTATGTTGTAAGCAGTCTCCATGATAACCCCTTCCTTTCTTCCTTCCATATGTTTAAATATTGGCTACAAAACACCCATCCTCCGGGAAGGAAAAGTTGGTCTTAGACTTTATGGAACTCTCAAGAATATTCCCTTTTAATAGAGCAGTGTGGAGGAACTCATATAACTGCTCAGGTCCATGATCTTTTTTTGGAAAGGGAATGCTATCCTACATATTTTGCAGTGTAATATTTCCCACAAGAATATTTTGAGGTGAAACCTTTTGCCCCTAGCCCTACACACCAATGTGGTCCCAGAAGGTTGTTCATAAGGCATTGCAGCCCTCAGGCTGAAAAAGGTCCCTCATTTTGTGTCACGCTTGACCAGGCATTCCCAAACTGCGGCCCTCCAGATGTTTTGGCCTACAACTCCCATGATCCCTAGCTAACAGGACCGGTGGTCGGGGAAGATGGGGATTGTAGTCCAAAACATCTGGAGGGCCGAAGTTTGGGGCTGCCTGCATTTGACCATTGCCTGCACAACAACTGAATCTGCTACACAGCTATATTGTAACTCCTGGCTTTCACTTAGGTCCTTCCTAAGGTGTCATCACACTGTGAGTGTTCACATCTCTACTCCACATTCCAGCAACTGAAGTACCAATGGTGGACTTTCGTATTTCAATTTCAGCAGCGCACTGTGTGAGGTCAAAATTTGGTGCCCTCCCCACCTGCAGTGTCCTTTAGGCTCAGCACCCACTGTGGCAGAACCAGTCATGCCCTAAATCTGCCTCTGGAAGGACCCAGCATGGAAACTCACAATGGTATAGTTTCAGTCTGCTTGTGAACAATGGTAAAAAAAGAAAAGAAAAAGTGGTGAGTTGTCATAAGCAAATTGCTTTCCTGGCTTTCATTGGTGCCTGTTAAAGTGTCTTCATGTTCTAATAACATTCATGAACTGTGATACTGGAGAATGTTTCAGAAATGCAAACAACGTTAGAAACAAAATAAAAAAAAATCCTTCCAGTAGCACCTTAGAGACCAACTAAGTTTGTCATTGGTATGAACTTTCGTGTGCATGCACACTTCTTCAGATTCTTCAAATACACTTCTTTAGTGTGCATGCACATGAAAGCTCACACCGATGACAAACTTAGTTGGTCTCTAAGCTGCTTCTTGGGAGAAAAGCAATGACAAACCTAGACAGCATCCTAAAAAGCAGAGACATCACCTTGCCGACAAAGGTCCGTATAGTTAAAGCTATGGTTTTCCCAGTAGCGATGTATGGAAGTGAGAGCTGGACCATAAAGAAGGCTGATCGCCGAAGAATTGATGCTTTTGAATTATGGTGCTGGAGGAGACTCTTGAGAGTCCCATGGACTGCAAGAAGATCAAACCTACCCATTCTTAAGGAAATCAGCCCTGAGTGCTCCCTGGAAGGACAGATCGTGAAGCTGAGGCTCCAATACTTTGGCCACCTCATGAGAAGAGAAGAATCCTTGGGAAAGACCCTGATGTTGGGAAAGACTGAGGGCACAAGGAGAAGGGGACGACAGAGGACGAGATGGTTGGACAGTGTTCTCGAAGCTACAAACATGAGTTTGACCAAACTGCGGGAGGCAGTGGAAGACAGGAGTGCCTGGCGTGCTCTGGTCCATGGGGTCACGAAGAGTCGGACACAACTAAACGACTAAACAAAGGGGCTACTGGAAGGAATTTTAAAATTTTGTTTTGACTACGGCAGACCACCACGGCTACCTACAGGTACCTGCAACTTTAGAAATGTAAAAGTGACTTTGGGTTGCCATCTTTACATCTAGTGACCTAAACGTCTCTCTGCAGAACAGTCAATGTTGTTTGTTTGTGTGGTTGTCTGTTTAATTAAACCACAACAAAAGGCCTTTTTTTAATGAAAGTTTGGAAAGAATTCATTTGACCTTAAATTCTAATTCAGACTAAATGAGTTTACTGGGGAGATATTTTTTCTAAAAAAGAAGAAGAAACTCAGAATAGATAAAAATGTGCAGGACCAGGTGTCAATATTCATGAGCAGATCCAAAATATTAAGAATCTGTCCTGGGACTCTTAGATAAGCTTCAGTAAGTGCAGGAGTGTTAGATTTTTGCCAATACCTATTGAAGTCTTAGTCTTTTCCCATCGTGATTAAATTTGTGTAACCCCGAAGGCTTGGCAGCAAAATATTATGCAAATAATAACCTACTCAGTAAGAAGCCTTTGGAGAGAAATTTTTATAAGTCCCTTTTAAAAGAATGCATGCAGGTGAAATTCAAAGTCATTATGATGTCAATGAGAACTCCACAGATGCAGACTTCTGAACTAAAATTATTTTCAGGTCCTTTTATGTAGGGAGGCTGGAAAAGCCAGCTGACGTTTTTTTTTTTAAAAAAAAATCAGTATGCTCACCTTTCTTATTAGAGCTATACTCAATGATTTTAGGAAGTGCAAAAAAAAACATAAAGTTGCACCAAAACCAGATCTGACTTAAACATATTATTTGGGAGGCTACCAAAATAGGTGGATGGAAAGGGAGATTATAGCAAGAGAGCCCATAGTTTAGGCAGAGAACATGAGTTTTGCATTCATTAGGTCTAGGATTCAGCATCTCAGTAAAAGGTCTGGGAAAATGTTCACCAGAGGCGCTGAAGAACTGTTATTAGAAAAGAAAATACTGGGCTTGATGGACCAATGACTTGTTAAATAAAGGGGAAATCACCAAGAAATGTTGAGCAAGTTACATTGTACCAAGGCATTTAAATAAATTCTCACCCTTTTGAAATTATAAACCAGGCTACAACAGCACAATCATGGAAAAACATAACCTAAAAGCACTGAAAGTGGTTTGGATGCTCCAAATAGACCTATTGAAATCACTGGGACTTAATAGTCATGAGTCCCACTGATTCTAATGGCTTTACTTTCAGCATTATTAAGTCTGGATCCAATCCAGTATCTGTGGGAAAGAGAAGTGTTGTTATTTTTATTACTTATTATATTTCTATACCACTCTTCCTTCAAAGATCAGAGTTTTACAATATGAAGACACAAAAATGCATAAAGCAATGACAAAACAAACACAGAGAATTTCCCCACCCCCATTTAAAAGGCTACAGCACTGAGGTGACACATGAGGGCTTGAGAATTCTGCCTAGAACCAGACTTGTGATGGCTGTTTCAGTCATGCAAAGCAACACTTGAGGCCACAGTCATTCAACGATGGGCACATAGAAACTCATCCTCAGTGGCTTAATTCAGTGGTTTTCAAACTATGAGGTGATGTGCTCCTTCACTGAAGGGGGAAACACAGCATATGAGGGAAAGAGAAGACATTTGCTTCCCCACCAGATAAGACAAAGGTGTATTGACCACCTCAAAAGTTCCCCACAGACCCACATTGGATCCAACCTAGTTTAATAAAACCGGCTTTGTTTCAATGTTGTTTCTCTCTGTATTGTTTCAAGAGGAGTCAGAGTTGTTGTACCCTACTCCACTTAAGGCCACAACCTATTGCTCCTTTTATGAAGCTGTCACTCTTACAAGAAATTCTACATGTTCCACTCATGAATATATAGCGCTAGTTTTCAACACTGGATTGATTACACAGAAGGTACAATCGATGAGGAGCTGGGGTGAACTTTAAAATCTTGAGAAACTTTTGCTTAACCTAAGGTACTCCATCTCAGCGACTGGTACATTGGTTCCCTAAAAATAGTTTGCAGCTCCTGCTTCTTTGAAAGTCATACTCAGAAACATCTGAGTCCTTTGAAAGAAACAGTGTTTGCACTAAAATCTATCAAGGTCATTAATCATAAAAGTGGTGCTCTTTCATCTGAGTGCCAACCAGTGGGATTAAACAGATTCACAGCTTGCTTAGTGTTCTAGACCAGCCTCAGAGCAGATCTGCTGTCAGCCTTTACTCACAAGGCAGCAACTTGAGTAATGAGAACTTAACCCGCCTGCTGGGGCAAATACAATGAAGCAGTGACTAATTAGCATATGCAAATATTGTATACATTGAGCCAATTTACTTAAACATTCTCTCTTCCGCATACAAAATCAGAGCTCCCCCTTATACAAATTTGAAGATTATATTCTGTGTAATTAGCTCTTAATTTTTAAGGATAAATGCCAATCATAATTTGCCTTTGCAAATGGGATTAATTAGCGCAAGTAATAACATATGCAAGCACAGATAAACTGCGAATCCTGCTTGCTCCAGTAATAGGCAGGATGAAGTCAATGTCACCTCTTTCATTACAGTTTCCCATAAAATAAATGAAAAACATGGACTAGAACATTGTTTCAAAAAGCTGATCCTGTAACAAGCAATGCAGAATCCTCTGTCTTAGATCTAAGCAACGTCAGGAGATGTTGGGGAGGGCAGGGGTCATATAAAAAGAGGTTGGGGTCTCCTCCTATATTTTTATAATCCAGTGACACATGTGCATTTGGAGGTTTCTACAAACTGGAGCAATTCAGTGCCATGAATTGCTCCAGTTATAATTGAACAGAAAGTCAACACACACTTTATTTTTCATATTCAACTTGCAAACCCAGTACAAAATTGTCTGTGACTGAGCCATGATTCTCCATTAGTTCATTTTCACCAGTTCATTATTGTAAAGCATTTCCATTTAGGTGTGTTTCAGCCTGGTAAAGTTTCACCTTTTTTCCATCGAAGTCCAGGACAGAAATCACTGCTTAACTGAGCTGCTGGAAAACCCAAAAGCAGGGCAAGGGGAATATTTATTAGATCAAACATTTTCCCATCAAATATGCACATTTTTATTATGCAGTGATATGTTTCATCACACTCCATACCTGTGTAAGCTGCTATTGCAGATACAACCCAGTCTCATCTGTATTTACTCAAAAGTAAGAAGTCCCACCACATTGAATATGTATTCCCAACTGATCAGAGGATTGCAGTTTTAGTCTTTCTCACTTGCACCTCTCTCTCTTGTTTTAAAACCTACATGCACACACCAGCATTTACCATCTTGGACAACTGCCTGGCTTCCAGAAGGGAAGCCAGGCATTTAACTAGCAAAGGCTTGTTTTATAAAGCCAAGTAGGGCCATTGGCATCAGATCCCAACAAGGTTTCCAGAAATATATATTTCCAAAAGTTTATAGGTAAATTCCAGAGCCTGGCATCTGGGCTTTCCAGCTGCCAAATTAAGTTCTGTCTGATGCCACAGCTGTTGACTATTTCTCTAGGAAGGAAAGAAGAAGATAAATTAGCGAGGGACATGTCAGCTATAGTAGGAGAAAGTGTTGAGATATTCAATTATGATCATTTCTGTGTCTAATTGCTTATGCATGTGCCAGGGCCTGCTGTGCTGGTAACGCAGTTTCGCTGGCTCACTATGTGTGTGCATGAAATCTGCCATCAACACAGAAGGACAGGTACTCTGTGTTTATTGGAATATGACAGAAACAAATGCCAATGCAGTTTTCTTCTACATGTTTTTGGAGTAAAAACACAGAATGTAAACACTTCTGCAATGACTTTGCATGAACCAATGTGTTTATTTATTTATTAGCTACACTATAAATATTGTTCTATTTACATTCAGCAACCACTGTTTTATGTACTTACTAGTGTAATTCAACCCGTTGAGTAAACAGGCGCTAGAACATCCCGGGGTTTGGAGAAGCGCTTGCGCAGCACTTCTCCGAACCCCGGGACCTGTCCTTCCTGTCGGCGGCAGGGGGACAGGTACGAAGGAGGAGAAAGCAGCCCTTTCTCCTCCTTCCTTCCTCTCCCCCAGCCGCCGACAGGAAGGAGACATCCCGGGGTTCGGAGAAGCGCTGCGCAAGCGCTTCTCCAAACCCCAGGATGTTCTAGCGCCCGTTTACTCAAGCGCTGCGCAAGCGGTGGTTGGAGGAAGCAGAGGGGGGGAGCGCACGCGCGTGCAGTCTCTTCGTCCAGTCCGTGTCCGTGGGGCACATGCGCAGTAGCACGGACACAGAGACACAGGGAATCTGGACGCAGAGACACTTACACATTATTATGTACTTATGCGTCTGGTCCTAATTACTTACAGAGTACAGTATTAAAAACTCAGTAAAGAAAGCCAGAAGGTCGGCAGTTCGAATCCCCGCAACGGGGTGAGCTCCCGTTGCTCGGTCCCAGCTCCTGCTAACCTAGCAGTTCGAAAGTGCAAGTAGATAAATAGGTACCATTACAGCAGGAAGGTAAATGGCGTTTCCGTGTGCTGCTCTGGTTCGCCACATGACCTGGAAGCTGTACACCGGCTATGAGCGCCGCAACCCCAGAGTCGGTCACGAATGGACCTAATGGTCAGGGGTCCCTTTACCTTTAAAGAAAGCCAGTGTGCTTACTCCGTAGCCACACAATAAGAATTATCTGGAAACGAGTGGGGCCTGCAACAAAACGTTGCAGTATATTGTCATGACCTAACAGTTATTCAATGTTCCAGCAAGCCAGCCATGTTCTCCTCTACATACTTTCATCTTGTCCCTCTCCAGTTTTCCAATATTCTTCACCAATTAATACTTAGCATTCTGTGACAACCAAGCATTTTCAGTTCTCCTTGGGCTGCTTTTTGTTTTTGAGGGGGAATGCCCCCTAAGAGGGCGCGCGCACACACACACGCTTTTGCAAACCACAGAGCTCCCTTGCTGATGCCTCCCTCTTATTTCTTGTTCTGGCTTCAGTCATGCTGGCATTCCCCACCTGAGTTTGCTAATAGAAGGAGTGATGCTATTAAAACTATACAGTAGAGTGGCACACACATCCTAACCTGTGGCTCTCTGGTGATCTTTTGTCTCACACCAGATAACCCCAAGAACTACTAGTAAAATGAGGAAACACTGCAGGATGGGAACAAGAATCCTGATTACTGACCTATGTCTGGAGTAAGTTATATAACTTTTGGTGGAAAAATAGCCCTATGATTATTATACTCCCAACTTCCATCAACTTCTCTGGATTGAGAAACTTCTTAAACATGGAGTTTAAAACTACACCTACAAATTAAAATTGACCAATGCACTGTTAATCAGATGTAACATTTAGCTTTGTTTAGAATAAACCCAAAATCAATATTGTGCTTGAACTGTGTCATTGCACTGCTGGGATTTTTATAGCAACAGTAAAACACACACAGACACACAACTGTTTGCTAGAATGTGGAAGTCGGGTACAAACCAGAACTTCATGGAAGACTTTCTTTTCTGCTGCTTCTGCGACTTCAAAGCATAGAGGCAAAACCAATCAATGTGCAATGTTGGAGTCCATAACTGAACAAGACAACTGTGCCATGGTGGGATATAAACTATATCTTTCTCTTGCAATAACTATTGACTTGCTGGCTTTGAGTGCATTGGAATGACACTCTTTTATTCTGATGGCTAAGGAGATCTGAGAGAGGTCAGCATGCTTGTTCTGGCAAGGGATGAGGAATGAACAGAAAGCTAACACAGAGTTTTAGAACTCTTTACTGCTCTGGGTAACTTTCAAGGCCTACCAATTGCAGAAGTTAGTTTTTTTGTTTTTTGTTTTTACAAAAATGTATTGGTTGGATTCTGTCATGCAAGAACTTCTATGCACATCTATATAAGATACTTGTCCAAAGCTGTTTCAGATGGCTATTTGAGATTGCGACTGCCAAACACTGGTGAATTTATAGGAGAGAGGCTGGAGCTTTTAGGTACAGTCCATGATTTATATGTGTTCATTCCCTGGTTTCATCCACCTTAAAGCAGCATGGAATAAGAATGTCAGGAGAGCCTTGCTGGATTTAGCCAAAGGTCCACCTGCACACCTTAAAATAGATGGATTAAACCAGCCACCTTGTTCAATGGAATTGTACAGAACAGTGCCCCCCACAGGCCTGTCTCTGCTACTGCAGGGGTTGTGCTGCATTGGCTTCTGGCGAGATCTCACAGGATCTCAGGGAACTCTCGTGAGATCTCATAAGAACTCCACAAGATATTGGCAGAAACCGCCACAGCCGTGTGACCCCAGTAAGAGAGCCTTTGGCATGGAAGCAGTGGTATGTGTGTGTGTGTGTGTGCACTTTCCTGTTTTGCCTCAAGGGGTGATACACAATGTCCTGTCTCTGTGTATGGGAAACCCCAGGCCGGACATGAGCACAGCATTCTTTACCAACTGGAATTCAGAACTTAGGCAGTACAACTAGGGAAAACTTCCACCAGTCAGAATAGATGCTGGTTGACTGACTTGGTACATGTAGCAGCATCATAACTTTATTTGGCACCAGTATAGCAACACTGTTCCTTGTGGAAAGAGAGATACTCCTGATATCATATTTTGCCTGGGTTTATATTTAAAGTTCATAGTAACCTTTCTGAAAAACTTTGAATCACTTGCCTAGGCTAATTATCCTGACAGACTGCAGGACAACTCCACAACCCAAACCCACCACATTGTTTATTCATTTTTACGCAAATACAAAAGTCTTGCATATCATTGGTGCACAGTGTACCCAGAAAACAAATATCAAATGAATCATAGCAAGCAAAAGATAAATGATTAATTAATAGAAAATAAATAAAATCACTCAGCTTAAAAAAATCAATAGAATTTGCAGTCTATGTATCACATACAAACAGTTACGAAGACAAAACATTAATGTTCAAAGGTTTTATTCCTCAGAAGAAATGTACACATACATCATAAAAATGATAAAGTGTGAGAAGGTTTTAGCTAGCACCAACATAAGGCTATGCACCTAGCATTAATATTAAGAGCATGTTTCCTTTCTTCAGGGGATTGAACATGTGAAAATAAAAGGAGACCACTAAATAACAAGAGAGAGTCTTATTTTGGAATCTAATTTCTTTCATCTATGAGGTCACATGCTTTAGCTCATACCTGTCTGATAGTGGCAGGCAAACGTCCTTTTCTGTCTATAGAAGGGATGCTCCAGGGCTACACTGTCAATAGCAGTCGTTTGGTATTCTTGCAAACAGGACAGTGTTATTACTGCATGTAGCCATATTTAATCTCAACATCTTTTGGTTACAAGATGCTCCCACCACAGCAATGAAGACACATATCAGTTTTCCCACATTGCACGCAACATTTAATACTGTATTTGCCTCTTCATTTCTCTGCAGTAGTTTGGAGGTCATGTATTCAGATTTTACCTCAGATTTGTGTGTTTGGCTTCTGAAAATTCTGCTGATTTTTTAGCCTAAAACTGGAACTCCAGATTTGTACCATTGCACAATCTCCAAATAGTACCCTAAATCCTCATCTCAAGCCAGGTTATATATGAGCTTTTACCTGGGGGTACTCCGATCAAACACAAGTTGGTGCAGCTTTGAACCCATATGAAACTGCCTTATATTGACCCATTTAGCTTGGGATCTTCCACAAAAGGGATGGGGAACCTGAGGCCTGGGGTTTAACTGCTGTCCTCCAAGTCACTCTGTTGACTTTAGAGACTCCTTCCAAGCACACCCCTTGCTGATCCTGTTCCACATCCTCCTCATATTTCAATATGGTTTTCTTTACAGCATTGGACTTTCCTTTCACTTACAGGCATATCAACAACTGAGCGACCTTTCGGCTTTGACCCAGCCGCTTCAGCAGCTCTGAATCTACTTGTACTTTTCTTCTGCTCTTCCTCAGTAGCATGTTGGACGCCTTCCGACCTGAGGGGCTCATCTTCCAGTATCATAACTTTTATATGCCTCTTGTCTTTGTCCATGGAATTTTTTTGGCAGGGATACTGGAATGGCTTGCCGGTTCCTGCTCCATCTATGACCTGTCCATCTTGGGTGGCCCTGCACAGCATAGCTCATAGCTTCTCTGAGTTGTTCAAGTCCCTTCACCACAACAAGGCAGTGATCCATGAAGGATGTAAATAGCTGCCACTAATTAAATACCACTGAGAGAACTTTCTGAAAATATCTGACATCAGCTTAAACATAATTCTTTCTAAACTTGACAATTCCGGTCATTGCTGAGTAAACATCTGTGAATCAGCCTTAAGTCTTTGTTCAATGACTTTACAGATTTGTCCCACAAGTTACAAACCGGGCACTGCATAATAAAGCTTTAAACTGCCATCTTCCTTTTTTGGATTTTATCTTCTGTATGATGTGGCATTTCCATGCAATGTTTTTGCAGATATTTGAGTGCAATATATTTTCCTTCCTCCAAAACAATGCATTATTGTCCCCAAATCCCTTTTATAATCAGTTACCTTCATGCTTCATCTTCCTGTTGTATCATTAATGTTAATGTTCTGTTTTGTTCTTAACAAGCAGGAACTTCCATTACCCCCAAAATGAATAAATGAATTCTAAAACCGCACTATATTAAAAATGTATATACAGAACACAGTCAGCATTCAGTCCTCATATATATTTCTATTAAGATAACTAGATAGATAGCAGCAGGTCAAGGATAAAAATCAAGATAATCTATCTAGCTTCCATTATTTGCATTATGTATGTCACAGAGTGTATGATGTATGCTAATGGCATAACACCCTTCTAAGCTCTTACAGTTTAAATATGCTTATAATCTAAGGTGCATTGAGAAGCATAAAGTACTGCCTAATTTACAAAAAATCCCTATCATATCCCCAATACAAATCCTGTTTTAAGTTCTGGCTCAACCTACTTTGCATCATAAAAGCATAGCTGCCAAGTTATCCCTTTTTTTAAGGGAAATTCCCTTATGCTGAATAGGCTTCCTCGCGAGAAAATGGAAAACTTGGCAGCTATGCATAAAAGGCAATACATCAGAGAATAAAATATTTTATTAACACTTCCTCAGGTTGGGAAATCAAAGATGACTGCAATATGGTAACTTGTGTTGGTCAATTTCAGTTGAAGTAACACTAGACTGGTCCTCCTAAGCCATATCGGAAGATTGCAGAGTGGAAAGTAAATAAATAAATAAATATGCTGGATTTGACTTCCAACAATTCAGGTCAAGTAGGAAAAGACAAACCTCTAACCCATCCTAGAGGATGACATATCCTTCCATCTATAGCAGAGATGGACTCCAACTCCCATCAGACTCAGCAAGCATGGACAATGGTCAGTGATGACAACTGTTCCATCTTTCATGCATAGATTCTTCAGCTAGGTCACATCCAAATTTTCAACTGCAAAACATCTGACCGTTTATTATTATGTTTTTTCATGCTCTCCTAAATGGTTGGGCAGAACGTCTGATCTACCCTGGAGAATATTCAGTGAAATTGTCCCTTCACTATCCTCAATTTCACTAACAACAATAATAACCCAAACATTTTCTAAAACAAACTGACCTTCTGTTACCTTCTCCATTGTGTACCACCATGCTTCATGCAACCCGTCCACACTTAAAATTTATCATGGCTTTGAACTTTCCTGCCTTATCATATATTTTAGGTCCCTTGGGCTTGCAGTTTATTACAGCAATTGTCTATTCGACTCTGAGTACGGACCATGCCATTTCTGTGTTCTTCAAGTAAACCTGACACAATAGCTCTAGAGATTTCCCTTGTGGGTTTCCATAGGCTAATCAGTGTAAGAATAGTATGCTGGACTAGATGGGCCATTGGTCTGATCCAGCAGGCTCTAATGATGTTGATACGTATTAGAAGTATTACATTTCCCTGGTCTTGTTTCGGTTTACATAGTTTTTGTGAAGGCCACAGTAATGTATATCCAGCTATGTTTTCCCCTTTTAAATAAACCACAAAAAACATAACTCATTAACTATGAAAATATTTTTTGAATGGCATTATAAATGCCTTTTCTTGTTGTCAGTGCAATGATTTCTTCACATGTGGAGTACAATTTGTGCTCATGGCGCTCTTTGCTGTTTTCAAATAAACAGTAAGAATCTATTTTATGGAGCTTTAAATATGCTATGATGCATCATAAACTCTTCACAGCCTTCAAGCCTAGATAGGCAGAGTAGCATTAATTAAAGTCATACATTTTCATTCTGGTGCTTAGATTAGATTTGGAGAAAGATAATATTAACCAACTGCATTATAATTTGGTGGTATCGTTATTTATCCTTACTCTCAGAAACCAAAAGCAGCAATACAAAAAATAATGTTTCACTCACCCGATGAAGTTCTCAGCGAAGTTAATCTTAGAGATTTTTTTTATTTAAAAAAACACAGGGAATGACAGTTCATAAATGAAAAGGTAATAATAGTGAAGACCAAAATAATTTATTTTAGACTTGTACTACCATAATAGATCTCTTCAAAGCCTTTCATTCATCTTGTTGTCTTTTTCTGGGTACTCACCTTTTCTGTATGTTCTCTCTGTAGTTCCAATTTCATTTTTCTTCCATTATTTCTTTAGATTTGACTCTAACATTCATATAATACAATGTTATTGACTAGATTTGCAGTGTCCTCAGATTTCAGATTAAGAGAAACACTTTAAAATCAAAAATGTAATTTGAACAGCAAACTATCTTTACAGTTCCAGAATGTAGATTTTTAAACTGCTCTGCCCAAAATCATAACCTGGTTTAAGAGTTTGAATCAAACTGCAGGGTTTCCAAAGTGGAGTTCATTCCAAGCTCTTTTATTTAATTTAAAAGATCCAGCTATAAGAATAAAACCACAAAAATCATTAATACAAGGCCTGGGAAAGTAATAATATTTTTTTTAAAAATGTCATCACCAACCAATGTTGGTAACAGATGGACTTCTCTGGGGAGGAAATTCCATAAAGGAGGAGACTTTTAGGATTATTTCAATGGCAGGTTGATATGGGAGCAGGCATTCCTTCAGTACTTTGGTCCTAAGACATGTAGGGTTTTAAAAGGAAACACAATCACTTTGAATTGTGTCTTTCCCAAACTTAATAATCTGTAAAAAAAGAGACATCTGTCTAAAGCTCTTGCTGAGATTCCAACTCTCTTCTAAGGCCATTCACTTTAAACAGAAATTATGGAACGTGTAGTTATTTAGCCTTCCTTGGAACTGTCTGGAATATTAGAGTTAAATAAAAGCTAACAAAAAACGCACTGCACTTCTCAAGAGACATAGAACCCTGCTGGATAAGCCAAAAGCCCATCAGGTCCATAATACTGTTCTCACTGCAGACAGCAGGAGCTGAGTGCATCTGAGCCATCAAATCAAGTTCCAGGCTTCCTTTGCCAAAAAAGAGGAAATAAAAAGAGGATAGAAGAGGACATGGAATAGAAGAAGAAGAAGAAGAAGAAGAAGAAGAAGAAGAAGAAGAAGAAGAAGAAGAAGAAGAAGAAGAAGAAGAAGAAGAAGAAGCTAATTTATATGTACAGATGCAAACTTAGAAATAATGACTATAATTTAAATCAAAATACAATACCTCTGTATTGTTACCAGATGAGTTCACACTCGATTCAGAGCAAAATATGCACCAAGAGGCTAAGTTTGATCAGGACTGAGTATACACTTCCAGAGTTAATGCTGAATTTACTTCTGGTAAATGAGCCACCATAGCCACCAGAGGGCTGTTGAAATTTGTGTCCTGGGCTTTTTATACTTGTCTACCCCTGGTCTATCTGAAACCAAAGGGGCACATTGGTTGCTAGATGTGAAATTCTTTTTAGCTCCTACCCTACTAAAAACCCCTTAGATCTCCAAGAGTGAATAGCAACAATCTAGAACAGCAAATAAAGTAGAGGTGGTTTTAGGGTAGCGTGACCAATGTGTGACCACGGTGGACACAACTTTGTAGTGGGTGCCACAAACAATGCTGTAGAAAGGAGCACAAATGGGGGCAGGGGGGGCCCTTATTTTTAGCGTCACACAGGGTGCCAGTGAAATATGAGAGCCCAAACTCCATCGCTGGAGAGGAAACATCTCTCTCCTCCCTTCAGCCACAATTTGAGGAAAATATGGGGAGGAAGGGAAGAAGGAAGGAAGGAAGGAAGGAAGGAAGGAAGGAAGGAAGGAAATTTCTGTTTCACTCATACTATTCCCTTTTCAACATAAACAAAGAGGATAAGAGTTCTCATCTACTAAAAGGCATGAATTGTCACCAAGAGCTTGTTTGCTTGTTTCCAGATGCAAGGAAAAATAAACAATAAACTGATACTTGTATTTTGAAACCTATTAATTGGTTTGGACTACAGTTGCTAGAATTTTTATTTATTATTTATTTAAAAATTTACTGTATAACCCACCATTCATCTGCGGGTACCAGAGTAGGGTACAAAACATAAAACAAGTGCACAAAAAGAAAAGAGCTATGAAACAATAAAACACATTATTGAAACAAATAGAAACAGCTCAATGAATTTCTTATTCTGTAAGTGAACCCAGCTCCCAGACCTTACTTCATCCCTCAGACTTTTTCTGAAGTTTAGAGTCTGATGTGTATGTGCATATGGGACAAATTGCCAACCTTGAATAATTTTCTGCTTCTGCTTATGTCTTCAGAAACTTCTGCATCCATAAATCTTAAAGTATACTTCTCACCTTCACCTCTACAGCCTTTCCGGCCACCAAACGAAATGTATTCTGATGTAATCCAAGTCACCCAGAGGCACTTTTAAACATATCATTTTATGAAGACAAATTGTTCCCAACACTGGCTCTCACCTTAAAAGGCTCCCCCCCTTCACTTTTGTCCCACTTTTGTTTGGGGTGTTCTGGAGATAACCACATATGTACATTTAAAGGACATTGAGTAGGATCTTGCCCCAGTCAAATCCTATTACATCATATTATTTTAACAGTCCCAAACTGAATGGAATATGTCATCAGTGCATGGTCATTTAAAAGTCTGCTATACAACCCTTTGCTTCAAAATTAACAAACCACAACCTCCACTTAAACACTCAAATAGAACAGAGAGGGGAAAGTTAATCAATATTTAATTTTATCAGTTGTTATTTCCTAGCTTAATTCACAGTTGGTTTTGCTCTTTTAAGCTCTAATGATCTGGGATCATATCTAGGGTATGTTAGGACATCTTCTTCCCGTATGTGTCTACCAATTCACTTTGGCCTTCCCCTGAGGGTCGACTTGGGGTCTTCTCCCTGCCTGTTATGCGGCTGGTGGCCTTGAATCACCAGAATGATAGAATTGTGGAGTAGGAAGTTATTCCAAAGGTCATCTCATCCAACCCCCTGTAATGCACATATCACACAAAGAATCACTGACAGATGGTCATTCAACTTCTGTTTAAAAACCTCCAATGCAGGAGAGTCTGTGACCTTCTGAAACACAGGGCCTTTATGGTAGTGATGCTTAGGTGATGGGATTCTCTTCTGGGATTTGGAGCTGAAGACAACCTATTGGCTTCGTTGCAATGCAGTGAATGAACCCTTGATTTTTATTGTTGCTGGCGACTTAGGTTTACAATTTTGCTTGAAGCCTCTGGCTGATATGTTAAAATAATACATTTTAAAGAATCAATAAAATAAATAAAATACTTACATAAGTGTAAGCATTAGCCCAGTGATTTCTTACTATCTGTGGTTTTTCAGCCATGAATTGAAGAGACCTGCACTTTTAAATGGCCAATAAACCCACCCATACACCTTCCCTACTTTCTTTTCTGTTTTTTTTTAACTTACTCATTTTTCTTTCTGCTTATTCTCTGTTTTAATTAATGCTTAAAACATTATTTCAATAGTGTTCCATATAGAATCATTACAAGCAATAAAGGGAAAAAAAAGAGTTCTTTTGTTCTAAGGAATGTTATATCCCAAGGCACTTTTTTACATTTTGTACATCTGAGTTTGAAAAAAAAAATATGTATTTTTTATTTTAAAAAAAATATTAAGGTGTCTTGTTATGTCAGTATTTCTCAAATGCACCATTATGAGAATACCACTGAAGCTGGAATATCACTAGCATCCATCAAGGTATTTAGACCATAAAATAGACTATCTCCTGAATTTAATGAAAAAAATGGAATGGAAAAATCTGAGTTATACCCTATGCATTTGTGTGAATCTGAAAAGGTTTAATGTGTATAAGTATGGAATTAAATACTGTATATCAGAATTGTTATGGGATTTCTGGTTAGTGTAGAAAATATACCATGTAAGCTCATTATCACAGTAAAGCTGCAATATTATATCCAGCTTTGCATTGTAATGACATCCACAATGTTAATATCTTTAGAGTAGGGTAGGTTTTTTTTTTTTAACCCACAGTATTTCAGTACTTGAAACTGATGTACTTACTTGAAAACATCCTGTACTGGTAACTGGCAGATGCAGCAAGATTTACACAGGTACTGTCCATATGACACAATGATGGCTATTATAGTCTATTCATCCTCCCTATTCACACATTATTTATGTTACATGTGCGGCTATCACATGGAGCAGTAAGAGAAATCAGCTGTCCTTGCTCCCCTGAACAGTGCAACCCCTAGCGGCTCCAGCAGGTGAACACATGTAGTTACTCCAAATAATCAGCACCTGTGTGATAAGCTACTGTTGCAGAGGGCCTCTCTGCTGACTACTGTTTGCAAGGTCAGCTGCTCACATATTGCATGCATCACTGATGTGGAGCAATGCATGAATTGCACCATAGTCTATCATTTCAGTCTCCTCGCCCCCATTGTATTACATCTACAGTATGTAATATCTGGATGCAAGCTTTTCTTCTCATGATCAATGGGTGCACTAGTAAAAGCAGAAGTCAATGACTTTTTTCCACTTATACCAGCAAACTGCTTTCCTTTCCCACATCAATAAAAGGGTGTGTGTGGGGGGGGGTGACTCTTCTTCCAGACTCTTTTCTGCCCACATCTAGTAGAGGCATGCAAAGATGGCAATGATGACAATGATACTGTCAACCATAACAAAGGAGAATGAAGTGGTGCTACAAGGCCCTTTACATTGAGTAAAAATAAATGCATATTTGGAGCTAGAAGAGCACTCCCAGGAGGGTATGTGTGGAAATAACATGTGCTGGCAGAAGCAACCCCATTCTGAGCCCTGCCAGTCTCTTGCCAGCCAGAGCAGGTGTGGGGGGTTCTGACTTGTGGGGGAGTGGCTGGAGAGGACACACAAAAATATGCAATCTGATGTATTCCCCTTTTCTCAGGGGCACTTAAGGAATCATAGAACCATAGAATCATAGAGTTGGAAGAGACCACAAGGGCCATCCAGTCCAGCGCCGTCTTAAGCGCCCCTCTCGCCATGGTGCGCCAGATCTCTCCGACGCCCTCCCGCCCCGTTTCCCAGCGCGGTGGATGGGCGGGCAGGCACAGCGCGATCTCTCCGGCGCCCTCCCGCCCCGTTTCCCAGCGCGGTGGGTGGGTGGGTGCGCCGCGCAGCTGCGCGGCAGACCGGCCGGCCAGCGGGCAGGCGCAGCTCATGGCGCCCTCCTGGCAGGCCGGAGCCATGGTGCCCTGCGCCACCCAGCCTATACGTAGGGCCGGCCCTGATCCAGTCCAACCCCCTGCCAAGCAGGAAACACCACCAAAGCATTCTTGACATATGGCTGTCAAACCTCTGCTCCAAAGAAGGAGTTCGGCAAATTCCACTGCCGAACAGCTCTTACTATCAGGAAGTTCTTCCTAATGTTTAGGTGGAATCTTCTTTCTTGTAGTTTGAATCAATTGCTCTGTGTCCGCTTCTCTGGAGCAGACAAGGAGAACAGGAGGGCTTTAGATTAAACAGATATAACCCCCCCCCCCAACAGGTCCCCTTTCACCTCCTGTCAGAGCACCAACAGCAGAGGAGGGGCCACTGTGGATGTTTCCTTGGCTATAGTGGGAATACTTCTTTGGCTAGACAGAATGTTCTTCCTCTCTGCCTGAGGAGTGGGAGTTCTGCAAAATTCTATGGCCCTCCCAGGGACCACAAGAGTGCAGCCTTTCTAGGCAAATAATAATTCATCAAACTATAAAACCTTTCCTGGAATGTACCACTGCAGACTGCTGGTGTGGGATTGTACAAACTTAATTCTCCTCCATAAAGTCATTCTTCTAGATCAGGAATAGTCAACAAGGTGCACTTGCAGTATAATTCCTTTCTTTCCTGATCCTGGACTCAGCCAACGGAGTATTCCTGATGTTCTTACCTGTAGTATGATGTGATGCAGTCATGTCATGTTTTATATCACTTCCGAGAAATCTGCATTGCCTTGGATTCTACATATGCAATCGTATGCATGTCTGCTTGAAAGCAAGCCCCATTGAGTTCATTGAAAGCCTGCCTTAGCTCATTGGAGGGTGTATTATCAGCTACGATAACAGATGCAATCAGAAGCAGATACCAGAAAAGAATTTCAGGGAAGAAAATGAGAACAGAGGAAGAGAATAAATTTGCAATATATAGTATAAGAATGGAAAATTTGTGGTCCTCCAAATATTATTCAATTGCAACTCCTATCAATTGACCTCAGCCAGCATCCCCAATGATCAGGGATAATGGGGGTTGTACCACATCAGGAGGGGCCACAGCTACCTTACTCCTGATATAGTAGTACAAGAGAAAGAGGTAAAATATTTGTAAATTGGATTAGGTTTGGCTATGCAAAGAAGGAGAAATGGGGGGGGTGAGAGAGTTCAAAATTGTGTTCCATATGCAAATAAATTCTTTACAAAATAATAGACTCAAGATGAGAATCAACAGCTAGCAGAGCAACAAAAGATGTAGAAGTAAGAATAAAAAGATAGAAGAAAAGACTGGTTGGTGTTTTATTGCACCTATGCTAAACTGTAAATATAAAACTAGATGATGTGATGTCTCCTGTAGTTACTTAATATTGCCTGGTTATAGTAAATTCTGGGGAGAGTGCTTCTCAACAGAGATCCATGTATTGGTCCATGTAAACCAAACCATCCTAATTTGCTAGTCCCAAACTTATCCATTGGATTACATTTCTCCAAATTTTGTGACTGTCTCAGTAAAAAACAAACAAAAAAGTGCACAAAATGTGAACTTTACAGGAAATGTGTACAATAACCTAACTGGCTTTTTATATTTTGTAAACTGCTTAGTAGCCTATTTTGGCATGAGAAGTCACAATAGACTCAGTGTGCCCCAAAACCGTTTCCTACCTAAAACAGGAACATTGGCCTTGAATGTTGCTCTTGGTAACCACCAAGGTGTACTACCGCTGACCCCAAAGGACAATACAACTGTACACAAGTTATGGAAGATAAAATTATACTTTATTTTGATTTTTCAAATGCCTGTAATAATTTATTGGTAATAACTTAATCAAATATTTGTTAATGCAAATGAGAATAGTGAAAAATGCTTGTTTTTATAATGAGCAAGGCATTTTGTCCCAGCAAACACCCAAAGGCAAAGGCAGAATCATCTTTATACAGGCAACAAAGTGAAACTAATTGTCTATGTGGTGCGTGTGTCCAATGATATGTTATTTTAATTAAATAATGTTGGTACCAATGAGATGCTGATTGGTTTGTAAACTGAACGTTCAGTACATGAAGAATTCCACAGGGCCTTTAAAAAAAGAAGAAGAAGAAAATATGATAAATGAAGTCTCAAAGATTAAGTTGCATGCATCACTGGTATTTGTGTTACAGGTGCCTTGTGCCCTAAAAAGTTGTATTAAAATATTTAAGCCAAAGCATAATAATGATTAAAACAAATATAACCATGCTTACTGTTATAATCAGTGAAATACTCCAATACATATATTTTAACTAAAACACTGCACATTTAGAGAAAGAATCTCAATGAAGAAGGATCCAGCATCTATACGAAGAATCAGATTAGGGGGGAATTGAGTACCAAAGACAAACAAGATGAACTGAGGAGAATTAACAAAATTATATTAGCTTTAACCAGAGTGGGGAACCTGCAACCCTCCAGGTACAATTCCCATTCTTCAATATGTAAATAAGAAGAGTGGCCTATCTTACAGGATTGTTGTAAGGATGTCAAAAATGTTTTGACATTGATTTAAGATATGACTATTGTTGTTTTATTGTGCAGTTAAGATTTTATTGGTTTTCCAATAATACAGATAAGACATCACTGGGCTTTTTTTCCACTAAAGATAACTCATGTTTTCACTGAAAGCCACATCTTGTACCTTAACCGCGTTTTTTAACTATTCTTTAAAAAATAAAACCACTGTTGACTAGCATTAGACACTGAGTAGAAGCACTGTGAGATTCTGATAAATAATCCACTTGGAATGACTGCATTTCATCCGAATGCAGCTCTGCTTCAAAGGTCAACAGAGAGAGCTACCTCTGTAAAGCAATAGCTTTAAAATACCTTTAAGTTTTTTTGGGGAAAATATTTTGTAATATGGTGAATGCAAAAAGGAAAACAAGGAAGAAGAATTAAAAATGTGCACATGCTCCCTTGCTCACCTGCAATCATATATTACACATAAAATCCAGAAATAATGCAGATGAATACATGGGCATGCAATTATGAACCCAATCAGTAAGTGCAAATTGTTCATGCATTGCTAATACGTTTTGAGATATGGACCATATTTTAGATGTTGCAAATACTATCATAATAAATATGGAAGACACAGAAGGAGAAAGCACCCACAACAGCAGAAGAGATGAACAATGGCAGGAACAGATGTTCTCCTATGTAAACATAATGGTATTTTTGGCAACAAACTGCCAGAGCCAGAATTTCTGTCAGGTGGCAAGGACAAGACACTCCATTCCTTTCCAGGAAGCCACAAGGGAGTGTTGTGCATCAATGCATTTAGCCCTAAATGCTGTCAACAAAGAGTTTACCACGAATGTGCTGTAGCAATATCCATAAGTGGAAGACAGAACTGCCCAGTGCATTGTGTAAAATAATTCACTAGCTTAAAGTGATTTATGCTTCAATGTCCAAAGCAATATCTATCCATATAAATATATTTATTTTGCCACTATGTCTGCTAGCTAAAAAACTAAAACAAACAAATAAACAAGAGGGTTGTAGAAAATGGGTGAAAAATGGGTGTGGAGGAGGGTAAATACAAAAAGTGGAATATACTGAGCAGTCTTCAAAATATTTTTACTGATTCCGCCCACCCCCCAATAGTTGTTTCTATTTTAGTTGTAAGTCGCCTTGAGTCTGGGGAAAAGTCAGTGGCTGTAAGCATGCAATAAACCATTTGAGAAGAGATCATAAAGTGGTTTCCATCACACCATGAAGAGCAGTTATTTTCAAATAGTGAGTTGGATCCATTCAGGCTTTCCAAATGCAGGTGTCTTCCACTTTTGGAATGGCTGCTTTACACCTCGTTGAAATGTCGCAAATGAAACCAACAATGTAGTTCATCTTGCCCAAGCATAGCCATGAGAGCTGCTCATGAGTGCAAGCTTTCACAGTTAGTAGCCAGCTGGTTTCCTTCTTGCCTTTGCATCTACCCCACTGCAACAACATGGTGATGATTATAGCTGCCATGTCAAACGAGTGACCCCTCCTCATACCACCATGTGCAGCTTATAATGTTTTGACTGGGTGCAACTCCCATCTTGGCACATGATGGTCATGCTTTAAAGTCTGCTTCTCAGTACCCACATCTCAGCATTGTTTTGTAAATTGCTGAAATGGATAAAGGCTGAAGATGGTGCATAATATGCTGCATGTTACAGCATAAAAGAATGAGACGTAATACAAATATAGTCCTCCAGATCACCAAAGGAAGAGAGAATAAGAGGAAGAATACAACTATCTGGAATGGAAAAAGTAATTATACAAGATGATCAGATTTTGAAAGAAGTGAAAGAATTAATGATGGCATTTCTAATAATTATTAAGGTGACCATTCTGGATTGAAAGTAATGCCAGCACCCAAGAGTCCGTATTCATCTGGAGCAAAATGTGTCATCATAGACAGATTTCTACCACTCAGCTATAGCACGATAACTGGACAGACAAAGATACATCAAGAAAGAATATTGCAACCAACAGTTGCAGTTGTGGAGGCCGCATAAGATGGAGCTGTGTCTATCTGTACTGTAGGAAAGTTGGGGACCAATGCAAATTGCACAAAGCTGGTGTTCAGCGATGAGGTACAGCAGAAGAAACCCTACACTCTGGTGTTCACTGTACTGGGATAAGTGATGAACAATTCAACAGAAGGCATGCTAATGCATGTTAATTAAAGCTCCACATCAAAAGTCACGTTTCTGTCCATTTGTTCTCTATAGGTTAGGCCACCTCTTGAGATATCACCACCAAACTCGGCACATGTTGTTGTTGTTTTTTTACAATATGTTGTTTTACCTCATTTTCTGGCCGAGGTCTCTTGACAACCTTTGCAACCTTTGAACACATTCATTTGAACCTATTTTAATTAATCCCCCTCTTTATCAGTATGCTATGTGCAGGCCAAATATCTAAATCCTGGGGCACAAATGAGCTTAGTAAATACAGAGGTGACCAAAATTGTAGTTCAAGGAAACCTGTTGAGAATAAGACATCAAAGTTCTCCATAATTCCAAAGTGAAGTCTTAACAAGAGGTGAACAAGTGATAGGCAAAACCAATTTTATGAAGCCACTTTACAAATGTTTTCAGAGCTTTCTGGAAAATCAAAACTGCACTGTACTGCATTCCATAGTAGTCAAATATTCAAGGAACCACAATTTAACAGAACAGCAATTTATAATGCAGGAAGAAATGCTGTGTTCCTACAGTAATTATAGCAACATAATTCCTTACTTAGGGTGGTACTCAATTAAGTTTAAATCAGAGTAGGGGCATAGGAAAGGGGGGGGCACTCCAGGTACCATCATGGAGGGGGGTGACAAATTATCAAGGAACAATTACTGCCCTACTAGGGCAGTTCATAAAAAAACTTTTTTTTTAATGCCTGCTCCAAATATCTTATCTTACTACACTAGGGATTATATAGCAACATATGAAATTTCATGCATATCAGTTAATATCTTGTCCCTCCTCCACAAAAAATAGCTGTTTATTTGGCCGTTTCCCTATGTTGTGAAGGCTGAAATTTCAACAAAGCACGTGCCTGTGCTAGACTTTTTTCGGGCACCTGCTAAAAGCATTCTTCTTTAGGCAAGCATACCTTGATGCTTAGGAAGTTGAAGTAATTTTAATCTTAATATTTTAGCTTTTGTATGTTTTAAAGTAGGATTGTTAATTTTTCTTGATTTTACTGCTGCGGTGTGTTTTTGTTTTGGTAAACCACTATGCAGTTTTTTTAAAAAAATAAATGTTATTAAATAAATAATAAATATAAATAAAAGAACACAACCCAAAACACAATCCATCCTGTAGATTTAAGTATCTGTCCATGGTCACCTAATTGTTATCAGAGGCTCAGAATCCACATTCCTTTGTAAGAAAATATGAAATAATGTAAAACCATTTTTTGCAGGCAAAAATAATTATATATCAATGTGTGTGTGGGGGGGGTGACAAGAAATTTTCCACATCGGGTACCACCTGACCTTCCTACGCCTCTGAATCAGAGTGGACCTATTAGAATTAATAGACATAACTTAGTCATGTTTGTTAATTTCAATGTGTCTACCCTGAGTAAAATTTAGTTGAATATCATCCTTTAAGTTCCCCTGCTAAAATTAAAGCCCTGAATTGGTGGAGTGTATTGGAGATATATTTACCAAAAAACCTAAATCTTAGCTGCATGACATTTGCGTTGTCAATCTGTTATCAATGCTTACTTCCCTTGCTTATGCTAGAAATGTGCTTTTTTATTTCTCCCCATTATCTGTTCACTTTCTTTTCTCCAAGGTGTCTTTATAATATAAACTGGCTAAGCTTGGTGACATCAGGGTGCATGCATCTCCAGATATTTGTTAACTTGTGTGAGTAAAACATATGGCAATCCAGTTGCAGCTCCTCACTGTGAAACCCTAGGGAAATGGCACTGGAAAATCTTGAAACTTGGCTGGTACAAATAGTTGGAAACATTGCTAGCCACAAATCAAAGTAAAACCCTCAAAATAATGATTTTTTTTTTACTTTGAAACTTTTAGGTTAATTTAATTAACCTGGAAAGTTGTCTCTTCTATGCAGGTAAAAAATACCCCACCCCAATAACCTTTCAGCTATTTTTTCTCATAGGAAGGCTTGTCACAAATACCAAGCTTGACACCCAGGAAGTATTAAACAAGTACTGAAAATTGCGCAAATTAGTTCTCCTATTGAAACTTGTGCATCCTTTGGGTGAAACAGGCAAGGTCATGAAGAACAATGGGCTTTCTTCTCTGTGGTGAAGAACTCTCTGTTCCCACCTGCCATTGTTGCTGACCCAAAGGATGATTTCAATGGGAGTTCACCAGTAATAACTTTCTTAGAATATATGCCCTTATGAGAGGTTTCCCTTGGTGAATCATTATACTGTTTCTAATAACTGCTTTATTCTTGCTTTTGGTAATTTTAATTTAGTCTCCTTGATGCCTTCGGGTAGATCAGCAGACAGGATATAGATGTAATAAACACACAAATGATGTGATAAATAAATAAGCATAAGAATCAGTTTCAATGTCCTGATGTTTTGGCCTACGGTCCTGACAGACAACAGTACCATCACAGAATGCAGAGATGGAAATGCAGGTTCTACAGATCTCTCATTTGGCCATTTCACCCAAGAACACTAGGTTTCTGGCTTGTTTGTAGGCAGCCACAAATCAGAATCCCACTCCAAATGGAAAGTGGGCAAGCCAGGGAGCTAGTCCACAGAGCCATCCATTCACATATGGTCACAACAAGGATTCCCACTTCTTTGAAAGACAACAAAACAAAAAGATGACTTCCTTTAAGGTTAATGTCCAGCACACCTACCAGAATACGGCTATCTTATTCATTAATTCTGCTTTGAGAAACAGAAATTGCACAACAACTTCAATACCAATGGAACTGACCAAAAGCACATATGAGCCTACATCAAAAATCGGAAACTACTTTAGAGGATGCTGTTTGAAAAAGGTAACAGTACCATGTTCATTCCGGTAGATAATAATTGTGCTTCTGTCTTTCAAACCTTGATTACCAATATACTTTTCAAGGGAGGTTGTAATGGGAATGATATAACATACAAGCCAGCTCTATTAATCATTCCAATACATTGGAGTACTTTCTTGATAGTCACAGTTCATAATCACACCAGGATAAAAATTGTAATTTTCAATTAAATTACTAGCAACATCCCCTGCTGATACCCAGTGATTAAAATATTAATGCAAACTTCTCTGCAAACTTCTTCAGCTTTCATTTGTAATACAATTTTTTAAAAGAAAAGAAAAGACTGGCTTAGTCTTTGGTGATTATGTGCATAATACGTTCATTAAGTTGTTAATAAGTAGGTAAATGCTTTTTAAAATATTTGAAAATAGGGAAAGACTTCAAATTCTACTAATACATATTCTCCACAAACATTCCTGCACAAATTCTAGAGAGTATAAGGGAATTGTTGGTAAAACAAGCAATTAATAGGACATTGGTATGCTGGCAGGTAGCTGTAATTATCTTCTTTTTTTTCTGTTGCAGAAGGCATTTGAGCATCATTTAAGAGTGAAAGATGAATGGTGTTGCACTTTTACATCAATACGCAGACACAGCAGTAGCAAAGGAAAATAAGCTGGTAGAGATTTAAATATCAATACAGAAGATAAAAGAAAAACTGTTTAAAACAGCTACTTACATCGTGGCCTACAAGTTCAGTCTGTGTGGATTTATCTACTTGAGAGGCAAGAGTCCTCTGTAAATATTGGGCTTTTTCCTGTGAAACAAAACAAGACAAGACAAAACACTCCAGGTTAGTCATATTTTTCCTCCTTGGTTCTTCAGCTACCAACATCCAAAAACAAGAGGTCCAAATATCATACAGTAACAGTTGCTGGGAAACAGGAGATATTATAGTACTATTCTCAAGGTAAAAATTGTTCCCCTGATGATTTTGCTGGTCCATTTATTAGTCAGCTGCTGAGATCATATATTAGATGCAATGTTAAAGGGAGACCACCACTGGCATGATTTGCAAAGGACCATTTCACAGTAAACTGATTTAAGACTTAGAAACATTTTTTAAAAATAAAAATAAAAAACTGCAATCTTATTCTCTGGAGAAGTTACAGGAATTTTATACACTAAACCATCTGTTACATAATGCAAAGATGTATGGACTCTTGGTTTCCATTTGTTCAGACAAGGGAATACAAAAACACAACAAAATTGCAGAGATGAAAACTGCGGGAGAAATATATGTTTCCATGGTACATAAGGGGGAAAGCACATTATTATTATTATTATTATTATTATTATTATTATTATTATTATTCCTAGGTTTTATTTCTCCCCCTTTATCTAACCCCTATATGGATTCCTTAGTTTTTCTCAGCTGTTTTGATTAGGAAATGCATTATCCATTTCGGACTCTAATCAACCTCAGTTCCATTGACATCTCATCTAAGGGCAAATGAATCAGCCTGCTTTCTGTCTGTCACTTTTGTATGCATTCGCTAATAAATAATTTTTTCCTATCCTGCCTCTATGCTAGTCTGCTAATGTCAAATAGTTCCATTTGAACACAAACTCTCTATTTTTAGTACATTCTTTCAAAATACACATTTGCGAACACATTTTCTCTCAAAAATATACAATGCAAACATATTTTGATGCATTTAAAAAAAATGGAAAATGCAGATAACTCTGAGATGTCCTTGGTACCCTGAGCTCTGTTTTACCCTAAACTCCTGCTTTCCTTACTGACTTCTGCTTAGGTAGGTAGCCGTGTTGGTCTGACGCAGTCAAAATAAAAATAAAAAATCCTTCCAGTAGCACCTTAGAGACCAACCAAGCTCATACCTATGACAAACTTGGTTGGTCTCTAAGGTGCTACTGGAAGGATTTTTTATTTTTATTTTGACTTCTGCTTAGTCAGCACTACCTATAAATGCTTCCAGACCATTTTCCAGTTCTTGTCATACTCATGACTCTTGTTTTTGGAGCTATCTTTTCTGTCTGCTTGTTCCAAATCCAGTTCATCAGATTCCTTCCCTTCGATCAACCCTCAACTTCTGTCATCCAAAGGATACTGAATGGCAGGAAAATAGTGAAAGACAGAAGAAAGTACTTCTACACCAGGGATGGAGAAACTCAGGTCTGAGGCCCTCCATACCTCTCCTATCTGGCCCTCAGAACTCTCCCCAGCCCCCACAACCTCTCTGCTCTTGGTGAACCATGATGAGTGCTGGGTTTACAGCTCTGTCCACAGGAGGAGGAAGGACTGTGTGGCTGCTGTAAATCTCGAGGTCACAATAAGGGAAGTAGATTTGTTCACCAAGAACAGGGAACACCTTCGTCTCTAATATCAGATAATTGGTTTATTAGCACTATTGTGAAATTTTCAACTACAGGCTATTATTTTTGTTAAAAACACACACACACACACACACACACACACACACACACACACACACACACACGAACCTCTTCTTATGTGTTAAGCCTTGTCACTTTTGTAGCTTTGGCTTCTTAAATTATTAACTACTGAATACAAACTTGCAGCAACAAGTTTACAGGGCATGTGTTGGTTATTTGAAACATTGAGTAGTATCATGGGTTCTAAACAAAGTCATAAAACATTTCCCTGGCGTAAATGAACTTCATAAAAGTGACAATTAGGCCTGCAAGTATAATTTTCTGTAACAGGCCCTGTATCAATCAAGGGCTAATAAAATGCTAAGCTTCATAACATACTAAAACAGGTCCCCCCTACCCCACAAATTAGAGCACATGTTGTGAACCAGCATCTTGAGGCACATGTTTTGTGGGTGCATAAATTAAAACCAAAAGTTTCACACTTTACTCAAAAAAATATTCCTCAATCCTCTCTTAAAATAGCAACATTTCTGCTCTCCAAAGCGCTGAATGACAGATGTGTCTACAAAGTGTCTTGATTTTTCAAGGCACACTTCAGCTTTTATTGTGGCTCAGATTTTGGGAATCACTATTCTAAATGCCAAGAAGTTTGTATTTTGCAGCTTGTACAATTACAATTCAGTGCTCGTTAGATGTGCATCCAAGTCAACATGTTTAGGAGTGTGCTTTCCAAACTTTTCATGTTGGTGACACACTTTTTATACCTGCATCATTTCACAGCACAGCAATTCAGTTTTACTAGCAAACCAAAGGTTAAACTAAGGTAGGCAAACTGAGGCCCGGGGGCCAGATTTGGCCCAATCGCCTCCTAAATCTGGCCCGCGGACAGTCCGGGAATCAGCGTGTTTTTACATGAGTAGAATGTGTGCTTTTATTTGAAATGCATCTCTGGGTTATTTGTGGGGCATAGGAATTTGTTCATTCCCCCCAAAAAAATATAGTCCGGCCCTCCACAAGATCTGAGTGACAGTGGACCGGCCCCCTGCTGAAAAAGTTTGCTGACCCCTGAACTAACCCCTTTCCATCCCTGGGAGAAGTGCAGGGAGTGGTCACATGACACACCTATACACTGCAGCCGACAAACTAATGTGTTGTAACACACAGTTTGGAAAGCTCTGTGCTGTGCTAGAGTCTCACACCAGAATCATCTTTAGAAGGGAGCATGATAATTTAATCCTATTTACTTGCAGCAAATATTTGAGTTGGCTAGGAAGGCAAATCACTAATATCTACCCATCTCCAGTACAACCAAAAGGCCAATCGTCAACACTAGTTGGACAGTATAATGACAACACATGGACAGAGGTGGGCTGTAGGGAGTGATGAGACTAGCTAATATCCAGTTCATCATAACCAGATTTCACGAAAGTGGTTTGTAGCACAAACAACAGAGAAACTCACATTCATGTATGTGTGCCAGAAAGACAGAAAACACCAAACACACTGTACCAACATGAAAAATCCCCAAGAGAGGGAGTGTCTGTCATCTCTGACCACTGACCATGTTGGTCGGTCATGGAGGATGCTGAGATCCAACAATATCTGGAGAGGAACAGGTTCCCCATACCTGATCTATTATAACTGGAAGTGATGCTACAAGGTATCAGGCAGAAGTATTTCCCAGCACCTGCTGTAGAGAACATTATAGTATCTCTGTTGAATCCTTGGTATTTCAACAAAACCTGAACCCTTCTCATGCTGGGCCTGTGTCCTTCGAGTCTTACATGCTGGCCTCCTCCAAATAGATTTATAGAGATGGCTGGCAACTGAGGATGGTAATTCTCTCTTCTCTGTCCCTGTCTTGGGCTCTTCCTGGGAATACACATGTACATTGTAAGAGGAAGAGTACACAAAAGGGGTTCAATGATCAATCATCATCATGGCTTCCTTGCCATTGCCATTTGATAGCTGGAGTGTTCCCTGAACAGGCACAATAGGAACACAACAGTGTGTGATCTCAAACATGTTATATATGAGAGCAGTCATTGGTGTTGCTATTGCTGTAGTAACCCTTGGGCCTGCTTATATTAATTTGCTTTCTGCTTTGCTCCTGGCAGAACACAGGATTACAGTACATATATGTATATCAAGTAATGCTGGTGTAGCTTTGGCAGAGTGGCTATTGGCATCAGATGACCATTGGAAGGGAATGCCTGTCTCTCATTATGACCATTATGAATAGCAGCAGCTGCTCTCTATGATGAATTATACATGGAATACTTCCTTTACTATTTATATTCATGGGTAATGGCTTCTACCTGAACATGATTTTATTCAACGTTTCCTAAACACACACACACACACACACACACACACACACACACACACACACACATTTCTGATGAGGAATCTATTTTGAAATTACTCCCTAAGTTTAGGTGTACCAAGCAAGAAGATAACACAAGAAACAAAATACACCAGGAACATAAGAAAACAAGGGTGCACTTAAAGAGCTGCTTAAACCTCTAAATCAGGCATCCCCAAACTGCGGCCCTACAGATGTTTTGGCCTACAACCCCCATGATCCCTAGCTAACAGAACCAGTGGTTGGGGAAGATGGGAATTGTAGTCCAAAACATCTGGAGGGCCGAAAGTTTAGGGATGCCTGCTCTAAATCATTATACACATAAGGATCTTCCTATACCTGTTGTTTATGTGCCCAGTCCAAATATGGGTAGGGCACAGAGTAAACGAGAGAAAGCCATAGCATCAGATCCTCCTGGGGACTGTGCTGCTTTTCCTAACTGTGTAATAGTTGGCCCACTGAGCTCAGAATAGCTCTCCTGGGTTTCATACAGGAAACCCTTCCCCAGCCCTATCTGGAGATTCCAGAGACTGAACTTGGAACCCTTTGCATACAAACTATGCACTTTACCATTGACTTATGGGCCTTGGGAATGTGGTGTGGTTTCTAACAGAGACATCCAACTGTTTTTTGTAAATACATTTAACTACTGATCAATTAATTGTGGTAATATTTTCAGTCAGACAAATTAGTTTTAATCTGCTTGATGAGTTGCACTTTTAGTTACAGGAGCTTATCTGAAACAATGCTCTTAATTCTCTATTGTTTCATTCAGAATATTGAGCAGATCACATTGATAGAAACTAGCACATATTATTGGACGATAACTAATTAAGTCACAGTCAGAGTACTGTACACCAATTGAAATCCATGGACACAAATTACTTAAGTCTGTCAATTTCCATGGGTCTGCTCTGGGTTAGGTATCAACATTATGCATTCCATTAAAGCAGAGTTTTGTTTTGTTGATGATTGCACCTTCACACAACCATACTTCAGGATGATTGAATGGACGTTGCTATACTTGTTCCAGGTAATTGAAGGACAGATATTTAGTAGAAGAGGTGTGGGAGAGGGGAAGGGAGAGCATGCCAGGAGTTGACCGAATACTGAATATGACTTGCAGAGTTTTGTAATTACTGAATCATAGCTCTGAAGAGATGGAAAGCAGAAGCAATTTTTAATAAATAGTGTTGGATAACTGGAACTCAAAAAGGCAATACGAAACATCATCATAGTGGAAATAAAGTGAAGATTAGAAAGGGCAGGCTAAAAAGAGGCAAAAAGCCATATACAAGGCATATGTTACAAGAGTACATATATAGTTATAATCCCTTTTCTGCCTGGATGCTTACTGAAGAAGTTCAAATCATAATAAAGTGGTTGATGAAGAGGTCACAACCATCAATAACAGACGGCAAAAATTGTTAGGATCTCTTACACACGAGTAGGACCCTGGCAGAGACACATGCCCAACTGGCATGTTCCCTCCCTCCTGGTCGATCGTTCGGGAGCTTCAAAAGCTTTCTTCAGCCCGAACATCACAGCGACTGATGCCAAGAAACACCAGCACACTCAGGGATCCGCAGAGTTTGCACAGTTGCATAACAGACCTCAGTAACTCAGCATTTGGCTAATCTATTTTATTTACATGTAAACACACACAGAGCAGTGCAACATGGCTCCCCCTCTCTCTAGCATCAGACAGCAAAGAGAAAGAACAAAGGACAACAGTCCCACTTCAGGAAACACAGTAACACAAACCTGTCTTCATAACTTCCCACTGTGGAATTTAAACATACACTATCATGTGATAAACAACAATCCCATGACAGCAGACACAGAGAATGAATCTTCAGCAGAAATATGGTTAAAAGGGGTGAAAGAAAACTGCACCAATAATGCTAAGTTCCACCCCAGACTTTTCAAATAATTTCCCCCTGGGGGGTGTTTATCAGGCCTAAGGATAGAAAGATAGATAGTAACTGAAGCCTTCGTTGCTTAATAAACTCAATGAAAAAGGTGGAACATCAATGTTCCCAGCTACATAAATAAATGCATTACTAGCAGAGGTAATGTTGGTAATGACATTAGCCAAAGTGGCATGCTGGGTCCATAAGCCTTTTTGGCCATTTGGTACAAATCTCTGACTGCAATGTTAGTGAGGCCAATGCCAGTCACTTTCCAGATAGATTTTAGTGGCAGGTGCATTAGTCAGTTAGATTGTAGAAATCATTACACTAAGCTTATTCCAATTGCAACTAATGTTTATTGATGACTCTTGACATTAATTAAATCTCACTGTTCTGTGCTTCCAATATTTTACTGCTTACCTAGCTCAGAGACGGGAGGGTATCAAGACGCGGTAAGCTCAATTATGAAGGAGAGCGAAAGAAAATGAAAGTTTCCATTAAAATTTACGTCCATCCATTCTGTCTTTCTAAGCACTAGGACATGGGAGCACTAAATGTATGGCAAGCAAAACGCTGTTAATTTTAACAACATTCAACAGGGAAACATTGGCCTGTGTGTAAAAAATAGTCCTCAAAAGACAGATCTAGCTTTCTATCAGTGTATGGTTCATTGTTGCATGAACAAGGAGGGATGAGCTTGGGCTGGCACATTCCACCCCTCCCCTTCACACATGATGTGGGGAGATATGAAGCTACCATTCCTGGCACTTTGTTGTTGCATCTGAACTTGGGAAACAGTGGTTTGCCCCAACATCAGTTCGTTAAACCCAAGCCAGCAAAATACTGAATGATTGCCATGTCTAAAACACAATCAACCTGCAACCTATCATAAACAGTCAATTACTCCTCTAACCAGATAATCCTGTCTCCTTTCCCTTTGTACCCTTATCTATTACTAAGCAGAGTCCTCAGCTCCTTTAACAGCACCTTTCAAGCACTTGGCTTGTTTCCCAATCTATTCCTTACTCTTTCTTATTAGAAAAGAATCCTGCTGGATCAGAACCAAGGCCTATCTGGTCCAGCATCCTGTTACCTTTTAAATCCTTCTTACCGGTAGGTGTTCTCCTCCATGAAACTCTAATAGCTGAGCTGTGCCCCACCCTCACAGGTAAGAGCATTGCACCTGCCACCCATGAATAAGATTGGAAGGATGTCTGGAAAGTGAAGCCTACAATACACATGGTCTACAGTTTCTCTCCATAATTGGCAATGGCTGATCCCAAATGGTTCTCAATCACAGGGAGAGCCTACATTCAGACAGCAGGTTCCCCTTTATTGACATTCCCCCCAAGATGGAGAGACAAGGTGTGGTGGGGTCAGCAGAAAACTTATAAGGAGGCACAACTCCACTCTCCCCCATCCCATGATGAAAATTGCATAGAGAGGATGTTCATATTCAGTATACCAAAAATACCTATACTGAAGAGGCAGCAATTTCCAAAATGGCTTAAATTTAATCAATTGACTAATTAAGAGGCAGGCAATTAATAACTTAAGCATTATTTAATTAGTTGAGTGTCATGGTTCTTGAGATCCCAGCAACTGGATCTTTTGGGTGCATCTCTCATTTAACATAAAAACATGTGTCCATATTTTCATTTTAACAAATATGTAATGAGGCTGATAATAAACATTTATTGGATTAGATTATTCTGACACAATGCTGCTAAAATTAATATAACCTGAAATTATCCAGGCAATCTTAATTTTGTTCCCTCTTTATTTGCATTAGATTATAGTAGTTAATTACATGTTCACTTTCATTTTCTGCTTGGGCTAAATATAGTTAATATATTAAGATATTATTCACTCATGTTTTTACAACTACTAATGAAAGAGGTAACACTTATTGCCAGTGGACTGATTCAGTGTAGGATCAGATATAAGAGTTTCTGAACAAAATGTGATTTTGTACTTAAATCCTTTGCTAAGGTCATAGAGTCAGCATATTTATTCTCAAAGGCAAAGTGGAAAAGGCAGAAACACAGATGGCTATCCATACCCCATTATTTTGGAGTAGCCTTGGTTGAAACAAGCAGCACTGCTTGAGAGCTAACTAACAATGGACCACAGGCCACAGGATTCAATCATTAGCTTTGAAATAGGTGTGTGTGTGGGGGGGGGGGATATAGTAGAGACTGGTGTATCTTTTTCATTATCAGAGGCAAATTGGCATTGAGTTTCATGCCTATGAATGTCCAGCATATTATTAACTTGATGGTACCAAAGAGTGTTGTTCATGCAAAACTAATGACAGATTTCTATGAAAGTCTACCAGGAAGGACACAAGTACAATTGATACCAAAACGGGGTACTGTAATTATAATGATGGATGGATGGAACACGCATGAAAAATGCATGTGTTCCTAGGACACACAGAAATTCTGCTGAATTTAGTCATGTGCTCTCCCTCAAACATTAGTGATTTTCCTATGATTCAGTAACAAATATATTAAATGGAAGTATTATTAATGCAACATATGACCTTTCGGCAGGCTAGTGGGGAGAAATGCCTTCTACAAAGCAGATGGGTGTTGGAAAGATGGAATGATCCATCTCCTCTGCAGGCCTGCTGCATTTCTGTGATGGTTGTAGGGAAATAAACTTTCTTTTCTATGCACCTAGCATGGAAACCAACTAGGCTGGTAGAATAGGGACAGAACCATCTGTCTCACCCACACCAAAAGCTTCCTTTGGCTACCAGCCCATTTTAAGAACATGGCTGTATTAATGCTACAAGATTACATTATGATGTATGAGTGGATGCTCCCAAAATTTGCTCCAGAGGGTATGACAACACCCCAGAGAAGATGCTGAAGGTGTGCAGGAAACTAGAGGAGGGAAGAGAGGAAAGTGAGATTCTTTTGCATGAGTGGCAGTCTGTTTCACTCTTGCAAGATCTCATGGCTTGCTTAGATACCCTGCCCCATGCCCGGAAGCAAAAATCTTTTGATTAGAAGACTCACACACAAACACAACCTTGTGCAAAACAGGTCATTCTCCCCCTCTTTAATACACCCCAAATTGGTTTGGGGTGGTTGGGGGAATCCCAAGAACAGCACACTGGGGGAAGAGCGAGGGGGACTGTTTTATTGAGCAAGGTAAAACTCTTGTGTAGATGGAATGTTTGACATTGAATTCCACCCATATTTTGCATTTACAGTCCTGCTACTCCCTTCACACATTCATTCTACATACATGTGAAATGACCATATAAAAATGGCCGCTTACCTCTTCCCCGGGTGGGCAGCATTTGCAACCCCTTTATGTTCGGCCACCATCCCAGGCAGCCACATCCCAGATGTCAGGCTGGCTATTTGGGAATTTTCAGCTGAGCGAATCTGCCTGCCCAGGGTGTGTGTGTGTGTGTGTGTGTGTGTGTGTGTGTGTGTGTGTGTGTTAAATTGGTGAATCAGAATCACCTGGTAGACAGGGCCTTGCTGGCTGACCAGGCATTAGTTGCATATTGTGATGCATAAAAGCCGGCTGCATGTGACTCCTGCAGCAGAGTCAGCAGAAGAGCAAACCCTCCCTCTCTCCTTTAACATTAACTGTTTATTACATTCCTGGTCAATTATTTATTGTGTATTTTAAACACACCTCATTTCCAGGCTGCTGTTTTAACATTGAGCTTCCAGCAGTGGCCTTAGGATGGTCACCTCCGTAGATCTGCATCTTGTGGAGGCCATAATCCTTGGCACAACCCTGAAAAGTTTCAGCCCTCTGGCAGGAGGCTAAAATGGATATACACCCAATGCCTGAACTAAAAATCCACCTGCATCTGTAAGGAATAAAGCTGTGGCCATTTTGAATGCATATTGTTGTCTGCTTGAGTTTTTTCCGTCACACCTTACTTTGGTCACTGCTGGGGGAGGGTGGGGCTGCAACTGGCATCACAATGGCTCTTCCAATGAGAGAAAAGAGCTCTTGCCTATGTGCAAAAAAAGTCATTTCAGCTCCAAGTCTGTAATGTTTGTGTGCATCCTGGAAGTGCAATCCCCTTTCAGCATAAGAGGATTGGGTTCTCTCTCTACAAGAGCAACTCACTGAGAGGTTTAATTATGTTTGGTAAAGAGCAAACTTTTGCAGTGATGGAGATAAAAACAAAAACTATCTGGGGAGCTGAAATACAGAAACTCATTTGGCAGGCTTAGCATGCCCGGTTTCAGAAGAGGGGAGGAACAGACAGCGGTGTTATGTCCAGCTGTGCATAATACAGATGAGAAAACAAGCTTAGTAAAAATGGATCCTGAATTAAACTTTGCCCAGTTCTTCAACCAAAGTGGTGAACCCTTTGAGATCACCCCCAACCCCTCTAATTAGAACATTTCTGTAAGCATGAAAGTTGCAAGGACAAAATAACCGATTTTAAACATATGCACAATTTTTGTTTACATTTTCACATTTTTAAAAAGCACTGGCAGATGCTGTGTGTCCCTGGGGCCCCAGCAATCAAATGTTCATTCCAAGGACCTTTTGCTCTATTTCACATTAGATTTGCATATAAAGTATTCAAGCCAATGCTTCTTACAGAAACTCCTAAAGGGTCTGGTCCAAAGTCAAGGAGCATGCAGGCATGCTCATGGTTTGGCATAAAGTCACAAATTTTATTTTATTTTACAACAACTATGGTATGTTTTAGATATTGTTAAAACAAACAAACCCCAAAGGCATTTTTCTAAAGCTTTGTGTATTGCATACATGGTTCTCCTCTTCCTAATTGACTTCCCACAACAGGCCCGTGAGCGGCAGTGACTGGGTCACCAGTTAACCTCATAGCCCCATGGGGATCTGAACCTTGATCTCCCTAATAATTATTTGTAATTCTTCATGATATGTTTTTGGATCGTTAAATGTATGGTTCCTTTGACATGGTGTGAACCACTTTAGGCATAGTTTAAGGTCTGTTATACACATATTTTAAATTCTCTTGCCTTTCATAATGTCAGCTATGAGCAATACCTTTGTTCCATTTATTGTTTAAGGACAAAAGTGATCCCGCATGATTATTAATGAATGTGTTGATACTAAGTGCATAACCTTTAATGTCTGGTTCTGATTTCCCCTGCCCCTTGCTCGATTCAGATGACTTGTTTAAATGGGCAACTGACATATATATGCAGTTTCAAAGCCATGAATTTCTGCAAATGGTCTACCCCTGTATTAAAAATTATTGGCTAAGGAAAAAAAGAGCCCTGTGATAATGGTTGATATTTATATTTGAGGTTTTCCCAGAGGAATTGCATCCCAAGTGTCCTTTTCTCGTCATTCTCAATTGTGGAGAACTGTATCATTCTTCCTTTTGTGGTTTAATTGCCACAAGCCCAAAAATCTGTAGTTCAGTGCTGTAATTTTTGAAGCCACCTACACTTTTAACAATCTGTGGTGATTGGTATGCAATTTGCATTACAATACAGTTCCAGAGGCCCAAAAGCAAATTTTATTATTTTTCATATTGCATTGACCTCTTAAGCCATTTGTCATGTTTGGAGGCAGGGAAATTGTTTCAACTAAGCTCACAGATGTTACTGGACAATTCTAAGTTTAGCTGTAGCTTCACTGAACATTTGTAAGTGGAGTCTCCTGTTAATTTATCCCTTTTATGACTTACAGTTTCTTTCTATGGAAAATGAGTCACATTGGAGTAACTCCCCTGCTCTGCCCCACAACTGTTTTGCCTGCATGATAGTTACATGTCCAGGGACTGTGTCCAGTACTTCTCATTTCATTTAGCAGATTAAGTCTGACTCCAAGAAATGACACTCCTTTGATGGAGTAGTAAGTATCAGGAGCACAAATTCTCCAACTAGGGTAAACTATCATGATGTGAGGAGGGGTGTTGGACGGCAGAAAGAGAAGAGCTCCACATCCTATCTATGGCAATTCAATGAGTTAACAATGAAAATAAGTTTCAGCACACAAAATCCTTCTGCGAAATATTGTTTCGTAGATCATCTGGAAAGTCACATCTAGGAGCAACCTGCAAAAACCACTTCCTGGGACCCACTCTGATGTTCGCAAAAGATTCCTGGAAAAACCTGATGCAGGCATGGCCTGCTAGCAGAGCTGGCCCACCCATTAGTTGCCTCAGGTGGTAGCCTTCTCTGCAGTCACTTGCTGCCACGGCTTCCTCCTCCACTGCTGCCCACCACTGGAAGGAAGAGTGGTATTATGGTCAAATCCTGTTTTGGGGATTCCCGCAGCCACCTGGCTGGCGATAGCAAGAACAGGATGTTGGACTAGATGGGCCCCGATCCTGCAGTCTCTTGTTATGTTCTTATTGTCCAAAGGTGAAATTTGTTGTTCTATCCACATTTGCCTCTGGCTCCACCCACCATTGGTTTGTGGACCTCAGAAGGAAAAGGGGCCCTTGGACTGAAAATGGCTCTCCATCCCAGGCCCAGAGAATCAAACGGTTTATCCTATAATGCAAGCTCAATTTGCAAAGGAAGAGAGATGCAAAGGGCTGTTTTGCATTTTGTAATGATACTTACAGTGCCTATTAACAGTCAGAAATGGAGCATGTAAAGTTACAATAAAAGTTTTGACTGTGGCATTTTTGCCATTTCTACATAAGTTGGGTTGATAAAGTAAAACAACAACAACAACAACAACAACAACAACAACCAGCTGGAGGAATCATTTTGGTATGTGAAACCTCTACCTGAACATTCTCTGTTGAACTGCAACTTTCTGTTTTCCATTAAACATCCCTCAGTGGGATACATCAATGTTGCTAAACAAGCAAGCAAACAAATGATGCAAGTCATTGGACATCATGCAAACTGACCTTCGCTCTTTTCTTCTTTTTGAATTGGCGGCATGGTTCATTTTATTCAAGCTGCTGAAACATTTGTGCTATAATGCATCACATTAAAGCAACCAGCTGTGATGTTTAATTTAAGCTAAAAGTTTATGATCTACAACTACATAATATCTTTGGGAATTACTTGTTCTGTATGTTACAGCAGTACCCAAATGTGGAACTAAGTGCTCAGAAAACTTTATCCTGCTTCATGTGAATGGTCCTTAGTCATTACTGGCTATTACGTATAACAAAATGTGTGCTGTGGAAAAGTGTCTGTTTCAGTGCTTGTCTAAAAATAGATGTGCAGCATTCTGAACTCCCATTTCTTTCTTAAGTAAGTACCACATATTTGACTTCATTATTATAATCTGATGCAGAATCTAAACATTTTAAATTCATATTACATAGTGGACTGAAGCAAAATTCCAATCTCTTTCATAGTATTGTCTTTGGATAAAGTATAATTGATGGAAAGGCTGCCTATCACTTTGAGAATTATGTGAAATTGTATTCCCCATGTTAGGTCAACACAATGGAAGCGGGAAAAGATACCAGTCGAGGGAAAATGTATAAATATATGATAAAGGCTGCTGCCTGGCAATTTTTCCTTTGGTAGTACTAATACAATATCACAATCATTTTTGAAAGCTATGAAGTTTAAATACAAAATAGATAAACTTCTAGCAAAATGTCCTTCATTATGATAGAAAGTGAGCATATATAAAAGGAAGGAGGAAATATTGCAAGGATTCTGGGGAGGATTGCAGCTCCCTGCAGGGTTCTTTTCAGTATCTGAGTTGGTGAGCAAGTTTTTTCCTTCACTGCAAAAGTCCCCCCAGATGTAGCACTTTTAACTTTTCCCAATAGGAGTGAATGACATCCATATACTTGGATGGAAGAAAGCAGGGATGCCAACTTGAGTAAAATGGGGGGGGCAGGGCATAATTGATCACAAGACATGGAACATGCATATACCATTTGAATGAGAGGGGTCTAAACCACTGAGCCTCTTGGGCTTGCTGATCGGAAGGTTGGTGGTTCAAATCCCTGTGACGGGGTGAACACCCATTGCTCAGTCCCAGCTCCTGCCAACCTAGCAGTTCGAAAGCATGCCAGTAGATAAATAGGTACTGCACGACATTTCCATGTGCTCTGGCTTTGTCACGGTGTCCCGTTGCACTAGAAGTGGTTTAGTCATGCTGGCCACATGACCTGGAAAGCTGTCTGTGGACAAACGCTGGCTCCCTTGGCCTGAAAGCGAGATGAGCGCCGCAACCCCAACCTTTGACTGGACTCAACTGTCCATGGGGTCCTTTACCTTTACCTTTTACAATTTGAATGGCAATTCCCATCAATTTTGCAGGGGCTTGCCCCTTCAATAATTTTATGGGGGGGAGGGGTGAAAGGGCCTCAACCCATAGAAGACTCCTATGGAAGAAAGAGAAATGAAAAGGTTCATTTCAGGACACCACTGCAAGCAGGGTTTCTGAGCTTGTTCCCTGTCTGTGATTGGTCCCTGTCATTAAGAATTAAGAAATAAGTCTGCTCATAGCTGCAGAGGCATACCTAGGGGCACAACCCTGGGGGGACGGGACAAAAATCACATATCAGACTATGCAACCCTTAGGTTCCCCCCCCCAGGCAAGGCCCTGAAATTAAAACTGTGCAAACAAACAACAATCTAATTGCAGGGCAGAGTTGTAAAGACCCACAAAAATAATGATAATAAATAGTAATAATGTTGCAGCAGCAGCAATCTCACAGTATAAAACCTTTGTCCCTGTAGAACTGGTCAAGCAGGGCATTCCACAGTGAAGAAGGCACAACAGAAAGTTGCTTATTAAAAAATGTGTGTATTAAGCAAGGTTGAAATTCACAAATAAGAAATCCTCCAAAACATTGATTAGTTTTCATGACATTTTTTTAAAATTGCAAACTAATGTGGAAATGTGGAACACCAAACTTAATAATGGGAAAATGTGTTAAGGAAAGAAACTGAAATGGACCAATCTACCCATCGCTACCATAGCCCCAGTTCTGCTGCTTAACAACAAATACCTCACCTCATCTCAGAGATCTGGATCAAAGCCTCCATCCCTGGAGAAGGAGTAAACACAGGAACAGGGATGACATCAGGGGTCCACATCATTTGCTATCTGCCAACGCCCATACTGCAATATTAGGGACCACTACCTGTGGCCTTTAAAATTTCAGCGGCACCCTCTGCGAGACCAAAATCTGGTGCCCCCACTGCCTTTTGTTTTCCATTCTGCTCAATTCATTACATTATAGTTGCAAAGCCCTGTGGCACCCTCTGTCGGTGCCACATGTGGTGGAACCAGTTGCACTGCCCCAAAACTGTCTCTGCCGCTAGCCATCCCTGGAGACTTCTCCTCCTCTTGTTGCTGCCTCAGTCAGTAGTGCACAGAGCAAGGAGGGAGTAAGCGAACCTCAACAGGCCTTGTCCTCTGCCGCTCTCTGGGATATGGCACCAATTGGAGAGGCAAGTAAATCTGACAAAAGCAGAAAGGACAAGGTGGACTTACTCAGGTTCCACTGAAAATATCTTACCCAAGGGTCTCTCAAAACCTAGAACTGGCACAATAAGGAAAATGTGGAAATGGTAAGTGCTAACAAAAGCCCATTAAAGCTCAGGCTGAAATCCTCTGCCCTCTTTCCTTGAAGTAAGACCCACTGAACCCAGTAGGGTTAGATTCTGAGTTGACTTATGATTGTGGCACTATTAGCTATACCACTACCCTTCTCCAGTGCTAACACAGATACATTTAAGAACAATATGGTTTTATGATATAATCAGTCTTTTCTCTGAGGGCCAGAAATGCATCAGAAGGAAAGATCAAAATGGATGTAGAAGTTAGCACAACTTTTTAATAAAAGACCATTAGTACCAACAACCCCCTGTAGCTTGCCAACTTTATTTAGTGTTGCTTGGCCCCAAAGAATGCAAGAGATTCTTTAAAACAACCACCACCAAAAGAAACATGGGTTTCTGTGGAAGAAAACAAAATGGACAGAAATATAATTTCTTCCATGCTGAGAAAACAATCTATTTATTTTTTCCATGCTGAGAGTTTAGATAATGCTGCACATAAAGCATAGTTTTTGTTTTTTTTGCTGATGGGCAAAGAGTTATTTTGTTGTTAGCTCCATCTATTAATTTCTCACATGCTCCACATGCTTTAACTTCTGTTCAATAAACCCGACAGACCATGTCTTACTTTATCATACCTTGGAGTTGCTCAAAGCCTACACAGCACGATCAGGGAACAATATCACGTTTCCACCTGTTTTTGTCTCTGGGTGTACTGAAGGGCCTTCCGAACAATAATTGTAGCTGAGCTTCCTCAACCAAGAAAACAATTTCCCAAATAAGATAGGAAGTTCCCTTATAACATGTCACACCACCAGTCCCTCTAGCCTGGTCTGCACTGACCCCCTAGGACAGGGGTAGCCAGTGTGGTGCCCTCCAGATGTTATGGAATCCAACTCCCATCATCTTTGACTGCTTGGTGTGCTGGCTGGGGCTGATGGGATTTTACAGTCTACAACATCTGGAGGGCATCACTGACTGCTTCTGTCCTTTGGTTTTATACAGGGTCCCCCTGTCAGCTCTAACTGGAAATGTCACCTGGGATCTTTCCACATTTCCTACCAATGAGTTACAGCCACGGAGTTTTACTTATTACCAAAGCCCTCTCTTACATTATCCTTATTGCATAAGTTCCTTTCCACTATTTTGCTGGGGCAAAGGAGGAGAAGTATACACTGCCTCTCTTCTCCACATCAACATTATCCCCCCACTCCTAGGTATATAATAATGAAGATGTTGAAGGAGGAACCAGAACAGTTTGGCTCCTTCCCCCCACAACCACAGTAAGAAGCCTTGGTCCATGGGGAAGATCTAAATTTTGGGTTCCCTAATTCCTGCTTTGTCCCTTTCATAACCTGGAGGGTCTCTAATTCTGCGGCTCCTCCCACATTGTCCAGAGCTTCCATATTATTCTGCCAATGTGAGAAGGACCTGTATTGCTACCACATTTGCAAAGCTAAGCAGGGTCTGGAATAGTTTCAAATTGGATGGGTGACCGCATATTAGGATTGGACTAGATGACCCTCAGGATCCCTTCCAACTCTACAATTCTATGATTCTAACTTAGAGGGGTTCTAAGGATGAAATATACAGCAAATTCACTCTACTTCACACATGCAGCAGATGAGGGTGTAAAACTGTTTCTGGGATGTCCCACTTCAGACTACATATGGAAGACTGCATTATTCTCTCCAGACATTCACAAAGCAAACAAGGCAACAAGGGGGATAATTTGCATCCTACCTTCCCCCCAATATGCTAGACTCCTGTAAATGCTTTTTCCTCAAAATATGTTGAGGTGTGGCAAAGTAATGAATTAGTACCACTAGTAAAACTTCCCTGGAACCAGTCTCTCTTCAAATTATCCTGAACAGGGGACTAAATAAGATAGAGATTTGCATGAAATGGTGGTATATAAATCAAATCAATCAATCAATCAATCAATCAATATTATAGAAGAGTTGGAAGGAACCACCAGGATCATCTAGCCTAACCTGAAATGCAGGAATCTTTCACATGGGGTTTGAACCCATGACCTTGAGATTGAATCTCATGCTCTACTGACTGAGCTGTAAACAACTTAGTCTTAGAGAGTAAGTCCTTTTGAGTGTTGGGTCAGGTGGCCAAATTGGAACGCATTCAAACATGCAACCTCTTTCCTAATAATAATAATAATAATAATAATAATAAATTTTTATTTATACCCCGCCCTCCCCAGTCAAAAACCGGGCTCAGGGCGGCTGACACCAACAGAATTACAATAAAACATAAAAACAATTAATTAAAATACAGATTAAAATACAGTATTAAAATTTAAGGTGCAGCCTCATTTCAAGTATTCCATAAATCCAAGCCATGAGGGAGGAAAAACACAGGGGTCAAGCTGAGTCTAACCCAAAGGCCAGGCGGAACAGCTCTGTCTTGCAGGCCCTGCGGAAAGATGACAAATCCCGCAGGGCCCTGGTCTCCTGGGAAAGAGCGTTCCACCAAGTTGGGGCCAGTACTGAAAAGGCCCTGGCTCTAGTAGAGGCCAATCTAGCCATCTTATGGCTCGGGATCTCCAAAATATTGTTGTTTGTGGACCTTAAGGTCCTCCGCGGGGCATACCAGGAGAGGCGGTCCCGTAAGTACGAGGGTCCCAACTATTACACCCAGCAGTAAAAAGGCAGAACTACCTGTGACAATCTCCTTAAGAATTCCCTCTCGGAGGGAGTTGTGACCGCTGAAATTGTGACGTGCAGCTTCTAACACCCTGTCCAAGCTTCTCGCAGACCTGGAGAAACACTGTGATACAGCCTGCTATGTGCTATTTCAGAATAACTAGGTTGCTTGTGGTAGATTAAAGGAGAGAAGTGAGTGCATGTAGAGAGATTGATGTATTCAGGAGTGTATATGGATCTAATCCTTTTCACAGATTTGTATCACCTTTCTGAGGAGTTCTGATGAACAGTTCAATGACACTCCAGTTGGCAGATGAAAATGTTATTCCTTTGAAGGATGTAGCCTGTACCAGGATTTAACGTCTTACTTTGCTTGCATCAACAAAATCCAAAGGAAAAAGAGAAGTCTATTGTGATGGAAGAGGAGCAGTATAATCTCTGACATCAGGAACAAATCAGAAACTAATGTTGAAGGGGAATAGGCATAAACACAGCCTGAGTCTTGAGAGATCACCTAAGAATTTCTTGAAACACATTGCTTCCTGTCTGGCTAATGAACTGCCAGTTTCATAGATCAGTGGCCTTGAGCTACATAAGAATCAAGAAAGAAGTAAGTTCTCTAGTAGCTGAGAACCAGAAACAATAAATAATCATATAAATAAATAACACTGCTCATAGTCAAGTAGTTGTTGATATAAAATAACTTATAAGAAATTATCCACATTATAAATTACCTTTTCCTGACACTCCCCCCCCCATTTGTGAAATCTTTTCTTATTAATGAGCCAAGTAAATAAAGACTTTGCCCTGGAGATATTTTTGATCTGTTCCCCACTTGATTGGTCAATGGAGACAGATATTTTATTCTGACTGTGCATGTGGTGAAGGAAAAAAAATGGTTCAACAAACCAACAGAAACGAATGCTGAAGGGCAAATTTCCCACTAACATCACTTGTTCAAATTGCAAAGATATTTCATAGCTTTAACTATACAAATCAGGGAAGAGTACTTGGAAACAGTCTTGGATTTTGTATTGAATCATTTTGTATCTATTTCAACAACAACAACAACAACAACAACAACAACAACAACAACAACAATTATTATTATTATTATTATTATTATTATTATTATTATTATTATTATTATTATTCCACTCATCTCTTGGATCCCACAGTTTTACAATTCTAATGATAAACCAGCCTACCCCTACCCCAACTGGATGCCTTCCAGATGTGGATTGCAGCCCTCCCCAACTTGAAGTGTGGAAGTGTGGTGTCAACAACCCTAACCCTGAGTCAGATGAGTGCCTCCCAAAAAACTCTGTTTCTTTTCCCATACAACTCTACATTTTCCGAGTTTATGAAATCATGGGGCTTGTCCACACCCTACATACATCAACTGCCTACTTGCTATCTACAGCAGAAGCAATATAGTAAAGTCTTCAACCATCAAGCACTTCAATAATGAAGCAAGTTTGTGTATTTTGGTCCAAAATCTGGATAATTCAATCACAACTTTAGGATTTCTTTCATAACTGCATTTTAACAAATGAAAAATATATTCTTTTAAAAATATAAATCTATTTAAAGGGACCTATCTCTGCTCTTCTGTAGAAGATTATACAGAAAACATCAATTTTCTTATCACCCTTATTAGGATGCTTATTAAATTTCAACAATTCAGATTATAGATTTCATTTTTTTTTCCTGGAAGCAAAAAACATATGGTCTTGGTAACTAAAGATAAGGATGCTTCAGGAAGGTACAAAGTACTTAATCACCGAATAAAATTTACGAACATTTTCATAGAGATTAAATACAAATATACCAAACTTCTATTTTCTAATGGTTTAGGAAGAGGTAAACAGCCTCTATCATTAAACTCACAGGAAGATATTCAGTTAAGAGTAGACCCTTTGAAATTGACTGGGTTAAGTTATTTAGCTCAATTGATTTCAGATTGTCTACTTGCTAACACCCATAGTTTGTTAATGTCATTTAAAACATTTCTTTTTCCTTGAAAAAATACATACAAATGGAATGAGTTATAGCTGCCTATAGTTCTGTAATAGGAAAAGATGCTTGAATATTTTAATTGATCCACATTTCGAATTGAACAACCCTGACCCATATCTCTAAATGCATGTGCGAATTGGAATGTAGTTAGTCTTAAGATTTTCCAAGTTATATTATGATGAGGTCTGAGAGTTGCATAAACAAGCAAGCAAGCAAGCAAACAAACAAACAAACAATTCAACAAGTTTGTAGCCAAGTAGCTACAAAGCCTGCCTGCCACATAAGAATGGCAGAGAAACAAAATTTTGCTTGCACTTAAAATGAGAAATTACCTACTTTGCACTTCTCAAACCACTATGTGAACTTAAAAAGAGGCATGCTTTTAAATTCACACTTCTTTGAATTTTGCAATACTGTTCTGCAACCAGGCAACATGTACAAAAATTGCAAATGTTAGGGGAAATATCTTGCAAAAATCTGCACATTGGTCAAAATGCTGAAAAATTTCTATGCAGATCTGAACAACAACACAACTTTTTGCAGAAATGTGGAGACCTGAATTTAATATTGGAAAGCATTAGAAAGCTAGAGATCTGAAATAGACAGATTAATACACCCCAGTTCAAATTGTGGCTACAAATGTCACATGAAGGTAGCCATGATTTTGGTTTTTGTTTGTATGTTTGTTTACATTACAACATCATTAGAGGGACAAAAGCTCTTTGCATCCTGGTAGCCCCAGGCATAGTCACTCAGCTAAGAGCTTGTGCTTTATTCTGATTTTATGTTTTTGGCTGCTTTTAAACCTTATTGATTTAAGTTTTAATGTTTAAAGAATTCCCCATTGAGGTTCCTTTTCTTCTTCTTATCGTTATTTGAAATTTATATACCTCTTTCCCAGAAAGATCTTTACCCAAAACAGCACATAGGAATGTGAATGCTTAGGTGTGTTTTATATATAATGGTCCATTCTAAAATGCCAGCTACTTTGAACATTTTTGTGTATGTGCAAAACAAAGCAAATGGAATAGAATCCAGACAGAAAATCAGTTTAAGATCATTGTCCAATGTGCCAGAAAACAAATCTAACTGGCTATAGTGGCCTTCCAATTTTTCTAATCTACATTATATAATAAATTAATTAAATTGAGGGGGGTGAAATCCAGCCTGGGAGCATAAATACACCAGGGCAACAGGTAAACATTTCAAATCGAAGAAGGCGACCCTTTTCAGCCTGAGGATCACATGCACTTTTGAGCAACCTTTTGTAGGTTTCCTGCCAGTCGTGGGGGTGACTTGAGGCAAAACTGGACAGAACAATGAGTGTGTGTGTGTGTGTGTGTGTGTGTGTGTGTGTGTGTGTTACCTTTATGCAATAGGTTAGTTTTTACAGGCACCCACACACCCCTTTAAATTGGCATTATCAGAATTCAAGGACACATTCCAACCAGGCCAAACCACTGAAGGAGGGTGCAGATCGGGGCTAGTCAGCATGTGGCCTGGGAAGAAGATACTAGGGAGTCCTAAGGACCAGACTGAGAGGTGTAGATGGCCACATCTGTGCCCAGGCCAGAGGTTTTCCACCCCTGTTTGAAGTTGAAAAGGATGCTGGAAAGCTGATCAACTCATATAGCAGGCATTGGAGGTACAATACACATATCACTGAAATCAATGGCAAAGTTCTCATAGGAAGTTACGGTGTTGCATTCTATCTGACAGTTTGCTGCTTGGTCCACTCTTGCAATTCTATCCTACTGGCCTTCAGCCACATTCAAATACACACACTTTCGGCAACATATGCTTCTTTGTGGACGTGTGCACATTTGTCAGCAAATATTTTCACTGCAGAAGCTTAACAAGTGTAAAATGAGATCTCATATGACAGATGATCATCTCCAAAACATCCTGAAAACTGCCACTTTTAATCTCGCTCTGGAAATTGCACAAATAGCATCACAAAAGAAAAGCAAGTTAATCCACCAGCTAAGTCCTGCTACGCTCTTGCTAACATTATGCAAACTTTTTCAACAACGTTTTCTTAATAGAAAATCATGCAAATTAGCAGGCGGCATAAAAACGGCAGTTTCCCTAACAGCTGAACCAATATCTTCCACACCGATGCAAATTGTATGCAAAATATGCTAATTACACTGAAAAGTATATATAAAGCCACACAAGCTTCTGGGTCATGATTTTCAATGTTCCATCAAACTGAAGATCACAATCCAACCATGGAAAATGCAGCAGTACCTCCTAAGCTACTACTCAGGTAGAAAACCTTTTCACCTTGAGCGCTACATTCCCATCTGGGGCTACTAGTGGTGGGTGAGGCAAATGTGACTGGAACAATGCATGTAAATTTAACTGTTGTACAGTAGGCTGCTTTCCATGCACACTCACATACCCCTCTTTAGCCTCAATTATCAGAGGATCTCACATGTATTTTTTTTTGTATTTTACTTAAAATTAGTCACACCAATAAATAAAATACTAATGAATTACACATTATTTTCCAGCTGAAATAACCCAAACATGGAGCCTTGCATCTATGCCTGAATATATCAGATGATGTCTGGTGAAGATAGACGTGGCTACAGATTTTCAGAAATGATTCAAAAAGATTATAATTAATTCACATTAACTGCTTGAAATAAAGAAGTATTTTATAATGTTTTAATTTTCATGTATATACAATTATGCCATAATGAAGAAGTTTCAGTTCATTGAATTACTTGACATTTGTTACTTCCACACAATTAGCTGTGTGGAATGCATGTACAATTCATCAAAATCACTTTTCTAAGAACTTTCATTAACCCAATCTTCTTTGTTCTATCTAGCAGTAGCTAAAACTTCACTCTACCTTTGACAAGTATCTATGCACAGCAAAAATGCACATTCTGTCTAAGAAAAAGAAAATGTGTAGTAGCTGCATTGATTATGTGGGTTGAAGTAGAGTTCCTGGCAATTTGAAAATGATATCTTCATAGCTGATCCTATAAAAGGTACTATTTCAACAATTCTGATTCCTGTTGAACATAAAGTTCCTGAAATGTTATTAGTGTATATATACTAAAAGTGCCATTACTATCCACCGCCAAGAAGTAGGTATCACTAGACTCCTTGGAGGTGGGGGTGAATTGTCCCTCTTCCCTAAAAATACACTGCTACAAAAAAAAAAAACCAAGCAACAAATGGTTTTATTTTATTTATATAAATATGTCCCACACATCACTCAGGGTGGTTTACCTCAATTTAAAAACACAATATATAGAAATACACAAAATATACAACATCAACATACTTTTAAAAAGCAAAACTGGCAGGAAACACAAAAAGCTGCTGGAATTAAAAATAAAATAAAATTGTCAGTCGGCAAAAGGTGGCTAGAGAGGGGGCTATTTGCACTTCATGAGAGAGAGTATTCAGAGTTATGGTGCAGCCATTAAGAATGACCTACAGTATCTTTTGTTGTCATCAACTGTGCTTCCACATAGGTGAAAGGCTTCTCCTTCTGATATTATGGATTGGGAAGGATGATTTCATGTGAAAGACAACCCAGTCCTAAAACAGGCTGAATCCGTATCCCCATCTGGTCTTTGTTATTTTACTTATTAGTTGCTTGTCATCCAAAGTGTCTCCAAGCAACTTACAGTACATGGGGGGCACATAAATACATAATACCATAGAAAAGGGGGTTGGGGGTCATATAACATATCAATATTCTATGCAGCAAGTTCCCTGCTACAGGTGTTTCACCTGAGCATGAGCTAAGCCAGAGGGAACTGTATGACAATGGGCACTAAAGGCAGGGTCCCACAGCTCCTTTGTACTTGGATCTCTTCTTCAGGTGCGCAATATCTGGATAGGGCTCAGGAAACTGCAGGTCCTAGACACAGTGTTGTCTGTCATCTGATCTCTCTGCCATGCCTGTAGGAAGATCCCCCAGGAAGATCCCCTTTGCATATGCTTTCTCTCCCATCCATGTCTGCAGGAAGGCCAAGGAATAGAGGTGAAAGGTAGAACAAGAAGTTTTGATTAAACGCTACCACTGGGCTGGACACTTGCAGGTCACTTAGCCACCTTCATAGTACAATTTCATTTTCTCTGCTCCAGTAGTTCGGACTCTGAGCAGTGCTGAACATTTCCAATTACTGTGCTACAATATGGCTGTCTTACGGGTCTCCGCTTATAATGACAGATTTTTTTTTTCCTTTTTTGCCTGCCAGTTGAAATAATCTGTATACAGAAGGTCGAATTACAATCTGTTTTACAGGAACAGCAAGCTACAAAGAAACCCTGAGGAGAAACCAGAACACAGAGCGTAGATTTCCTTACTTCTCAATTACACTGATTATATTACCTCCAACATACACAAAGACAAATAATCTTCATTAACAATGCGTTGCAGCCCACTGTCATGGAATGGTTTGAAGGTTGGGAGGGGGGGACCAGCCCTGAAACAGCAGCACAGCAGAGCTGACCGACTCAGCAAGAAAGGTCAACAACATGCTGCTGGAACTGAACACAAGTAATATTTACGCTGGTAGTTTCCCATAATGAAATGTTCCACTATCAGATTTCAAACAAAGCTGTGCTCTTCTTTCATTAAAAAATACATATATCAGCCAGAAACCAAGCCCTCTCCTCTGCTTTCAAGACTCTCTGAAAACAATCAGCTCACATGTATGTATATTAACTATTGCAGCAGTAGAAAAACAAAGATCGTTCTTGATCAGTTAGGTGGCGCTGCAAGAGGAGGAGGCCTTTAACCCTTTCCCTGTACCACTGCCCTGATTAAAATTACCCCCCCCCAAAAAACACACACACACACACACACACACACACAACCCCAACAACCTGTGATTAGCTCCCCTGATCAACTGTGGCAAAGATCAGCCAAGAGGAAGGATTTTACAGCAAGAAGGAGTGCATGGAGAAGGGCTAAAGTTAAACACACATCCTCCAACAACAGACAGAGCTTTAAAATCTGTCCACAGCTTCCTTAAAGTAAAACAAATCGGTCAGTCCCACACACCATTGAGGAAGTGGACCCAGGTGTGGAGATGTGGGCCAGGGAGGTGTGTTTTCAGCTTAAATACATTGCCAGAGTCTGTATCTTACTGGCCAGGCAATACTTCCCACCTGCCCATCCATCTATGGTGCAAAAGGGGCAGGGAATGAGCAGACTGAGTCTATATGTTTATCTTACTGATTCCCAACTGTGCTGTGAGAGGGACTGATATTTGCCTTGGAAGAATTAAACCCCCAATCCATGTCTGCCAGTGTAAGGAATCCCCATGAGGCACCAATTCGCTGCACCGGTCCTGGTAGCCTAATAGATGCTGTCTGTGCACAAGAGGAAGACAGTGGCAGGCTTGGGGAGATCACTAGATTTGCAGAAGTAAAACCTATTTTGGGGACTAGAAATCTAATACGGAAGGGAGAGCTAGAAACAGTCTAATGGAGACCCAGCATGCTCTGTTGGAGTGTGAGGAATGGAAAATGAGTGGTGGGGTGGAATATAGCATCTTAGAAGAGAGCCTGGCTGGCTGAAACTCTGAATGGGAACACTCCATACTGCAACATTTGGTTACAGATCTCACTTGCACACTTTTTAATCTCTTGTGGTCTCCCCCCCCCAATAAATAAATAAATAAATAGTACTGTTATTTGAGTTTTCATAAGTGGAGCTGCCAGGGGTTCCACCAAGCGACTTTTGCATGAAAATAATATACTGTGCCACTGAGATACAGTCCTTTCCCTCTGGAATAAGCTCAGAAGGGTAATGGCAATGACAGATATTGCTGATTTAGATAATTACTCATCATAAACTTCTGGTTCCATAAAGCAGCATCTTAAAAGTCTGCTGAATCAGTTTCTCCTAAAAGTAGCTGGCACAAAGCAGGAGGCATTAAGCAGAGAGTATAATTCATCCCACTCACTATTCATTGTTTGTCGATATAAAGAAATGCTTTCTTACAGTACAAAGCCTTCAGTTCTGGTCTACAGTCCATGGCAGGAGAGAGAGAGAGAGAGAGGAAGCTGCTCAGGTAACTGAATTCATTTTAACTGAAGAACCATTTCTTATGGTTTGAACAACATACATAGCTATGGAACAGAATAAAGTAATTTTAGCATCTTTTAAAATGGTTGGGAAACTCTTACGTCATCATTTGAACTCTAGCTGAAAACAGTGAAGTGCTAATGAAGTTCATTAGCTCCTGACTGGCTAGCAACACAAACCTGTGCATGTTTACTTGGAAGTAGGGATGGGTGAATCTGTCAATTCTGCTCTCTCTCTTAGTTTGTCATTTACTCCAGTCATCAATCTCCATCCATTTGTCAATTTACTATTATTATTATTTTTAAAAAATGCTCATGAAGTTTCATTTCTGCAAGCAACTTTGCCTGATTTAATGTATGTTCAATATCATGTATTTGAAATTATTTGCATAATTTTCTCAAATACATACTTTTTGCAAAATGATATCAAAATTTGAAGAAGTGTGCATATTGAAGGGTAGCTGCACTTTGGCTTGTGCACTGTTTTAGAAAGAACAAATTAAAATGAATTAAAATGCAAACCAAACCAAATTTATCCCCCATTCCTCCTTGGAAGAAAATATGGCTTCGTTCAATTGGGCTTATTCCCAATTCCCATGTTATTCCCGAAGTAAGACTGCAGTGCTACACACACTTACCTGGGAGTAGGCCACACTGAATGCAAATAAATAAATAAATACTTAATCACTGTACTGCTCCTATAGAAGGAAGGATCAATCACACAGTTTATTTCAGTATACACATTGGAAGATCAGTTACTCAGCCTAACCTACCTCACAAGGGTGTTGGGAGGATAAATCTGCCAGGGGGGAAATAACCAGGTATACCACTACAAGCTCCATGGATGAAAGGTGTGATGTATATCAATGAAATAAATAAATAAATCTAGGGCGGGGGAGTGAAATTGCAAAGACTATATGATGGACTTGCCAGTACTAGCTTAATATCTAGACACCTGACTGAGGCAGGGAGGATCATACTTATTTTCACATAAAACAGATGAGGTGTGAAAGACATCGTCTTTATATGTGATCATTTTCAAATGCTTAATTAGTCATAAGAGTAAAAACTTCACTTCCAAGCTCCTTGAGAAGAACTGTGCTATTTATAGAACATTTCTGAAGGTAGTCTGCTCCATCAAATGTCAAGTGGGAGGATGTAAAGGATAATAGTAAGGTAAGGTATAAAGAAGAAATTTTCCTGAAAACTCTTGGTTTAAACAGAATTTTCCAAAAGCAGAATTATACCAAATAATTATCTAGTAAGTCTTGAGACCCTTATATACATTGTGCATTTCAAAATATCACAAAGTTTAACTAATAATAATATTAATAGGCATTTTTGTTGTGACAGACACTTTCAGCCAAAGACCTGGGATCTAACCCTATGGACACTTACTTTGAAGCAAGTCCCATTGAGCAAGCTCCAACAGAGCATGAGATTCAGCAAACATGCATTGGATAGGTTGCAAGTTTCTCTGAGTTAAGAAACATAGGTATGTTCAGCTTTCTTCCACTGAAAACCATGGGATTTCATTGTGTTTAACTACAGTTAGGTCGTTTCTCTTGCTAAACAGTGTTCTTGTTTTTCTAGCACACACAGCGAACTCTCTCTTTCTGGAAAGTCACAGTAAAAGACATTATGACAGCACAGGGCACATTTTCAAAAACAAGGAATCTAACCCATCTGGGAAATAGCTCTTAACATGAAGAATGCTTGATGTGTAATGTAGTGATTATTATTATTCAATTTGTGGCTCTACCTATTTGCAACTAGGTCTGGGCAGTGAAGAAAGAACGACTTTAAAAGTGCAACTTTAATTGAGCCAAAGAAATAATAAAAACAACTTTTTACCCAGCTACCAAATCAATGTAATAAATGAAACACTGGAGCTTCAAGCGAAGCCTCTTTCCCATTATTTAATCGCCTTAGTCAAATTTGCTCCAATGTGCTATCAATCATTTTATGAGCTCTTTAAAATTGGATATTAATACTGAGCTTGTTTGCTCAAAGGAATACAGACTGAGCTTCTAGGATTTATTTGTATTCTGATTTTTAGCAGAGTGTAGCCCAGATGCAGATCCAAAAACAGAAAATGATTGAAATTAAATAAGCAAGCAGGCTTCAGATTGATGCCAATACAACAGCAGAGGGAGAGATTTTGCACTTAATAAGTGCAACGTTTAATAAACACATTCTAAAGCAGTGTCCAAATAAATTGGATATTTTAGAATGCCTTCTGAATTTAAAAACACATCATTTGGCCTTAATAGCCTTCTGTGAGAGCTCATTCTTCTCTCTAATGGCAGATTCTTTCATCAAGAATGAGTACATTAGGAACTGAAAAGAAGCTTGTCCGGCAGACGATACATAACATAGGTACTGTAATTTCACGGTCCTATTAAAAAGATGTACAAGGATGAAAAATAGCAGCAGCCCTTGTGCTAATGCTAACAGCATAGTACATTAATACTTCAAAACTAATCAATCACCCGAGACAAAGGCAATCAGCTGATTCATACCTCTGAAATCAGCCACATAAATTCCCATGAAAAGGCAAAATCTGATAATGGTTTTAAGTTCCTGTTAATAAATATTTTGCCACAAGTTTCAAAAGACCTGATACATATGACTGGGAAATGCTGCATATTTCTAAATGAACATGGGTGACAATCCCTTGGTCTCCACTTTGTCTAGGATGCATAAAATGTACTTTAGAGTTGAAGGAAACAGAGAACCCAGTGGTACTAAGGAATACAAACACGGTTTTGGAGGTTAGACCAAGGTCATCTAGTCCAAAATTTCCTTTCCAATGCTGAACCATCAATCACCAAGTGATTGTTTTCTGTATTGTATGTTTCCAAAACATGAAGTCAGTAATACATGTGAAAAGAATCTAGGGGTCTTAGTAGACCACAAGCTTCACATGAGTCAACAGTGTGATGCAACAGCAGCATAAAAATCTAATGCTTCTCTAGGTTGAAACAACATAAGTATAGTGTCCAGGTCAAGGGGAGTAATAGTATTGCTGTATTCTGCCTTGGTCAGACCAGACCTGAAGCACTTTGTCCAGTTCTGGGCACCACAATTTAAGAATACTGACAAGCTGAAATGTATGCAGAGGAGGGCAACCAAGATGATCCAGGGTCTGGAAGCTAGCCATTCCTTATGAGGAATGGTAGAGTGAGTTTGGTATGTTTAGTCTGGTAAAGAAGAGCCTGAGAGGAGATATTATAGCCATCTTCAAATATCTCAAGGCCTGTCCCATGGAAGATGCAACAAACTTGTTCTCTCCTGCTTCAGAGGGTAAGACCCAAACCAATGCTTCCAAGTTTCAAAAAACAGCAGATTCTGACAAAATATCAGGAAGAACTTTCTAACAGTAAGATCTGTTTGACAGTGGAATAGACTCTCTTGGGAGATTGTATACTCTTCTTCACTGGAGGATTCTAAGCAGAGGTTTGGTGCATAGCTGCCAAGTTTTCGCTTTTCTCGCGAGGAAGCCTATTCAGCATAAGGGAAAATCCCTGTAAAAAAGGGATAACTTGGCAGCTATGGTTTGGTGGTCATTTGTCACAGACACATTAGCTGAGATTGTTGCATTGCAGCAGGTTAGAATAGATGAGCCTTGGTGTCCCTTCCAAACTCTACAATTCTATGATTCATGAGGGTGATAGGATGACATATATATCAGATTAGACACAGACACAAACCACATGCCTGGGGTGGAGGTATTTGGAGGGAAAGATAGTGGATACAAGTGGGGTGAAACAGACTTTTTCCAGGGTCCTAGTGAAAGTTTTAAGATATTCAGAAGCTTGGGGGCGTTCCAGTAAAAGTGAGGCAGCACTGCCTTTTTCTTTTCTTTTTTTACAATAGTGCATTTCTTTTTACTGCAGCAATCAGGGACCAGACAGGATGGTTTCTTCTTCCCGCAATGTGCTAGTTGAAATTTAAGTATGTTGTGATGTAGCATTGGTCCAGATGTGTTGTGTGGGGATGGGGAATGGTACTGGTAGCTCCCACTGGTCACTGAAAGGAAGACCACCTACTTTTGTGGCCTGCATGCATTCTTCAACCAGGACTAAAACCAGCCAAACAACTTTCAGCATTCTACACTTCCTTGATGCTTCTCTCTCTCTCTCTCTCTCTCTCTCTCTCTCTCTCTCTCTCTCTCTCTCTATATATATATATATATATGACACTATATATATTTCCTCTGAAATAGCGATGGGCACACTCCCACCGGCTGGCCTTAGAAACTGTTCATTGTGTTTGTTAATGTTTCTCTCAGCTTTCTTAGAGAATGCCCACAAGACACCTTTGTAACACCTTTGTAGCTCTTAGGCTTTTCCAAGAAAGCACACAAGGGCAAATTGGGTGAAATGTGCTCTTCTATGTCAACTCCCTCCCCCTCCTGTTTTTAAGCAAAGGAACATCAAGGCAGCATAACTGGTGGTGGTGAAGTGTCTCTTAACTGGAAATTATGTTTCTAAGCATGCTTAAGGTTATCATTTTAGGATAATAATGAAGCATGTGTAATTAAGAAGCCCTCTGCTATCTCTAGCCTGTCCTCGAGAGCCAGTGTGGTGTAGTGGTTAAGAGCGGTAGACTCGTAATCTAGGGAACCGGGTTCGCGTCTCTGCTCTTCCACATGCAGCTGCTGGGTGACCTTGGGCTAGTCACACTTCTCTGAAGTCTCTCAGCCCCACCCACCTCACAGGGTGTTTGTTGTGGGGGAGGAGGGGAAAGGAGATTGTTAGCCGCTTTGAGACTCCGTCGGGTAGTGATAAAGCGGGATATCAAATCCAAACTCTCTCTACACCACCAGTTTCCTCTTCCTTTTCATGAATACAAGGTGTTTTGTTTTATTTGCATCTAACTTGAAAGGATGCGGACAAGCAGGGGAAACAGGCTAGTGATGGGACAATCCCAGCATGAACTGGACCTGAATCCTGAGAGCCTTGGTGCTGCTTCATAATGAGGTGAGACCTTCCAAACTTCTCAATTCTATATTCAGCCCCATCACTGCTATGGGCACAGAATGGGCAGCCTAAGTCCAACAGGGTCAAAACTCTCTGTCTTTCCCTCATTTGTACAGTGAAGGATATCATTTTGCAAGCTAATGGGCTTTTTAGCTAATGGACAATTAACCTGTTTCTCCACAACTGTCCTTATGTACAGGATTTTCATTTTTTAAGCACTGAACTAAAATAGGGAGGCACACATTACACACAAAGATATGAAACATGTCCTCCCTGCTTCAGCAATTGGTGCTCTTAAAGAATGAAGGGAAGAAGTGCTGTCCTCATTCTGGTGTAGTTTTGTAACATTTTCACACAGCTAAATTTGATTTGCAAATAGTGTATGGTGTCAATATATAGGCTGTGTGGCCCCTGATTGCCTGGATTACATAGCTGAGAAGCAGCAGCTATCAAGAGGGGCAGAGCAGAAGAGTGAACTGCAACCAAACCAAACAGGTTAGGGGGCTTTGGGAGAGTGCTTAGAGTCAACCCCCAAGTCCCTTTTCACATCAACATTTCCTATGGAGCCCTAAGTTTAATCACACTAACTTGGTTAAAGATTGTATAGCAACTGGTGTTATGACTGAGGGCAATAAAGAAAGTTGCAGTGTTATTAACACTTCCTAGGGCAAATAAAGATCAAATAGCGGTAGAGATAGAAAAAACACAATTTATTAAGAAATTTGGCAGAAGAGTGTTGATGAGCCACGTCCTCCCACTGTTTCAAAAACCACAGGGAGAAAGAAAGCAAATATCTTTGTCCCTTAAGGGAAGAATACTATTTTCATAAATAAAACAAGATGGGGCAAACTCTGCTCCAGAGAATTAGATTCCATGTTTGATAGATAAGACCCAGACCTGAAGCAGGTCCAATGATTTATTAACAGCCCTCCCATTAAGTGTATGCATTAGCAACACTTGTCTGGATGAAAAGAAGAGATAAAGGAATGTTATGTTGTTCTTACTGGCTGGTCCTATGAATCTGCCCTAGGTAACCTGGCAAAACAGGTGCTAGGTTGATCCATTCTGTCTGCACTTTTAGTTACGACTCTGAAAGGCTGCAGAATAATAGCACTTATTTTCAACAATTCTAATTACTGAGGGTTGGGAGCTTTACATGGGACAGCATGTAAGTTCTCTGCCCCACATTCTTTGCACAACAGCACAAGCTTTGCTACTGCTTCAGCAGCTGCCCAATGATGCTTGCTAGTCATGGCAGATCCGGTTCTATGCTGGGATAGGTTGCAATGCAACAAAAATAAATAAAATAAGTATCTATAAATGACAACAGCATCCTAAGCATGTTTACTTAGAAGTAAGTAACTGTGTTCAATGGGGCTTGCTCACAGGACATGATAATAATTGCTCAGTTAGCAGTTATATGATTTATAATATGTATAAAGAAGTATACAGAACTTGGGGTGATATTTGTCAAGACCTCATTATAGGGAGAGGAGTCCTTCATTCCCACTATGGTCCAATCTGGGTTTCCCTCTAGATACACAATACTTCTGCTCTTTGCACTGGAAGGAAAGCTCTCAATGGCACCAACAGGACTACTACAGATTGCTCCCCCATTTCCCCCACCCCAAGATAACATATAACCATTCAGTTGTAATGGCAACCCACCTGTCATTATTATGGGCATTTTGCTAGCAAATTGTGACCATTCTAAGTCCCACCCCCCAAATGTAGAGTTATTAAAATGATACAGCAAAATTTAATGCAAAACAATGTGGTCTCACTCCATCTCCTTGCTCAGAGAGGTCTTTCTTGGAGCGGCATATCCATTGGATGCTGCTTTTCCGCAGCCCTGGAGAACAGAATTAATGCAACATCAAAGGCTAATGCCCCAGACAAATCCAACCAAATGCATAAAGCCAATAAATTAGCAAGATGATCTCATAATTTGCCATTAGCCAGTGGTTCAGGCTTTGTCCTGCTTTATAAAGTCAACGTAGTGCCCAATTAAAAATTAGCAAGCAGGATCTGATGTTCTTTAATCAGATTTTCAGAAAATGATCATAGATTGTTATTAGGTTATTACAAACTGATGTACACTAGAATATCAAAATTGCATGAAGTCCAATTATCCAAGGAGGGGAAACCTCAAAATCAGTTTAATATACAGACCAGTGAAGCCTATGCAGAAGTATTCAACATGGCCTAGTGTATTTAGGATTGTAGCTTAGAAGGTTGATAGGCTATATATGCAGCTAGCAAATCACTGAAGTTTTGTTTTTTTTAAAAAAATAAATTCATCAATCAGTTTCATGATTTCGAATGTAATACTGACTGTGTCCCCTGCCATGTCATTTATAAGACGAACCATAAATCTGAAGCATAAATCAAGCCATAAGGAACACCATTTCAGATAAAACCACAGCGGACTTTGCTACCAAACTCTGCCACTTTGTCCTTACCCACAACCACTGCAAATTTGGTGATGACCTGTTCCTCCAGATCAGCGGCACAGCCATGGGCACCCGCATGGCCCCACAGTATGCCAACATCTTCATGGCAGATTTAGAACAACGTTTCCTTAACTCCTACCCACTCAAACCTCTCCTGTACCTGCGATACATTGACGATATTTTTATTATCTGGACACATGGACAACAGACCCTGGAAACCTTCCACCAGACATTCAATGACTTTCACCCCACCATCAACCTAACAATGAACCAATCTATGCAAGAAATACATTTTTTGGACACTACTATAAAAATACAGGATGGACATATAGACACCACCTTATACAGAAAACCAACTGACCGACAAACATATCTACATGCTTCTAGCTACCATCCCAAACATACCAAACAATCCATCGTATACAGCCAGGCCTTACGTTACAACCGCATCTGTTCCAACTCTACAGACAGAGAATCTCACCTAAGAGATCTACAGCAAACCTTTTTAGAACTAAAATATCCACCTGATGAAGTTAAACAACAGATCAACAGATCAACCTAGAGAGAACCTGCTGCAAGACAGACCCAAAAAAGAAAATAACAGAACACCACTAGTCATCACATACAGCTCCCAAGCTAAAACAGTACAACGCATCATCAGAGATCTACAGCCTCTCCTGGACAATGACAGCTCCCTTTCTCAAGCTCTGGGAGGAAGACCTTTCATTGCCTACAGACAGCCACCCAATCTTAAACAACTCCTCACCCACAATAATACAACCACCAGACTTAACATGGACACTGGTACCAGAGCCTGCAATAAACCCAGATGCCAACTTTGCTGCCACATACACCCAGACAACACCATTACTGGCCCCAACAACATCCAACATACCATCTCAGGACTATTTAATTGCTCATCTTCTAACATTGTGTATGCCATCAAATGCCAACAGTGCCCTTCAGCTCTCTATATTGGACAAACAGGCCAAACCCTACGCCAAAGGATAAATGGACATAAATCTGACATCAGGAACCAGAAGACAGAAAAACCAGTAGGAGAACACTTCAATCTCCCAGGACATTCTATACAAGACCTCAAAGTAGCTGTCTTACTACAAAAGAATTTCAGAAATAGACTGGAAAGAGAAGTTGCTGAATTGCAACTTATCACCAAGCTCAAAACCATGGAGGGACCTGGTTTGAACAGAGATATCGGATTTTTATCTCATTATACATGATAAGCGATCTTCAGCCATCTCAACCCTTGCTTTTTCATGCAAAACCATTTGCAGTCGTTTGCGGTCATCAACAGCTATCAGTCAGTCAATCACCCATTTCCACCACCCTTCTGAGTGATCCCCCCTCCCCATCCCCACCCCTCCCCACCCCTTCTCTACATAAGTGCCTGGAAACTTCCATTTCACTGTATCTGAAGAAGTGTGCATGCACACGAAAGCTCATACCAAAATAAAAACTTAGTTGGTCTTTAAGGTGCTACTGAAGGAATTTTTTTTATTTTACATAAATCTGAAGGACCCACAAAGAATACCCAATACATATATAGGTCCAAATGATTGTTTCTAAACTGCCTTAGAGAGAGACATATTCATCTGGTTATTAAGGAACTCCAAAACAATCCCTGCTCACCCTGTTCAATAGATGAAATGACTACTGAGTTAATGATTTTGAAAGGACATGTAATGCAGTAGTTAATGATCCATTCAGCTCACAGACCTTAATGAGCAACCATGTTCGAAGGAGCTTTAACAGAACAAAAGATTAACATGTATCCCATGTTATCCATTGTGTTGTATGATTTTAAGTAGAAACACACACACCCCAAGTTCAATGAGACTTACTGCCGAGTCAAATGTACATACGTTTGCAGCACTACAACCTCTCAAAATGTTAAACCAAAGGAATTTTAGTTCAGGGTGTAGTGAGGTAGCAGCAAGACCAGGGAAGGAGTGAAGCACACTGCCTCGTGTGCACACTTGCTCATGCTTTAGAATACCACAACAGGGTCCCATCACTGCACACAGAATATATGATATTGTAAGATTTCCTTTCCCAGAGTCAGAGTCAAAAAACACCCTGGATCCTGTATTGGTCTCTACAGCCAAAGCAGACGATGCAACCTTCCAACAGGTTGACTTTACCCCCAAAAGTGCACTCCTCCTTTGTCTTCCGTGACAGAAGGAGGCCAACAACAACCTCTGATTCTTTACCACCAGACCATAGCCTGAAAGTACGTAGTAGAATGTGTGCCCCAGCCAGGGCTTTTCAGGTTGAAGAAAATTACAGATTTACACAATGCAGCCCATAGTCAAATTTATAGAGAAATACAAACACTTGGTGTTGCTCCCTTAGTATCCTTATTGTTCAAGCAGCTCCATTTGTCATGGAGATTATTTATATACTATGTAGAAACAGAAACAAAATAGCAACCAAGTTTGGAAATAATACATTATGAAAAAGAGACTATTAGGGAGGAAGAATTCCTTGTGAAATGGTATCATCAGTTTCTAATGAATATTCCAGTGCTTGTCAGGAAACCCATTTAGAGGGAGGCCAAAATCACTTTCTAATTTTCTCTACAGCTTTATCATATTTTCTCCCATCCCTAAGGCCAACAGCATTGCAGACTGATTGGCCCATAATATTACATCTCCTCAGGGATGGTTTATCTTTGCACAGAATACCCTCATATTTTAACACTGATAAAAAAATATATATATTTACATTTGTATGGAAATAAGGTTCAGATCTAACCAAGCCTGCTTCCTGTGTCAAAGCACCTATCTTTGGAATAGATCCTGTGGTGCTTAATGCAGCAGTTTGAAATTAGGAGTAAATTGCATCCATCCAAAATTGCAAAAAGGTGTTCAGATAAGAAGCAGAGATAAATAATCTCTGGGTCTGACATTGTATATGAATTCACAGAACTTTTTTGACTCCTCCACAAGCACCACAAATAAAGCCCCAGGATGTGTTGTGTGTGTCACAAAGGCTAATGGAAGTGCACAAGAGCTCGGATGCAGACATGTTAGTGTTATTTGGAAGCAATCAGCATTATTATAATAATAATCAGTGTCACATGGATGTTTAAAACAAAATAAAAAATTCCTTCCAGTAGCACCTTTGAGACCAACTAAGTTTGTCATAGGTATGAGCTTTCGTGTGCATGCACACTTCTTCAGATACTTCTTCAGATTCTTCAGATACACTTCTTCAATGTGCAAGCACATGAAAGCTCATACCTATGACAAACTTAGTTGGTCTCTAAGGTGCTACTGGAATGATTTTTTAATTTTGTTTTGACTGCGTCAGACCAACACGGCTACCTACCTGTAACATGGATTTTTGTATTCTAAAACTTGGGGAACTGTAGATTAAACTTCATTTGAAACAAGCAGGGATGCATTCACACTAATCCTGCAAACCACCACTATCTCTCTGTACCCTGCTTCCAATTCCTACAATATGCGGATCCAACATGCCAGGATGTAGAACTCCTCAGACACAAGAGAATGTGGCTGAGATCTAACCCATGGGCAGAATGAATAGCCATGGGCAGGTCATTAGATCACAGCCTCACTTTCTCATATATAAAACTGGGTAAATGCAGATTGTAAGGTAGTAGTGAGGAAGAAGAAGAAAACTGAAACACCAGAATGGTGTGCTGGTGTACTAGGGCTTCATAGGGCCGGGTTCAAATCCCCATTCAGCCACTAAGCTCAGTGGGCAATCTTGAGTGAATCACTCTCTTTCACCCTAAACAACCTCAAAAGGTTGGGTAAAATAAGAGGGTAAAATGAGGGGGTACAAATAAAGAAAGGTGGGATAAAAAGGAAGTCAGAAATGATTTATTTGTTCTAACGTGAAAAAGTAATACAGTGAGCAATTTCTGAACAGAATCTAATAATAGGGTTTGAACCATCAGGAAATAAAGAGAGACGTGTCAAACCTCTCCACCCCATTCATCTGCACGCAGCTCGCTTACCATTTCCTCATTGTGACAGAAAGATGAAGGCACTTTCAAAGTAAAGCCAGGTCATATTTATCTAAATCTGCAAGGAGACCTGTCAGTAAAATCGTGCATATCTCCTGAAGCTAGCCGTCTACCAGTGACACCTTGACATAAGACAAGCATATGTGGTGCATTATTATTAAAGGGGTTTTAAGTCACATTGTAAGATCTCTAGGTGGAGACACTTAAGGATAGAGTTTTATTGCCGACACATTCCACTCCTGCCATATTATTCCCATGCAAATCATGTCTGAGGGAATCAGCATCAGACCAGAAACCTCTTCCTGCAGCGGTGCCACAACAATCATTTATCTGCATCCGGCACCGAGTGGTGCAAAATGACGCCACTTTGTGATAGAGACTTAAACTAATATGCAGAATCACCTCCACAAGTGCAAGGGAATATTAAAGATTCTATCTTGCTGACAGCTTTTCATCAAGGCTTCAGAGAATGCGAGATATTGGGAGGCTAATCCACATTGTGTATCATTGGATACTGTCATTTTCACACTCTACGGCTGCCTTGCTGAGTTGACTTGAAGAGTAATTACTGCTGAGATAAGCCTTTTTCTGGAATACGTGCAATTAATTCTCCCTGTAAAAAGAGGGAAAGGAATCTGACACTTTAATAATGTTTAAGTACACCTAATCTATTTCTTTTCTGCTCAGATGTTTCCTAAATATGAGGAAGAAAGAAGATTTGAAAGTACTTACAGCTGTCTCTTCTTATGTAAATCATCCATGGACCTCTAATATCCGATCATAAAATAGCCAACGTGAAATAAGATCAAAAATTATAATAGAATGCAGAACTAGTAAGGAATTATCAAAAAGATGAATGCACAATATGATTTTATTGGATACAACAGTTACTCTTATCAAACATATATTATCATGCCATTAAAGTTTCAAGGGCGTGGAATTTAAATTTGTAAGATGTATTTGGAGGTGAATTAAAACTACTTTTCTATTTCTATCTACTTTGCTTCAAAGAGCATGTACCTACATATTTTCTATGTTTTTACAATCTTCACTTCTAACAAATATTAAAACTAATAAAGCTACAGAGAAGTAGAGGTACAGTTAATGCAAACTACTGTAGATTTGCTAGCACCAGTGAGAATTTGGTCCTAAATATCACACACAAAGACCTGATTAGTTTGGAAAAGTACAAGTTAATCGTCCAACGTAGTATATTTTGAATTTTATGACACTCAGCCATGTGCAACTCCGATACTAAATAGCTCAAAATACCAGTAGTACAAAGACCAATTGACCAACTGTTTTAAACTAATTTTTTACCCTCAGCATACTGTAAGGTTGGGGGGCAAAGGTAACCTGAGATTATCGTATATACTCTCAAGAGAAACTTATCCAATATTTTTAATACCCATGATCTCTGATAAATTGCCAAGTTAAAAGATGTTAATGCCTGCCATCTTTTTAATCACCTAAGATTAATCCTAGGACCTCCCAGCCTACTGCATATGTTCCAACAGCTTGTCTTGACTTATTAAGCTTCTCAAAAGAAGCAGCTGCAGTGGATGCCTATTCTCTGTAGACCAGGTTTCAGGCAGAAAGGTCTCATTTACCTCCTCCTGTCAGTGTGAGGGACCTGGTTTTCATGTTCTGCAAAAGGAGATGGAGTGTATCCAGCTCGATTCCAGCAATGCCTGGTGGCTTTTTACTATTCAGCCAATATACTGCCGTAGCAATCAATACTGGCTCCATGTTTTGGTGGTTCCTCCAGTTGTGTCCTTCCTCTTCCTCTCCAAGTTACCCCTGCCTACTTGTTTATCCTCCCTCCCTGGACCCAAGCCATACAGCCACACAGAGGGAATGTAGATGGTGCTGCAAGTAGACAGTGCTGCAGTATCTCACTCTAGTTATTAACTGCATGCCCAGAGACTGCAGGTGAGCACAGGCAGCCACAGCAAAGAGGATGAAGGGCAGGATCATAAGTCTCTGGAGGATGAGCGTAGGTCCCCTACAGGGGTGTAGGTCTAGGCAGGTACCCAGTGATGCCTATTCCCAAATAGCCTTCGTAATGTGCAACTTCTCAATATTATTTTATTATTTTGTAAGACAGCGACACCCACAATATATCCCCAGCTGCTACGGTGGTTCCGGTAGAATCTATTAAATGTTCAGAATCTAATTGGCTGCAGCATACATTTCCTCCCATAATTTTATTTTGTGATGCAAAGCGAGCCCCTTTTTCAAGGAATCTAGGGCAGGGGTAGGCAACCTACGGCCCGGGGGGCGGATGCGGCCCAATCGCCTCCTAAATCCGGCCAGTGGACGGTCCGGGAATCGTCGTGTTTTTACATGAGTAGAGTGTGTGCTTTTATTTAATATGCATCTCTGGGTTATTTGTGGGGCATAGGAATTCATTCTTCTTCTTTTTCAAAATATAGTCCGGCCTACCACATGGTCTGAGGGACGGTGGACCGACCCGTGGCTGAAAAATATTGCCATCAGAATTTTATTGAAAGGCCACTGCATAGCACTAAGTTTTCTTTTATACAGCTTTACCTTGTCCAGAATACATAGGTCTGTTTGTTTTCTGGCATTGCTTAGAAGAAATACATTGCAACTACCTCTTGACTTTCAGGTCAATACACCAATGACTTTCAGCATTTTTTTCAGCTTCAGGGTGCCCATTCTGACCTTAAAGCCATAAATGCTCTGCACTTGACACCTTCCTCTTTCCCCTGATTGAACACATACTGTCAGGTTCCACCAAGTTAGGAGGCTAAACTGACATAAAATAATAAGAATGCCTTCTTAGTGATGGCTTTTATTTTTAAAAACTCATTTTCTCTATGCCAACTGGTTAATGCGCGCACACACCCACACACACACTGTGTGAGAGTTTGTTCTTTTATATATTTAAATCTGACTTTTCTTTATTCATACACCTCTCAAAGCTTCTTATATAAAAACAGAAAAACAATAATAAATACAGCAATTAAACAAACAAATGCTTTGTAGCATCTGATATGTTCTGCATCATTTCCCTTTTACTTTTACATGCTATTGATTAAATACATTGTCACCCTCTCTTGTTTGGCTATAACCTGCTTAGGGAGGCTTATGGATAAAAAGCAACTTTAAAATAACAAGCAATGATTTTTTTTACATATTTTATAAACAAATTCTTACATTTCTATCCCACCTTTCATCCTTCATGGATCCTAAGGCTGCCTTTCTCAACCTTGGGTCCCCAGATGTTGCAGGGCTACAACTCCCATCATCCCCAGCTAGCAGGGCCAGTGGTCAGGGATGATGGGAGTTGTAGTCCAACAACATACGGGGACCCATGGTTGAAAAAAGCTTTCCTAAGGTATCAAAACCTACTTAGTTATAAGTTTTGTTTCACTTTATAAATCACTCTGGGTCACTTTTTTTGGGGGGGGGCACAATCGATAAGTCCAGTGGCTCCCAGACAGTCAGCATCCAGGCACTGACCAGACTCAAACCTGCTTAGCATCAGCAAAGTGGTGAGCTCATGCGCCTTCAGGCCTCAGCTATGTGGTTTTTGCCTAATATGAAACTCTGGCACATTGCTCTCATGCCTGTGACAAACAACAGATTCTCTACCCAATGAGCAGATACCAATGCCAAGGAAGCCGAAGCTCACTGTAACAACAGAATATAATTCTGCAGTGACAAACATTGCCAGCCACTTTGTAATATATGCCTCAGACAAGACTGATGTTATATCGCTGCTCCACCAATGCACAAAAGCTGGATGCTCTCCGTATTCCATTTTGTCATTTAATTTTATATACTAATAACACCATATATCATTCCTTAATGTATCCACATTTGAAAACAGAACACAGATAACTAGTATTTATTGTAGAGGGAAGTCTCTTTTTATCCTCGCAAAGAATTTTTTTCTGTGTGTGCGCATAATATTAAGTTCAAATTAATTTGCATAGAAAAATGTTTACGTGTGTGCACATACACCCCTGTATTAAAACAATGTATAGATCCTGTATATGTATATTTTGTAGATGTAGGATGAAACCAAATAGCCAGTTAAGTTTATGTATGGTCACAAATTAGAGGTAACACTTAAATATCCTCTGTGAAAACCACACGTCTGCTAGCAATTTATTTTGCTGTTTACTCCCCCCTGTAGCTGCAGACCCTCACACCACATCATACACTTGCCTAAGGAGTCCTCCAACAGCCCACACCAGCTACTCAGAGAACACAAATGGAAAAAAATAATAATTGGTCCATGCCTGGTAAGCTTGCCTGTTAAGAAAAACTCTCTGATCTCCACAATGTGGTAACCAACCATGGTGCTAGGTGTTGGTGTATTGCCAAAAGAAACTTGTAAGGAGCCTTGAAGCACGACCTTGAAGAGTTGGGGCATGTGGCAGGGTGAGACCATCTATCTCTCTCTCTCTCTCTCTCTCTGTGTGTGTGTGTGTGTATGTGTGTGTGTCAATGATGGTCAGAGTGGCTGAAATAATATGTGAAAGTTTGAAAGCCTGTCTCTCTGGCTGGATGGCTGAAGAAAGCAGAGATCCGTATATAGTTATTCTATATGTAGACCAGTATTGTAATGCAGCTTGTAAATAATGAAGACTTTATAAGTGAATGGGTGAGGTGTTTATTCCTGTCAAGGGAATTCACCAAGAGAGGGCTGGACTGCTGCTGCGGCTGCTGATGCTGCAAAGATGAAGACTTTCTGAGGAACTCTGCTGAGACAAAAAGAAAAGGAACCCCAAGAGTTGACACTAGCGGTAGGAGCCTGCCTACCATTGCCCTTAGCCACTGAGAGTTGGCCATAAGCCCTAGAAGCTCATGCAACACCATGCAAGCACATGGCTGCTTAGTGGGGAATTGCCCTGATGTGAACAGCTGCCAGTGTCCAAGACCCTCCACATTTGTCCAGTGTGGTAACCCTAACTGAAGTCAATTTATATTCATCTTAAAATGCACTGCTTATGATACAACGGATCCAGATTTAGCGCTGACCTATTGAAACCAATTGAATCATGACTAATTCCAGTGCCATTGATATCACTGGGTATGCTCTAAGCATGACAAAGTTTGAATCCAAGCCCAAATAAAGCTAATAATGTGTGGAAACAGGGAAAATAAAAGCATGCTTATACGTTTTGCTGGATGACTTTGTCACCAGGAAGCACCACTGAGCATGCACAGTCACATCAGAACTGTTGCCATACAGGAGCCACACAGAGTTGCAGATTTATTCTCACCACTGATTAATGCATCTTGATACTGCAAGACAACTGTCAACACAATCTTCTAAAACAGACAACCACTATTTATGTGGCCGGGTAGTAAGTAGCCCTTTCAAAGGCTGGCAAGTCCCCAGATATTTAGGGTCATAAAACCTGCAGGATTCAGAAGTGAATGATTAAGTGGGCTCCAAGCTATCCACTTTGTAACAGACACCACCAACTTTATTTATTTATTTATTTATTTACTTGGTCCCAGCGAGTGACCTTGTCAAACAAGCATTGCCTCTCGCTTACCAGCTCTTCGCGCAGTTGGGAAATGAGTTCATCTCTCTCCTTCAGTTGCAGCTTCAGTGCTGAACATTCATCTTTCATTATATCCTATAAAAAAACATCAAAAGAGATGTTATAATAGACTTTGTGCTTTTCCTTTGCTCCTGACAAGAAAAGGCAGCTTCACACAGTGCAAGATAATTACATCCAAGTAATGAAAGTCAATGCCCCTCTATCATGTGCAATATTTTTAATAACATATTCTAAGTTTGCAGGGTAAACAACCTAATGCATCCAAAGATATTATACGCACAGAAATATGAACAGCTCCCTGTGTGTTAAGCCCGTTTTGTTAGTGTCTGATTCTTTTAAGCCCTTTATTGAAGCTCCTGTCAGGCGTCTCTTTATTTTAGTGAAGGAACAGATGGCCATAAAATTTCATAGTTCTGTTCACACAAAACAACACTACAGAAGTTTCACTTCAGATGCATTATTGGAATTCCTTAAAAAAAAACAAAAAACCCAGACTGCAGATGGAAAAAAGCAGGAAGATCCACATGTAGGCATTCAACAAACAGGAAGGAAGCAACCCTTCCATGAAAGGAAATAAACCAGCATGACAGGCAACAATATTGCTAGCAAGTCAGATGTTGTGAGCAGTGGCTGATTTAGTTTTCTTCTAAATGAGATTCAAACAACACATGTCATGGGCTGGGTTGGGCAAAAGGCATGAAATTAAACTGAAAGAAGGTATCCATGAAAGTGCAAAGGCTAGAAACGAAAGCAAGGTTCTTAACTATCAGGGTATATCTGCACTACAGACCTAAACTGGCCCGGCAATAATTTCCTCTTCATAGGAAACATTGGGAAACATTGTTCTATTGATTTATTTTATTGGACATATAGACCCAACATTATCCCATCTCAAGACCAGTATGCTATACTGTACAGTGGAACCTCGGTTTACGAACGTGATCTGTTCCACGGAGGCGTTCGTAAACGGAGGCATTCGTTCCCCGAAGACATGTTTCTGTGCGTGCGCGAAGCACCAATAGAGTACTTCTGTGCATGTGCACGCTGCACAGATCGCTTCTGCGCATGCACGAGCTGTGCAGATCGCGTCTGCGCATCCAATGCCGCGGAACCTGGATGTAAACACTTCCGGGTCTGCGGCGTTCATAAACTGAGGTGTTCGTAAACGGGACTCTTTGTAAACCAAGGTACCACTGTACAGGTGAAACTCGGAAAATTAGAATATCGTCAAAAAGTGCATTTATTTCAGTAATACAACTTATTTTTTTTCTTTTAATTTTTACAAATGCTTTCTTTTGGAAATTCCACAGTAATAAAACAAATAGTTACAATAATACAAAAATAAACATCACTATTACATTTCATTAATTACATTCCATTTATAATTGACCTGCCTAACGACAAATAATTACAATTACAACAAATAAAGACTTGACTTATCTTGCTTTGCATGTCATGCATGTATCTCATATATTGGTTTCACCTTTTAAGTTGTGTTACTGAAATAAATGCACTTTTCGGCGATATTTTAATTTTCCAAGTTTAACCTGTATATTCTGTTGTCTCCCTCTCTTCTATAGGGGTATGGGATGGGACTGGATATTGCTAAGGAAGAATACACCACACCATCAACAAATTGCACTTGTTTTATATTTTGACACATGCCCTATTTTGTGTTAATTTTGTTGTTTTCTGGTGGTTAGCAGCTTTGGCCTTCCCTTGGAAATGAAAAGTGAGTTATAAATCATAGCTGCCTTAAATGAGTCAGACCACTGATCCATCTAGATCAGTGTTTCCCAAACATGGGTATCCGGCTGTTTTTTGGACTACAAATCCCATAATCCCTGAGCACTGATCCTGCTAGCTAGGGATGATGGGAGTTGTAGTCCAACAAATGGCTGGATACCCAAGTTTGGGAAATACTGATCTAGATCAGTATTGTCTACTCTGACAGCAGATCTCCATTGTTTCTGGGAAGGGATCATTCACAGCCCTAGCTAGAGATACTGGAGAATGAACATGGATACTTCTGCATACAAAACAAATGCTCTACTGAGTGATTGCCCTTCCTCAATAAACATAATGAAATGAAATACATTTTCAATGATTATTAGGGGGTGGGAAAAGTTATCACAGTTAAACTGGTATCAAATCTATATAAGTCTGAAGCTATACCATCAGAATACTACAATGGTTTACTACAAACAAGTGCATTGTTTTATTTATTTCCATATACAGTATCTGTATTCCACCTAATCTACCATCATGGAACCAAAGGTGACATGCTCGTGATTCCCAACTGACCAGACCAAGACAAGTTTAGCTTCAGCAAAGTGGAGGTCTTGTGTGCCTTCAGACTGTGTACTGATATTAGCTATTCAACCTAGAAAATCAGAGGAATATTCTTTTTCCAAGAGAGATCTATTAAGAGCCGCAACATTATGTGGTATAGTGTACCTAATGCTAGTGACATCACATGTTTAAGTGACCTTTCTCATTAATAAAAACCTTCTGATGGAAACCTTTGAAATTCAGATTGCATTCTCTCTCTACTTCCATGGGTCTACTCTATGACAGTTGGATATTAGCCAAGAAAAACATTGTCAAGGAATGCAATTACTTTAAGAAGCACTTATTTCACCAATGAAATGCCATCAACAGGAAAGCAGTAGAGCAAGGGCATAATGAGATGAGCGTCGACAGTGTGCAAAATGATAATATGCACAGTGTACAAAGCAGCAACATCAGTGTTAAAAGGCAACAGTGACGCATGAGAGCTAGTCATGTACTTTGAATGGCCTAAAAGTAGCAAATGCCAGGAAACCTGAGGTGAAGAACAGGTCATCATTTCAAGGCTTGCTGGTTCTGGACCATTACTGTCAAATGCATCACAATATGTTACAAAAGCTTTTAAGGTGAAGGGGAAAAGAAAGACACAAGCAAATAGATTCATATTAAGAGTGGGGGTGACGGACCTGCTGGCCACCACCAATTCTTCTCAGTGCCGGATTTACATGTAAGCTAAACAAGCTATAGCTTAGAGCCCCACTCTCTTGGGGGCCCCAACAAAAATTAAAGGAAAAACAACAACAACTGGGTGTACATTTCCTAAATATAAGATAAAAAACAAATAAAATAAAACCTACATACAGCAAAAGTGTTTTGTGTTGTGTAGGCTCCTATTTGTTATGTGCAAATGGCTTTGGGTACCTATTAGGTCCATAAATTACCATATAGCATATATTCAACACAAAAAACCAGTAACAATTTGTTGCTGACAAAGGACAGCTGGACATATAAAGGGCCCCATTACCTTCAGGAGCTTAGGGCCTCATCAAACCTAAATCTGGCCCTGATTCTACTACAGAGACTAGTGAGAACAACAAGTTCAGATACATTTCCTGCAACTAACCAGCTGGCAGGGACTGACAGGGCTCCAAGGAGTGGATGAAAGAGGTAGGTGGGCCAGAGGCTGATCCAGAGGAAGGGGGCAGCAATTTATGGGGTTTTGTGCCTGCCACAAGGCAGGAGCCAGAGCTGGAGGATGGGGAGGGATCTGAGCAGTCGGAGATGGGGGTGAAGGTGCAGGGTGCAAGGCAGGAGATGGAAGAAGGGCAGGAACTGAGGGAGAGGCAATGCCTGAAGGGAGGGGGCTGGCGGAATTCCTTCCATCCGCACCCCCACTATCCCTCAGGACCAGGAGGGGCTTCAATAGGCAGGCACAGTGACAATTTCCATGTACCTTTTAAAAATTCACACATTTATTATAGCACCTGATTTCAAGTAGTGCTCTATTGCATCAGTCTAATTCTGCCGAGCTAGAAGTGTGCTCGAATGTTTCACATCTAATTGTGAGTGGTGATGGTTGTTTCACATCAAATTGAAATGGGGCTGGTGACAGCACATTCTATATATGCATCACCAAGAGGAATCGTTTTAATTTCCTAAGCTCTTTTTAAAGTTTTCTGTATACTTGGGGACAAGCAAACATATTGTGCTTACACCATAATCAACAAAGTAGCATAAGCAGACTTAACCTGGTGCTACAGGAAACAAATTTACTACAATTCTGTTGCCAAAGTAGAACAGTAAATTTAGAACAACATTCCTTAAAATATAGACTGTTAAGCAGACTGTTTACCGGCTTGTGGAATCCCTGCTGTTGAGAACAGATTTTACTAAACAAGTGTTATTAGAAGGGGGGGGAAGAAATAGCACAGATTCACTGGATGGAAAAGAATCCCACTGAAACCTTTGCCACTGAAAACTAGAAGCCCAGAATGCCAAATGTAACCTTTTTATTTTTCATTTTTGCACTGAATTCACACCGCTGCTACCTCTTACTGTGCATTATGAAAGCTTGGCACTGCAAAAGAAATGCATGCTTCAACACATATGTTAATACCCGGCTACCAAGAAAATTAAAATATTTAGCCAATTCCAATATATATATACACACACACACACACACACACACACACACACACACACACACATATATAATGGAATTGGCTAAATATTTTAAGGCTTCTAATATTCTAGGCTTCTAATTCATTTGATGGCAGGCTGAGGAAAGGAAGGATGCTGTTCTTTTCATGAGTTCAAGAGTCACGTGCATCTCCCTGAAATGTAGAGCTGGGAATTCTGTGTACAGTATTTACAACAAGTATTTCAATGTGGATTTTCCCTCAAAATACATTCTTATGTGCCTTCTTCCAAAAAGAAAACTGCAAAGAACTGCACCACAACATTCTGGTTGGTGGGTATACTGGGGGGTAACTATGTTCCAATCAGTATGTTACTGATCACGTCACTTTGTATAAAAATTTGAAAATATCAAATTCCGAACGTATGATTGCTGCAAGATGCTAACAAACTTCAATAACTGAGGGAAAAGTTGTTATTTAAATCTATCCCCAAATCTATCATTGATAGAAAGTAACAGGCTTCATGAACATCATTAGACCAGGATGCTTCTTTTAGATGCTAGAGAAGGAATGTCTGTCTTACATCCTGTTTAACATCATTCTATGTAGTTGCTCAGTTACAACAGTGATGTAGCTAAAACAGGGCTACTGAGAAACAAGAGAGAAGGCTCAGTAAGCTCAGGAGGGCTACAAAGTTTGCAAAGTACAAAAAAAAAAAAAAACAACTAAAAAAACAACCCAACTCTAATGGGGCAAATATATGTATGTATACAGATATATTTATATCTACTATATATTGTGTAAAGTGGTTTGTGCACCTCAGGTACCTCTTGAAAGGTGCCAAATTTGGCATGAACATTCCCGAGTTGGCGAAGCCAGTTTTTTTGTCTACATTTTTTTGCATCTCCTAGCCATTCATCTCCAACCTTACAAATTTCTCCTTTATACACCTGCCTACGAAGATTTAATTACAGGCATCCAACGAAGTGAGTTTAGTTCAGAAAAGCTTATGCCATTATCAATGTGTTAGTCTTGAAGGTGCCACAAGATTATTTGTAGTTTAGAGTGTATTCAGCTGGATACAGTGCTAAAACCTTTCTAGAGTGAACCACTCTAGTGTTAGGAAACATCAGGTCTTAATGCTCCTTAATCTTCTTAGCATGCTATTTTTCTGTGTCAGGAGTGTTCTGTTCCCATTGTAAGGATTCAAACATGTTTCCTGCTCAGCAGGGGGTTGGGCTGGATGGCCCTTGTGGTCTCTTCCAACTCTACAATTCTATGATTCTATACAACAGGTGGGAGAGAGAGGGGACAGTAGCATATCCAGGAGGTACAACCTCAATGAACTTCTTGATGAACTGTAACACAGCTGTTTCATGCTGTATTCTTCCTTTGAAGTTCCTGTTCCACAATGGCCACTTTAATGTCAGTTGCAGAGTGTGTCCCGGGAGATTGAAATGCTCTCTCACTGGTTATGGATACTGTCATTTCTAATGTCAGATCTATGTCCATTCATCCTTTTGTGTGAAGAGTGGCTGGTCTTCATGTAACATGAAGATGGGCACAGATGGGCCGATGATGACATAAAACACACTGGAAGATGAGAAGGCGAATGAAGCCCTGATACTATTATGGATGGCATTATTAGGCCCTATAATAGTATTGCGGAGGAATAGTATTGAGGAGGAATTAAAGAACCTTTTAATGAGGGTGAAAGAGGAGAGTGCAAAATATGGTCTGAAGCTCAACATCAAAAAAACCAAGATCATGGACGCTGGTCCCATCACCTCCTGGCAAATAGAAGGGGAAGAAATGGAGGCAGTGAGAGATTTTATTTTCTTGGGCTCCTTGATCACTGCAGATGGTGACAGCAGTCACGAAATTAAAAGACGCCTGCTTCTTGGGAGAAAAACAATGATAAACCTAGACAGCATCTTAAAAAGCAGAGACATCACCTTGCCGACAAAGGTCCGTATAGTTAAAGCTATGGTTTTCCCAGTAGTGATGTATGGAAGTGAGAGCTGGACCATAAAGAAGGCTGATAGCCGAAGAATTGATGCTTTTGAATAATGGTGCTGGAGGAGACTCTTGAGAGTCCCATGGACTGCAAGAAGATCAAACCGATCCATTCTGAAGGAAATCAGCCCTGAGTGCTCACTGGAAGGACAGATCCTGAAGCTGAGGCTCCAATACTTTGGCTACCTCATGAGAAGAGAAGACTCCCTGGAAAATACCCTGATGTTGGGAAAGATTGAGGGCACTAGGAGAAGGGGACGACAGAGGACGAGATGGTTGGACAGTGTTCTCGAAGCTACGAACATGAGTTTGACCAAACTGCGGGAGGCAGTGGAAGACAGGAGTGCCTGGCATGCTATGGTCCATGGGGTCACGAAGAGTCGGACACGACTAAACGACTAAACATAATAATAATAATAATAATAATAATAATAATAATAATAATAATGCAAGAGTAGGCACAGGAACAGAGTTAGTACCTAGGTGTTTCGCCTGGGTGGGCAGCCACATGCAGAGCTTGTCTGAGGCCCAGGGCAGGAGTCTTGTTAGAATAAAGTTATAAACTCAAACTAAACAAAAAAAAACAGTCAATCCTTGGTGGGGCCCCTTGTTTAGCCTAGCCCTCCTAGACCCGGGGCAAAAGTACTTTAGTCCTCTGCTCAGAAGTCCAATGCTAACAGTACCACCGCCTGAAATGAGATAACATTTGCCCGGCAAACATCAATCTTATACTTAATCTAATTACTGTGTCCTTAGCTCAGATGTGATAGTCAGTGGTTATATGGCACAAATGGCTGTACAATTTCTACACACTCTATGCATTGTCATGAAATAATAAAACCTGCCTTCATATTATAGGAACCAGAAGACTGGGAACATTGCACGCCTATGTTTTAAAATTCAAAAATGCCGACACAAATATTGTTTGGAAATGTTCCCAGGGTCCTTCATATGTATGGTAATGTGAAGTGGTAAAACTATTCTATCATACACACTAAAAAGAATAAGCTTCCACTTAAATTGCTATAAAACCAACACATCCCTATACACAGGGGCAATGCATTATGACTATAGCAGCTTCTGAAATCTAAACATATGTCAGATTCTGAAGCTATTGCTCAAATGAAGACTTGCATCATGTTAGAACGACAAAAATTGAAGCAAAAACACAATATTACTTAGGGGGGGAAACCCAGAAATGTTGGTTTTAATGTTGTGCATAAAAAACCTCTACATATTGTTTTGCTGTTGCTTTATACTAGTTATATTTTTGCCAAGAAACACACATGAATGTGCTGAGTTAGCTGTTCCCATCTGTTACATTCCCTTCCCTTCATCCCTTCCCATCCTTCTTCTGAGAACCTATGTCCTAGATGGAGTTATCTTATTATTATTTTTTAATCTAATCAACAACTTTGAAGGAAGTTAGTATGAGTGATCATGACTGATGTTAGTATGAGTGATCAGGGTCTCAGTCCAATTTTCTATTTAGGACACTACACTAATTCTCATTGGTTTCACCCGTGGGACAGCCCAATAGAGTAAAGAGTTTGGTACCTCACAATTTCCTGTGCAATGAGGCGCTTCCACTGCCACCCTAGGTTCTTAACTGCAATTGGAACCGGGACTCATATAGATATAGATGTGAACATATTATGATAGGTATGCAGAAGTGGATGGGCAATATTTGCAGCTTTTTGTTTGTTTGTTTTATGCAAATGACAGCAACACAACATCTTTCTTTCTATTCCCCCTCCCCCCAAAAAATATCTATCATGGAAAGTTAACATAACTGAGTAATAAGCAATGTACTGGTTGGATTTTGTAAATAAAATGCAATTTACGAACTTTCCATGTACTGTAATTCCACTAGCTATTGGCTTAGAGAATAATAACAATACCTGGTGAGACTACACTTTCCAGTGCACAACACTTCACAAACTGCACTCCAATTACATCCTGACCTTACATTCAAATGTATTTTTCATTGGAAAGTATACTTTTGTTAAGCTAATGTAATACTTCACTGTTACATTTTGTACAGCTCTATCAATCTTTAAATACCACTGACTTTGGATAAATGTAGACAATGTAATTCCTACACAGTCATTAAGAAGATGATTACATCATAAAATATGTGGATTTAAAAAGCTATATTTAAAAAGGAGAAGAGAAAATTAATATATTTGGATTTAAAAAGCTGCTATGTACAATCATTTGTGTGTGTGTCTCTATCTATCTATCTATCTATCTATCTATCTATCTATCTATCTAATCTATATATCACTAGAATCTGAATGAAGACTTTTACAATGATACAATATTTTAAAAACTTTCAGTTGGAAGGAGAGGTAATAATTTATTGAGACAGAAATGTGATTATGTTCCTTAATTTTGAATCCATCTTAACTGTAAAACAAGTCCAGTGTCAGTTTCTGTTAACACTGAGGCTGCAATCCTAAACTCACCTAAAAAGGTAAAGTTAAAGGACCCCTGACAGTCCAGTCCAGTTGCAGACGACTCTGGGGTTGCGGTGCTCATCTCGCTTTACAGGCTGAGGGAGTGTCCACAGATCGTTTTTCCGGGCCATGTGGCCAGCATGGCTAAGCCGCTTCTGGCGCAACAGACAGCACACGGAAACACTGTTTACCTTCCCTCCGGAGCAGTACCTATTTATCTACTTGCACTTTTGGAGTGCTTTTGAACTGCTAGGTTGGCAAGAGCTGGGACTGAGCAACAGGAGCTCACCCCATTACGGGGATTCGAACCGCTGACCTTCTGATCAGCAAGCCCTAGGTTCTGTGGTTTAGACGACAGCGCTACCCACCATACCTAAACTCACCTACCTGTAATCAAATGCAATGGGACTTATTTTTGGGTACGTGCACTAGTCAATGGAAGCTGGCTGATTAGGGTGTGTGGACCACTGCCCTACCAACTTCAGTCTGTCTCCAGCCAGCCCCCAACTGATTCCTTACTTACAATCAGACCTGTCAACTGCTTCCTCCAAGGTCTCAAATGGACCTCCACCAGATTCTTGAGTAAGATGAGAGGCAAGGAGGAACAATGAGATACTCTCACTCGTTTCTAACTGCTAAAGTATCTATAGCAAGCCAGGAATTGTGCAACTGGACAATGTTGAAAAACAATGTTGAAGAATTGTTCCAAAGTGGCAACTGAAAAAGCACATCATACATTGGATTGTGTCAGGAGAGTGTTACATAACCAACAAGGATGGGCTGATTAGGGTGCATAGAACCAGTGAACAGAACAATAGATTTCAAACATGCAGACACCCAATATTTAGTTCCTGAGTTGATTTGGTGCTTATTCATTCTCCAATAATGTGTGCCAAACTGTAATTTAATCAAGAGACTGAAGCTCAGAGTTTGCCTCTGTCCTCCTGATAAACAAGAGCTAAAGCAGGAACCTGTTCCATAAATCTTATTTTTGTGTCTGTGTGTGCTGAAAGTGTAAGATTGAAGGTTAATTTACAAAAGGCAAGTTTAAACTACTAGTTGGGGCAAACAAAGACATAATTTTTACTTATTCTACACATCTCAATATGTGCAGCCAACAAAATGGCACACACTGTTAATATGTTTTATTGCTACCAACAAAAATCAGCTTATTACTTCTCTTTCTTAGTTATTTGAGCCAGCATGCATCACCTTACACTTAATTTTTTAATATATCATCTAAGATACAGTGTGCCTCAATGCTTTCTAATTTTAACTCATAAGACCCACAATAAATGTGATCTTTCTTTCTTTCTTTTTTAAACAACCCTGAGGTAACTGCCCTTTCTTCAGGCATAGAGTTCTCTATTGACAGACCTTTGAAGAGGTCCAGCTAGTGGACTTGGTGAGCAAGAGCAGCTGGATTAATGAGCTCATTATCATTCATTAAAGAGTGTTGTGTGGATGACTGCCTACTTTAATTAGTTTTATTACTGAAGGAAATTGCTTCATATGCCAAGCTCATCGACAAGCATGCCTGGAAAACATTAAAGTAGTAATCAGACGATACGAGGAACCGTTCATTAGTCTGTATGGCTAAAGGCACATATTACGGAGCAAGGATAGTATTTAAAAAGATGGACATGGCAGCATCTGACATAAAATAATTTATCACATCTAATAATTCTGCGATGAAATGGGCAGCAATGATTCTAAAGAAAAAGATTTAGTACAACAGAGGTGTTGATATGGCACAGAGACGGCACTTCCTGTAATTATGGCACACGCTGACAGTAATAGCTTCTGAAGGTTTAGCAGGTCAGATAATAAATCCTAATGCAAAGCATCCATGACTCAAATATTCTAACGAAAATGTTAATTAGTAACCGGAAGCTCTGCAAAAAATGTGTGAAGGCGCTTCCCATACCCCTCCTTCAGAGTTGCAAACAGTCGCCCACACAAACAGATACAAAGGTCTTCTTTAGAGCATGCTGAATCATTGAATTCTGTACTTGAAAAGGAGAATCAGATAAAGAGATATCACAATGAAAAAGTTTCAGAGGGCTGAAGAGGCAACAGCCTAGCAACCATGAACTAAAATAAGGAAAGGAGGCATTAAAGAAAAACCCCTGGTAACAAAAGTGTTTTTGTTTTTGTTTTGGCAATAAAATAAGCTATAGGTAATTACCATGATTTATATAAATTTATCACAAACTACATAAAATGTCTCAAAGTGACTTACAATTGTCAGAAACATACAAATGCAACAGTTTAAAGCAACAGCAAAAGAATAAGCAACACTATTTACTAAATGTGCTCATCCTGCAATATGAAAATAAAATAATGGCTCTTACCCTGCCCTACTTAAATATGAACACTACAACAGGCTAGGGCATCACCATACCATATGACCCCAATTAAAAACTAAATGTCTTGGTAAATAGGAACATCTTCATTTGGTGCCTAAACGTTTATAATGATGGATTCAGGCACATCTCTCCAAAAAGACCATTTTACTGTTATGGAAACACCACTGCAAAACAAACAAACAAAACAAAAAACCTGTTATTATGTTTCCACCCTCTATACCTCTTTTGGGAGGCCTCTGGTGATGAATGCAGGGTCTGGGTAGATTCATGTGGGGAGATGCAGTCGCTACACTATAGGTTAAAATCAGCATACTGAATTGAACTGAGTTCAGAATCCAGTTGACAGCCATTGAAGTCAGGCCAACATCAGTATAGTATGTCCTGGTCCCAGTTAGCAACGTACGTGATGAATTTTGCATTAGCTGCATTTTTTTGAACTTTCTACAAAGGCAGTCCTACATGTAACACATTGCAGTAATCTAGTCTAGAGGTTAAGAGCATAAACAGAAGCTAGGCTATCCCTGTCCAGAGAAAGTTGTAGCTGGGTAACCAGCTGAAGCGGAGGGAAGCCATCCCATGCCACCAAGACCACTTCTGCCTAGTGATAACAGTGCCCCCAAACAGTGTGCCCACTCAGTTAGGGAGAGTGCAACCCCATGAAGAACAGGTTGAACTGTACCTCACAAGAAAGAGACTTTGTAGTGATAGTAATTTGTCTTCAGTATTTGGTAATCAGAGGCACACTGTATAAGCAGAGTAACATACTGCTCAGTAAAAGAAATAGAATTGTTCTATGTCCCATATTAAAGGGAAGGGTTGCCATTTAGTGGTTAGAGAAATTGTTCTGCATGCATAAGGTCTCAGGTTCAACTGAGGGTATCTCTAGGTAGGGTTGTGAAACTCCTCTGTCTGCTGTCAGTGAGTGTTGACAATACTGAACTTGATGGATCAATAGTCTAACTTATTCCTATGTTCCTGTGAAATGCTGCTGCTTGTCTGAAATCTTTTATTTTACTTGTTCACAACATATTATGCCTTTCTACCAATTACTTCAATAGTTTCCACCCGTCTCCATCTTAAGATTCTTTACTAAAAATGACTCCACAGTCATCTCTGTTTTTGCTGTATCTGGACCCCTGTTTTGAAATGACACCTGACGCCTATATTTTCATTTGAGTGCCCCTTTATGGTACATCTTTCAACCTTTCCTTTCCTTTTCCCAGTTGAACCACCTTCCCCTTTGCTTCCTTCACTATGGTATCTTGTCTTTGTTTTCAAATTGAAATCCTGCAGGCACAGCCTGCTTTACTTTTAATTTTTGTACTGTGTTAACCACGTTAGGACCATGGACAATGGTGATGAGGTTTCATTTTTAGCCATCAGATCCTTGTGTGGCTTTCTGCTCCTCTGGAGAATGCTGTAATCACAGCTATGTTATCTTCTTTAGGTCCAGATGAGAAGGTAAGACACTTGCAAAACAGGGAAGCTTACAGTCAACTGATAGGGCACTCATCCAACTCATCATAGTGCAGTCTTATTATGCAGGCAACGTCTATTGAATTCGACATGATCCTTAAAACAGCTCATCCTCCGAAGACAAAGAAGATGAATTACTATTTCTTACGAGCTTCACTGCACTGGCTCCAAGTAGTTAGACTTCATAAATGTTTTATAACTTTATATTGTACCTATTTCAGTATCGATGGAATGGCAAATGAGTCACTATAAGTTACTGGAAGAATGTGTGCATATTGAGATGAAAATGGCATGAAGTATAACAAAACTTTCCTTGGATTTGATACAACAGAGAGATTCAACATTAAATCTAGATGGGGATTAGCATAGCATAGCAAAGCCATAATGTTTGTTTTTTAGTTTTGGGGTCAGGCCTTTAAAATTGAGTTAGTAATATGGCACAGAGATCTTCTGTTCAAATAGAAAAGACTGAAATCTTACCAATCCCAGTCAAAATAAATAAAAATTTCAGTGAAATTGGTCTAAAAAGCATGCCTAACTTTTGCTCATATAGAAAAATGTTATGAAATGAACAAATAAAACACTAGCAGCAAGAAAACTAGATGCGAAAAACAATATAGTGTATTCTACATGGATTTTCTTAGTGTGGTTCTCTGGGCATTCCAGGATTCTGTCAAGATAAACACAATAGCCAGGCAATCATTATGTGATAAACCCAGAGATTTGATCCTCCTTAACCTGAAATTGTAGCTTTCGTGGCAGGAATCAATATCAGCCAGAGGAATCTCACAGTTACAATGTAATATCTGTATTTATTTTGACCCTTTAAGTAACCCCTGAAGCAAAAGCAGGTGTTAGGTATAGTGTTAGACCAATATACAAAAAGAGTGTGATATAAATGGGAATTTGATATGTTCTCTTACTTCATAAAGCGGTGCAAGGGAATGGCTCTATCCTTTCTTCTTAAAAATCCATTGCCTTGAGTTTTCTCATTAAGAGGACTAGCAGCCTGATGTTTTTCTCCATGTTTGTTTTCTTTTTATTCCATGCTTTATTACATTGCAAACCTGCTGGAGTGCCCTTTTGTTTAAATCTGTGCTCACAGTGGAGGCTGGTATATTAGGACAAATGAGGCCTCCACCTGCCTGCCTTCTTTCTTACAACCAATTGAGGGGGAGGCACTGGCAGTCAGCTTCCTCCTCCTCAGTCTCACTGCTGCCCTTGTAGAACTCAGCAGGGAAAAGGATGGGCACAAAAATCTGAATTAGTTGGCTCTGCCTATTATTGGTTCCACTGGCCTCCTTACTAAGCCCAATGAGCAGCAGCCACCACTTTGTGATACATCACCTAGTTCATACTAGGTGTGAAGAAATTAAGATAATGGCAGCCGGTTGCAGGTATACAAATATTGTATTAAAACCTAAGCAGTACCCTGAAAAGTTCATATGACCATGTTTGTGGTCTGGAGGGACCTCTGTGTGGAAGCTGGGCAATGCCATGTGCTGCCATCACCAGAGAAATGGGCATGAGGAGGCTAAGCTGGGCAGGCTTAATAATTACAAGAAGCTGCTTTATACTGAGTCAGACCATTGGTCCATCTAACTTAGTACTGTCTGCACTGATTGGCAGCAGCTCTCCAGGATTCCCAACAGGGACCTCTGCCAGCCCTACTTGGAGATGCAGAGATTGAAACTGGGAACTTCCGTATGCAAAGTATGAGTCACAGTTCCTTCATGGTGACAAGCAGGTGAGCCGGTGAACCATAATGTAAGTATGGGCAGGTATGGACACTCATGATAGCAGTTTGGTCTTTACTCAAGAGAATAGTTGTAGAGACTGAGCAGCCTGACCAGAAACAAGGTTTCATACTGCCAGGTGAAATCTCATTGGCCTCTTATGTCACCTGCTAAGCCGCTGAGCTTACTCATCGCAACAACAATGATAGGGGTTTTAACACATACTTCATGGATCAATGCCTTGTCGTGGCGAAGGGGCTTGAATAACTCAGAGAAGCTATGAGCTATGCCATGCAGGGCCACCCAAGATGGACAGGTCATAGTGGAGAGTTTTGACTAAACGTGATCCACCTGGAGAAGGAACTGGCAAGCCACTCCAGTATCCCTGCCAAGAAAACTCCATGGACAAAGACAACAGGCATATAAAAGTTATGACGCTGGAAGATGAGCCCCTCAGGTCGGAAGGCGTCCAACATGCTACTGAGGAAGAGCGGAGGACAAGTACAAGTAGATTCAGAGCTGATGAAGTGGCTGGGCCAAAGCCGAAAGGACGCTCAGTTGCGGATATGCCTGGAAGCGAAAGGAAAGTCCGATGCTGTAAAGAAAAATATTGCATAGGAACCTGGAATGTAAGAACCATGAATGGAGGTAAGCTGGATGTGGTCAAAAATGAGATGACAAGAATAAATATCGACATCCTGGGCATCAGTGAACTAAAATGGAAGGGAATGGGCGAATTCAGTTCGGGTGACTATCATATCTACTACTGTGGGCAAGAATCCCGTAGTAGAAATGGAGTGGCCCTCATAGTCAACAAAAGAGTGGCAAAAGCTGTAATGGGATGCAATCTCAAAAATGACAGAATGATCTCGATACGAATCCAAGGCAGACCTTTTAACATCACAGTAATCCAAGTTTATGCACCAACTACCGGAGCTGAAGAAAGTGAAATTGACCAATTCTATGAAGACCTACAACACCTTCTAGAAATGACACCAAAGAAGGATGTTCTTCTCATTACAGGGGATTGGAATGCTAAAGTAGGGAATCAAGAGATAAAAGGAACAACTGGCAAGTTTGGCCTGGGAGTTCAAAATGAAGCAGGGCAAAGGCTAATAGAGTTCTGTCAAGAGAACAAGCTGGTCATCACAAACACTCTCTTCCAACAACACAAGAGACGACTCTACACATGGATATCACCAAATGGGCAGCATCGAAATCAGATTGATTATATTCTCTGCAGCCAAAGATGGAGAAGCTCTATACAATCAGCAAAAACAAGACCTGGAGCTGACTGTAACTCAGATCATCAGCTTCTTATAGCAAAATTCCAGCTTAAACTGAAGAAAGTAGGAAAAACCACTGGGCCAGTAAGATACAATCTGAATCAAATCCCTTATGAATACACAGTGGAAGTGAGGAACAGGTTTAAGGATTTAGATTTGGTGGACAGAGTGCCTGAAGAACTATGGATGGAGGCTCGTAACATTATACAGGAGGCAGCAACGAAAACCATCCCAAGGAAAAGGAAATGCAAGAAAGCAAAATGGCTGTCCAACGAGGCCTTACAAATAGCGGAGGAGAGGAGGCAAGCAAAATGCAAGGGAGAAAGGGAAAGATACAGGAAACTGAATGCAGATTTCCAAAAAACAGCAAGGAGAGACAAGAGGGTCTTCTTAAATGAGCAATGCAAAGAAATAGAGGAAAACAATAGAATGGGGAAAACCAGAGATCTGTTCAAGAAAATTGGAGACATGAAAGGAACATTTCGTACAAAGATTACCATAATCAAGGACAAAAGTGGTAAGGACCTAACAGAAGCAGAAGACATCAAGAAGAGGCGGCAAGAATACACAGAGGAATAATATCAGAAAGATATGGAGGTTTCGTACACCCCAGGTAGTGTGGTTGCTGACCTTGAGCCAGACATCTTGGAGAGTGAAGTCAAATGGGCCTTAGAAAGCACTGCTAATAACAAGGCCAGTGGAAGTGATGATATTCCAGCTGAACTATTTAAAATTTTAAAAGATGATGCTGTTAAGGTGCTACACCCAATATGCCCGCAAGTTTGGAAAACTCAGCAATGGCCAGAGGATTGGAGAAGATCAGTCTACATCCCAATTCCAAAGAAGGGCAGTGCCAAAGAATGCTCCAACTACCGCACAATTGCGCTCATTTCACACGCTAGCAAGGTTATGCTTAAAATTCTACAAGGCAGGCTTAAGCAGTATGTGGACCGAGAACTCCCAGAAGTGCAAGCTGGATTTCGAAAGGGCAGAGGAACCAGAGACCAAATAGCAAACATGCGCTGGATTATGGAGAAAGCTAGAGAGTTCCAGAAAAACATCTACTTCTGCTTCATTGACTATGCAAAAGCCTTTGACTGTGTTGACCACAGCAAACTATGGCAAGTTCTTAAAGAAATGGGAGTGCCTGATCACCTCATCTGTCTCCTGAGAAATCTCTATGTGGGACAAGAAGCTACAGTTAGAACTGGATATGGAACAACTGAGTGGTTCAAAATTGGGAAAGGAGTACGACAAGGTTGTATATTGTCTCCCTGCTTATTTAACTTATATGCAGAATTCATCATGCGAAAGGCTGGACTAGATGAATCCCAAGCCGGAATTAAGATTGCCGGAAGAAATATCAACAACCTCAGATATGCAGATGACACAACCTTGATGGCAGAAAGCGAGGAGGAATTAAAGAACCTTTTAATGAGGGTGAAAGAGGAGAGCGCAAAATATGGTCTGAAGCTCAACATCAAAAAAACCAAGATCATGGCCACTGGTCCCATCACCTCCTGGCAAATAGAAGGGGAAGAAATGGAGGCAGTGAGAGATTTCACCTTCTTGGGCTCCTTGATCACTGCAGATGGTGACAGGAGTCCCGAAATTAAAAGACGCCTGCTTCTTGGGAGAAAAGCAATGACAAACCTAGACAGCATCTTAAAAAGCAGAGACATCACCTTGCCGACAAAGGTCCGTATAGTTAAAGCTATGGTTTTCCCAGTAGTGATGTATGGAAGTGAGAGCTGGACCATAAAGAAGGCTGATCGCCGAAGAATTGATGCTTTTGAATTGTGGTGCTGGAGGAGACTCTTGGAGAGTCCCATGGACTGCAAGAAGATCAAACCTATCCATTCTTAAGGAAATCAGCCCTGAGTGCTCCCTGGAAGGACAGATCGTGAAGCTGAGGCTCCAATACTTTGGCCACCTCATGAGAAGAGAAGAATCCTTGGAAAAGACCCTGATGTTGGGAAAGACTGAGGGCACTAGGAGAAGGGGACGTCAGAGGACAAGATGGTTGGACAGTGTTCTCGAAGCTACGAACATGAGTTTGACTAAACTGTGGGAGGCAGTGCAAGACAGGAGTGCCTGGCGTGCTATGGTCCATGGGGTCACGAAGAGTCGGACACGACTAAATGACTAAACAACAACAACAGTCCCTTCTGGCTGTTGTAACCTGTCCTGTGAATGTTTGTCCCCTAAAAGCCAGGATATAAATAACTTAAATAAATGTTACTGCCCTCCATAATGGCGCAGAATATATGATAGAACAGCTACACACACACACACATTATTACATTTTGAAGACCCATTCACACAGTAGTTTAAATATCGATTAAAATAAATGTTAGCATGTTTCAAAACTGCCTGCAGTGGCAAGCATATGAAGATTGCAGCAGATTGATTTTACTAGTGAAAATAAAGGTGGTCATGTTGTTCATCAAATATTTATCTTGTCCCATAGGAGCTTCCTTCTTTTGGCAGCCATTGTCATGCATTGGCCTGACAGATGCATAATGTCATAACCATCTAATTACTTTGGGAAGACTATTAAATATGACGTCAAAATCTGTTTAAATAATTCTGCTGCTGTTTTAATGAACTTGGACTAGACATCTTCCTGAAACCAGCAGGGAAGCTCTTAATCCCATTTGCATGTTCCTCAAAACTCCCATCCTTAAGATAAAATCATCAATGGCTGATGAAGATGACAGGATTATTGCAACTGCTACTCCCTGTTTGACATAGATAATAAGTGCAGGAAATGAACCTTCCATTCATGTATTAACTGCCTAACAGTTGCAGTGATTCAGAAGACTGATAGATGCCATGACTTCACAGGATCACACAACAATGAACACAGAAAGTATCACAAAGATCACAAAGTTTATCTAATCAACACCATTTATCAAGAGGGACTTATCCATCCTCTTCTTTTAAAATGGAATAATGAATCTAAAACATGAGGGCAGTAGTAACATTTTTTTAAACTGTGACAGATGAAGTGTTGTGGAGGGTATGTGTATTTCAGGAAACCCTGGGGAATACATTCAAGTGAGATTTAGGTCACTGAGGGCTGGGCTGTGTGTGTGTTTTGCTCTTGCCAGAACAGTGACCCGAAGTAGGGTTCTACAGTACTTAACTTTGTTTCATGTGAACAACTGCAACATATCCACGCACACATGTTTGACCAGCTTTTGTCTCTTCTGTTTTATGATAAGCCTATTAATTTACATAAGGCGGCACATCTAAAGGCAGTGTGAAGTTCATGAAAACAATTCCAGATCTGTACTAACCTCCCATTAATTGAGGAGCAGCTTTCATGTTTTAGAGGAGAACCTGAAGGGCAGCTTATTTCTTAGGTCAACTAAATGGCAGAGGGTATGGCGTCACCATTCCCATAACAGAGTGATTACATTGCTAGATGGAAATTGATTTAGTTTTTGTAGCATCAAATATGAAATCAAGACTCTCTGAACCAGATAGCATGATCGAAAACCCCACAGGTATCCTTATGCAATACAACCACCACAGAACCGTTCCTAACACCATAATCACTGGGAAAGCTTTTGTACATGTTGGCCCTGCAAGAGGACATTTATTACACACTAATTTACACAAAACTCAAGGGGCTGGGTAGCTGTGCTAGCAGGAATCAGCACAATGGGGCTTCTCCGCCTTTCATCCCCAGGGCCACTCCACTCATGTAGCAAGGTGAGGCAATGGCCTCGGGTGGCAGAATATACACAGGCAGGGGGTCCCAATGTTGGTCTTTATTCCCCATTGTTCTTGGTGTCACTCTTTACTCCCCCCTTCTTCCTGGTGGGGAGGAGGGCACCATTTTGTGGTTCTCCTCAGGTGCCAAAATGTTTTTGGCTGACCCTGCTCCTCCCATTGTGCACCCCTCCTTAAATCTCTGCGAGATCAGGAAAATCCTCAGCTAAGTGTGCAGAGGGAGGTGAACAGAGATCATTCCATCAGGTAAATGCTTGTGCTGATAGAGCAATCTTCTTAGTGCTACTTTGAAGTCTATCCAATACAGTATGTCATTTTTTTACAGAAAGGATGCAATCCCATGGTCCACAGAACAGTATACCAGGGGCAAGAGTATATAATGGATCTCCTTCTCTCCCTGCAAAGAGGGAAGTCCACTCTCACAAGCTTTGCCTTGCAGGTGTGGAAACTTTGATTGCCCTTGTCACTCTATCATAGGTGGTAATTGTGAAAAGGGGGCATCCCAGAATGGATCGGTGGACTCCTTGGGTATGTCAGATCCCAAACCCTCCTGCTGTTGGGGGTGGGTGGGTTGCAGTATGTCAATACTTAAGATGGAATACTTGTTTCCCCTCCATACACCCACACACCACAAATCTGCTGTAACTGGTTGAGATTGGCAGGGCTATAGATTTAGCAGTTCCTGCACCTCATATTCTCTCTCCCCTTCCCCTGCTGTAGGACTGCTCTGCTACCAATATAAAGTCCCTGCATTAACATGCATACAGGTAGAAACTTATAAGCAACCTTCCACACCTCAAATATATATATTAACAACCAATTTCTTCTCTTGCATTTTTAACCTTAAAAAAAAAAAACCTGCCATGGATCTTATTGTACAGAATACAGCACATTTTTATTCAAAGGCCAATTTATGTATCTATTAGTAAGAACAGGAACCATGTTGAAACACACACACACACACACACACACACACACACACACACACACACACGAGAGAGAGAGAGAGAGAGAGAGAGAGAGAGAGAGAGAGAGAGAGAGAGAGAGAGAGAAGCCCTCACAATAGTTGCTGGAAAACTGCCAGAAGTATACAAACCCTTGGGGCAATGGGAAGGCTCTAGGGGCTTGATGACAAATCTCCCTTGATACCTGAAAAAAAAGGTTTCCCAGGGTGCCAGTGGATAGCTTAGAACAGTCTGTTTCCTCTCTCCTGAGAACTCAGTACAAAAGAATGCCACAGAGCTCCCTTGTTCCAGATAATAGCACCCTTAGAGAATTGCTATAGCAGTAATTTACTCCTTTACTCCTTCCCTTATTCACAGACAAAAGCTTTTTGTGGAGTACTCTCATGGTGAAAATGGGCAATGGTGATATTCCCAATGGGTTTTGGTGTGGAACAAAAGCCACCTTTCCTAACAGAAGCAAGTGCCTCAGCTTGCTCTTTCCAATCATTAGCGCAATAGCATGGTGTTGTCCCCTTTCCACCCATAAACTAGAAAAGCAAGACCAGCACACACTTTGCTGTTTTTAGGAATCTCTAGACTCAAAGATGATAGCTGAGTGTTTCCCAGAGGGAAGATGAACTGATGTCTCTGCTTTCATTCTAAAAGCAGATAAAAATGTTTTGCTTTGCATTTGGTAGCTTTAAAAAAAGGGTGGGGGGGTTCTAATCTTAATTTTAATTTTTGCTTTTAGATTCTTATATTGTTCACTGCTTGGGTAAGTTTTCATTAAACAGTTGTATTACAGAGTTATATTCAACTAAGATTTACTCAGAGTAGGTTGAGTGAAATTGATGGACCTAAGTTAGCCATGGCCATTATTTCAATGGTGTAAAAATTAGCTGAATACAACAACAACAACAACAACAACAACAACAACAACAACAACAACAACAACAACAACAACAACAACATAATTAAGTTCCCTTCAAAATTCATCCAAAGTTTTGTGTCAGAAGAGACCCCCCAATTATTTAAAAGTTTAGGCAAAATTTCTGTATCAAGTCAGTAATTTCCAACATTAACACTACCAACAGCATACTCAGGAAAACAATAGTTTATATTTTTATCTTATGGTCCCTTTAGACCAGGCATCCCCAAACTTCGGCCCTCCAGATGTTTTGGACTACAATTCCCATCATCCCTGACCACTGGTCCTGTTAGCTAGGGATCATGGGAGTTGTAGGCCAAAACATCTGGAGGGCCGCAGCTTGGGGATGCCTGCTTTAGACATTACTATTCCAAAATGTGAGTAGGTTAGGTAGGGAAAATTTAAAAAGAAAAAAGAAACAGCCACAATATCAGAATCAGAGAGGAGGTGGTTGGTTCTTCTTGTCTCCATTTTACATTCATTAGTTCTGCTTGCCTATAATCAACTTTATTATTCCTTTTTTTTTTTCTTATGCAAAACGTCACTTAAGGCAGTGCTTTCTGGATTCATTGAAGCTGTCAGCCAGTCATGATTCCTCATATGCATGAAATTAAGTAGAACTAAAACATCATGTTACCCATAATATAAGCTGTCAGTCTGCTGAAAGCTCCGTTATCTTCAGGATTGAGGGAGACTGATTATAAGATGGAGCTGGCATAGAGATGATACATCAGACCTCTCCTTTATAAAAGTAAAAATCCAACAGTATGCCAATGCACCTGTTCCTAGCCAGGGGTTGCCAATGTGGTGCCCTCCAGGTATTGTTGGACTGGAACTCACAGCAGCCCCCAATAAGCATATCCAAAGGTCAGGAAAGTTGAAGGTTGTAGTCCAACAACATATATAAACACCAGGTAACTTAATTTTGGTCACAGCCCCATGCTTGCTATTTATTGCAGAGTTGCATCACTCTTGTATAACCATAAAGCAAGCTGTTCTTGCTTCTAGCCTTCAGGAGGTTTATTCAACCTAATAGGACCTACCTTGTACCAGAGCTGAAAAATGCATTAATCTGTTGAACCTCCCATTATGCCTTGATCCATCTCTGCCACTAGAGGCCCAAGTGACCTCTCCCATTCATCTTACTACGTTCCACATCAACTCCCTGTCACTCACTCAGGCAAGCTCTTGTGTGAATAAGGCAATTATACCACTTCTAGCCTGCCGCACATGTAAACCTGTCCTCCAGTTCCCGCACTCTCACATCAGGAAGCAATAGTCTGTGGGGGTTAGAAAAGAAAGGAAGCCTTGCTGTCACTGCTCCATGGAGTGTCCATGGCTCACTGGCTGAAGTCAATTAGTCTTGGAAACCATGTCCCCTCTCACAGGGCAGATGTTACCATTTTTCTTTTCCCTGTTCTTGGGGTTCCTCTGCCCACCAGTCCCAGCTGCTTTTGCACAAGGGAAGCTTCACTTCATGGGGCCAGAACCAGCACGGGGCACACTCCATCACAGGAAGCTGACTGGCTGATCAGCATCCCAGAGCTTACTAGCTGACATCATTTGGTCCTGTTTTCCAGCCACACACCCCTTTCCCTCTCTCACTGCTGTTCCTGGAAAAGCAAGCACCCAGAATTCTCAGGAACCAGCGAGAATCAATGTTGCCATGTCATTCTTCACATCCCCAGGGCTCATCTGCCCACTATTCATGGCTGTTTTTACTCCCAATTTTCTAAGAAGCATCTCATTTGTTATTTATCTATTATTAAATTTATATCCCTCCCTTCATCCTGAACTAGGTGCCCAGGGCGGCAAACACACAGGAGAGGAAACAATTAAAACATCTAAAAGCATCTAAATCTAAACTATCTATACTTTAAAAAATAATCAATATTCATGTTGAATAACCAACCTGTTAGTGCACTAGTTTGTTTATTTTTAAAGGCGGATAATAGTGCTTCATTTTTATTCAAGGACACGGCAAAAACCTCAAGAAAGCATGATCTTCAAGGCAAAAGAGTGGCAGGCACTTGCAGAGTAAATAAATATGGATGCTGATCAACTTCCCGCCTCAAAATTTATATGCTGAAATCATCTGCATGGTTAGTATGCACCCAGCATCTCTAATATCTGCAGTGCTTATCTAGAAAGCTGAAGTGACAGCTTCATAATATTCAGTAATTTTTTCCCAATTAATTCCCATTTACACCAAGGACCTCTCTGAATGAGAGGCACAGACTGCTTTATAAAGAGATAAAATCCAATAATAATTTCATTTTAATTTATGGAAAGATAATTCTGTTTGTCTTGTCATGATAACAAATTACCTTTTTCATTTTTTTGCAAACAAATTTTCCATTCATCCTCGTACGGCAGGGATGGCAAAAGAAAACAATAAAGCTACTGATGATTCCCAATCCAGACTGGAAAGGCAAGCACAGGATAATGATTGATGATGAAACTGGGATTGAGGAAAGCCAAATGTATATTAACCATAATATGCTGAAGTTCATAAATCAGAAGCAGGCAGGCAGAAACAATATTTGGCTCTTCTCTCTTATTATGCCACCTCTGTTGTGGGCCCTTGGTTTCCTGCCCACCTATTGCCATGTGCATGCTGATCTTTATTTTACTAATTCCTCTATGTTCTAAAATACAAAAGTTGTAATGCAGAGTTTATGATATAAAGTGGAATTACATTTCTGCTCCTTTCTCCCACATCCTTCTTAAGAAGTAAGTCTTGAACAGTCAACGAAACCAAAACAAGACCAACAGAAACCACATTTCTCCAAATTTCAGGACATCTGAGAATGCATACAAAAGGAAGGTGACTTTTTCATTTTATATACCAACCTCAGGGAGACCTGTCCTAAAGTTGTGCACAGGTGGTATATTCTACCCACATATCTTAGTATGGTGCCTAGAACATGGGCAGAACAATCCGACTGAGTCAGGAAATGGAGAATCAAATGCTGACAAACTACCAAGTATCAAAACCCTGCTGAGCTCACAATAGCAGGCAAGTGGGTCAACGTGCCTTCGGCCCCCTCCATCTTTGTTGGAAATGGGCAGGGAGGGGGGCCTGGTGTGCATCACACATCACAGCTTCAACAGCCGACTCCCTCAGAGTGCTCAGCCTTCTCCACATGATGCTATGTAGATTTTTAGGAGCCATTTTGTTTTTATGTTTGTAAGTTGTGCCAAAGTTCCTGGGCCAGAGAAGCACCAACAGTGGACATTGTCATAGCTGCAGGTAGGAGACTTGTGAGGTCAGACCCCACACCTTCAGCAGGAGAGTTCCCACCTCATTTTTTTTTAAAAAAAATCCTATCGCTTCTGTGACACACTCCTGGGGACTATAGGAATGCATCCTGTATACTGCACTGGAAAGGGGTGTGTGTGTGTGTGTGTGTGTGTGTGTGTGTGTGTGTGAGAGAGAGAGAGAGAGAGAGAGAGAGAGAGACTCTGAGTGCAGAGAATCTACCAACAGGGTCCCCTCTGCCAATCTTAGCACCCAAGAGGGTCTGTAGGGAAAGTGGATCTTTGGCACTACTAAGACACCACCACCACGGGAACACTGCATACTATATCAGGAGATGATATCATACATGGCTGTTACAGCCACAGTCTGTTATGCTAGATGCAGGAAATAATTTTCTGTCGGCTTCTGAATGGGAAAATAAACTGCTTGACAGTGATGTCAAAACTTACTAATTATATTCAAGGCAAAGAAAGAGAACAAAAAGTATTTTTTTAAAAAGAAAGAAAGAAAATTGGTCTACTTTTATTGATTACTGGAGAAAGTCAGACTATTCTGACTTTATGTATGCCTTTCATTTATTGTAATACCTTGTTCAGGAAAAATCATGTGTGTGTATGTGTGGTGTTGTAACACTGTAATCACCTGATACAGAAAAAAAACAAGTTTAATATTATGCTCTCTGTCTGCAATTAATGTACCAAGAATGCACTGCATTGTTTTTGTACATTCGCATTATGCACTGATAAGACAGACTTTCAGCTGATGTAGGATGAAAGCAATAAAAAAATTTCCCACAACTAAATTCTACTGAAATCACTTCATTTTCTTAAGCTAGCCATCCCCAACCTGGTGCCTCCCTGCTATCTGGGACTACAACTCCAAGGTGTTAACTGGGGCTGATGGGATTTGTCATCCAAAATAGCAGGAAGGCACCATGTTGGTAAACATTCAACTATACACTTTAAATCCATTGATTTCAATGGTACATACGGCTAATTAATGTTAAGTATTCTTTCTTTTTGAAACCTAATGGGTAAGATAATATTTACCCCAGTTTACAGTTTCCTTATCTAGACAGTTTTTTATTTGATTAGAATTCCTCGTTGAGTCTATTTTAGTGGAAACATGGGTAAACATTTCTCATCTGAAATGTTTCTGAAATGTATCTGAAGAAGTGTGCACGCACATGAAAGCACATACCAATGACAAACTTAGTTGGTCTCTAAGCTGCTATTGGAAGGAATTTTTTTTTTTGTTTCGACTACGGCAGACCAACACGGCTACCTACCTGTAACTATTTCTCAAACCAACAAACATATTATGAATCGTTTCCCTTTTGATGGGAAAGATTCTTTCCAAATGGATAGTGTAGTCCAGGGTCTAGACTACTACAAGTGATCCTGGCTGCTAGATTATTCTTTTCAGAAGTTGCTATTTGAAGCTGGTAACCTGGTTACAACAGCCACAAAGACAGAATCTAGTGGGGATCTCCTTGATGAAAGAGAGCTTTATCAGCAGACTTCCACACTTTTTCTAAGCATTATCTCCTTTTATTAATTGTGCTGTTTCTCATTTGGGGGATTAGTATCACCACAGCTAAATACTGAGGCGAGAACAGAGTAACTAAACTTAGCAAAAACTGGAAAGAATGACCAATTCCCCCAAATTATTATAAATCAGAAAAAGCTTTGTCAATTTCAATAACAATTTGGTAAATAAAGCTAATAATCATTGAAGTACTAAACCAGCCTTGGCCACTGTAACCTCTGAAAAACCAACATCAGAATCTGGTGGTACATCAGCCCAGGACTTGACTGGCTCCTCTTTCTGTGACTCTGAACTTGAGGCCATGATCCATAGTAGCTTGTGTTTTGTTTGTTGTTAAAGGACTTCTGTCAACTAACTTATTGTGTATGTGTGTATACAATATTGATGGACCAGGAGACATTGATAGCTTGATGAAGATGTCAACCTAGTGTGTGGTGGCTGTGAAAAAGGCAAATTCCATGCTAGGGTCATTAAGAAAGGAATGGGCAATATAACTTCCAATATCACATTTATGTTACACAAATCTATGGTGCAACTGCATTTGAAGTACTGTGTACAGTTCTGATTGACTCGCCTCAAAAACGGTAAGTGGGAGGCCGAGTCTTCAGTCTCTATTTGCTGCTGCTGCTAATTATGTACACTGTGACATTCCCCCCACCATTGTTTTCTTATTTTTACTACCACCTGAAGTCACAGAAAAAATGATCTGCTAATTCATTCAATAAAGTTTTAGCCCAGCTGGCACCTCTTGCACTGAGCTAGGGATGGAGCCGCCTCTGACTGCTCCCCAAACTGTTCTCATATCATTTTTTTTAAAATCTCTCAGACTGAGTGTCAAAAACAATGCCACATAAAAAGCCTGAAGGACCCCCTATAGATGGCAGCTGGGTATGCAGCAACACTGAGGATGTTATGAGCTGCTGAGGAAATGGCACAGTAGGAGGCACAGTGGTGATTTTAATTCCAAATTTCCTGTGATTGAGTCCTCAGGCCTAATGTGCAAGAGCAACAGCTTTAGTGCTATTCATAGATATGAAAGCTGACCTTTGTCCCTCTATGCCTCAGCCGCACATTTGCTCTGTACATTTTATATCAGGAGCAAGCTATTTAACCCACCTCCTAATGCCATATGTACCTTTCTTCTTTTAGAGAGGGAAAGGCCATTTATCTGCTCACAGACTCACCCCAGGACCTGCTGAGGTGGGACAGACCCAGCCCCAAAATCAATGTATCAGGTTCCTACCAAATCTTAATCAATATGCTGTAAAAAGTTTGAACAGGTTTTCTTGTAAGGAAAAAACAACAACAAGTAATGTATGAAAGAAAGAGTAAATAACACACACACACACACACACACACACACACACACACACACTTCTCTCTCCTTGGATTTCAGATATGATGTCCCAGAATTCACATGTTCTATGAATCCAATACTGCCTGTCCATATAAGCTTTATTAGAAAGCCTGGTCATCTGTGATGAGGTTAGTTTGTACAGGTAAAGGTAAAGGTCAGTCTAGTTAAGTCTAGTTGAATTCGACTATGGCGCTCATCTCTGCTTTCAGACCAAGGAAGTCAGTGTTTGTCTGCAGTTAGCTTTTCTGGGTCATGTGGCCAGCATGACTAACTGCTTCTGATGCAACAGGACACTGTGATGGAAGCCAGAGCACACAGAAACACTACCTTCCCACAGCAGCAGTACCTATTTATCTACTCACGCTGGTGTGCTTTCGAACTGCTAGGTTGGCAGGAGCTGGAACAGAGCAACAGGAGCTCATCTTGTCACACAGATTCAGACTGCTGACCTTACGATTGGCAAGCCCAGAAGGCTTGGTGGTTTAGACCACAGCACCACATTTGTACAGCAAACACATTGAAAGGGCACCCCATTTCTTTAAGTCAGAACTGATATTCCAAAGAGACAACTATAACTTATTTCAAATTCAAAAGTAAACCACAGTTTACTATCCCACAGAGGCCCAATTTGTCTACCTATTGTTAAGTGACAATTGCTTTTCTCAGAACTGCCCAAAACAAATCAAATTAAACATCTAAACATTACTGCTCACTTCATAGGAAGTTGGGAAGTATGATTATCAAATTGGCCAGAGTAATACATTCCCTGTCATCACAAACCACTATTATAGACTGACAGTATTTGGAAAGGGTTATTGCATATGAAATCACTCACTCACGTTACTGCTGAAACAATGTTGCTCTCTCCTGGAGCAAGTCAGCAAGCAATAACAGAAAGGGTTGCATTTTATATTACTTTTATTTCCCTTCAATGATGCTGGCTGGAAGTTGCACATGAATCTCCCCTGAGCCTGACCCTCAATGTTAACATGAGTTCCACAGGAAAGCTAGAAGTCTTTCTTTCAAAAGCCAAAACAAATGTATCCCTGATTTTATTTGTAATATCCTTTTTTTTAAAAAAAAAAAAAACGGCCATACAACAATGTGTCTCTGTATGCCTACACACAGTTGTCATATGTCTTCTCAGTTTTCTTCAAATGAACAGATGCCAACAAATCACCACCTTCTCACAAGTTATTCTTTATATAAAGTCACTCTTTAAATAAATTCATGACATTGACTGGAGGACCATAGTTGAGATGAAGCCAAACAAACATACAGAAGACATGCCACCTTGAGTTCCATGATGGAAGAATGGAGGGATAAGGGAAACCTAGGTTGTACATACATGCATACTATGTGCCTGTCAGATACAGTATCTAGGTTCAGGTGGTAAGGTCCATGCCCCAATGGCTGGAAAGGCAACAAGTACCATAAAACTGAGAGTATAAAAAAGCAGCCATCCAGAAGAATCAGTGTCAAATTCCCAAAGGGGCAACTTAGAGCAGGGATGGGGAATCTGTGGCTCCCTGGATGTTGTTGTCCTTCAACTCTTATTGGTGCTAGTCAACATGAGCAATTGTCAGGGAAGATGAAAGCTGTAGTCCAACACCATCTGGAGGACCACAGATTCTCTAGTCTAGTCTGCCACCAATAAGTTATCCAGAACCTGGAGTGACAGAGAGCTAGTGTAGCATAATGATTAGAGTGTTGAGCTAGGACCTACGAGAGCAGGGTTCAAATCCCTACTCAGTCATGAAGTCATTATCTCTTAGGTTGTTGTGAGAATGAAATGGGGAGGAGGAGAACCGTGTACACCACCTTGAAATCCTTGGGAGGATAAAGGTGGTATATAAATGTAAGGACTAAATAAATAATAATAAATAAAGAGGACTGTGGTCTATAAGGTTAGTACTTGACTTGAACCACTTGCAATCCCCATCTGCAGGCAGCAACCCTGGTGCCAGAGAGAATAGAGAGAAATGTCACCAGGGTGATAGAAGTACTTTTGGATAGTATGATGGCTTCAGCAGATGTCATAAAATATTAATTGTGGGCCATGCATTATGCCATGTTCGCCTAACATGCCCTATTGACAAAGTGGAGACATAACCCAGGGCTGTTTGGCTGGTCAGGAAGAATAAAGGTTTTTGATTAGGATGTCTCTGCTCACACAGTAGTTTTACAAGGTGCAGCTATTCCTGTAGATAAGAGAAGCAGCTTCCTCTCTGGATGTAGAGAAGGATACATGCCCCATCACAACAGCTATACACACACCCATCTGCTTGCTGAGCAGGCAAACAGGAGTTTCAAAAGATGCCGATACATACTGATTAAAAGCAAACATAAGGAAATTGAGATAGTTGTTGTTGTTTATTTATCAAGGAAACAAAAGGGTATTTCCTGGAGTCTTGGCAAAACAGGGCTTAAAGTTTTGCCTAACATTAATGTCTCACCAAGAGTGCAAGTCTGCTTTCAGCATATCCCTTGCTGTTCTGTATATCAGTCAACTCCTCATGATTTTTGCAAACATGCAATTATAGCCAGGGTACTTAGAAGCATGCACCTGTTTAAGTCAAATACCGCAAGTATCATTGACTCTGTGATGAAACATATTTACCTTGAATGGCAACGGTTCTTCAGTAAGTGGGCTGACAGGAAGCGAGTTGGTACTGCTTGCAGGACTCATATCTGCACTCTACAAGAAAATAAAAATAAAATCTAGATTAGCCTGTGACAAATCCACTGTTTAAGTGCTTGGTGTAGCTGTGGTACTTTGACCAGGAGAGCACCCCATCTATTACAATGAAGAGAAAACAAATAATGATACAAAAAACTGTAACTGAAGCAAGCATTCTACTTTGAGCATTTTTCTTGTGCATTTTAACACCATCTGGAGTAGCAAACAATGAGCAACACAATCCTAACCATATCAACTCAGAAGTAAGTCCTATATTGAATTCAATGGGTCTCGCTCCCACTTAAGTAGGGTTATGACTGCAGGCTAAGATCTTCAAAGCACAAGCTAATAAGCACCTTTAGCAAACACAATAGAAACAGTTTGTTTCCCTTAATGGTCCCTGCCCCAGGCAATCACCTCATCAGGAAGCTAGCCTGGCTTATAAATGTATTTTAACACTTGCTGGATCCAAGGGTTGGAAGGGTCTTGACAAACAGTTTACTCCACCCCCACCCCACCTCATAACAATATAACATAAAAAAATAAATGTAATATATGGAATGAGGGCAAACTTCAGGATCCTGCTTATTACTTGTGGGGGTATAAGGCGGATGACTGATAAGCATCAGGCCTTATGTTTAATTTATACCCTAGCTGGCAGTGTCAAGCACAAGATGTGGATGGTAGATCACACACACTGGACAATCTATTTGAGTGTATCAGCAGTTCCCCCCTCTTTCAGAAAATATAAACCAAGGATGGGAAGCCTGTGCCCCTGCAGTGGTTGCTGGACTCCAGCTCCCACTATGCCCAGCCAGCATAGTCAAAGGTCAGGAATTATGGGAGTTGTATGTAGGGACGCGGGTGGCGCTGTGGGTTAAACCACAGAGCCTAGGGCTTGCTGATCAGAAGGTCGGTGGTTCGAATCCCCGCAACAGGGTGAGCTCCCATTGCTCGGTCCCAGCTCCTGCCAACCTAGCAGTTTGAAAGCACGTCAAAGTGCAAGTAGATAAATAGGTACCGCTACAGCGGGAAGGTAAACGACGTTTCTGTGTGCTGCTCTGGTTCACTAGAAGCGGCTTTGTCATGCTGGCCACATGACCTGGAAGCTGTACGCCAGCTCCCTCGGCCAATAACGCGAGATGAGCGCGCAACCCCAGAGTCGGTCACGACTGGACCTAATGGTCAGGGGTCCCTTTACCTTTACCTTATGTAGTCCAGTAACAACTGGAGGGTCACAGGTTCGGCATCCCTGATGTAAACTGTACGTGAAAACTGATTGCCTCTCGATCCAACTCATAAAACTGGAATGTTCAAGCTGTGACCCTATTTTTCTAAACAGAGAGGGCACGACAGCCACCCTAGATAATTGTACTATAAAATATGTGCAGTCTTGTGAACATCACTCCCAAAGATAGAGCCAATTTTGTTTGTGGTAACTGCTTTCCAACAAAGAGACTACAGTGCTATGATAGCTGCCAGACACCAACTTCCCTCAAGATTGCCATCAAAAATTATTGATCCAAGAAGTTAATACTGGCAGAAAATATCTTCAGTGGATATTAGAACCAAGAGAACAAATAAATCCTGATAACTAAAGAAAGGAGAAGACAATCTGTGTATTTTATAGCTATTTAAAGAGAGGAAGTGCATTTTCAACTTATTTTCAGGGTGATTGCTTCAACTATATTGTTGGTCATTTAGTTCAATGTAAGTTCACAGCCTGGAAGTTGAGTACAGCAAGCAGATGGGATATGACTGAATAAATATTTCTGAATTTTAGACTATTTAAAGAACAGTAAAAGAGCCAGTCACAATTCTCTTGTATTCTTGTGGCACATATTTATTTTAGTGCAGGCAGAAATCCTCTCATTTGTATACCAAGTTTTGCATGGGCTTTTTGGGGTAGTTAGGAAGTGGGGTCGTGTTTAAATGTATCAGTGAAAATAGAACATCTGTTGAGTACTAGGATCTGATCAATGGTAACTTATAACCATACTGATCTTGATAAGAATTTCTTTATGAAAGCTTATGGGACAACTCCACAGTAAATACCTTAAGGTTTGCAAAGTGATGCACTTGTTAATAAAACACTACACAGAAAATGATTTGTGATATCTATTCATTTTATATGCACAATATGCTACAGAAGGATCTGGGCAATGGCCAATAAAATTGTAAGTTGCCCAATATTCACAGAGAAGGGTGCTATCCATAGCCTGGTGCAAGAACCTTTCATTCTGTGCAGGAGCTAAATATCACGTGCAAATGTCTAACATGCTGACATTCATTGAGAACATATTTAAGTAATACAAAATTCAGACTTGAAACCTCCATAGCTAAATAAGTTAAAATGACCTGTCAAAAGTGGTTCCATACTGAAATTACAAAAGTCCTTTGGAGAGTAGATGAAGCAGTGAGAATAATTGCAGTCACAACATTTAAAACGTGCAAAATGGCTTATTAAAAGCTTTAGTGAAATACATGGCAACCTCAGCAAGTTAATTCTGTTTTGAATAACCTCTACTCTACATTTCTTTCTTGTCTTAAAAGGCAGGGACATTACTCCTGGAAACAGAAATATGTAAGAAGTTCATTCCCGAACTTCAAAAATGAAAACAGGAGAAAATGTATGTATTATATACATGAGTGCATGCCTACACATAAATTTGCAGTACAGCAGTGTGGTAGAAAGGTAAACACAGAGTAATATATAGAGATATATAATTATAGATATACAGAGAGACAGAGTACAAGAGCACAGAAATACACACACCAGGTATTCTGGAATGTGCTATGAAATTTCTATCCGAATGCAAGATTTTCAGTACTGATTCTTACTCAAAAGTATATTGCACTTATTTCAATAGGATTCTTTCCCATATACCAGTATATACCTTTTCACAATGCAGCATGAAACTTGCAACGTTTTTGTAGTCCCAGGGGCCCAGACACCTCAAAGTTTAGGGCAGCTGCTCCTCGCCAATGAAATGAAAACCACCAGGCACACAGATTGCAGTCACTTTTCCACTTCCCACGTAAACAGAGAAGGCCTGCTTACCATGGAGGAAGGAGATAACCTACCAGTTCCTTTATCCTCCCTCAGTATGCCACTGACACCTTCTTCCAAGTCTTTTCTTCTTCTTCTTCGCTTGACTTGCTTTGAGACTTAAGAGCCATCAGGTAGTGTCTGGCATCTTGCACCATTTTCCCACCCACCTGCAGCCCACCCAGGCTGAATACTGGTCTCGGCAGGTTGTTGCCCACACATGCATATGTATAAAGAAACAATTACCAGTACAGAGACAAATAAAAATGTTGGGGAAATAGTAATAGCTATCTATTGAGAGATATGTATTGACATACATCTTCACAACTGCAAGCCTGAATAGCTTCAGGAAGGCCCTAAAATAATGCAAATCTTTATTTAAAGGTAGTCCTAAGGTGGCTTATTCAAGGTAATTGAATAAGCAATTTAAAATTATTGCAAGCCACTCTAAGTAAGTATATAGACACTAGAAGAGCAGGATACATGTATATATAAAACAGTGATAGGGCCCAACAGATGGGGCTTGGTCTTTTGGGGGTAGCCGAGTTCTCAGGTATGCTGGCCCAGCCTCAGTTTGCCATGGTTGCAGTGGGAAAAGATTGTTGTTGATACAAGAGGGGAGCTGTCAAAGCCCAGATTCTGGGAATCCCTCCTTAAGACTCATTGGCACCATACAACAGGGATGGAAAATATGCACCCTTTTGCCTAATTCCATGCAGGTGGAGGGAGGAGCTTGGAGGGAGGGCAAGGTGGAAAGAATGGGGAGAGCATCTATTACAGAGTTCACTTTTTGGGCATTTCTCCGGGGGGGGGGGGAGCAGTTCATCAAAATGAATAATAAACTCAAAGCTTCCATGTATAGGCAATTAATCAATATTATTCCTTCACTATGTAGTTCTTGCTGGTATGGAGGTGGCAGCTTCAGACTCCCCCCCCCCCTCCCCGGCAGCTCCAAGATCATAACAGAAGCAGGAGATCTCACTGGTCTCCAAGACCCAGGAGCTGTGCAGGTGTGAAACATCTTCCTTCATTTAAATTGCCATGCTTATAGTTTTGATTTATGTGATGGTGGTTTGGGGTGATGGCTGGTGGCTAATGCAACACACACACAAAATGACTAATGTGTACTTCTTGTGCCTTACAAAGGAGCGGTAGGCTCCATTACAGACCTTCCACTGATGGCATAAATGTGAACTGCTCAGAGGCAACTCTAATTATTATAGGGAATTGGGGGTGGCTCCAAGCACCACAGACTAGTGCTTTGGATCTCTTTTAAAGCAGACACCAATCAAGCTTCTTTGGTGAAAACAGAATCAAGACCTATCTTGGCATCATAACTGATTTAAGTAAGCCAACTAGAGTGGGACAATCATTTTAAATGATAATTATACTTAAAATTCCTGACATGAGCTAATGACCTAATGTAGAGCACAGGAGAAATTAACACTAAACAACAGGTGTATGTTGAGATAATGTGTATCAAACATTTCTTCTGGAAGCAAATGTGCTTTCAGCTATGTTGAATTGAAAATAATAAAGTAAAGATCAGTAGGAAGCTAACCAGGCTCTAATTTGCATTGCTTATAAATTATTATTGATAACTCGGTGTAGGATTTACCATTTGGAGAAAAAGTGACTGATGTGTTTTTAATAAACATAATCAGTTAGTCAGAGACACTATTGGATTGCTGTAAAACACTGTTACATTTAGAAGCCAACAGTGACAGATAGGATTAATATGAAAAGGCATAGATGTCACTTATTGCCACATGCTCAGGAAACCCATGTATTTCCACTCAAAAATACCATAATGCATAATCAATTGAGCTATTTATATTTTTATAAATAAATCTTTATTCAATTTTATAAAATGTACAAATCCAAGGAAAAATAGGACAAAAAATTAAATAAATTACAAAATCATAAAGAACAAATCATAAATTCAATTGAGCTATTTATATAAGCTCTCATGCTAGAATCAATTAGTTTTTTACTAGCCAAAACTGCCATATGTTTATAGGAAACACAGAACCAGACTTACTGAGGATGTAAGAAAGTGACTACAAAGCAAAACAGTGGTGATGTTTGGTAATTTTAAGGCACTGGACTTTTGGAGGCACATCTTCTTAGCTGGAAATGCATATTACTTCACGTCATTTACTCTTAAACATGGTAAGGTAGCCCTGATGCATTTAGGGTTCCTGCTGTTTATCATGTTGAACGGGGCCAGGATGTCTGCCCCCAAAGTCCTGTCCTAGGTGAAAGAAGCTGCTTCCCAAGACAAACTCCATCTTCTTGTGATTTATTCTTACCCCGTTCTGGCAATGTCTGAAGGCAGGAAATGTCATGGGAGAAATCAATGATGCAGTGTCGCCAGATAGTTCCTTCTTCTTCTTTTGCGATCACTCGTGGCCGAGTAAGATTGTCTTCCATGAAAACGGTTTTAACAGTGAGTCCGTAAGTGACTGTGGAGGCCAATTCTGGATCCACACGTCCTTCCACAGTGAGGACATAGGTTTCCAGCTACCGTAGGAATTGATCACAGTGAGGGTTTGCAAAACGTATATTCCTCTTAGCTCTTTTCTCCTTTTTGCCCTGAATTCGTGCTTATTCAAAGTCCACAACATCTTCAGTAAAGGCTGTTCTCCAATTGGAGTGCTCATAGGCCAATGTTTCCCAGTTATCAGTGCTTGCCTAGGGCTTGCTGATCAGAAGGTCGGCGGTTTGAATCCCTGCGACGGGGCGAGCTCCTGTTGCTCGGTCCCAGCTCCTGCCAACCTAGCAGTTCGAAAGCACACCAAAAAGTCCAAGTAGATGCTGCTCTGGTTCGCCAGAAGCGGCTTTGTCATGCTGGCCACATGACTTGGAAGCTGTACGCCGGCTCCCTCGGCCAATAATGTGAGATGAGCGTGCAAGCCCAGAGTCGGTCAGGACTGGACCTAATGGTCAGGGGTCCCTTTACCTTTATCTTTAAATCTCTTTTGTTGTCCACTGGTATTTCACTTTCCATTCTTAAGTTGGGAATAGAGTAGTTGCTTTGGAAGACGATAATCAGGCATTCAAACAACATGACCAGTCCAAAGAAGTTGATGTTGAAGAATCATTGCTTCAACACTGGTGATCTTTACTTCTTCCAGTACACTGACATTAGTTTGCCTGTCTTCCCAAGTGATGTGCACTGGACAGTGAGGTGGGGTCATAGCGCTCACCTGATCTCTTGTCAATTGCATCACTGCTGCTTCAAGGAGGCAGAGAGGTGAGGGGGCAGGGAGGTTGCTGAGGCAGAAGCACTGGAAGGAGCATCATATTGCCTCCGCTGGGGCATTTGCACAGTACCAACCTTGCTACTGCCTTGCCACCAGATGCTAAACATCAGCAAAGCAACTACTGAAGGTGAAGGTGGCACAGTTGCACCACAGCATCATCTTCTACTGGCCCCTAAATTGGTGGGGCAAGTTCCTGTGAGAAGTAACCAGATTATAAACCTTTCCCCCGTTGTGCTGTTAGCAGAGCAGTGTGAAATGGAGCTGTAGGAAGTAGCAACCATGCCACTCGCATAAAAATTACCCTGAGGCAGAAGAGGCCTAGAAATGGAGTCTGTGAGCTGGAGATTTCTTGCCTGTGATATATCAACTTGATTAACACCATTCCATGCATTTTTTTTTCGTTCATGCATTGTATGAATTCTTCAAGAGACTCAAAGGTAATCACCATGTCAGCAGCTAAGTTTTCAAGATATTGTACTGATATGAGAACTCATGCAAGTAAATGAAGGATTCCAGCAGTTGCATTTGACGTTCACAGCTTGAGTCTCCAATTTCCGACACTGTCCCTAATATCTCACCTTCTCAAAGCTGTCTACATAGAAAGGAAATTGAATTACCACTGTTTCAGAAACTCTCACATTATTCCTCTGAACATGTAATTGCCACAGAATCCATTACTGCTAGTTAAAGTCTTATTCAAAATTTGGCAGAACCACTCATACCACTTATGAAGTTGAAGGAAAGATCTCTCTCTCAATTAATAACTTTAATTCTACACAATCAGAATTAAAAAAGAATAAACAAAAGTGGTTCTAGGCTTCCAGAACTGTGTAGAAACATTTCAAGTTTTATCATCTACAGCCAATGGTCATCACAATATAAACATAAATCACTTATGTGTAGACTACAGAAAAAAGGGGAGGAGAAGAAAAAAGAAAACCATCAGTCCTGTGAGGGGAGAGACTCCATCAGGCAAGGCCTTTTTCCACCTGCCTTGCCTCGCCCCCTCCGGCCCTGGGACTCCTCATAAGGAAGCTGTGCCTGGAGGAAGAACTGTGAGGGGAGAGACTCCATCAGGCAAGGCCTCTTTCCACCTGCCTTGCCTCACCCCCTCCAGTCTCTATTTTTCAATTTGCATTGTATTGTTTTATGCACTGTGGCTTGCTGTTGTTTTATTGATTATTGTTTTGAAATTATTTATTGTAAATGTTAAGAGTGGGTTTCTGTTTAATTTTCATATGCTGATATTATTCTATACTATTGTAATGATTGTTGAATGTTACATTATTTGATTGCTTATTTTAAAGCTATGTTTTATTATCACATTTTTGTATTGCATTAGATTGTTATAAGGTTGTTTTGTATTTCATTAGATTCTGTTTCTTCAGCTTGTAAACCGCCTTGAGTATTGTATGATAGAAAGGCGGTATACAAATTAAAAGTGATGATGATGATGATGATGATGACCAGTCCAATAAGACAGGGATAAACCCCGAGCATACAAATGAACAGGATTGAAAACATTCATTTAGTTTAAATTTCCCCTCAACATTTAGTACTGGTATGATTCAGAAAGGCCTCGTTTCTAGGATTGAGTGAATCATTGCATTGGTGGCTGGGCATTTCACAACTACAAGTGACAGCAGGAGGGTTCACACAACTCCTCTGAGACACTGAAAGTACATGCAAGTGGGTGGTACCAGTTAGCCAAACAGTAGTAGAGGAAATATATTAATAAAAATTGCACGTTTGACCATTTTTCATGAGATTTTACATTATACTACCCCCCTCAACTGCAGATACCCAACATGATCACATTTTTACACTTTATATATATTATTATGGTTTTCTGCAAGTGTTGTGGCATGTAAAAAAAATCAAATATTTGGCATTAAGCTAAATTTATCACAACAGTGTTCTATTGGTGTGGATAAAATTAGGAGAGAGCTATTAACTATTCTCCTCCCGCAATTAACTCTGAAGCTACGCTATAATAAAGAATGTTTCAAACTTCAAAATAAATCCCTGAAAAGCATAATTATCACTTAGTTTAAAATTGTACAGCTTGCAGTCTCTGTCAGTGATTTCTCGGAAAACACTCCCCATCCCACGCCTAAAAATAAACAAACTCATTATGTTAATCTAAGGGATTAAAAACCAGCTTCCCCCCTGGTAAGTCATACCAAAAAGACCTTCATTAAGAAACTTTTCTCAAATGTATTGAAGAGGAATGTGTTTTTGAGGCTCTTTAAAAATCCATTAATAACGTAGAAGTTTCTGTATAGTGTTTACCGCTTGTCACTGGAACTATAATTTTAAATTAATTGAGCAACCTTAAAGTTGGCTGAGGGCATAGCTGCCAAGTTTTCCCTTTTCTCGCGAGGAAGCCTATTCAGCATAAGGGAAAATCCCTTAAAATAAGGGATAACTTGGCAGCTATGGCTGAGGGGGTTGGAAGCAATGTTAAGTGCTGCTCTGCCATCCAAGTTACAAGATGGGTGGGTCAGGGGAATGCCCTGGACGTAGTGTATCTTGCGTTCAGCAAGGCTTTTGACAGAGTCTGTCATGGTATTCTTGCAGAAAAGCTTCCCACTCTACAATTCTATGATTATATGCAATTGGTTTCTATAGTGTCTAGCACATAAACAGAGACAGACAACAGGACATATAACCGACTAAACTGCTTACAGGTCTAGTTTGGCATGTAGTGGTATATAAATTAATTAAATTTATATACTTATATAATTAAATTAATCAATTTACATTAATAGAAAATCATACTGCAGAAATATAGTGAGGCTCAATTCTTTTATATGTTATATGTATACGATAAAATATTTCTGTATTTTTCAGGTAGTTGGTTTGCTTTTTAAAACAGCAACGCATAAGTGGCTCAGACTTGAGCAGGTGTTTGCTGCAAGAGGCAATCCAATGCAAACTAAGATGGATTCAGCTGGAACTGCCAAAATCCATGTATAAATCTGCTTTAAATGGTTTCCTCCTCCATCCCTACTCTCATGCATCTCTATCTGTATCTAACCAGTGCTTCATGTTCTACCTGCAGTTATATTGTTTTTATTTTTCTCTGTATACTGCTTTATGAGGGCTTAAGTCTGTAGAGCAAATAATAAATACCTACAACGAACAAACAAATGTTGCAGCTTCCCTAAAATTTATTCTATGAAATGGCACGTGAGGGTTCCGCCCCCCAAATTATTTCCTCTGAATTTAAAAGCACTGAGACACATTGAAAATAATTTGCCAGTATGTGAGGTCTTCTAACATATTAGACCCACATATATTCATTTGCAGAAAACAAGGCTACTGCTCCTGTGCCTTATTTACAGACTTCCTTGTGACAGGGCATCTGGGACCTGAGCTATGAAACCCATTTCATGAGAGCTGCCTAGGACAGTGTAAACCAAGGATAGGCAACCTAAGGCCCGGGGGCCGGATGTGGCCCAATCGCCTTCTCAATCCTGCCCGCAGACTGTGTGGAAACCAGCATGTTTTTACATGAGTAGAATGTGTCCTTTTATTTAAAATGCATCTCTGGGTTATTTGTGGGGCATAGGAATTCGTTTCTTTTTTTAAAAAAAGAAAGATAGTCCCCACACACACACACATGGTCTGAGCCCATGGCTGAAAAAGGTTTCTGACCTCTGGTGTAAGCTCTGGCTACACAGCACACACTTCAAACAGAGAAGGAAAGAGGCATGTACAACATCAGACTCCCTAATCGGCAAACTGTGTGGAATTTCAGCACTGGTCTGGTTACCTACTCTTGCCTAGCAGAACAAAACCTGTTTGCTGCTGCAGGCCTGGGCTCAGCACTTGCTCCGCTCCACTGGTTCTACTGCAGTGACACACAACAATAACCTGTTCCTGTCTTCCTTCAGAGCCCTGTGTCTGTGAATTAATGACCATTTGCTTCAAGCCTTTCCACTTCTCCCGAGTATGACTAGTTCAGCGGTCTTTGTTGTGGTTTATTTCTGATCAGTATTTCAAACTATCACAGTTTTGAAAGATGTCAGCAACTAATGCATCGGTTGCATCTAGTAGGCGTATGCCCCGATCACCTTCTCAATTTGTTCTTTTTTGGTCTCTGAGAGTGCAATAAATAAACAACAATGCCCTGTTCCAGTATGGATTGAGCTGAGCCACATGCAACAATACCTCTCCCATTTGAGCCCATAGGTGTGGAGGAAAGCAATGCTGTTTATGCCTGCCCTGCCTCCAACATTCTGGGAAGTCTGCCAATTCCTTGGGAGCTTGAGGTTCACATGGAAGTGGGTTGTGTCTGGTCAAAGTCAAGCAGAGGAGACAAAAAGAGGGCCTTGGACAGCTCCAAGTGGGTCTTCTTGGTTGAATTAGCTCCACCCTCCCTGGAGTTGACTGGATGAAATACCCTAAAAATATTTTTTAGTTCTCTTGTGAGTCTAGAGAGTAGAGATGTGAAGCCCCGGGGGGGAAAAAAACCAGAAAAATTAGGGGGGACGACGTCCCCCCCGTTTTTTTCCTGAAGCCTTTTTTGTTTTTTTTTTGAAAAATTGGAAAAATAGGGGGGGGGGAATAGATTGTGGAATGTTTTATTTTAACATGAATAAAATATTTTAAGATAAGGGTTCAAATATTTTATGAATATTTTTTTTTAAAAAAATATGTATGGTATCAGTTTATTCTAATTTCTGTGAGGACAAGCAAGTCCTAGGTTACAAACTGAACTCTCCAATGCAAGAACAAGATACATTTCTTCCTTTAGGAGGTGCTGTTGTCACCAGAAAAGAAAAGTTTTCAGTTTTGTTTTTGCATACGTGTGGTACGCATTGGTTCTGTTCCTCTTCACTAGGCTTCAAAGCACTGGAAGAAATATAGAGCAACAAAAAGGGCCTGAAAGTATATGTGTTCATGAAAGAAAAAAAGAAATGAAAATATTTTAAACATTAAATGCTGTAAAACAGTCTTTTTTAAAAAAGTGAAATAAACTAATTTAAGCATATAGTAGTAGCTAAAGTGGTTAACAGACCACACACATCAGTGTGAGGAAATACATAATGTCTCATGGGCAAAACATGTGAGGTGGAGTAAGCATGTTGCATAGCAAACAGTGATGAATGACAGATAAATTTCAGTTCTTGTTTGGATACACTATATTTTTTTAATATGCTAGTTGTGATAATTTTCTAAAGTAACAGAATGACTTTCAATCTGGAAAAGAAAATAGAAGTGCTAATGTAGCTTTTTTTTTTCAATTTTCCTGAAAATTTTCGCTTTTTTCCAGGGGTTTTTCCCCTGAGCTTCAAATTTTTTGGAAATTTTACATCTCTACTAGAGAGATATAGGTAATGTGGGAACCCATCCTCTATGTCAGCTGTGTCTTTCAGTGAGGAGGGTTTCTAATGATACTGATGGTCCTCCCTTGAGGAAACATGTCCTCATCAGCATCCTATGTAGTGCACTACAAGATCCCCAGGTCATGAGTTATGACACTTTCAGTGCAAGGCTTTTGCATTCAAACGCTCAATTTCTCAGATAAGGTCTAGTCACTGACTGTGTAATGTGGGTCTATATACGTGATCTGGGTCTACACATGTATCGATGTCCCAAGATGTCAGAGACAGGGTAAGGGGGCATGCTTACTTTCACTCCCCTTTAGGCATGTGAACCAGACCAGGGGAAAATATTGCCTGATGCATCCTCTACAGAGGGATGATAGTTAGAAGATTGGGCCAGAGCAATAGTCAATGGTGGAGAAAGAGATCTGCTTTGGCAGTCTTAAACAGTCTCAGACCATTTCCTTTCTTCTTTCAATATTTCAGTGGTAAATGGGGTGGAAGATTCTGGCTCAGCAGTGGTGGTAGTGCAGAAACCTCTTTCCTGGCCTGGAGCAGCAGAGAGGAAGTGGAAAGTTCTAATAATAGAAAGGTAAACAGCATGCATTGAAAACATATGCACAGCGTTGTCGCCCAAAGCTCTTGCCTACTAAAGAGTGCTCTATGAAGCAGATCTGCTTCGTTGCTCATTGATGTCTGACCAAAGTAAAACAAATGTTTTTACACCACTGAATGGGGAATTTTAAAAAGACGTGCATCTCTATTGTTATGACTTATGAGACACTGGAGAACCCAATATAGGCATGTACATGACCACAATTAACTAGATAATTATACAAAGATTTCTTTCTCACCATGGACCACTGATTCGTGACTTACAAGTAAATGTGTTCATAAAAAAAAAAAAAAAAACTGAAAACTGGAAAGCCACATAATCTCAGAGGCTAGATAGCTGATTAAGAGCAGCTCAGAGAGAAAAGCAAGTGCCTTGAAGCTCTAGTTTATATTGAAACTTCAGACCCTAATTATTATTTGTCCAGATATTGATGCACTATGCAAATTAACACAGTCCTTGCCACAGAACACAGATATCAAATAATACAGAGGGAGAGGAGAATCAAAGAGAATAAAATCAAAGAGAATAGTGTGCAATGCGGGCACTGGGCTTGATGAAAGACTAGTAAAATGTTAGTCATAATGAAAGGTTCGGAGGAAAGGAATAATATTTCAGAGACCACCAAAATGGTATCTGCTGCAGGCAGTGGGGAGAGAAATATCATGCTATTTGAAACAAGGGAGGTATCGTGTGTGCATTGCCTCTTGCAGATTTTTGTGTGAGAGAGCTGGGAAGTTAAGTGGAATTGCTTAACCTAAATCCCTTGGCTCTGCACATAAACTATGGGAAGCAAAAATTATATGCAATGGTTGTGGCAAATGCCACCTGGTCCCAGTAAAAATTGGGCCATAGCCAGTGTATAAGGACTAAGGAACATTTCACTGCTGGGAAACATAGAAGGGTCTATACCTAATCGGGTTGAGGGCCAGTCAGATTCAGCTCATGGACACAGGTGTGTGATTCCTTGTACTTATGTTAACCGATGGCAAGGCCATCAAAGATGGAAGAAATCAACTAATCCCACCAAACAGACAGAGTAACTTTAAGTTGTTCAAGTAGTTAAAGAAAATATTTACATGAATAAAAAATGATGAAATGGGTTGTTTGCAAGGAAATGCCTGTGATATTCTATAAGCAAAAACAAATGGAACTAAGAGAATGGATATATATTATTTTACGCTATTCAACATACAGGCTTTCCACAGTAACCTTTTGCAGCATTATGAGAATTGGGACCAACAAAATGCTCATAGAGATCATGCTGAATTCCTGTTGGATATGCCAAATCTTAAACTTGTCTCACTATTAAACATGGACATATATTAAAGTGTTTACAAGTAGTACTGGTCCCCAGTAGTACTGGGGTAAATAAACTAGGCTGGATGTGAGGGAGTGCTCACCAGAGATAAATAAATGCAGTAAAAATAAAAAAGCATAAGAATAATCATAAAGCTCTGCTATTAAGCTTTAATATGATCCAGCTCAATCATTAACAGACTCATTTTGCCTGCCTCACAAGTACTCTTCCAATACACAAAACAGATTGGCTATGGTATGTTTTTCAAAATACAAGCAGGTATTTTGAGGTCTCCTTTTCCCAAGTTTAAGCAGATGGTACAACTGAAAGTACAACCCCCTCAGGGTTCTACAGTACTAGTTGGAAGCATAGCTGCAAAGTTATCCCTTTTTTTAAGGGAAATTCCATTATGCTGAATAGGCTTCCTCGCGAGAAAAGGGAAAAATTGGCAGCTATGGTTGGAAGACTTTGTGATCTAAGCCAGGAAGTCAGTGAAAATTAAGTATCCCAACTGCACACAGAATCGGAATCTAACCCAAGTAAGTATAAAGCAAGGATAGGAAACCTGTGGCTTTCCAGATGTAGCTGCAACACAACTCTCATCAACCCTGACCAAGCTAGCTGGGACCGATGGGAGTTGGAGCCTGGATGGTAATACCCTTCTCTGCCACAAGGGAAGGCTGTTAGAGGACATGAATGTGATGCTCTGTGAAGATTCAGTGGTCTGATGATGGAATTTTGTAAGTCCTGGGACATTCAGTGAACTACCTACAGTTCTGCAAAATCAGAGGGTGAAGAGGAAGGTATTTTCTGCTTTAAACCTTTATATATCAGAATTTCAACAAGTGTTCAAAGTAGCTTGCAATGGAAGAAAAACAAATAAAAACAACATGGCAGTACAGTTGTACCTCCACTTATGTAGACTTTGGGATGCAAACGCGGCAAACCTGGAAGTATTTGTCTGAGTTTTGCCACACGCACATGCACAGAAGTGCTAAACCACACCCCACGCATTTGCAGAAGCGGCACCTCCGGTTGTGAATTCCTCAGGATGCAAGCGGACCTCCGGAACAGATCCCATTTGCAACCGGAGGTACCACTTTAATCACACAAACAGCAGTTGTATGATAGACCCCAAACAAATACCAGCTGTGGAGGGGAAGTTACTCTAGATTAAGGCCATAATAAGGGAGAAAAGGGGATTTAAACTCTAGAGCCTCATGGTTGATATCTGGATCAGGAATAATTTTTTACTGGTGCCACTTTCCTTCCAATGGAAATATCCACCACAGGGAGGGGATTCATACTGTAATAGCAGTGAGGGCAAAGGGTTGAATCCCCATTCTCAGTTGTGTGATTATAATCACATCCAGTTTGTGCTACAACAGGGATAGCCTACGTGCTGCTCTCCAAAACTTGTTGAACTAAAAATTATCACCATTCCTGAACTTGAATGTTTTGGCTGCGGCTGATAGAAGTTGGAGTCCCAACAACATCTGCGGGGCCACAGGTTCATTTAAAGAGAGAATTTCCTTCCTTTAACCTAGTAGCCATGGAAAGTGCAATTAGCATTTTGCATGTTCCAGACTGGCACACATGACTAACATCTACTAATAATGTACAGATGCCAGTTTGTAGAGAGAGTAAATTCTGTGGAAAAACACAAACCACTGCTGGCACAAAGACATGCAAATACATTAAAGTAAACAGAGAGTTTATCCCCATGAAAATTTGGCCAAATTCTGTTTGTAACTGATCTAATTAGCTGCTTACAGAATAATAGAGTTGGGAGGGACAATTTCACGGCTGCAGAATCAACCTTGCAATGCTGCATTGCATTCATTAATACCACATATGATTTAAACATGGTGTGAGACACTATTTTTACATATATTTTTTATTATCATAATGCATAATTAGAAATTTTAATTTGCCCGTAAACATTATGCCCCCCTACTCAGTCCAAAGAAAATGATAGGGTACGTAAATCAAATTAGTTGGATTTAAATTTAACTTATTTTATCTGGGTCAGGTCCTCTCTAATTATTAAAAAAATATTACAAAATGTGTGCACCCCCTGGAATGTACATTACAGCCACTTTCCAAATGGCTTCTTGATCATTGTGTTGCCCTTGAGTGCAGCAGATTAGTTTTCCCCCATGACAGAATGGCATTCAATTATATGGGAGAATGTCAATAATCTCAGTAGTGTCCTCAATAGCCTCCGTATCAGAAGCAGATTTTGTCCTGCCCCATCTGTGTTCAAAATTATGACCCAGTAGGGTTCTCCCATCAAGCACCAAGAACTAAGTCAGTCAGCAACTAAAGAGATCCACCCACTTCATACGGTACATTCATATCTACATAAACTTCAAACATTCCTATCTACATAGATTGCCCCTAAAAAAGCTTCTCCTCTACACCTGCTTCCCGTACCACCTGTAGCCTCCGTCGCACAGCACCGAGCGACGAGCTGCCATGCTGCAACGCTACGGAGGTCCCACAACACACCAGAGAGGTGCTGGAACTCAGTTCCAGTGAGTTCCAGCTGAAAAAAGTCTGGAGTGTCACACTTTTTAACAGCAACCCAAAAGAAGACAGGTGCCGCTACTTCATACCCTTGAGTACCCCCTGAAACAAAAGCACTGCTTGGATGGATAGATGAACATACAGACAGACAAATATTCAGTAACTGCTTGATTATCTTAGCAATCTACTTTTGCAGTTATGTCCCCTAAGCATTGCCCTAAACCAGGCACGTCCAACTCCCAAGAGATTGCGATCTACTCACAGTATAAAACAATTGGCAGTGATCTACCCAGAATTGTTGAACTTTTTGTAGGGAGTGAATGATGTTGAGGTTTTTTTTGGGGGGGGGGGAACCAGAGTTGTTGAGCTTTTTGGACATACTTATTCAACATGCCTGCCTTAAACCAACAAAGTAACCAATGTGGGGAAAGAGGCCTCTTAGTGTTTCTCCTGGATGTAGTCCCATAAATGGGAAATACCATTGTGTGGGAGAAGAAAAACACACATTGATCAACCAGTGGTGTATGTTCACATCAGGGTGATTATTCACATGATTAGCTTTAACACCTGCAGTCATCTGGTTGGGGTGGATGGGTGGGCACATCTGGCTACCTACGGTAATTCTCTCCTCTTCTCTCTGTATATGATTAGCATAAATGTTTGATCAGGGCCAGTGGCGTCCTGTGAAGCATCATGCAATTTTCTTTAAAACACATGTCAACTTGCTAACTTTCTTTCTGGTAGCTATTGACAACTAACTGCACCAGCTACAAAAGTTATTTTTTACACTGGGGGGTACAGCACTAAAACAACAGTAAAAGCTTATTAAGGCAAGAGGATAGGAGAGAATAAGACATATATACAGTACTTGTATCAGTACCCAGTAATTGTTCAATTGTCATAGTAACATAATCCCACCAATTTCCCAGCTGGGCAAAGTGGCTTCCTATGCAGCATGAAGACATTTGGTAGTAAAATCTTGGAAACATTTACCATATTAATGAGAGTAAATATCTGCTACTATAGTAAATCTCTGATAGTGCCAACTGGGTCCTTGCTTAAAATGAATTGGAGGCTTTGAGTCTGAAGCCATGTTCTTTAGTTTCTTAAAGCTTAGAGTCTTACAAAAGCAAATTATTATGGAAAAAATTACAGCTGAGGTTTTGTTTTTTTTTACTATGGATTAACTTGCTGAAGCACAACATTTTGAGATTATTCACGTGCTGCCTTTGCCCTTAGGCAACACTATCTCCAGTTCAAAGGGAAGTTTGCTGTTTCAGATCTTACCTGTCTAGAGCCTTGCCTGAAATGATAACCTGAACCAGAATCCCATGCACTGTTCCAGAGGAACCTAGATCAGTTTCACTTTGTCCAGTATGCCACATGGTCCAGAATCAGGACATGTTGCTTCCAATTTGCCTGGCCCCAACACAAAGTGAAAGAATGCCCTTGTCCAAGGCTCAGATATAAACTCATATTGCTAGAACCACAAATGGACTATACAACAATGTTGGGTGTTGTCTGGACTAGGAACCTAGGGCAGGTGTGCAGGATCTACATTGGTTTTCCCCTACAACCCTGAGATACACCAACTGGAAGCAGTTGCAAAATAGAAGCTCATGAATGTAGACATAGAATGGAGCATAGGCTTCACCTTGCTCCACTCAGGATTTCTTTTTATCTAATTGCAGAATTGAAGCTACACATACATACACACCCATTCCTGTTTCCCAACGATGACACCCCCTGCCTACTGCCAAAAAAACCCCGCTTAGCCTAATTTAGGAGGGAGAAATGCTTTAGTTTTTGGTGGGGTGGTGGTGGTAATTGTTAATCACTGGGAACTGGAAATCTTTGCTGATCCACGGCATATCACCTGGATATCTACCATTATAAATAGTTAATATCCATGTAATGTAAAAGAAGTGTTCGCATTTTTCTCTGATCAATGATCTTCCAACATTTTATATTCAAAACAGCCCTGCAATGTGGATTAGGCTGAGGGACATACACACACACCATATACATTTAAAGCACATTGCTTAAATCTATGGTACGTACGCAGCAATAGTGGCTAGCTCAAGTTCACCCAGTGAGCTTTTTGGTGGAGTGGAGATTGGAACAGGAAGTCTCGCCGGTCCTACTCTAACCAGTACACCACATAAACTAATGAACTTCTCTGTGCAATAGCTCTTTGCCTGCACAAGACAGCAATAGGAGCTGGGATTTCACGTAACAGATTAAAGATTTAATTCAGCAGAATCAGCTTTGTGCACACACATTTTAGCTGAATCACTTTGCTCTGCCCTATCTGTGAAGTTTAATTGTTATTTATTTCCTGCTTATGTTTCTTTCAATTCTGGGGATGAAAACTGCAGCAGAGGAGTTTTTGTATTGTTTCATTTTAGAAAGGATGGTACTTGTTATTCTCCCAGTGTTCTGGAATTAGCTGGAATGGACGTTCTTGTGCGGTAGCTCATTATAAAGTACATTTGACGAAGGTCCATATGGCAGGTGGATTGCTTTCATTACTAGCTATGATTTGGAAAACCACAAAATAATATTTGCAAAACTATCCGTGCCCACATCTAATGTGGTGCTGAGTCACATTCCAAGTAATAGTACCTAGACAGATGGTCAATTGTACACTAGTCAAATGGACTGAGAATGTAAGTGGAGATTGGGAACACAGAAATTGGATCTGTTGTCCCCCAAATAAAAAGAAACATGAAAGACAATTTAGTGAAAATATACTTAGCACTTTCTTTAGTGAACTACTAAAACAAGGTAAAGAGGGCAAGAACAGATGCTCTTGCAATCTCTGGCAGAATTGTCAATTTTTGCAAGGCTTATTTTTCTCATCTTCAGTATAGAGTAGTTCAGAATGAAATTAATATGTGTGCTTTCTAAAAATCTAAACAGCACTACTGTTTAAATTGGAGCAAACCTCAAAAATGATATATTGTCTTAGTTACTACATTCCTAATATGAGCAACTCATCCATCATAAATATTTGCCATTGTTTTCATTCCTACTAGAAATACAAATGCTTGCTTGGAATTTTCATTATTATTATTACTATTATTTTGATTGAAGCCACAAACACATAGTTTCCCTTTTCACACTAGCTCATTTGATGACTGACCTTGAAATTGCTTTCATTTATTTGTAAAGAAGAGATAAACAATGTTACATTTCAGTTGAGAAAAACTTCACCTACTCTTCTATATCATGCTGAAACTTCAAAAGATAAAAGTAGTAACAATTAATCAGTAATGTAGAATGGAAGACCTCAGGGGAGGGATAACTGCACCCCTGCACAATATCCAGTGTTTTATATAGTATTCTGCATAAAAATGCAAACTAGAACAATAATGGGGCAGCTGGCCAGCACTCCCCAGGATACTCTGTATATCACATGGAGTAATTTTATTCATCCCATGCCTTGGAAACTGCCAAATGTGGTAAAAATGACCTACAATTTCACTCATAATGGAAAGGGTTGGGTCCCTACCACTAACAAAACTGTGGTGGGAGACAAATTTCACATTTTCATATTAAACATTTTGCCAATTGGTGTACAAAGTGATTCAGTCCAGGGGTTAGGAATCTTTTTTGGCCCAGTGGGCCAGATCACTTATCTGACTTCATCTGCATGGGCCAACTTTGACAGGTGGGTGGAACAATCTACTTGCCAAATCTCTTGATGTCTTTTTAAAGTCAGTTGATGATGATGATCACTTTCATCCTAAGGTTCCAGGCTGGGTTACAACAGTCTCAAATGCAACATTAAAACAGTTTAAAAACTTACAGTTACAAATAATAATTTAAAAAATCAATCACAAAAAATAGGGTGGGTCCAGAAAATATATATTTCTGTTTTCAAAGGCCAGGGCTAAGAGGTGTACCTATTGCATTTGCTGGAAACTGTATACTGTAATGAATTTACCAGACACATTTTTGTGGGGAGTTCCATAACTTAGAGGCTGCCATCGAGAATGTTCTCTTCCAGGCTGCCACCACCCCAAGCTTCTGAGGGCAGTGGAACTACCAAGAAGGCCCTACTCTGCTAATCTTAAGGGTCTGTAGTGAAGAAGGTGGCCCTTCAAACTCAGGCCCTTAGTTATTTAGGGCCTTAAACACTATTGTGAGCAGAAATGAAGTGGTAGCCAATACAGTTGTTTTAAAACAGGCTTATGTGTGATCTAATTGAACCCCAGCCAATCATATGGCCCCTGCATTTTGAACCCATTGAAGTCTCTGAGTCGTATTCAATAGCAGCCCACCAAAAACCTCCCATGATCCCTAGCTAACAGGACCAGTGGTCGGGGAAGATGGGAATTGTAGTCCAAAACATCTGGAGGGCCGAAGTTTGGGGATGCCTGCAATAAACCATTCTGCAATCCTCAATCGTATGGGGAATCCTTTGCTAATTCCTTGCTTCTTTCTAAATAATATGTGAGTGAAGTTGCTTTTTCATCCATTATCAACAGAGCCTTCTTGATGAGCACCTGTTTGAAGCATCTGTCCCTACTACTGTGGCCTAATGCTGGTAAACAATCCCCTTAGGGACCCATTAAAAATATTCAATAGACATCTCTAGTTGATTTCAAATACAGCTGTAGACATAAATCCAAAGCAGGTGGTGGTGGGGAGCTATGCATTTTGGAGTACACTCCATTTATAGTGAAATGACATATACAATGTTGCCAATACACCACCCCCACTGCTTTTTTTCAGGGGGTACTCAATGGTATGCAGTACTGGCACCTCTTTTGGTTGTTCATGGTTAGTACCAGCACTTATTGTTGTAGGAAAAAAGCACGGCCACCACCATTCACTGCAAATCCAGCAAAGCTTCAACGAGAGAAAATGAGGCAGGGTAGGAGTCTAGGGAGAATAAAATAGAAATTCTCCTGCCCTTGACAGATTTTGTTTCATACAGCTTATTGTTGTTGTTGCATTTACAAAAACAAAACAAAAAACCAATACAAAATCATCAGAAAAATTGGGAAAGTGTATAATCTGATTGGGAGTTGTGTTCCAATCTGCAATCAAGTTCTAGATTACAGTGGTACCTCGGGTTAAGTACCCAATCCGTTCCGGGGTGCCGTTCACACCCTGAAAAGTACTTAACCCAAGTGGCGCTTTAGTGCATGTGCATGCGTGCACAGAACGCTTCTGCGCATATGTGCAGCGGAACCCGAAAGTAAACACTTTCGGGTCCGCCGAGTACGCAATCTGAAAGTACGCAACCCACAGTGTGCTCAACTCGAGGTATGACTGTACTGAATTGGGCTGGCCTGTTGTGAAAAGTGGACCAAATTAATTCCTTCTCCATTCTAGTTCAGGGGAGTGAGGTGAAGATGGGCTCTTTTTGACTTGATGGGGTGTACTTCTGTACATCCCTTGACTCAGGGCAATTCTAGTTATCTCCAATGACTAGAGAACATCGGAACACAAAAGGACACTCCTCAATCATGCCATTGGCCTATCTAGTTCATCATCCTGTTATCACAGTGGTCAACCAGATGCCTGTGAGAAACCCTCATACAGGACCTGAGTGCAAGAGCACTTTTCCCTCCTGCAGTTTCTAGAAATTGGTATTCAGAAGCATAGTACCTCCAACCACAGAAGCAAAGTACAATCGTTGTAGCATAGCTACACTGATATGTCCAGCTCTACCATTAGGCATACTGCTTTAGGGAGCTAATCTGAAGTTTCACGAAAGGGCAGCAAATAAATATTTAATTTATTATTGTACTTTTAATGCCAAGGAGATATGTTTGTAAGGATTTCTGCCTTAGGTGCCAAAATAACTTGGCTAGACTTAGGTGCTTGTGGGGAGGAGTATTTGCTGCTCTGCCTCAGGCAGCAGAGAGCCTTGGGCTGGCTCTGCCACACATAAATCTATTATTGGGTCCAAATAATACCACCCCACACTAGATTGTCAACAACCCATCAGCTACTAGCGATCCAATTATTTGAGAACCAGGAGTCATGGAAGGAAAATATTGCCGAACACAGTGCATCTACAAGACAATATGTCTTTGAAAATTTGAATATATTTATTGTGAGCTAGAGTTCCCTTTTGAATTTGAATGCTTAACTATCATGGTCAGACCATGCATAATTATATACCATGCATTTGGACTCCTGTAACTTCTCTTGATCATTTTCTTCCTCCAAGTTCCAAAGCTGCAAGCAATGGATTCTAGCATCACTGAATGGAGAAGGCAAGTGAAGTCTTGATACTTTTATGTACTGGTTCTGTTTATCCACACACTAAACTGCACTCGCATACAAAACAGATACACAAAATAACTTAATGGAGTTTGCTAAAAGCATAATTCTAAAATTGGTCAGAGTGTGTCAGTGTGTTGTTGTTTTTTCCAGAAATAGAAAAGACAATAAATTAAATTGGAAAAACTGCATAGCACTGTAAAGGGGAAAAAAATAGAACATTTCCTTTTTTAATACCTGTCAACAGAATGACATATCTTTGGTTGTACGTGAATGACAACTGCATTAATAACAATGAATAAATTTGTGCCTCTGAAAGCACTGATACAGCCCCCTGTATAACTAATAAAGGACTATAGCAATTTATTTGTGGAAAGGAAGTCACAGAATTGGTGTCAGAAATAGAAAGTTCAATCTTCCGCCAATGCCTAATGGATATATGCCAACGCTTTTCTACTCTCAATAAAGGAATATTTCCCATTGATCTTGCCATTGATCATATTGAGGAGCTGCCAGGAGAACCTGCTGAATGAGAAACAACTGGATAAACTTTGATGCATGTGCCAGTCAGGAGCAGTAGGTTTCAGCCTGTTTTTTTATCTTGATTTTTAAATTGACACACAGAACCAGAGTGAGCAGGCATGTTTCCCTGAAACAGGTTCACACACACACACAGCTCAACACAAGCAACTCTCCTATTTGGACTCTGGGAGAAGGTAAAATGGTTTCAATTGAGAATATAAACTAACATCTATCTGTCAGTGCATTGAACAAATATTGGGAATAAATTCCTGCATCTATAAATATTGTGCTGCAAAAACTCACAAGCTTCGTTGCCTGTACCTGCAGGTTTGGGTTGCAAGTTATTCTGCATTTTAAACCCACATTTTCCCCAAACCTTTCCATACAATCCAAAATGAAGTTGTCTCCTGCATAATCTCCAAGGAAGCCCTAGCACATGCACTAGAGAAGACCGCAAGCAGCCAGAGTTGTTTTTAAAGGTTTTACTGTAGCCAATCACCCGGCTGAATAAGCAAGCTGTTTTGACAAGGAAGGGTGGCTTGCTGTTTTGCCAAGCCATCGGCTGCATGTAAAATGTTCAAGGCACTTTCTTGCTGGACATATTACTCTCCCTGGCCTACTCTACGGTAATAAGATCATAGTCTGTGGTTTTGATGTCATGGTTTTTCTACTGTCTTGTCACAATACAGTGGTACCTCGGTTTAAGTACACAATTGGTTCTGGAAGTCTGTACTTAACCTGAAGTGAACTTTCTCATTGAAAGTAATGGAAAGTGGATTAATCCGTTCCAGACGGGTCCGCAGAGTACTCAACCTGAAGTGTACTTAACCCAAAGTATGAGTGTAATTGGTTCCGGAAGTCCGTACTTAACCTCAAGCGTACTTAACCTGAAGCGAAAGTAATGGAAAGTGGATTAATCCGTTCCAGACGGGTCCGCGGAGTACTTAAAATGAAAGTACTCAAACTGAAGCGTACTTAAACCGATGTATGACTGTACTGACATCCGATGCCCTTTCAAATGTGTTGATGGAGGGCCAATTATTGGTTTGCTGTTGCTCTTATTTTTACTGTGTATTTTGTGGTTTTTATATTGCAATTTTATGTTGTGAACCTCCCTGAGATCTACAGATGATGGGTGCTATACAAATTTAATTAAAATAAATAAATGGCACACTTGCCATATACAGAGTTGAGAATGCATACATTGCACACTGTGTGCTTCCATCATGTCATAAGATGTTTGCATTGGTCATTGCAGGCAAGAGGTAATACAGAGAAACAGAGCAGGGGGTGGTTCTCTGTCCCTAGTAACATCTTAAAATACACTGCAGATCCACCCCTTTTATATTAAACCATACAGTTCGCTCCAGCTAAAATCTGAGCGACAGAAGTTATGGTTGACAACTTCAAAGATTAGACTTTCCAGGCAAGCACTGATGGGGGCATTTCATTTCAGCATCACTCTTGCATCACACGAAACCCTTTCTTTTAAGAGAGACAGCTGTGAGGCCTTAATACCGGATACATTAACTCTTGTACTTGTATTATTCATGGCATCCTTAGCCGTCTCGCAGAAGGGAGTTGTAAACTATATTATCTGAGAAAGGTAGAAGGGAGCTTGTTTGCTACAACGTTGTTGTTGTTGTTTTCAAAAAAAGAATAAAAATTAATTTTGCACTATGTCTTCAATGTCTATTTAGGTTTTCTCCAAACAGAAAGAATACATCAAAGATGGAAACATTAAGAAATCCTATTATCCTTTTCTATTCCATGTTTGCAAAAAAAAGAAGAACAACAAATGCTTCCAGATGAGTAGTTTGACAGCACTGAACACATTCAGATCAAATATTACAGTGCCTTTATATTCTGCTTTTAATCTGCAGTGCTACATCATCAGCTGTGTTTGTGTAAAATAGGCTGCTTGAACTTCTTTGGATGCTTACTTGAAATATTTGCTCTGTCAAATCATGTTATGTCTATCTCTTGAGTGAAGATTTAACTATAATTAAAAGGGACAAAGAACATGGCAGCAGACAGAACCCTCTGTCTGTAAATGTAAGTTGCTTCTGCTAAGTCACAAGCGGGGCGGCCAGATGGAAAAGAGGACAGGACTCCTGCATCTCGAACAGTTGTGTGGAAGAAGGAATTCCAGGAGCCCTCATTATAGTAGGGGTAGAGGGTATAACATGCAGCTCATTTTGTTGTTGATTAAAAACAACAACAAAAGTGTTAAAAGTTACACATTCCACATCAGTGTTATGCAGAACCATTGGCATTTTCAGCCGCAGCCAACTACAGCACACAATTACAACCCAAAACTCCCAGTGAAGTAGGAGAAAATGTGAGCACTCATTCTGCTTATTCCCTCCCCAAACTGCTGTAATTGAACTATGTTCCAGGCCTGTCACACAGCAAGTGGTGATGGGAGGAATGTAGGGCCGGGAAGGGCATGAGTTGTTGAAGATCTTCCAGCGCTGGGAAGGAGGAGAAATGGTCTAGCAGATGGGTTAAGTTTAGAACAGACTTCCCCACTACAACTCACATTGTCCCTGAACACTGGCTGCTTGGTGCTGTGGGGAGATGTAGTCTAATAACATTTGGCTGGTTTAGAAGGTTCAAAACATCTGTGAAAACAGTGATTAATGAGCAACAGGAAGCTGTCCTTTTAGCTCTGTACTGTCCACACTGACTGACAGTGGCTCTCCAAGGATTTCAGACATAAAATATCCCCAGCCCTGCCTGGAGATGCCAGAGATTGAACCAAGGTGAAGCTGATGGTCTGCCACTGAGCTATGGTCATTTCTCCATAGGTTGGGAGAGATATCAAGTAAAATACTTAAGATGCACTGTTGTATTATTTTTCAGCATGATGAGAGTGGATACAGCCCCTTATCTTTATAACACACTCATTTAGATATCTGGATATATCCTTTGGGTATTTGGGTAATCTCTAAATAATACTGGTAGATCTTTGGATATATCTCCAGACAGGCAGTAATCGGCCAATGTTTACTACCCTGATCTTCAGATCTCCAAAAAATACATTTGATAACTGTCTAGGCCGTGATTCAAACAGCTGCCAGGAACAACCTTTTGGAAGTACTTTCAAACACTCTACCAATTGGACTAAATGACCAGTTTATGATTCCCAAGGTCAAGCTAACTCACATCGTGCTATACCTGACACTGTTCCTGCAGAAGGTTTGTTCATTCTAAAGCTCCTGTAAAGCAAACAGTCAACAAGGGCCTGCTAAACTAACTGAATAAAATGAGCCTGTTTCCAGAATTTCTTAACTCTTGAAACCTATTAAGAACATAACATCTCTTGATTTTGGAGACCACAACTGAATTAGCTTCCTTCCTTCTCATTCAGTGCTCCACAACTTGGTACCTGCAGAAGTGTTTGGGCTACAATTTCCATTAGAGAATTGAATGATGGTGTAGCACAACAACATCTGGAGGAAACCAGGTTGGGACGACTGTTCTAACAATGAGAGTTGCAATGTTTCACTATGACTTGTATCCCCTTGATTCCAAATAACCATGTTTGATAATATATCTGAAAATTATGTCTCTCTCTAAAGGGAGTGTGGTGAAATCAGACCCAGTAATCTTTGTAGTACCATGGTATATAGCTGATACAAGAAATTTGCACATGGCTGGAATGCACATGCTGGCTGGGGATGATGGGAGGGCACCACATGAGATACACCTGTCCTAACATGATACCCATTTTACTGCTATGAGACTCCGAATCTCAGTCGTGGGGTTGTGCCCTATGTTGGGCAAAAGATTCCTGCACTGCAGAAGGTTGGACTAGATTTCCACCATGTCCCTTCCAACTCTACAATTCTATGTTTCTATAAAGGAAGCACTCAGTTCCCTCCCACCCACTGTGCCAATTAAGAATTCAGCATTATTAAATACCCTTTCAGTAAATTGTCTCTCTTACTGTTTCTCTGAAGCAACACACAGCTTTCAGTACTACTGTATTAATGTGAACTGAAGGTTGTGCCTCCCCCCCCCCCCCCGGTCTATAATTTCTAATTACGTATAGGCAATGTTTATAAGCTATTCTTATTAGCATGAAGATGATCCTTGGCAAGATGAGACACATTTTTCAAAGTATCAATCTTTCGCCAGATTGAAGGTGATGGATTTTTATCCCTGGTTATCTCTCTCATTAGAACGTGTAAAAGCTGCAACATCTATGAAGAGCGTGACTTGTTTCACGGCACTTTCCAGCACAGATTTTGTTTATTTCAGGAGTCTATTCTGTAGGAAACAGCCCTGCTGAATCAGACCAAAGGCCCATCTGGACTGGCATCCTGTTCTCACAGGGCCAACCTGATGCCAATGGGAAGCTTGCAAGCAGGACCTGAATGCAACAGTGCTCTCCCCTCTTGTAAATCAGCTCCTTCCCAAACAGAGGGCACACATTGCGGTGAGACCCGGCAATCAGGCCTGGTGTTGGGGCGGGATCATTGGAGCAGCCACAACACCCTATTGGCAGTCCCTCTAACAAGGGAGCAATTGGGCTATTGGGGTGCCAATCGAAGTAGTTAGAGGGACTACTACTTAACCGTTGCACATGGCCCTGAGCTTCTCTTTCAGGTTTCAGTGCACCGGAACACCCACCCACCTCCCCCTATATTTAGGACTTGTGCTTGACCTTGCTATGCCATCGTGTGTCGCCTGTCGTTGGGACAGGGGCACAGCAGGAATTTCCCCCACTTGGCTGATTGGCTGGTGCCATTTGGGTTTTGCCTGCTGCGTAGCAAACCGTCACAACTTGTAATGTTGCGGATAGGCTCTGGTTCTTGTTGATAGGGGTGGCAGGATGCCTAGCCATCCCTATGTGTTGGGTATTCCTTTAAAAGGAATCCAAGACTCATGGTTGGTCTTCCCCATGCAGGGTTGTGCCCTGAGCCTGAGTTCAGGGCTCATCTGGGTGGAGGCGTGGCAGGCATCCCTGCCTGCCTCTGTCCCAGGTGTTCACACAAGGCTGACTTATGTTTGGTGCCCAGAGTCAGTGCTGCAGGAAGCTAGCCGAACCAGAGCCTATGCAACCACCCACTTGATTTGTAATCAATAAAGTTGTGGCCTAAATTCTGCCAAAGACCAAACAAAAATTTGAGTCCAGTGTGAATTTATTTATAGGCCAGGTTAAAGGGTCTCTACATGCAATTACCTAGCAGTTGGTATACTGTCTCTCACCGTGGAGGAACAGAATTCATTGACTGATTGATTAAATGATTCATTGATTGAATGAAAAGCGGCTTAGGAATATAATCAAACGAATCCTAAAGAGGCTTCCAAACAATAAATAACAACAACATGATATAGCATAATGGAACATCACAAATACAGTCACACAACAGATTTGTATACGGTAATGACATGATATTGCCTGTTTTATTTTCAAATCCCTATATAATGATACCTAACATGGAATTCACAGCTGCTGCACAGTGGATTTATATTTTCATTGGGTGCCATGACGCCCAAGAGTTCTTCTCTAGACAGTCACTGGCAGTTCAGACCCCAGAAGAATACGAGTTAAGTCCGGGGGGGGGGGGGACTTTCCCCTCAAGATGCATTGCTTTACATTTGCTCACACTGAGCTGTATTTGTGTGCCCAGGTACAGAACTGCCCAGCCTAGTCAGGGAAGCCCAGGGAAGGAATAAGACTCAGGAAATCAGTACTTGGGCTGAAATAGGCCACAACTTTATCAATTGCAGGTGTATGCAAGCTTGGGCAAAGGCACTGGGTATGAATTCTGCTTCAGACAGCTCTTCTGCTGGCTGATGAGTGAGCTGAGGTTGCCCGTCCTCAAGACCACCAATGGGAAGGGTGCTATGGCTCATAGGACCCATGTGGGCTCCCAGACAGAAACACCCTCCTTTAGCAGGGTACCCCCATTGAGCTAAAATTCCAACCCAATGCATAATCCACTGTAAAGGTAAAGGTACCGCTGACCGTTGGGTCCAGTCGCGGATGGCTCTGGGGTTGCGCACTCATTTCGCTCTATAGGCTGAGGGAGCCGGCGTTTGTCCGCAGACAGCTTCTGGGTCATGTGGCTAGCATGACTAAGCTGCTTCTGGTGAATCAGAGCAGCGCATGGAAACACTGTTTACCTTCCCGCCAGAGCAGTACCTATTTATCTACTTGCACTTTGATGTGCTTTTTGAACTGCTAGGTTGGCAGGAGCTGGGACTGAGCAACGGGAGCTCACCCCGTCATGGGGATTTGAACTGCCGACCTTCCAATCAGCAAGCCCTAGCCTAGGCTCAGTAGTTTAGACCACAGCGCCACCCGCGTCCCCTAATCCCACTGTAAATTGTAACAATTCCTATGACCGGCACTGACTTGCTTACCTTTGGGCTGGAACAACCAACTCAGGGGGGAGTGTGGGGAATTCAGTGACGATCTGAGCAGGCTGAGGCAAGTTGCAGGTCCAATTTAAGCCTTTGGGGCAGACACGGTCAAGAACTGCCCATGCCAGTTCTGCCACTGCAGCCTTGCCTCCTTGCTCTCTCTGGATTCACTCTTTTGAATTGGGCATGATGCTGCTGGCCTCATGGCCACCAGAGAAAGCCTGAGCATTTCCTCAATGACAGCGCAGATAACTTGGCCCTGGGTGAGAAGCTCACCTTAAAGCACTTACTCATCACTAAGCAAGTGTGTATAAATAATCAAGAAGGTGCCTGATTTGTGCCACGAGGAAAAAGGAATTGCTATTTAAGAAAATGTCTTAAAGATGCAGTCAGTTGTGCAATTAATGTGTTTGACAAAATTTAATAGCTGCTAATCTCTAGCAACAAAAAAAAAAGTAATGGGAGACAAAAAAGTTTAAAAGTCATATGTGCTGTATGCATGTGTGTGGCAGGATCTGGGCAGCATTAGCTGCAAGAAGGTGCATTGGATGAAATGGTTACACAATTCCACACCAAGACTGTGAGGGATAAGAGGTACCGGCAGCCCCCTCCCATCCTGAATACCAGCTCCTCCCCCAGCGGGGAGGGGGAGACTTCGAGTGGTGATTCAGGAAGTGGAAACAGGAGCTCGAGTACCTTAGCGGAGCACAGGCACCGCCGGGGAAAGGAACAGGGAAGCAGGGAGACGGTGGGAAAGAGGTCGATCCCAGCTACTCCGGAATTGCGTAAAAAGCGCAGGGGGCGGAGATTCAGTATGCCTAGATTACTTTGCTGGAGGAAAACGCGCGAACCGCCATTCGGAGGTTCTGCGGAAGACTGACAACATGTACCACTATCTGTAAATAGCACTGTTTTCAGCACTGTAAATACACAGCACCAATAAAAGGATAAAATGCAGAGCTGTGTGGAGTCGTTACTCTGAAGTAGCCCACCCAGGCCACTGTGACAGAGACTATAACTTAATGGATGCCATTCTGTGTATCAGTGATGGGTCCCAGCAATGTTTTTAAAATGGGGAAGGGGAGAATGTGGCTAGAATAAGTGACAGAATTAGATCAAGGGTAAGATCATCTATATTTTTTAACAGCAGACACTAATGGAGCAACTGTCCCAAAAATTTATCTGGATTGGCAATGGCACCTTGAAGGCATGGGAAAGGGGAGGTATAAAAGTACCATAAATCCAGTTTTAGCAGCATTTAACCTCCGATTTAAGCATTGGGGGGGGGGAAACAGCACTATATTTTATCACTTGACAATTCATTGCAAGTTTTAGACACAGGCACTTTGAGTTATGAAGAACTTCGTGTTTTAGGGGTGAGGGTAATTCTGCATTGTTTGTATTAGAGCAAAAGCATTCCCCGAGTGGGAATTCTTACGTAGTAAAAATGGCACAATCCACAGACACAAGAGACACTCACACAAGAGTCATATTGAGCTCTTTGGACTGCAAGAAATTCCCTCCAGCTCACCTCTGCTCTCTTTGAACTGAAGTGAGCTTGTGGATGAATGATTCAGCGGGAGGGTTGAATCAGAAGACCTTTGAGAGTCTTCCAGCTATATGATTATTTGCGAGATCGTCTTACGCCATATTTGCCCACTCAATCACTTTGATCTGCGGAACTGGCACTGTTACAAGTGCCACATAATATTATTTCCGCATTTGTAAGAAATCAATCTTTTAGTGTGGCTAAAATTTTGTTATTGTTTAGGCAAGCCTGTCCAGAAATAGAATGCTGATGTGTTTTAATCAGGCTTTTACCTCATCGTTGTTGTTTTTTTAAATCATTTTTTGAATGTTTTAAATGGTTGCTTTTAACTGTTTTGTTTTTGTTTTTTTACTGATAATTTTATTGTTTCATTCTTTTTGTAAACCACTTTGAGGCTTCATTACAATCAAGCGGTATGTAATTCTTGTGAAATAAATAAATAAAATAAAATAATTATTCTATGAAGAACCTCTTTCTCCATTTTTATTTCATCAGCTGCATGCAAAAAAGGACTCTCTGATGTGCTACCCTAGCCATTGTCTAAACCTTGCAGTAAAAATCTAAATCTAAATGTATGAACATCCCTTCCAGATAAACTCAAAATTCCATTGGCTCCAGCAATGTTTTCAGCAGTGGGCAGCTGGATGCTTCGGGAGGTTTGTGAAAAAGGCATGGAGACAACAGGCCATCCCTATAGTTTTGTGGGAGTGTTGTGGCGTAGTGGTAGAGCATCTGTTCTGCATGCAGGAAGTCCCAGGTTCAATCCTCAGCATCTCCAGGTAAATTAATATTATTAATTTCATTTTTAATCACTTTCTATGAAGTAAAGTGATACCTCTGTTTAAGAACTTAATTCGTTCCGGAGGTCCGTTCTTAACCTGAAACTGTTCTTAACCTGAAGCACCACTTTAGCTAATGGGGCCTCCTGCTGCCGCCGCGCCGCAAGAGCACGATTTATGTTCTCATCCTGAAGCAAAGTTCTTAACCTGAGGTACTATTTCTAGGTTAGCGGAGTCTGTAACCTGAAGCGTTTGTAACCCGAGGTACCACTGTATTTCAATAGGCTTTCATAATGTGATAAAATATATATTAACAGGTTTTTTAAAAAAATAAAAATAAAAATAAAATAAAAGACAAATATAAAAACAATTTCAAATCCAATACAGATACCAACTGAGATACATACAAAATCTCCCCTTGGGAGGTTTGTTGAAAGAGGAAAGTCTTTTTAACAGATGCTGAAAAGACAATGTATTATTTGCCTGGAGGGCGTTCCAAATAGTAGGTGCCACACAATAAAGGCCTAATCCTGACTTTGTGCAGAATGGACCTCCTGATTGGTATCTGTAGGATTTCCTCTTCTGTAGAACACAGTGATCACCAGGGCGTATAAGGAATGAGGCAATCTTTTGGGTATCCCAGTCTCAAGCTATATGGGGCTTTGTATGCCAGTAGTAGCCCCTTGAATTTAGCCAAGTTGCTAATAGGCAGCTAGTAGAATTCTTTCAACAGCGGTGTAATGTGATGGCAATATTCTGCCCTATAGAGCATTGTGTACTGGCTGCTGCTTCTGTCTCAACCTGAAGTGGAGCCCCACAGCTAGATCAACCAATGCCTTGACTACATCCCTATGCTCAGCACCTAGTGTTGAAAGGTATACCATTTCTGAATCACAACTTGCTTAATTACATCACACTTAATGTATTAAAAGAGAGAACTGTTAAAATGTTCTGGGCCTGACTTTGGTTGATATCACCCACTGACCCCCCCAAAAAACACATTTTGATTCATCAGCTTCTGGTCCTATGCTGCTTTCCTAGGAATCTGGCATTGTGTTTTCAAAACACAACATATTCTCTTAATAAGCTGTGCCTGATCACAGGGGACTTGCTATCCAAAACCACTTCACACTGCTGGTCGGGATTAATAGTTCCCTGCTTGTGTAGTCCACTTAATGCTATCCCCCCCCCCTTAAAGATAAACAAATTAGAAATTAGGTTCACGAGAGTTTTATCTCTGCACGTTAGCCAGCAAAATGCTACTTGTGTTACAGAAATGTAAGGAGCTTTTGTGTTATGTGACAAAACACTTTCCTAGTTTTAAGTGTCTGAGCTGTGTTTCTGTTGCAAGTTTAAATAATAATAAAAAAACCAGGCATTTTGTCAGTGTAAGTGACTATCCCTGGCAAAAGCAATTTATGGCTTTCTGTGCAATGTCTTCTGCAGTTATGTCTTCAAGCCAGGAAGCTAAATGCTGCAATAGTTAAGAAACTGTCTAAGCATGAAGAGTGCCACCTGCTGGCCATCTGCTATACTGCAACTCACACTTCAACCTGTCAGCCTCTCTATGCAGTGCTCTTGATTGGATGAAAGAGCACAAAGTTGTACTACAAGGGAGTTCGCAATCTTGGATTCATAGAGGAAATTGAAAGTTGGACATGCTTGATAAGCACTGTATTGCAGTGGTTATTTGATTAATTACTGAAAATAATCAGGACAAAAATAGCTGATTGTAGCATGCAATCAAGTAACCTGGCTCTCTCTCTCTCTGCATGTGTTTTCCCTCTAAATTAACAATTGAAAATGACACACATCAGCGGCAGCAAAATTGAGAATCACATTTAATAATAAAAACAGGTTGGCTACATTAGCCATGTTTCATTCACAATTCATCTTTGCCTGACAGCATCCACAATAGCATTGGAGAACCTGTGGCCCTTCAGATTTGTTGGACCCATCAGCCCCAGCCAGCACAGACAGAAGTAAGGGGTGATGGGAGTCATCATCAAGCAACATCTGAAGGGAAAAAGCCTCTGCACCCATGATCCAGAAGATGCAAAGCCCCAATAGCCAGCCCCTGGAGAAGTGCCCAGGCCAATATGTCAGGCCAAAGAAACAGTGATGTCCACACAGGTGACACGGTTGAAATGAAATAATGTTGCATGCAGATAAATAATATGCTACTATCTTTCTCTCCCCCCTCCCCTTTATGACTTATGACATGTTTACTTTAGTACCAGTGTGCCAAATACCAGGTCCAAATGCAAATTATTCATTTGTCTACCCCTCCCCCCTCAAAGCCATTCACAACCTGGGACTGGGACATCTCATAGACCACACCTCTGGTTGTCCTGCTTGCATGATAAGTCTCAGTGATGCAGCGTGGGTATATATTATATATACCACCGCTGCTCAATTGGATCAGTCGTAGTACCGGGGAAGGAGAGGTTAATTGTTTCTCCTTGAGAAAGAGGGTCACGCCTAAATGCATAATGCCCCCCCCCCGAGAAAATACCAGGTTGGGAGAGGCACAATTTAAACAAACAAAAAACAGCAGGGCAGGCTTAAAATCCTCTCCAGATGCACAGTCCTGGACAGCTAAGGGCACAAGAATGTCCGTGTGCACATGCACACATCTGAATTTCCTCATTCAAACCCCTATGTGAGATCTGAGTGCTAAGAAGAGCCTTGCTTGATCAGGTCAAAAGCCTATCTAGCTCAGCATCCTGGTCAACTAGATGCCCATGGAAAGCTCACAAACAAGACATGAACACAACTTCGTCTCTGCAGCAGCTGGTATCCAAAGGCGTGCCAGCTCCACTATTGGAGGTGGTGCACAGTCATCACAACTACACAACTTTGATAGTCTTTCCAGATGCGCATCAAACTCATGACTGGAGGAGGGCAAATGTTGTCCCTAATTTCAAAAAGGGGGAAAGGGAGGACCCAAACAATTACCACCCAGTCAGCCTGACATCAATACCAGGAAAGATTCTAGAGCAGATCATTAAGCAAACGGTCTGTGAGCGCCTAGAAAGAAACTCTGTGATCACTAAAAGTCAGCATGGATTTCTGAAAAATAAGTCATGTCAGACCACTCTGATCTCATTTTTTGACAGAATTACAAGCCTGGTAGATGAAGGGAATACTGTGGATGTAGCCTATCTTGATTTCAGCAAGGCCTCTGACAAGATGTCCCATGATATTCTTGTAAAAAAGCTGGTAAAATGTGGGCTAGACAATGCTACCATTCAGTGGATTTGTAACTGGCTGACTGACCAAACCCAAAGGGTGCTCATCAATGGCTCCTCTACATCCTGGAGAGAAGTGACTAGTGGGGTGCCACAGGGTTCTGTCTTGGGCCCAGTCGTATTCAACATCTTCATCAATGACTTGGATGATGGGCTTGAGGGCATCCTGAGCAAGTATGCAGATGACACCAAATTGGGAGGGGTGGCTAATACCCCAGAGGACAGGATCACACTTCAGAATGACCTTAACAGATTAGACAACTGGGCCAAAGCAAACAAGATGAATTTTAACAAGGAGAAATGTAAAGTACTACACTTGGGCAAAAAATAAAATAAAAAATGAAAGGCTCAAATACAGGATGGGAGACACCTGGCTTGAGAGCAGTACATGGGAAAAGGATCTGGGAGTCCTGGTAGACCACAAACTTGACATGGGTCAACAGTGTGATGCAGCAGCTAAAAAAGCCAATGCAATTGTGGGCTGCATCAATAGGAGTATAGCATCTAGATCAATAGGAGTATAGCATCTAGATCAAGGGAAGTAATAGTACCACTGTATTCTGCTCTGGTCAGACCTCACCTGGAGTAATGTGTCCAGTTCTGGGCACCACAGTTCAAGAAGGATACTGACAAGCTGGAACGTGCCCAGAAGAGGGCAACCAAAATGGTCAAAGGCTTGGAAACAATGCCTTATGAGGAACGGCTTAGGGAGCTGGGTATGTTTAGCCTGGAGAAGAGAAGGTTAAGGGGTGATATGATAGCCATGTTCAAATATATAAAAGGATATCATATAGAGGAGAGTGAAAGATTGTTTTCTGCTGCTCCAGAGAAGCGGACACGGAGCAATGGATTCAAACTACAAGAAAGAAGATTCCACCTAAACATTAGAAAGAACTTCCTGACAGTAAGAGCTGTTCGACAGTGGAATTTGCTGCCAAGAAGTGTGGTGGAGTCTCCTTCTTTGGAGGTCTTTAAGCAGAGGCTTGACAGGCATATGTCAAGAATGCTTTGATGGTGTTTCCTGCTTGGCAGGGGGTTGGACTGGATGGCCCCTGTGGTCTCTTCCAACTCTATGATTCTATGATTCTATGAGTATAATTCTGCAGTGACAAACATTGCCAGCCACTTTGTAATATATGCCTCAGACAAGACTGATGTTGTATCACTGCTCCACCAATGCACAAAAGCTGGATGCTCTCCGCATTCCATTTTGTCATTTAATTTTGGCCCTTGTGGTCTCTTCCAACTCTATGATTTTATGATTCTATGATTCATGCGCGTCACTGTGGGGGAAGTGTGTGAATGGTCTTTCCACACATTGCATCAGGACTGTGAAAGGAGTGTGCCCAATGTCACTTGTGCTTCCTAACAACATACAAAGCCGCTATAAGGCAGAAAGCATATTTGTGCTAAATGAATATAAGAAGAAGTTAACCTTAGAGGAAATGGAATCCTTGACGTGTTGGCAAGGTCAGTGTCTGGATGAATTACCTGCTGCAGCAAATGCCAAAGGCACAAGTAGGTTTGTCAAGGAGTGACATTACCTGCACACTGCGCCTTTACAGACAGCTTTCCCATTATGGGTAAAAATAATAATTCCCTCACTTGGAGATTATTCACAGATGAAGCACCTCAGGTGGAACTGGGTATGCCACAACGCTTTGCCCTTAATGAAACTGGAGGCTCCTTGACAGCAGGGGTAGAGAAGCTGTGGCTAATCAGCTCAGGGCCGCTATGGCCAATAGCCAGGGAGTCACAGCCCACCAACATCTGGAGGGCCACATCATGGCTTTACAAGCAAAACATCCAAGGAATATCAGGAGACTATTGCAGTTCCACAACCCCTAAGGGCCAAACCAGTCATGAGGTTTATCATGTGGTGTGCCCTTGCATACCTTATTTTTCTTAAAGCAGATGAAATGGTGGAGAGGGAAAGGAAATGCTCAACGGGGAAGGGCCTTTAACACTTTGTTTTGGTCCCAGTCAGAATCAAACATCCCCATGTCAGCTTTTCCTGATGGGAGGAAGGCTCCCACTGGCACCAATGAGAGCTCTATGAATAACGGGTGCAGTAGGAGGGCCCATATACAGTGAATTGGGTGTTCCCATTCTTGCATAAGCACAAGAAACAAATATGGTGGTGCAGAGGGCAGGATGCAAATTTCAGCAACCTCGTGAACAATTTCACATATTTCAGCAACATCTAGTCCAGAATCCTGTTTTCACCGTAGTCAACCCCAGATGGCCACGAACAGGACATGAGCACAACAGTACCCTCCCCACTTTCCTATGATAGGTGGGTGCTAATAAAACAGACCTCTGGAAAGAGAAAGAGAAGTGATCAAATGTGTGCCAGCCCCCTTTATTTCAATGCCCCCATGTGGTTTAGTGTGGTGTAGGGAAGGATAAATATTTGTGTGTGAATTAGGAAGCTGCAAGTTTTATGTAACCCTGGCTTTGTTGTTTCTTTCTAGCATCATGTAACTATAGCCTTTTTCAGGGAATTTTAATAACATGTATATGTAACCTACTGAAATAAGCATATTGGATATATTTCCCCTTGCTAGCATTAAAGAGACATTTACATGTAATTGAGGCCTCAGAAGCACTGAGTCCCTGTCATCACTGATTCTTCACCCTATTAGTGCAACTAATTTTATCTACCATTTGGGTTTATTATTATTATTATTATTATTTATTTTCCATTTACACTTGTCATAAAGAAACACCACCTTCTAAAGCAATGCACTTTTGAAAGGAGTGCAGCTAGTTTCAGAAATAATTATTTGAAACACAAACTGAAATGTAATCATATTTGCTTTAAATTAGAAAGGCTAATTTAATAGCAGATAATGTGCAAATCGTTTTCTTACAAGAACACAGAGTAGTTTGTCACAAAACGGCAGCACAATTTGCATTATAATGGGCTTCCTTATCATCCCACAGTATAATTGTTTAGAACATTTTGATACAGCCACCAGCAAAAAACACTTTTAAAGTTGCATCTGAACAGCTGCCAAAATTTATATTGGCACATAAAAGCCTCTAACACTATATGTGCCCACACATTAACAATGGATCATATGGAGTATCTATTGGCAAATTAGATTTTAGTACTCCTGCCATGGACCAAAAATACTGTAGTTCATGGACCTTCTTTGCTTGTGGTCTTGATCTGGGATGGCTTTAAAAAAATAAAAACATGTGGGCTAAATCTGATCAAGGAAATTCAACCCGACCCTGAATAGGCCTTGGTTAGCCTGATGGATGACCTTTACTAGGGGAGGGACCCTGTTGTTGTTAGTAGAATTCTCACCAGCTTTTGATACCATCGACCATAGTTTCCTCATACTTCACCTATAGAAAATGGGTATCAGGAGCACTCCAATCTCACATTCAAGAAGGTAACATTGGATAAATGCTTCTTTGCCCCCACCAGCTCTGGTACTATCCTCCAGAGCAAAAGAAAACAAGCTTTCTAGGCTGCATTGACAGAAGTATAGTGTCCCAATCAAGGGAATTGACAGCACCACTCCACTCTGCCTTGGTCAAACCACACCTGGAATACTGTGTCCAGTTCTATGTACCACAATTTAAGAAGGATATCGACAAGCTGGAACATGTGCAGAGGAGGGTGAGCAAGATGATCAAGGGACTGGAAACCAACAGTTGAAGGAGCTGTGAATGTTTAACCGGGAAAAGACGAGACAGAGAGAAGATATGACAGCCATCTTCAAATATCTGCAGTACATCTACTATTTTCTTTTGATCCAGAGGATAGTACCTGAACCAATTTCTTCAAGTTACAAGAAAGGAGATTCTGACTAAATATCAGGAAGAACTTTCTGACAGTAAGAGCTGTTCAACAGTGGAAGAGACTCCCACAAGAGGTGGTAGGCTCTTCTCCCCAGGGGTTTTTAAGCAGAAGTTTGATGGCCGTCTGTCAGGGATGGTTTCGTTGAGATTCCTGCATCACAGGTGTTGGACTAGATGACCCTTGGGGTCCCTTCCAACTTAACAATTCTATGATTCAACCAGGTATTTCATCATTATTTGTGCTGCTCAGTTTCCACAGTCCAAAAGCTAATAATTTATAATACTCATTGCCTCACAGGTTGTGGAAGCTAAAGCAGTGAAAACTACAAAAACATTACAGTGCAATGTGAAATCCTGTTACCCTTATGTAAGAAGTTCCTTTGGATCATGGTACTTGTATCAGTAAACTTCATCTATAGCTGCAGATGAATGAGGTGGTAAAATGGGCATTATTTCTTCAGACTTCAAGAAGGGGGAACCTGTGTTTTCCTATGTACAAGAATTAGATTTGAAATGGGAAATTGCCTCACAAATATTTATCCATCTAACCCAATTCTGTAAGGAGATAAAGACATTTTATTTTTGCCAATAGTCATCTGGCAGCAGATTGTCACTGATGGGATACTAAGGGCAAACTGTTTGTACAATAGTCATTCCCCCCAATTATGCCTTTGAAATTGTAATCAGGGCCGTCTTGAGCAGATCGCTCCGCCGCCCGCCCTGCCCTCGCAGGGCGCAATTGCCGTGCGGCGCCCTCCTTGCCAGGGCGGCGCCCAGCTTACCAGCCCCCCGCCATGGTACACTGCGCCACCGGGGGTCTATGTAGAGCCGGCCCTGATTGTAATCACAAACAGTGAAGGAAACAAATGCTACCAGTTACATTTATGCTACCACCAGTGGCATGCAGTTTTGTGTGGAGCACCCTAAACACACACACACACACACACACACACACACACACACACACACACATGAAATGAGAAAGTTTAGCTGTTTTGATTTAGTATGGTGCAGTAATTAGGACAAATATTCGTCCCAGGGTGATGAAATGCTAATCTCAATAAGGAACCAAATTAGTATGCAAAAACAACCTGGGAAGATTAAAAGAATTATGAGTAATGGGGTCTGAGAGGAAAAGGTAATGGACTCCTTATTGCCAGACAGCCACACTTTATATATTTAAGAACAAAATCGCCACTTTAGGCCTTTCTCTCTCTATCTGGCATAAAAATATGCTTTGTATATATTTTAAAGACAGAACCAGCACCGTTTTCTTCTTTTCTCTAGCATAAAAAATAACAGTGCTCTTCATAGCAAAAGAGCAAAGAAGAAAGAATTCAAGGATATGAGAGATTCATGGGAAGATAGTTATTTTAGCTATCTCAGTCCTGCTCTGCAGAGATAAGCGAACTGGTAGTCATCTAGCTGTATCATTGGTAACTTGCTTTGTGGTGTTCAGACTCTGTCAAGGTAACAGGAGCAATACTTCAGAGTATCTTTGTATCCATGTGGGTTATCTGCCTTCAGATTTGAAATAAGACATGGGTGGGTGGGGGGAAGAATCTTGTCTTTCAGATATGAACGCTGAAGAAGAATACTTTTGCTTGGCAATCTGCCATAAATGAAACAGGAATTTAGACACTGGATGAAGAAGTGTTCATATTATGAAATTAAACAAAGATTAACTCTGTCCCCCCCCCCCCAGTTCTCATTTGTTGTTCGGTAACTGGCATTGATGCACAGAGAATTAATGAGTGGTACTAGACAGCAGACACCGCTAATGAGTGTCTACTTATTAGGAGCTAGATTATCTACTGGTAATAAATAAGGACTGCTTTATTGACCAGTAAGCTTATCTGCATACTACAATAACTTGCTCAAGCACAGTTTTTTAAATGTAACATAGCAAAGTGGAGTTATTTTAGCTACTAGCTAGCCATTCCAACCCAGTCCCAATTTAGCCTCACAACAACATTTTGTAGTACTGTAAGTTTGGGTGAAAGATAATGAATAGCCAAGGTCATGCAATGTGCTTCTTGATAGAGAAAGGGATTTTCATCTGGCTCTCTCTATAGAACTAGGACAACACATTAACCTAAGGTTACCAAACGTCCCCGTTTCCCGGGGACAGTCCCTGGATTTACAAATCAGTCCCCATAGAAAATCCATTGAAGTTGAAGTGTGTCCCTGGATTCATTGAAAAAAAATCTGGTAACCTTACATTAACCCCTACATCATAGCTTCTCCTAATGCTGCTCCAGAGGATCCTTGGATTTCTGACTCTACTGTGTCTCCTGCTCTTTTTCTTTCCAGCCTTGCCTGAGATTTTCCTGTACATTAAAAGTTGTGATTTATTTTATTTGACCCTATTTCATCTGCAGGGGAGAAAGGCAGATTATTCTACTTCAGATTTTCTCTCTTTCCCTTTTATGTCACTTTCCAACATTGCCCCATAAAGCCAGGAAGGAGAACTTGGTGCCTTCCAGATGTTGTTGGACTACAACTCCCATCACCCCTAACCATTTGCCATGCTAGCTGGGGTTGATGGGAAATGGAGCCCAACAACATCTGGTGAACCACAGGGTCCCCATGCCTACTTTAAAGTAAGCCTGTTTATTTATAGAGTTATATACCGTACATTAAACAAAGGATTTAGGTGATGAACATAGCACAACCATAAAACAGAATATAAATATTTAAGTCAACATCTGGACAGTGGTACACAATAATTGATGGTCGAGCTACACATTAGAAAAGTCCTGTGTAAGCAGAAAGGCCTTAAGGTAATGAAGAGTTAAGTATCTTGAGCAGGCATCTGAACAAAGCACCAGTGATACTAGCTAAATGGTAATAGGGAATGAAATCCAACAGCAAATTTAGATCCTTAAACAGGTGTTGATGGGAATCTCCCAGTAGCAGCCAGGAGGCTGCATTCTGCATACACAGCAGCTTCTGGACCAAAAACAAGGGAAGCGCAAAACAAGAGAACAAGTGAAACATATTAACATGTGGCACAATCCCATTTGAAATGTACAGCAGATATGGCTGAAGTCCAAAAAGGGGACAGAGTTACTTTTAAGTTCTTGCATAGTGTTGCTTTGCACATTAGAAAATTATGTTTGACAACTTGACATTTTAATTCCTTCAATCCCATTAAGCTGTTAGGAGATTCAATTACTGCATAACATGGGTCGGGAACTCCTCTGTCTGTGGTGCCCTCCTTTCTTATCCCACTTCTATTTTCTATTGCTTTTTATTAACAGAGTTGGAGAACTCATTAGGAGCCTTGTTATCATTAACATTATTAAACTTTGTCTTCCTCATTATCAGGAACATTTTTATCTCTGCTGTCATTAAGCAGCACATCATTTAGCTCAAAATTACTCACAGGCTATGGAAAGGACAGAGTGTAATCCACACTTTCCTGGACTTTTGTGTGTGTAGAACATCCTTCAGTTGCTTGCGGATTATTTGCAATGCAGTCTCCAACATATGCCAATTTATTGGGACAATCAGCTCTTTTTGGCAAGAAAGCTCAGGTGTATTTGAAATGACGAGCCCGAGGCAACAATAGATGCACAGCAAACTCAGTTGGAGAATTGGCTCATTTTGTTTGCTTTATTATGGCCAACAATAGCAAATTAATAATGGACAATTGAGATAATGATGGTTGGAATTAATTGGGCTGATCTTATTTTATTTTTTAGTGCTGTTCTAGCCACTTAAGCATTTAAGTAGGCAAAAACTACATCATTATGCTTTCTACCTTTAGATATATGTCAAAGGGGCTGGAGCAGAAGTTAAGACCCAGGTGTGAGCCTGGCATTTAGCAGGCAGATGTTGCTGTATCGTTCTCTTTCAACCTGCTACTCTCAAGCTTTAATTCTCCATGCATGTCCCCTATTAGGTTTAACCATGCTTAAAGGTGTGGGTTCCAGCATCATACAACTGCAGCATGCTTGAATCTAATTAGTGCATGGAGAGAATAAACCATAGACTAAGTTGTCCTGCCAGGCTTAGCCAATGTCATGACTTCAAACTTTGTGAGGAAATGGGCCACCACTTTGTTATTTCTCTCTCTCTCTCTCTCCATGTGTATTTCAGTATGTAAAGAGCTCTCAGCTGGTTGTTCCAAGACATGGCTTTAACCAGCCCTTTTCATTTCAGACCAGAACAGAGTCTGAAACTAGTATTTTTCTATACCAATAATTTAGAGACTTTTACTTTTTGTAACTAAGCAATGTTTTACTGCCTATGCATCTTTTCTGACTGTTGTATGGACAAAGGACATTTTGGTGGACCCCAGGGCTACCTCAAAAGGAAGGTGAGCACGACAAAAACCCTGCACTGCACCCATGAAAGTCTTGGTATCTTCAGGATGGGGTGATGACAAGGATGTTCTTGTTTCTCACTCCTTCAAACACACAACTGCTTCTCCTTTATCTTATAGCTCACATACTCAGTTAAAACTACAATGCTATGCACACTTTTCAGGGCCGAAGCCTCCTTAAACACAGTGGAACTTACTCCTGAGTAAGCATGCAAAGGATTGTGCAAGACATCACTTCATCTAGTTCATCCTCACTTCTTACCAACAAAGTTCCAGTAGACTACAAGGAGATGGGCAGCAGATTTAAAACAGAGTTTCATATTTGGGTTTATTTTTACCCCTGTGGATCGATTCTGTGGTCATATTCACTTGCCTGGGGCAGTTCATGAAGAAGTAATTGCTGGTGCAGGCACTGTAATGCACCCACAGCTAAGTCTCTTTTAATAGATATTTTGTTCAGACAGTTTTGCCTGGCAGAAAAACAAGTAGCACAAACCATTACAATAGTTTGAATTCTGCTGGAAGATCTTTAACTTCCACAAGGAATGTCTGCAGTATCAAAAAGGTTGATACTGCAGCCCACCCCAAAATCTTCACAATCATCATTCATCAGCCACAATAGTGAACTATATATTGGCAAATTGTTTGGTTTGTAAATGGGAGACAAACATTAAAAAGAAATAAACTGACTGCCAAAGGTATGTTTCTACACTACTACCGGTATCAGAATCTGATGCCTTATTATTATTATTATTATTATTATTATTATTATTATTATTATTATATTTATGTAAAATTCACACTCAATGCATGTTAAAGCAGCATGTAACGAAGGAATTACCCATTTCCAGTATGAATTACTTGATTAAAAAAAGAAGCGACTACTTTAAATGCAGGCGTTGAATAAATCAGTAACACTATACTGGTTAATTACAAACTTGGTTAGCTAAAGAAACCTGGAGAGATTTAATAAATTGATAACTGCCTCTTAATTTGCCAGTCATTTGTGATATTTGTTGAGCTGACAGAGAGATGTACCAATCTCTTAAAGCTCCTTTCATAGAAAATGCCAAATCTTATCACCAAAATAAAGAGCTGTTGAGGTGCTTCTGGACAGGAGTTCAATACGGTAAACAGGCGGTTTTGATATTGCAAACGGGTAGGTGGCAAGAGGTGGTTTTGATTCTTTATATATATAGGATTTTCCTCAGGAAAGGGTAAATCAATATTAAATGGAGGCAAAATACAGGCTGGCATTCTAATGATAATGACGTCAAATGGATGCTGTGAAAAACTTGCATAAATGAGGAACACCAGTCCCACAATAAACACCTGTCTAGCTATTGGGAAGCTCCCTTGATCTTGTTGAATCTATGATCATGTTCAGAATCTAGAGAGCCTCTCTTTTTATAATACTAGCCCTCATGTTTATGAATATACTCTTGATCATGAGTAAGCTATGGTGGCAAAAAACAAAAACAAACCACCTGCTGTGTTGTAGAACTGGAGCACTAGTGTCCTTTCTCATAGCTTTATGGCAGCATAATGTCTGTGTCCTCCTTTAACTCTCCTTCTGCTACTATCCTGATACAACCATGCAAGTATTGAGACTCTTTTGATAACATCCACACAAAGTATTAGATATTGGTTCTACTTTTGTTTTAATTTTGAAAAACTGAGTTGTTTCTGAACTCATATAGTCAGAATAAGATTAAATGCTCCAAAGCAGAATTTAGACACCCACTTCACATCATCTTAGGAAACTTTATAAAAGTAATTTCTCCATGTGCTGTAAAATATGAATAATGGAGGGGAAATCCACAATATAAACTGTTTCAATATCTGTATGTTCATCATGTAATAACTGTTGGCATTTCACCCCTCCCATTGCAAGAATCGCCTGATCTTATGTTTTGCTCTCATGTTATGAGAAAGGAGGGGCGGAAGCCGCTCTTTGGTTCTTCCGTCTCTTGCCTGGAAAGTTTTTCGTTCTTATCTATGTAGAGATAAGATGGCTGCATGGGAACTGCTCTTCTCATGTACGTCTGTAGTGTTTTGTAGTGACTGTTAGAAATAAATAGGGTATACTTCAAAACCTCCACAGCTTCGCTTCTGTTACCCTGCTGAGTTTCGGTGCTCACAACGAGCAGATGTGAGTCCATTGCACCAGGACCTGTTCTCCGGGAATGCTGTGTCTACATTCCTATGATCGGAATGTCGGTGAAGGTGCTCCAGTCGCCTAGCCCATGCACATGCTTAAGACGTAGGCTGAACAGGGTGTACTGACAATAACTGCAATATCAAGTGTTGACTTTAATTTGTGACACAGCTATCTACCTCTGTAGAAAGAGATTTCCTATCGGCTGTATATTAAATGAAAGCTTAGTTCTGCATGAACGAAACTAAGCTTGTTTACTCCCCCCAACCTTCTCTGTCTTCCTCTGGCATGACATAAGGAAGGGTTTGGAAACATCCACTTTCATAACAGTTTGTTGTTTTGTCCAAACTGAAACAAAAATGCAGTGAATTTGAACTATGGTATGACTGAACAACTCAAGATTCATCTGTGGTTTCTGATTCTGGCTAGTTTGGATAAACCATGGGTGACTGTCATCCTTGATTGAGAAGAAACAAGAAACTGTGCGTAGTACAAAACAGAAGCAGATCTTTTGGCCACATGGAGAGAAGAGGCACAAGTAGGTTCATACAAATAACATTAACCATATGGCTGAAACAAGACACCATCTCTTTCGCACAATAGTTTCCAATTGTTGCAACAAAGCTCACCAATTGCTCTTATGAGTGGCTAGATCTATTTCAAGCTCTTTGATAGACTGTTTAAAAACAATGCCACATCAGAGCCAGATGGATATCAATCTAGTGGCATGGCTCAGTGATCAGATGACTGCTTTGCCTTGTGACGAACAGCAATGTACAATGAATGTTCCATGTGGCCAGGGAACATTGTCAGTCAAGTCAGCCTGCTTCCATTAGACTTTATTTACCAGTTAATCTCTCCTTAAATTCCTATCCAATCTTAACCCCTCTCCCAATTTCCTTTCCCTTTCCTTCAGTCATTTAAACTCTTACCTCTTGGAGAACCCTCTTCATTTTCAGAAGTAATGTTTTGACAGATGTACAGTCTTGCATCATCAGTCGGAAGGGCAAAGACTCCATCCCTCCACCATCTTCGATGGCTGCAAAAGGCCACTCCACAGATGGGCTGCTAGCCAGTTGGCTGACACGAGGGCACCTCGATTCTCCTCGATCCACTTCCTTTGACAACTTCAGAGAAAGATTCCTGTCAAGATATAATTTAAGATCATTAGCTGTAATAGTAATGTTTTCAGGAGAGAATGTCATAATTTAAATCAGTTAGCTTCAATTTTTCATATCTGAGATCACCGGTTACCCAACCTGCTACACCATCTTAATGTCTTAAGCATCTAAATAAAAAACTAAGGGGCTGTCAGTATGTAACAAGATTAACCACAAAAAACTCTGCTAGCAGGCTTGCAAAAAAAAAAAAGCAACTCTGTGAGGTGAGTGGGGCTGAGAGACTTCAGAGAAGTGTGACTAGCCCAAGGTCACCCAGCAGCTGCATGTGGAGGAGCGGAGACATGAACCCGGTTCACCAAATTACGTGTCCACCGCTCTTAACCACTACACCATCAGCCCCATCTCCCCTCCCACAACACTAGACCCAACCCACCACTTCCCTTGCCAGCAGAACAGCCCCCTCTCACCAAAACACAGTGAGAGGGGACATTCTGCAAGGTCTTGTTGCTCATCTCCCCTACCTTAGGAGTAGGAAAGGTGAGCAAGCAATGCTGAACACTGGAACACCACCCTTTTGCCAAAGCTGGAAAGAGGCAGGGGGTGTCCTGCAAGGGGCAAGGAAGATAAGTGGCAAGGCCACATGCCAGAACACCTTCCTCTTGGGGCTTTCTGGCAGCAGGGGCAGGTGGGGCACCACCTCTTGTGCTTCCATTGCCTGAGGAGGCTGCTTCAGCCCACCACAAGGGTGGGCCGGCTCCCAGTTACAGTAAAACATTGCCTAATGGAAGGCCAACAAAGGGGAATATGTTCAAGTCAAGATAAAACAGAATATAACAGCCACTTTTCTTTTCTTCTTTTATTATATATGTCTTTCTTTGCCCTCCCAATCTCTACCTAAGCCCTCTATCATCCTACCTTATAACATCCTTCCTCATAAAGTACAAAATAAAATATTAGGTGGTGTCCCCTGGTGTGACCAAATGTAGGTTGCCTGTGACCCTATTTTAAGACCAATTATTTAAAGTAAAGCAAGCTCTATTACCTGGTAAGATGAAACATCAGTGCAGTGAAAAGTTTTGTTCAAGGAGATGTGAAAGACCCAGAGAAGATACCAGTTCAATTTGCTTGAACTTGGATCTGTCTTCAAAGAGCACAACATAATTCATTTATGCACTCTAAAAGATATCTCTATACTTTGAGTCCTTAAAAGTAAACATTTAAGCCATGGACAAGAAGAGAGGAATACTTGAGTGGTGTTGAGTTTTAAGGACAAAAAGCATGACAAGAGTTTAAGTTATTGTGTGAGAGAAGAATGGGAGAAGGACAGCTATGTATGGCACCTTGAACACTAAGGAGGAAAGGTGGGATATAAATGTAATAATAATGTTAAATAAGTGCTGGTTTTCTATCAGAAGTTTAGAGGTAAAGTGTGTACAAGGATTTATTGAAATGTCCCTCATTCAATCTTTAGCTGCACATTCCCCACCCCACCCCAGCATGATCCTCAAGAGCATGGATATTAATCACACTATGAAACTCTTATTATACTGAGGTAGTGTTGCAAGTACAGTTGATATGAACTAAGAAGATTAAACACAAAATAATCTGAAAATCTTTGTGTCGGTGAAGCTTAATTGTATGTCATCAGTTGTACAGTATTTCCTTACTACTGTGGTTCCACATTTTATGTTTTAAGCAGGGGTGGGGCAATGCCTACCACTGGTTCCATAAGCAAATGAAATATCTAATAACTATAGAACAAAAGTGGGCACATATTTGCACATGCCAAGTTACATGCATATATACTAATAGTGTTTTGTTTTGTTTTGGTTTTTTGTTTTGTTTTTTAAAAAACAAACCAGACATCTCACCATAGCAGGGAAGACTAAGACAAGGTAGAGTGTGGTGCTGATAACTTGCAGGTTTGATCCCGGTATGGAACAACTGCTTATCCCTGCATTGCAATTATGTGATTATATGATTCTCAGTAAGGTGACCTGTGTTCTTGCTCACTGCTTTCCATGGGGGTGACTACTGATAGGCAAGTTCAAGGACCCTGTTTTCCCTTCTTGAGGTTCTTTGGACAGCAGTTCAACTAGAGGACTCTCTTCTGTAAAGTAAGACAGACGGCCACCCTATATTGTATTTCTGATCCATTCTCTTCCTCTCCCTACACCCCTCATCCCACCAAGAGCTGCATGAAGTAGATTATCTGTTTCTGCTCTTTAGGTTAATTCATAGCACAATCACCCATGACCTCTTGCCAAGCACATATTCTCATGCATCCTAACCAGATGCATGCGGTTGCACATTGCCACATACTCAACATGCAAAAAGATAGCTGACACAAGTTTGTAGGTGCTTTTTTGAAGGAGTGGAAAACTGGATAATCAAAGGTAGAGTAAATGGGGGTGGAAAATGGATATATATGAGATGACAATTACATTGCAGTGGCTTTCCTGTGTCAGCCATGAACCTGAGCATCAGATCATATTGCTGAATTTTTTACAGATTTATTTTTTGGTGTATGTGTGTGTATAGGTAAATAAGTAAGCCACTCTTTCTAGATTTTTATTTCCTTCTTACTGATCCTCATATGTATGAGGTTTGACAGTTTATGAGAATTTAAACTTCATTGACACCAAGATTCAAAGATTACTTAGTTTAATCTTCTTAGTTCCCATCAACAGGGCTTGCAACAAAGCCACAGGAGAATTAGCAGGAGTACAAACAATGGGCTCCTAGTGCCTTCACTTCTTGACACCAGCTTAGCAAGTAAGAGACAAGCAAAACAGTCTGCCTCAGAAAACCTCTACCAGCAGATCAAAAGGCCACAGTGGGCATTATGTCAGAGATGTTCATTCTCAAACAGAACTTTAGACAAAATCTTAGTTAGATTCGGAATACTGCAGTGAATCCTAAACAGTAACCTGATGATAAAATCCCGAACCAACAACTTAATAAGAAGCATATTTATTATTTCCAAAGAGCTTTCAAATCAAAGGGCTGCACAAGGTAAAATCAGACAGAGGCCCTGCCCTCATAATGGCAGTCTACTTTTCTTTTCTAAAATTATGCACCACAGCAAGGTGATCCACAAAACCAATCTTCACAGAAAATACTGCACTGTTCTAAACCTTGCGATTCTTGAATTTGAGTGGCATATGTCTGCAGATTAACTCTGTGACTGAGCCACAAAAAAGATGCCTAAGTAAGACATCTGTGGGGTTAAGAATGGCTGCAAATAGCCAATTAGGAGACTCTACAGCATTCTAAAGTGGCAGTGCAAATCAACAAGTTGCATACAGGATGGCTGTCATGGGTTGAATGAAGAATTTCAATTTGCAACACTTTAATTGCAGTATGCCAGTGTCTGGGTCCAGGTTTTTAATCATCCATGAGTAATTTATTTCAGTCAGTTCTGATTGTTCCAACGAGAAAAGTTCTCTTTCCCACACTTCTACTGGTTCTTTATATGAGCATGGTGTGACTCCAAGTGATTCATACAAGTACAGTGTTCTCTGTGGGCAAGGGCTGTCTGAAGTCAGAGTCTTCCATGTTTGCAATGAGGAAGGGCAGTAGTTTGCAGTCTCGTTCTCTAGACAGACACAACTCCCTAACTATCCAGTGCAAACATCTTCATGTTTAGTCAGAAGAAAGGGTCACTGTGTTTAGTGGGGTTTATTTCCTAGCAAGTCTGTATAGGATTACACTTATAATTATATTACACTTATAATTATTATACTGATTTTACACCATGGCACAAATCTCCCCCACCCTACAAGGACTTCACATTCACCAAGCCACCACTACAACCCCACAAAACAAATGTTGCTAGAATGGGTCCAGTTATGTGATTTTTTTTTAATGGATATTACACTATCAACAAACCTCACATCTTTTACTGTGGAATCCTCTTCCCTCATTCTCCCTTGCAGGTCTTTGGATTTCCATAATACTAAATTTTATTTAAGCCAATTTACATTCTGATCCAGAAACCAATTCAAGTTCAATTATGGTGATTTCATCCCACTGACTGAAGTCAATGGAGTTAAATCAAGCCAAGTCCAAATAACCAAGTCTAACTAGCTTGTGTATCAGCTTTCCCAGCTCTCCACACTTCCCTTTTTGTTAAGGGCTAATACTTTGAAAATGTGTATGACAGACAGGCTGGATGATTAAAATGCATAGTATGGGGTAAGGTGCATGTTATTTGACATTTTACAGCTTTTAGCACTGAGCATCATTTATTGCCAATTTTCATGCTGTGACTTTTCAAAGTCACCTCTGAGAGGAAAATCAGGTTAAAAAAAGAAGAATATGCCTGCATGCATGTACACACACTGCACACAAACATACACTCTATAATGGCCCAAGCAAGGGTTGCTTATAAATTGTTGTGCAGTTTTCCACCCAATAATGAAATCCTCCTGCAATCAAATACTTTGAAGTTTGCAATCAAATACTTTGCATGAGGAAAGAAATGTCCAAACAGTTGGAAGAATTTCCACATCATACATTCTTAAAGGCCTTGATGAAACAACTTTAAATTGAGCATAACAGAAAACTTTCTGCACTCCACAGTTCCAGCTTTCCAGTACTTCAATTCTTTCCATTTCCAATCATCTTGAATATCAAACACTATACTGGTTGATCTGACTTTCATCGTATTGAAGTAGAAGCAGAAAATTGTTCCAGCATGTGTGAGTTGGAAGAGTCCTATTTCCTCACCCATCAGAGGAAGCCCAGATGACAAAGAACTCAGCCCAGAATACTGGTTGCAGACAAGAAGGCTGGGTAAATAAGAAGAGACCTGCTGGATCAGGCCCATCTAGTCCAGCATCCTGTTCTCACAGTGGCCACCCAGTTGCTCATTAGCAAGAACTGAGCGCAACAGCACTTTCCCCACTTCTGAATCCCAGCAACTTGTATTCAGTGGGGCAACTTGTTGGCCATTCTTGCTCTAATCAGATTGTGATATGGAACATTTTGTTCTTTTTTTTAAAAAAAACCTTCTACTTGGTCCTAATCTGTTTAAGTATTCTTTCAATACATCCATGGAACTAAAGTCTATTGTTTTAACGGTGTCCACTGCATTAATTAAAATGTCCACACACATTTTCTACACTCTAAGTCTAGACTCTATTTCTAGACTCTAAGTGCTGCAATGACCTTTTCGTGGTCCGATTTAAAACACAGACCAGAAATTAATTAAGTGGATCCATTGCTAGAGAGAAAAACCTGGGAAAACATTTGTCCGAAGGAATATACAGGCTGAAATAAATGCCTAGGCTTGCTTAGCAATTGAATGGATGGAGTAGAAAAATCCATAAAACCAAAGAACAGGAATGAACAGCAAGGACACATCAAGACGAATGATTCCAAAAGTAGGAACATGCATCTCACGAAAAGAGGCATGTGTGTGTGTTGCGTTTTCCAATTCTGTAATCGTTACCAAGAAACACAAACAACAAGCAATGCAAGTCGTCCACTTTCTATTCCTTCCCATTTATCAGCATCCAAATCCACCTTTGAGTCTCCCATGGCAGAAAGTAAACCATGCTCTGGTTTGTCCGATTCAGAGTTTGGGGTTTCTGGTTTTCACGCTAACATGTTTGTTCTGAAATAACTGCTCCTTTTTAGAATAAATTTCACTGTTTCACCCATCCATTCTTGCTGACTATCTTGGTTATTTGGAAGCTCTCATGCTTCTCTTTCTACACATTATTTATTTATTTATTTCGTTTATATGGTTACAGGACAAACATAATAAAATAACAATCCATTAAATAGCTTGATGCCAAAACATTAATTTTGGTGCCACAAACTTATTTCACTGCAGAGGGAATTCCATAAATGGGCACCACATCCAAAGAGGCTGCCAGAGATCAGTCCTGAGCCAGCCTGAAACCTGGGTTCTCTTTGGAGGAGAAACAGGGGGAACAGGGCCCTCAAAAACATTGCTGGACTGCCAACAACTTTGAGGAACTGTTGAATTGTTAGTGTGTGTTGAATTTTTCAACTTTCAAACTTCAAAAATGAGGGATGCTAAAATTGTGATATGACTTGGGAATTCAAAAGCTATTTTGGTTAAATTAATATAATTTGGTTTTGCTTGGTAAGTAAAATGCGTGTGTAAAATTGTATAGAAATAATTAATTTCTCTCCCTAGGGCAAGAAGATCAGGGCTGATGGTAATCCAGAAGAAGGTGTTTTGGTCACTAGCAAAATACTCAGCCAACTGCACATGGCTTTTTGGGAGGCAGGGGAAGTACATGTAGGCACCCACCTGAATCAAGGCCTGTCTGTGAGCCAATAACAGGTGGAGCCTCCAGCAATTATAGAAGTTCTTGGTCTGAACTGCTTCACTGCTGAAGCTCCAAAAAAACCCTTCCTAAACTGGAGAAATGGACACCACTTGCCTTACCTCTGATGGCAATGAATTCTAACCATCAAAACAATAAAAACTGGGTTGCTTACTCAGGGTCAGAAAAGAGGTAATGTCAGGAACTCTTGGTCTTGCCAGAGATGATTCTCTTTCAATTCAGTTTGCTTTTCATCAACAGGTAAAGTAATCTGAATTGGCAGTGACTTCAGTGGCACATATTTCTGTGTAAATAGGCCCAAGTTATTTCAGCCCTTTACCGTACTTCACTCAAGAGGTAAAATAAACTATTTCCAGCATGGTTCATTTTCCACCATAGATATTGTATTTCCACTGGTTATCCCAAATTGAGTCTGCATTTCAAAGCAGAACTGACCTAATTCACAGTTCCCAGACTAATGCATGTATCCAAATGCAGTTATCATTTGAAATACACACACACACACACACACACACACACACACACACACACACACACCCCTGCATACAAAACTGTATATTTATCATGTGTACCACATGAATATTTAGAGAGATATGAATAGAAACAAAGAAATGCATATAACATCCATATTTAGGGAAGAAATGCTTGTAATATAAATGAATACAATTCTAATTGTGCTTGTATTATTACACAAAATGGGATGGAACAAACATGATTGAAAACGGGTAAAAGTGAAACTGACCAAAATTGACTGACTCATGTCTCCCTATCCTAAATCCACTTTTTATCCATTTCTATCCAATTTACTTTCTATTACGGAGGGATTGTTAACAACTGGATGCACAAACACTTCTATGAGTGGAAGTAAAAAATGAGGGTGCTCATTCAATGTACATTCCACTGACAACAAAAATCTAATCCACAGATTGGTTTCTCTTGTTGTTTTCCAAGGCATTTGAGCAGCACTAGCAACCAAATGCTTTGCATTCTGACAAGATTGTGAACATGCTTATGTATTATTATTATTGTACCTTTACTCTGGTATAAAAAAGCTTCAGGATGTTTTGTAGTAGGATGCAATATATAAATTTAATTAACCTAGCCTAGCCTAACCCAATAGGTACTGCAATGATATTTTATTTATTCAGAAGTAAGTTCCAATGAGTTCAATGAGATTTACTTACTTGCGAGTGCAAGATTACAGCCCAAATGTGCAACCCATTTAAAGTGAAGGGTAGTAGAATCTGCACTTGGGTGGAAATTCCTGTTCACACCCTCAAAAATATCCAAGACATCATGTGAAGTTTTTTTATGAATAACTGAGACTATGGAATGGAAAAGTCGGTAAAAATAAAAGGGACAGGTTTCACTGTAGAAGAGTTGTGTCTAATAGCTGAAGATTCCTCACATCCATAATTTGATTAATCAGTGAGGAAGAAAACTGCATCTATAAAAACCATCCTATTTCATGATCGTATAAAAAAGTAAGAAGATAATATTATTGTTAAAAGAGCTTTTATGTGAAGTCCTGTTTTATGGTCAGTTAAAGAGGAGCATTAATGGATTTGAAGACATAAAATACAGCTAACTTGTCAATTCTTTTTCAAAAGATTGAAACCTGGCTCTCTCCCCCAATGGAGCAACTTCATAGTTTGCATTAGTCTTTGATTATTATTTAACAAAGCATGCAGGAAACATGCAGTCCTATCAATAAGCATCTGAATTTGCATAATGTATGCCATATTTTGCTAAATAAAACAGCTAGCAAAACATGGGGTTTTGACACTATTAATAAAACCCAACAGGTTTTGCTGCCTATATTGCTACATGTCCCTTCAAACTGGCTCCTGTAGTATAACTATTAATTGCCACCCAGATATACTTTGAAGGAAGCAATATTTACAGGGCACCTGTGGATAGATAATAAATATCACACAAAGGACTTCAGACAGGCACAAATGCAATATAGACTAAAAAGGTAGCCTTTGAGTTTGAAAGACCTGGAAAAATGAAGGAGGCCTGCTTGAGAATATCTCAGTAAGGCTTTTTTTTTTGGGGGGGGGAGGACAGAACCTAGGACTGTGTGTCACTCCCAAGAATCATAGAATCATATAATTGTGGAGCTGGAAGGGACCAAGAGACAGACCAAAATCTAATTCAGATAAACTGATTTTTTAAAAGACATTGTTTAGTTGATCTTTTCTAGCTTTGGGAGAGGGAAGATGGAAATAAATGTTATATGGAGAAGCACAAGTTATGTACAGTATATCCTTTTTTATAAAGTAAACTCTCCTAACATTGATACAGTATCAAAAATGGAATATATGCATTTCCTATTTTCCTACAGTGTAGCTGAGGCTTTGGACATAGGTAACTGTATGTATCCAGTAAAGGCCGTTGGTCCACCTAGCTCAATGCTGTTCACCCTGACTGTCAGCAGCCTCTACAAGGTCTCAAGCACAGATCTTTCCCCGCCCTGCAATCTAAAATACTTCAACAGTGATGGAAAATCTGTAGCCCTCCCATCAATCCTATTCAACATGGTCAATGGCCAGGGATAATGGGAGTTGTAGTCCAGCAGCATCTAGAGGGCGGTGTTTGAAACTCTCATTGTTCTAGGCACATTTTGCGACAGAATTTCATTAGTGTGAGCAGTTTCTGACCTCTGGTCACAGTACTGCACTTAAGATTTCAGATTAAAACTACAGAGTGGAAGGAGAGGAGGACCTTTTTCTGCCTCCCCACTTCCAGCTACTCTCTGCAGACTGCAGAAGACACCGTCTTAAGAATATGGGCAGGGGAAGGACTAGACCATGTGAAAAATGAACATAATATTTTAGCTAAAGTTCATTCATTTTCAGCTTTGTATTCTTGTTATAAAAACTTGTCCCTAGATATTCTGTTGTTGTGCCCATAAGCTAAATTTAAGGTGTCATTTAGCTCCTAGCTTTCATATCTCAGTTTTTAACACTTCTAGAGGGTCAGAGGTTACACACCGCAGGTTTAAAAAATGAAAATCAAACATCATATTTGCAGAGTGTGTGCTCCACCACTAAGCTATTATACTTTCCCAAAACTTCCCACTTTACATTTATTTAAAAAATACACAAATACAAACTGCTGTTCACAAATCTAACAGCATCTCGGATATCTGAAAATCCATAAGAATTGTGAATTTACCGTATTTCAGAATACGTATTTCAGAACAGAATGACAAGAAAAGCTTTCTGCTAATAGAATTTTGCTAAGGATCTTTCCTCATCCTTTGGAAATGGTCACCTCCACATAAGAAAGAAAGAAAGAAAGAAAGAAAGAAAGAAAGAAAGAAAGAAAGAAAGAAAGAAAGAAAGAAAGATCAAGCATCACTAAAATGTGGCGCAACCCTTCAGAACACCACGAAAGAAAGGTTGTCTGTAATGTCAAATCATTAAACCTTCTGCCAAAACATCACCATCATTGCCCTTGCAGGGCTGTTGCGGAGTGTAGCCCAAGTTAGTCCAGAGGAGATGTGCCCGCCCACCCACAAAGGGTCAGAGGGCACATTCTGGAGCAAGCAGCTGACAAAATGATGAATGAACAACTAGGGATTCAGAAAGTTTAAAGAGCAGAGGAAGCAGCATGAATGACAACAGGAATGTTCCTGTCTGAAGTGTCAACAATGCTGACATTACAGACAAACTGTCTTGCAGGGTGTTCTCTGTAGTGGTGCATCAAATTATTATGATGTTCAATGTTTAAATGCAAAAACTACCATTTCAAAGATGCAAAAAGGTCCACAAAAAAACTTGCCTTCTACTATTTTGCAGCTTCTTTCATAACCATTTGCAGTCACCCATTACTCCGATTATCTGCTGCTCAACCCCACTTTTTTTTTTTTACTTCAAATAATATTGCAACCATTTCCGCTGTCTCATTCTGTGAGCTGATCCACATGCAATGGCACATTGAACAGCTCTCTTTAAAGTCCCCTTGCTTTGAAGTAATGCTTGCATACACCTGGATTATAATTTTGGAGGGGGGGGGGTTAGAGAACTCACAAAGAGCTACTTTTTGGTAGCAATTAAAAGCAAAATTTGTAATAAATCATAAAGATTAGACCTGGATTTCTTACCAGTCAATAGGCATTACCCCACTTAAATGTATGATGAACAGACAGACAGCTAGTTCTGTGTCTCATCCATTGCAGATGTGATAGCTTCAGATGATGCACAGAACTAGCATGGTCAGGCACTTCTTGAGGGTCTCCAGCTCAGCAAGAGGACCATAAATAAGAGCTCCCTGGACATGCTGCAATGAAGAGGAAGGCTCACTGAAGAAAGGAGGCCAGTGGAGAGTTTTTGCTCAAGGACCCTCCAAAATCTGCAGCCTTTAGTGTTTGATGCTTTATTGTGTTTTTATCTTTTGCTGGAAGACGTACAGAGTAGCTGGGGCAACCCTGTCAGATGGGTGGCATATAAATAATAACTTTATTTATTGTTTCATAAAATGTATACCGTGTTTCTCATATTATAAGACACGTCTTATATTTATTTTTTCCTCAAAAAAACACACTATGGCTTATTTTCAAGGGGTGTCTTATTTTTTTCCTCCTCCTCCTGCCGCGGCCGGCATTGCTGCTGCGCCTATCACTATGTCTTATTTTCGGGGTATGGCTTATATTCCTTGAATGCTTAAAAATCCTGCTATGCTTATTTTATGGGTATGTCTTAAAATATGAGAAACAGGGTACACCACTTTGTTGTGGTGGTGGTTCTTTAAAAAACAAAGCCTCAAAGCATTTTACAAAAAGATTAAACCATAAAATCAGAAAAAATACAGTACATTAAAACATACCAGGAGTTAAAAGACTAAAACTGATTAAAATTTGCACCAGCATTTCAAAGCATCTGGGAAGCTTTGTTAAAACAATAATGTTTTTAGTATGTGTCGAAAAGAATACTGTGAAGGAGTTCCAAAGTGTAGGTGCAGTCACACTATGCAATCGAGTTCTTACAAATGGGTAGCTAAAATACAATGGCCTCTTCTGTTTTCTTGCAGAATTTCTAAATCATAAGTACCACTAATCAATAAAAAACAAGCAATGAGGAGAAACATCTAACTCAGGGATTGGGAACCTCCAGCCCTTTTCACAGCCTGCCCCACTTGATTTCCTTCAGCAACAGCTGTGAACTTTTTGATAAATTTGAAATCGGGAGATTGTGATTCTGATAAGAGATTATGGCTCAGGAGAGAGGAAGACAGAGTACGCCTGAGTCCTGCTCAATCCTGCTGCCAAGCTGTCCATGAGGCAGCCTGCTCTTTTCCTCCATGAGTGGATCACTACATTTCCATGCTGTGCAATGAAAAAGATAACCCATTTCTCACTGCACAACTTGGAAATAAAGTGAGCTGCTCATTGAAGGTTGCACCAACCTGGTCCAAGTGGTTTTGAAAAAAAAGTAGTATGGTATCATTCTTTGTATGGAATGATTTTAGAGTGGGAAATGAAACCCTGTCCTATTTGTTTCTGAGCATTTCTTTCAGACAGGTGTTGCAAAATGTGCACATGCTTATTAATTAATGAAATCAAAGCTTAATTTTCAGCAAAGATGTTAGGGGACAAAAAAAAAGCAATAAACTAATTAAGTGTGTAAATTAACCTAATTGCTTTGTTCTCATATTACACAATTACCCAGGGCCAGAGCATAATGATGATATTTTACAATACCTAGAAAAAACAAGCTGGAGTGGGGGAGGGGGGAGGGGTAGCGCTGGTGGTGTTTAGGCTTTTTGAATGTTTTCAGACTCTTCTAATTTATAGAAGATTACTGTGAAGAAGAATATTCTAAATTGGTAGTACCCAAACTTTCCTTTCCCCATGAACCACTTGAAAATTGCTGAGGGTCTTGGTGGACGACTTAATGATTTTTCTGCCTGGTTTAGAAATCATATTTTTATTATTTCTTTCTGGAGCACACCAGCCTGCGAAGCACTGTTTTCTTCTTACTCTGCTTTAACCTGCCATGTTGCTAATGCAAAAGAGACTGTGAAGAGGCAGCAGGCTGAATAATGCAAATGTACATTCTGACCAATGTAACTTTCATACTCTCATTAAAAACACAATAGGTACAAGAACCGCTGTGTAAAAACAGCCTGAATCTTGCCCTTGAAACTGCAATATTAATATGCAATGCATAACAATACTATATTTAGAGATATATTTCCACGATCGTTTTAGGAGATATTTCATTAAAATCACCAAACAGAATATGGAGGAAAGAATGTCCTTGGTGCAAATATCTGGCTCCATCTTTATGTCACCATAAATGTTATCTCTTGCTCTCACTTTTAGCTCACTGAAGAATACTCGACATTTCAAACCAGATAACAGAAGCTGCCTAGAAGCAAAGGGGAAGGTTTTCCCTCATACTTGTTGCCATAAACACTGATCCCAATCTGTATTCAATTGTCTCTGAAACAAAAACCAAGGATGCCAAAGTCTGGCGATACACAAAGAGGGGGGAAATGATAAAAATCCTATTCTGCTATCAGTTCCCCAAGAGGAGGTCAGCCCCCAACGAATGACAAATTCTGTGAGAGACACTTGCCACTAAGGGAGAAAGTTCAAATCTTAAGATAAGGCTGTCAAATATATTAAATACAGTATACTGTTTTGCACCTGCTTTGTGGATAGATGATGAAAGTGATATTGCAAATAGCAAATTAATTCAACCTTTTTTATTATCTTGATGCCACATAGTCTGGAAGGAAAGTATTGATGTTTTATTTAAAATCCTAAAAACACCAATCCTGCCACCCCAAGATACTCCACTGAAGACATTGACAGATTTTAAATGATCTGATTAGGAGAGAAGGAAGCATCATCTCAATTGATCAGTCCAAAAATGACGTAAAAATAAGAGCTTCAAGCCTTGTGGTTCTTTCCTATGAGGGAAGTTGCTAATGGGATTAAAAGGTATCAACTAGTTGCATTGCTTGAATAATAAACATTGTTCTTATGATGTTATACTTTTTAGTTCAGCTCTTAAACCTACAGTATATCTAATTTATGAAAAGGCAATGACCTCCACAGTTCTGAAGTGCTTATGAGTGTAAATCATCTTATTTATATAAAAGAAATCTATAAAACAAAGATCCATCTATTAACTTCCAAAGGTGAGAGGCAGAATTTGAGATCTGAGATTATGAACAGGTAATATCCAATTAGAGATAAAAAGTGCCCAGGGTGAGGGAGGATACTTTTCTCCCATCCATTACTACTTAAGAGCTTGCGTAAGATTTTGAACTTCTTGGAACATTCTTCCAGTAAAGAGGGGGGGGGGCTGCCTCAACCATTCTATGAAGCTTACACAATCTCCTCAAATACTCTGACCAAAAGAAGTTATTTTATCTTCCGATGGGGGCACAATCCATGGAGTAAGCGAGGCAGAATTCCTGCCGTTAAATTGTTTGAATTCCAATTATCTCAATTACAATAAAAACCAACTGCAGTGGCTAGTGTACTCCCACATCATATTGTACTGTGTTTATCATATAATATCATACTAACTTGTATCATGAAGCCCGTTAAATTAACGGGTGCTAGAATTAATTAGTGGGGTTCCCCCCAGTGACTCACCCACCGCCACCACCTCAGCCCCTCACTCAGTCCCTTCCCTGCCCCCCACCCCAGCCAGCTGCCTCCTCAGCTTCCTCTCTCCCTCCCCATTTTCCACCCTCTTTTTTTCTACTCCTCTCTCTCTCTCTCTCTCTCTCTCCTCGCTGGTCCCAGTTGCAGAAGGCCTTCCAACCCCCCCCCCCAAAAAAAATTACACACACACTTCCAGGGACTAATTCCCCCTTCCCCCGCGGGTGCGCCCGCCCCCCTGCTTTCGCCCCTCAGTAACGGCTAAACGATCCTTCAGCCCAGCAGCTGCATCACTCGCGGCTTGCGCACACTCTCTATTCACACCCGCCTACCCTCCCTTTCCCTTTCGCTGGCACACGCCTGCCTCCGCTCCTTCCCCTCTAACAGAGAAGAAACCAGGAGGAAAGAGAAAGATCCTTCCATAGTGCAGCAGAGGCAAGGGGAAGCCGCACACTTTTTTGGGGGGGGGGTACGGTTGTGTATATGCAAGCTAATCTCTCTCACAGTCCTGGTTTATCCCGTCCGAAGTCTCTGCGCTCCAAGTCCCAATGGCTGTCCATGGGGCACATGCGCAGTAGCGCAATCCCACGGACACAGGGACTGGACGCAAAGACATTTGCACTTTATTATATAGGATACACTAGTACTCTCTGAGAAATCTGCTTCCCTGCAAAATATATGCCATTGGGTATGCAGCATTCCACCTTGCCATCTGGAGACACGAACAGCATTCAGGTTCATCACTGATTATGGAAATATATCTCAATATTTCTGAAATTTAGAAATTGACAGTCTATTTATGGGAAAGTACTGAGCTTTGATAACATTTAGCGCAACTGTGATTTTTAAAAGAAAGAAAGAAAGAAAGAAAGAACTGCCTTTCACTCCAGTTGTTCTTTCAGCTCAAAACAGAAGGGTTGAATCATTTATCAAAGATGAAGATTGCTTAGCTCGTAAATCTCCAAGAGCAGAGATTTATATAAGCTCCCTTGATCCTACCGGGAGTAGCAGAAGGATAAGTCGTCACACTATCACCCCTAAGGGCACAGACCACAGAAAACGCATGGATCTACATTTGACAGTCTATGGTATATACCATGATAGATGATGCCAATTATTATTATTTAAAGTGAGGGCAGTTACTGCAATTCATGTGCCACACAAACCTTTGTTATTGCATTATTAATTATATATTTGTACACAGGAGCATAGGAAACCACGTTATACTGAGGGTCCCTGCTTGTGGCATTCCTAGAAAGCATAGGTCTGAGCGGTTTTCTCCTTGCCCTGCTCCTTTCCAAGGGAAAGCCCATTCTTTAGTGATAGATCGGAACAAATGGCATCCAGGAGAAACCTGAATTGCCGACTGCTCCGATGAGCACTAAAGGGCGGTTTTTCCTGGGGGAAAACAACAGGACAAAAGAAGTATGGATAAGCCCTGAATCAGACCATTGGTTCACCCAGCTTAATTGTCTACACACTGATTGGCAGTGGCTCTCCAGGGTGTTAGGCAGCTCTACCTGGAAATGCCAGAGTTTGAACCTGGGACCTTCTGCAGGCAAAGCAGGTGCTCTACTGAGCTACAGTCCTTCCTCATGCAGAATGAACACTACTAGGGAATCTGTAGTCCAAAGGCTAGTTTTCATTTATTATGTGATGGGTAGAGTGGTGAGTTTGGACTGTAGAGAGACCTAGATTCAGATATCCACACACCCCTGAAGTTCATTGCTTAACCTTGGTTACAATAGCTCAGCCTAATCTACCACATATGCTTGCTGTGAGAACAAAATGGGAAGAAACACCATGTGTTCCTGAGAGGGAAATGTAATCAATGCATTACATTTGGAGCTGGAGGTCATCTATATGCAGATGTCCACAGCACTATAACTCATTAACTGTTGCCTCTGAGTATGAAAAAAATGAGAAATAATGCAGGGTAGGTGCTTTTGTTTTGTTTTGCTTTAGAACTTCTTTCCAAACCTGTGATGACATGAGACACCTGTTATTTCCACACTTTGAAAATCCTACCAACTGCCAAAGCCCCAGAGCCACTCTGTATTGCCAATTTACTATTCACAGCTGCTTCCTTCTAAAATTAATCACTGGAAAGCAAAGACAAATAAACAGGAAAACAGGCTTCTCAAAATGAACTGGAGCGTGGAAGTTGAAATAAATAAAAAAAAGAAACCCCTCACAGTGCCATTAAAAAAGGGAAAGGGGAAAAGACAAAGCACTCAAGGAAAAGACAATCGATAAGAGGAACAGAAATGAAATTTACAGTACAAGCAACTTAACTGCATCTAACACAGACCATGACAGCTTTTAAAAAAGGAACAACTGGGAGAAGCCACTGAACACTCAGATTCTTCCCATGTGCAGTATATTAAGTGCCAAATGAGGGAAGAGGGGAATACAGAACCTACTTGTTCCTTGCTTCATTATTATAAGATTATTTTTATTTTATTTTTTTAAAAAAACTCCACAAAACATGAATATACAGAAATCTCTCTACTCAGTGGTGCTGTCAGGGAAGGACTTTGGCACATAAGTCCAGGACTTTATCTGTTTCCATGACTATGGACAATAGAATGAATAACATCCAGGATATATGGATGAAGAGGCCTTACCTCTAAAAAGTCCTACACCTGGCCATGCCCTTAAATAGGCCAGAGGTGGGCTGGGTGCAGCCCATATGTCCTTGCCTGATTGGCCATGCAGCTGCTGCACTGTGGCCTTTAATGCCCCAGGTGACCATCTCCTCCCACAGGAAGATAGTGGGCTCCCCCGACCAGCTGTGGCCACGTTATGCAGTAAATGCCACCCACCCGCAGCCCCAGGTGAGCAGATATTATCCCATTCCAGCACTACAGACAGAAGAATGAATAAAAGGTGACATAAATCTGCACAATGTAGATAAGTTGCATCATTTAATTTTCCCACAATTATGGGTGGGTGATGGTTGTTTTTGTTTTAGCACAGGAATCATGGGGCCATATTAAAACTCTAAATGGCTTAGGTCTAAGATGCATGAGGAATGAATATCAGAAGGTGAGACCCCCCCACTAATGAAGATACAGTTTTTGATGACAAGACACAGGTCTTTTGAATGACTACGCCAATACTATAAAACACCCTGCCCCCATGAAGCATTATGGCTCCCTCTCTGGATGTCTTTCGCTAACTGACAATTACATTTTTATTCCATCAGTCTTTTAGTTTCTCTCTTTCAGTGTTGCTTTATATTATTTATGTATTTTTTTGCGTAATTTCTGTATTTAAATAAATGTTAATTGCAACATGCTTTTAAATTGTTGTAAGCCACCTTGAGTGGTACATGGGAAGTAGAAATATGAAGTAGACTTTATCTCATATGAATGAACAAACAAACAAACAAACAAACAGCAGCCTCAGGAACCTTCTATATTTCACTGTGATGGCCATCTGAGCTCAACTATTTCAAGATTTAACCACTTTTAGAAACTAAGCACACTGTACTTTTCTGTCATTTATGCTTGCCTCATTCTCACTCTTGCCTGCCTCATTTATGCTTGCCTCACCCAGGGGGTGGGGGTGGGTAGGCAAGGCTTATAAGGAGAACTGCTGCCAACGTGAACAATTATGTGATTCTCGACTTGTTAAGTATCCAAAGGAGTATTGATGAATGTGAAAAATCCAATAAATGCTTTGAATTACCTTTAGGCTAATGTTTTAACATACAATATAGCCTCTGTGTTTGGAACTCCACGAGCCTTCGGTTTTATAAACATCTTCCAAACCAGTGTTGCAAACGTCATTTCCTACTGCTCAATAGAAAGGGTTCCTAGGCTTGTTAGAGCAATTCCCACAGCCTACTTCTATCCCTCTGCATTTTTTAAAGCAGAGTTCAGCGTAACTATAATAAAAATAGCAGCAATAAAATGTTCAACTTCATTCATTCCACTCTATACAATAAATATCAAAGAGCCCATCAAGGTGTGTTTCTTAATGGATTAATATAAAGCCAATGTGGTTCAGTTTGCTCCCTGTGGAAAAATATGCCAAACACACTCCCCTGAATAAAGGATGCAAGTTCGAAATTCAAATTGAGGGACCCTATTCTCTCCACCTCCTGCAGCATGAAAATTGTCTGTTCGACATTGTATGCTAGAGGGCCTCACAAGGCTAAAAAGAGAGCACAATTCTTCACAAAGGAAGAGGAAACAGTGGGGGGCTGACTAGAGATTTGTTTTCATACTAAGACTGCATTTGGGTGTAAAATGAAATTATGTGAAGACTAAGGCCAGCTTCATTTACTACAAGAGGCAATTTTGGCTTTAACAGAGTGCTTTGCATCTTCTAGCACAGGGATGGGGGCTCTCTGCCTTGCCTAGTTAGGCTTGCTAGGCCTCCCCATTTGGCCCAATAGGTCATTTTGGCCAAGCCATGCTGACCTGTCTTATACCTGATATCGTAGATATCATCGGGTGTGGGGCAGGTAGAAACCTGGTTCCACCAAAGAAGGGGATTGCAGGCACCAGTGCTATGGGCAAGATTTGAACTGGGGATTTCTTGCATTCATGGCTCAGTCTTTCAAACATTTTGCTACACCAGCAGCACACGTATGCTGAGTTTGGGCACATGCCCTAACGTGGCAGCTTCACCAGGCACATAGGTATTTTTTTAACACTGCCCCTGTCCCACCCCAAGCCTCAGTGAACTGAACATGGCATGGTGAAATCCACACATGCATTACTTCCAAAATTCTGAATTCTGCTGATCAGTATGAAGAGCATCTACTTCTCTGGTTTGAGCAAGCTTTTCAGTTTACTTTAAGGATCGTGTCCATAAGCACTCGGCAAGGTTCATATAATCCAATGTCATTTCAAGATTGATTGGATCCAGAGAATACAGAATACAGATACCAGAAAATGAAACCTGCCAGGGAAAGAACAACTGGTGGACGGAATGAGTTTGCTACGGAAATTCAGGAATATTGCTCTCCGTTTGCATCAAAAACAATTAAATTCAATAGGATGTTCTTCTGAGTAAACGTAAGTTAGGATTGCAGCGTGAGACAGCTATGCCTGTGTGGCCAGGGCTTTTCTATCTGCCAAAATGTCTGTTCTGAAACTATGCTGGGTGATCAGGTTCTCTACCTTGCCTGGTATAAAGAATGTCAGTCATGATACTTTTTGCATTATGACTGAGTTTATCTGTTTGAGCAGCATATTAACCCACGCATCTTAAGATGCCCCCTGTCTCGCTCCTGAACAAGCAATGCATACACCACTGATCATTATTACCTCCGAGACACATAATAATTTCAGGAAATGAACCATCAAATTAGAATTCTTTTTTTTAACTCCGCAATGTGTTCCCCTCCCTCCCCGCCACCTTTGCAGCATATCCACGCAGTTGGTTTGATGGGAAATGAGGCACAGTGCTCCAAGAATAAAAGTAATAAGAAATCATTTATGCTACATATCAGGAAGTATAATTTTCTCAAATTCATAACAATGAAAAAGTAAGAACATTTACTCAACACAGACATACCGTCAGCTGCATAACAATATAAATCCAAAAGAGAATGGATAAAGATGACTTAGTAATGCTGTAGATCAGTTCTAACTATTCTTCTCTGAAAGCAATGCATTTAAAATGGAAGCATGTTATACATTTTAATTCCACAACCTTTATGCAGTAAAATTCAGTTGATGAAAGGAATGCATAAACGGTGTGCCCAACTCTAGAATAACTACAGGGAATGAGCACACAGCTTAAAACCATCTGTGCCAGATGAGTAACCTTTGACACATACAGGCTACAAACAGCCCAACCTTGTCAACAGATTATGGACACCGTAGGGCAGGCATCCCCAAACTGCGGCCCTCCAGATGTTTTGGCCTACAACTCCCATGATCCCTAGGTAACAGGACCAGTGGTCAGGGGTGATGGGAATTGTAGTCCAAAACATCTAGAGGGCCGATGTTTGGGGATGCCTGCCGTAGGGCCATGGGTAGTACATCAGCAACCCTCTCAAGGGCCTCCAGATGTTCCTCAACAATTCAATCATCTCTGACTCCTGGACATGTGGGAGATCACAGGTTGCCCTCCCCTGCAATATGGGTTTTGGAGGGGATTCTCTTTATGGTGATAGTGCCTACATAAATCTGCTTTCAGCACCAAGTCAAGAAAGTTTGCTGTTGTTCTTGTTGTTATCATCTCGGGTCTTTTGACATCTTGTATCTCATCAAATTTTATGCAGGCCACTTAGCGTCTGAATATTTGTTATATCACTACTAATCTGTGTTTTCATGGCAGCCAGTCCATTTTTAGTTCATCTTAGGGTGTGGGTGTGTTTTATGTGAGTGGTTGTGGAGCTTTCATTCACATGTTTCTCCTGGGATTTTTAGACTGCATTGGTTTTATATTTGCTGCCTTAATTTACTGATTTAAACCTAATTGTTGGATGTTGCTGAGAAGTGGCAGACAAATGCAAATAATGCAATTAATAAATTAATAAAGCTGTGCAGTTAGACTATTTCTCCATGTATTGTCTACTCCACAGGTGGAGAATCTGTGGCTTTGCAGACCCTATTGGACTACAACTCCCACCATCAAAGCAGCTGGAAGAAGAGAGGTATGCAGAGGCCAGAGATATATACTTGTAATAGTTCACTAGCTTAAGTGGTACACCTATTCTAAAAAATAGAATGGATTACTAATTTGCTACTACCAAAAATTAAAACACCACAATTCTATGGTGGTGTGGGCAACTGAAGAAATATAGACTAAATTTATTTAGTTTTAGAACCTAAAACAGTTTGTGACCCTATAATTTCCTCCAGACCTCTGCTGCCTGTAACACCCACACATGCAAGCAAGCAAGCAAGCAAGCAAACACACACACACACACACATCACCAAAGACAGGTGTGCTGATGATATGAACACATCTGTAATTGTATGATATCCATTAAACTCAACTCTTCTCAATATTTCCACAGTAGTGCTAAGTCTAATTTAAGATCATGGTCCTCCTGACTGCTAGACAGAGTATACCCACAAAGAAATTGCAGCTCACATCCAAGTATTAAAAGACTAATAAATCAGTATTCCCATAAAGGACAGCAATTGTTGACAGACATTTTTTTCTGCTGTTCTCCTCAGAAAATGTCCAGCATTCAACAAAAGATATCACAGTTGCTTTCTGGGCAACGCAGCACTGGAAAGCAACAAAGTCCTAAATGATTGCAAGGGAGATGGCTGAATAGGATGGTGTGAGCAAATTAAAGAGCAGTGGTTTCAAGTCCCAGATCACTGACTGAGTTAGAGCTACACAAGTGTTCAACTAAATCCGAAAATGAGATGGCCAAGGAAAGTGATAACGATCAGAAGATATAACTGGTGTACTGAAGACACCTGTTTTCCTGTAACTTTTAATGCTTTGGCTGAAATGCCTTTCCTTGAGGTTCCTGCATCACTGAATACAAAGGAGGAGAATTAATAGCATACAAGAGCTTACCATCTACTTTTCTCTCTTTGAAAAACAAGAACTATGTGAGCAAAATAAAATTGTTCTTGGACTTTCCTTCCCCACAAGAAGCTGTGCTGAAATGAGCCAACTATTGCCTTATGAGCAGTTCACTTTAAGCAAACTCATTAGCACATAAGAAATGTCTGTTTAGAGATCCCCTCTCAATGTGGTTCAAAAGAACATTCAGGGGAAAAAATCAAGCCGAATAAAATCAGAGTTCTGTTTGAGATCACCCCCAAGGAATTCTTCAGATAAATGCAATCCTTCTTGCCCGTTCTTCCCAGTTTGTCATTTGCCAGCAATCTGAGGCATCTTATTATGTGAAGCTATTACAGCACTTGAAGATTCTGAATTACCCAACGTGAAACAACCCAAACTCAGGCCTTGAAATCTGAATGTGTTTTTGCAGCTCCAAACAATGGCTTAGTGCAAATCAGCAAACATACAGGTGTGCAGCGTGAAAATAGTGGCCACGATGCACCTTTCTGCTGCGGCCACTCTACCCAGAGTTAAGCTAGGGTCTGGTTCGGTGTTACATCTGAACCTAGAACTATAGTTTTTCACTCCAGACAATCAAGGTTTTGGTCTTGGTTTACTGCTGATGGTTTCTTTGGAGCAAGGCAAATCATGAACCCAATTTCAAACATAACATACCCTCCAACATTTCTCCAATGAAAATATGGACGTCCCATTTCATAATGATAATTTCACTATTTATATACCAGACATCTTACTGGGTTGCCCCAGCCACTCTGGGCAGCTACCAACATATATAAAAACATAATAAAACATTAAACATGAACAAATCTTTCCTCTATAGGATTGCCTTCAGACAGCTCGGGGGTTGAATAACTTCATACCCTCCAACATTTCTCCAATGAAATTAGGGACATCCTAAGGAAAAGTGGGACATTCCAGTATCAATCAGAAACCGGGACAGCTTCTCTAAACTAGGGACGTCTCTGGAAAATAGGGACACTTGGAGGGTCTAACATAACACTTAAATAGACTGGGGCTTAACTGTGACACAACCAGAGGAAAAGTGCTGCATCCACAATCGTCACTCCAGGAACCTGTGTGTTTGCTTGTTCATGTTAAGTCATGGTTTGCAACGTCAACTGCAATACTTATGAGGGCAAAAAATTCTGATTTGCCTATAAGTAATAATCAGTGGCCCACCTTCGGTAAATAGCTACTGCCAATATTTCTAAATTTTGACACGCTAAGCCCAAAGAATTCCTTTTCTCTTACTTTACACTATATCCTTCCCATAGTCTAGTTTTCTGTGTCGCCACTTGCCCAATGCCTATTGCTTGGACCACTTGCTTAAGGCATTTGGTTTGTCTTCTACTCAGGTACTGCGTTCGAGCTTCCAATAGGCATCTGGATGGCCACTGTGGGCAGAAACAGACCATTCACTTAAAGAGCATTCAATGCACATTTAAAGCACATGATTACTCCCAAAGACTCTCAGGCACTGCAGCTTGCCAATCAAAGAACACTCTTGAACTGTGATTCCCAAGAGTCTTTGGAAGAAGCCATGTATGTCAAATGTGCTTTACATGTATATTGTGAATCTGTCCTGTGAGAACAAGACACTAGATGGGTCAATGGCCTGATCCAGCCGCCTCTTCATATTTATTTAGCTATTTATTTATTCATTCATTTATTTTAAATTTCTATAACACCTTTCATCAAAAGATCACAGAACAGTTTTCAATATAAAAACACAAAGATATAAAACATAGTAACAAATAAAAACAGTACCCATCATCACACACAGTAAAGGCCATATAATTAGCCAAAGGCCTGGGAGGAGAGGAATGTTTTTGCCTTGCACCTAAAGAGATATATTGAAGGTGAGCCTCCCTGGGGGAGCATTCCACAAACGGGGAGCCACCACAGAAAAGGCCTGCTCTCATGTTGCCCCCCTCCAGACCGTCTTCTGCTTAACTAAGTCACTTGTTGCTCTGCACGGGAAATTCTAGCCTACATCAGGTTATTTCCTAGTCTCTGCTGCTTGCAGTGGTGTGCAGACATCTCTTACAGTGCATATATTGTGGTTTGGGTGGATGCTAATGCATAAAAAGCCAAGGTCTGCCTACATGACCTTCATGTCCCATGTAAACTCCAAAAGTCATCCCCATGCCAAGAATTATTTACACCCCTCCCCTCCCCCCCAAAAAAATCCTGATTTGTGTAGCTTTTATCTCTTTTCCTTTCCTGAAAGTGTCAGTATCATCTCATCTGACTTGCAGAGTAAGCCTGACCTGTTTCTATGGAAACAAATGTTAGTGAGACTGTGGCTGAAACCCTTATTACCTGCCTGAATCAATAACTCTAACCTTGGCAAGGTCATTCATCTCCCGTGCTTCCAGCCAATGGCTTAGAAGAAGAAAAAAGGAGCTCACCCTATGAACACCTGGTATCATTTAATAAATGTCACCTTCAAGTCCCACAAACTTTTTTTTTAGAATCTAACAAATCTGTCCCATTAATACATAAAACTAAAGTGGAGTACTTGCTCATCCAAGTGGGTTTTTTTTAAAAAAAAAATCCTCCTGCATTTGGTGGAGTGGAAAGCAAAGAAAGAGACAAAGTGGATTATACTTGTGGATAACATCCATAGGGGTTTCATTTCTCTTCCCCTCCTCCAAACACCCACAATATTGATTATATCAAGCAAGAGAGAAGGAATTAGTGATGTTGCAAAGGTCAGTGAGAGGAAACAGCAAAGTGATTTATCATGCACCTCCCGTTTGTATGTACTGTAAGGGTAATGTGGACATTTGTTTCCTGTGTGTACTCACACATGTCACCATGAGATTGTAAACCACCTCCAGACTGATGCTAAGAAGCAAATGTACCAGCTAGGCATAGATGTAATACTAAATTAGCAGTAGCTTTATGGGGTTTTTTTGTTTGTTTTACTGCTGCTTTTGACTTCTTAGGCAAAACTTGCTCTTCTAGGCATCAACAGGAGTCTAGTGTCCAGATCAAGGGAAGTAATAGCTCCTCCTTTTTAGCTGGAAGAGGTGTGGTATCTCACCCTTCTCAAGCTCAGATGCTTTCCCACTCAACAACACACAAGTCCAACTATCTCCTAAACCATTAGTGTCCAACCAATTTGTGCTATTAATAGAAAATACTCTTGAATAAGATTTATAACAACAGGATGTCAGCCAGAAGGTGTTACAATATAAAGTGACTAGATGCAACTTATTAAGAAACAGAACCAAGAAAAAAAATTCTCTCTTTTTCTAAAGTGCTTGTCATTCACAGATAATTTTGGAAGCAAACAGAAAATAAGAAGCCTTGCATAGGATGCAGCTCACGATTTGGTAGACAGTCTAAATAAAATATTGAGATGTTTGTTTCATGTAAAGCCATTTTGTGAAGCACTTCTAAATGCATTTATTCTTCTAAATGTTAAGGGTTGTGTCAGATATGTCACTCTGGCATTCTCTAGGGTCATCCAGAAGAGAGAGAAAGGGGCCTGAGTTTGTCGGGTGGCTATAAACCACAGTTCAGTCCATTTTTTAAAAAAAGCCAATTTTTCATTTCTTTTTGTTCCTGAGATTCTAAGAAAGAAAGCCCTGCTAGGCTGCCTCCCTCTGTAATCTACTTTAAAGGATTCCCTTGTCACGGGAAACTTTTGAGTACATTTCTTTCATGCTTAAATATTTAAACGCTGCACTCTTTTAAAATGCAGTCATCAATTTAGCAATAAAAAAGGGTTTCCTAGCAGGCTGGCAGTGGGAACTCTCTAGCTCAAAAGCAGGGGAAAACAACTGGGAAAATATCAAGTAGCACAACTGGGAAAATATCAAGTAACACAAATGCAGGATAGCAGCAAACAATTAACAGCAGATTTGCCCACCCAGTTGGAAGACGGAAGTCCGCCAGGATTTCCAATGGGTGATCTTTTGTCATGCACGTACTAAGCTTGCATTTCAGCAATATGTTCTACAAACCATGTAATTAAAGGGAGATATAGGCAGTATGGTGGCAGGTGAAGCCACCACTCCGTTTCTAATGGCACGTGCTTCTGGCCTATTCCCTCTGAAGTGGCGGGCTTACCTGCACACAAAAGGAAGGAAGGACCAAGTCCAATTATGCCATTAGTGATGTGAAGTTTGAGGAACAGCTCGGGGAGCCAAAGTGGTCTGCTATAGGCAGAGGCTGGTTATATGGTGGAGGTGTGTCTGTGTGGGGAATACAGAAATGCTTCACATGGAAAGAATGTGCAAAACAAAATGAGACACTGTTAACAAAAGCAGGCAGAGGGAAAGCCATGAAAGCAAGCTAGAGGTCTAGCTCACAGGGTGCATGGACCAAGAGAATGTTCTCCACTATTTTACAATTGTAGCAGTTGAACATAGGGCTTGTCCCACACCTCCATTTGCCCCACCACTCTTCCCTGGGAAAACCCATGGTTTACTGCTGAACCAGACCAAACAGCAGTTGGGTATTCCACAGAGTGCTGTTTGCTCTGATTCGGTGGTAAGGAGCATGTTTTCCATGGGAAAACGTTGGAGCAAATGCAAAACCTCTTTGACCCATGCCTAGAAACCACATTACAAGCAGAAAACCCCCTCAGACCAATGCTTTCTAGGCACAAGACAAGTGGAAGTGTGGGTGAGCCCTGTGTGGGCTGGTGTAGACTTGGTTCCTTTGGATATTTGCACTGAATCTGAAGGAGTAAGTACTTCTGCCCAAATCCCTATGATTTAGCTCAAGAATGTTTCAAATATCCACAGAGCAACAGGTACAATATTTCCATATTATCTGCTTGAATACAGAGTAAGGTAATCCTAAAGGCATTTTCTTCATGAAAGATCCAGTGGCTGTTCAGGGGCTGCATTGGCCTAGAACACTAACCCTGTTTTGCTTCCTCTTCCAAGAGTGTTAAGAAATTTAAGGCAGTTTCAAGGCAGTTTTCAATAAAATAATTATGCTGGAGCAAAAGAAGAATAGCAATCACAAGGAAGAATCTGTGCACCCCAAAGTCCCAACAGCTCAAAGCATGATTGACATCTCTGCCAAGTCCCTACTTCTAAGATCCAAGACAACCAGTAACTAGTTTTATCCATTGCTCACATTTGCAGTCCCTGTGTAGGGGCATATCATTGTGGGGGGTACCAGGGTGATAGCCCCATGTACATTGGGGGGGCTGGGGGGCCAGCGTGAGGAGGATGCAACAGGCACATGCCCTTCAAATCAGTCTGAGGTACCCTGAGGTTTGCACATCTCTTTCAGAAGTGTTTAGAAAGTATAACCAAAATGGGTTTAGCCATCTTAAATCCCTGAGGGAGATAGAACAGGACAGCTCTTCCCTCTGTCCATCCCTGCTGGGGATAGTGGGGTGGGGGCTCCACACGGTACCCATTTAAAACATGGGTGGGCAGACGGTACTTTTTATTGTTTAGACATGTTTCTTGGTTTAGAGAGGAAAGCATGCTTTTTGTTAGTGCATTGCTTTTTTAGCAACAGGAAAATTGAGAAGTCAAATAGACTTTTTTGTTCTAGCTCCTGAATGAACAATGTTTGATGGCATTCAGACAAACTTTCTGTGGTTTCTTTAGATATGAAGTCTGGTTCATGAAAAAGCTAATCAGACCATAACATCCTATCTTTTACATCAGGCTAAAATGTCAGAAGCAGAGGGAAATCAATAACAAATTATTATTGCAAGATAGACTCTCCCTCTCCAATTCTTATACATTAAGACAAGCCAGATCTCACATTTCTTAAGGTACCATATCTCTAAATAAATCCATTATGAAGTGTGCCTCCCAAACATTTTATATTCATATGTAAAATGTGATATTTTGGAAGTGTTTGTGAAATTTTGATTTCTCCCATTGAAAATGACAGGTAGCTTTTGAAAACTGAAAATGGCGAAGTTCTGTGCTCAGAGCAAACAACTTATGAATATTTATAAAGAAGCACTGACATTTTGTAGTAAAATGGCAAGTATGTGTGGACAAAATAGGGTAAAATTTGGGAGGAGATTGTGAAAGCAGCTTTGCATTCCATTTGACACCTACAGCTCCAATCTTATGCACACTTAACTGGGAGCAAACCCCTCTGACCTAAATGGGGCTTACTTTTGAGTAAACATGCATAGGATTTTATAAATAATTGCATTTTTTTAAAAAAAAAAAAACCAAAGGTTTATTTTCCTCATTGAGTTTTAGCTGGAATTGGGTTAAGGGGTTTCAGTCTGCCACATGTTAACAAAGTTTTCTTTTTTAATCAAACAAAAATGCTTGCATTGGATTCCATGACACAAACTACCTACTACAAGATGCTACTGAGCTGAGCAGCTGAATTCTGCTGTTGAGCACTCTGACTTCTGAGTAGGGCTGGTGGGTAAAATTGCCCTGTGTGCATTTTAATGAAAAATTAAGTTTTCATGGGGAAATGCTTTGCAAAAGTTTATGCATTAGGAGAATTGAACATAAAAATGCATGTGAGTTTTCCTTCTGACTTTCTAAAAATTACAAATGTCTGAGGAAATGGGGTAAACTAAACTTTGGGAAAATGTGAGGCTGAGAGAAACTACAATTGTCCGATTTGTCCATCTCTACCTGAGCAGTGAGAAGTTGGGGAAAACACTTCAATAATTAAGTCTCCCTTGGCTGAGAGAGCTGTGGAGACTTGGGGAATCTTGGTATGCAAACAGAATATAATAGTTGATTGAATGGATGGGTTAGAAATCAGAGCTCAGAAAGATATTGTTGCTTTATGGGTATTGTTCTATATTAATAATAAACGTGCCCTGGTATTATTATATGTGAGTTAGTGATAAACTAATATTTTAATAACAGAATATAAATATAAATATCTAACAGGTGCTCTGTTAACAGGTATCTAACAGGTGGCGCTGTGGGCTAAACCACTGAGCCTAGGGCTTGCTGATCAGAAGGTCAGCGGTTCGAATCCCTGTTACGGGGTGTGCTCCCATTGCTTGGTCCCAGTTCCTGCCAACCTAGCAGTTCGAAAGCACATCAAAATGCAAGTAGATAAATAGGAACCGCTATAGCAGGAAGGTAAACGGTGTTTCCATGTGCTGCTCTGGTTTGCCAGAAGCGGCTTTGTCATGCTGGCCACATGACCTGGAAGCTATACGCCGGCTCCCTCGGCCAATAATGTGAGATGAGCGCGCAACCCCAGAGTCGGTCACGACTGGACCTAATGGTCAGGGGTCCCTTTACCTTTACCAGGTGCTCTAGTAAACCAGGTTTGGTTCTGATTCAAAGCCTATAATGAGCAGCACACTACATGTGCCTTATTTGGTTATGTCACAAAAGTGATGAACTAATGCAGTGCTATAAAGGTAACGGTAAAGGTACCCCTGAACGTTAGGTCCAGTCGCGGACTCTGGGGTTGCACACTCATCTCGCTCTATAGGCCGAGGGAGCCGGCATTTGTCTGCAGACAGCTTCTGGGTCATGTGGCCAGCATGACTAAGCCGCTTTTGGCAAACCAGAGCAGCGCACAGATATGTTGTTTACCTTCCTGCCTGAGCATGCACTTTGACATGCTTTCGAACTGCTAGGTGGACAGGAGCTGGGACCGAACAATGGGAGCTCACCCCGTTGCGGGGATTCAAACCGCCAACCCTCTGATCGGCAAGCCCTAGGCTTTGTGGTTTAGACCACAGCGCCACCCGCGTCCTTGATGCAGTGCTATACAGTACACAAATGGGGGGAAATCAAAAGTGCAACACAAAATTAAAAAGGAATTATGCCTTTTGCTGACTTCTGACTGCTCCACAACTTAGATAAAAAGCATACCTAAGTTCCAGACACTTTGGGGATAACATATTTGCTTCAGACAAATTATTATTATCAGAAAGCCACCAGCCCCTGTTTAGCTTTTCCCATTACTTGTAGATATATTTGTGCTTTCCAATTTAAACGTTTATCCAAGCAGCAACTTGGCAAGGTAATACCAAGTAGCATTCTGGAAAAAAAATCTTAAGGTACAGCCTATCCATAGTAAATTAAACTGGAATTACATCAATGCTATGTAAGTAAATGTGAAGTACAGCCAGCTAAAGGAAAACACTTTACCCACAATTATTTCAAAAGGACACACTGAAGCACAGACTGAACTTCTGATTAAAGTTAACAGGGCATAAAAGTAGACCTGAGATGAAAGTTGCTTTCACAACTTTTTAGGTTTGAAGAGAATATCATTTTGTGGTTCCATGGCTGTTTGTGTTCTCGGCTGTCGATAAGATTCCAGAATACATGCTTTCGGCTATGTTTTTGGTTAAACTAATAATGAATGGCATCAACCACAACCAGAAGTTTGATTGCCACCCACACGCCATTCATGCTCATTACTCCACCAAATTTGCCCAGATGCCTTCCAACATTGCAGCCTCCACATGACATCATGGTGAAGGGGTGTATTTTCAGTTCATGATGCCCAAAAGTGCTTAAATTTGACTCGATCATACTCATTGTTTCTAGGCTTCCATCTAAATCCAACATAATAACTAGGCTTCCACGTATATGTTTAGTTCCATAGGGCACCATTTGGATTTTCTGGCCCATGATAAAAAAACATCTTAAATTCATTAAGTATAAGCTATGCAATGTGTCTTCACAGAGACTTTGCAGCATTTTCTGCTGACTAGTGCTGATGCCAGATGCTAGCATTTACCAAGGTATAAACTCACATTCATCCCATTTGTTATATTATGCTACGAACTGTGCACCAATGTGCATCAATATAAAAATAAATAAAATAATAGCCTAATAGCCATGCCTTGCAACTGTCCTCAATTTTCCAAAGGTGTTCATGAATAACAGGCCACTTTTCTTTACGCTAGGTGTATTCCTGAGGTGTATTCCCATTTTGCTCTGCAAGTTTTCTGTAGCAAGAGAAATGAGGGCTGCCCAGTCTGTCATTTTTATTTTTAAATTGGTCATCTTTCACCACTCAGGTAGTGAAATTATTTTCTTCAGAAAGTTTGAAGGGGGAGGGAGGGAGCAATAAACAACATTCTTCATCCTCTACATCAGGCATGTCAAACATGCGGCCCTCCAGATGTTTTGGCCTACAACTCCCATGATCCCTAGCTAGCAGGACCAGTGGTTGGGGAAGATGGGAATTGTAGTCCAAAACATCTGGAGGGCCGCAGGTTTGACATGCCTGCTCTACATTCTGTGAGAGCCTGATGTGACAGAAAATCAAGAAGCATAAATTGCAATTGACCCAAGCAGCAACCACTTCTGTTCCCAAGCTACTTCTGCATGTGGCAAGGAAAGCCTGTTGGAATCTATAGAGTGTAACAACACCCTTCAGCCAATTCAGAAATCCAATGTAAAATTTAGGATGAAGGGGCATCAGGGAGATTTGTGGCGCACTCAATAGATTTTGGGCTTTTCAAGTGACCCATAAATGTATATTCTTTTCTCTCTGTCTGAGAAAGCTATAAGCTTTTTCTCACTGAAATTACTTAGAGGCCGAGGTCAGAAATCACAGTATGTGAGGATGAAGCTTTTCACAGTATGAAGAGAAATGGAAGCCAAATTTTCAGCATGGTATGTGCCACTCACTGCAGAGTGTGGCTTATATTTAGTGATGTGAGAGCTCCTCCCAGCTTGCTTGGTAATTGGCTCTGTATTTCCAGGTCTTCTCAGAAAAAGGGGAGAGCATGCAGTAGCAGAGACCATTATGGTATGCCATTGCTCTCTCCTTGACGTTTCATATTCTGCCTTTGTTCCACCTGGCTCTAGCCCCATCTACAGGAGACACTACTTTTGAAGAAGAAAGTTGGTAATTGTATCCTACCACTTTCCTCAAAATTCATGGCTTCCCTCCTCCCCTGATTTTTGTGGCAAAATACTGCAGTTTCTGGAAGAAGTCGTTCTACCCTGAATGCTAAGCAATCTATTATAAAATAATCTGCATGAACTACCCTTACTGCAGAATCCAGTTTCCTGTGTTGCACATTTAATGTGTTGCAAATTTAGTGTAACATCCATCCCAGAATATTAGCATGCAATTTTATTCCTTCTTTGCACTTTTTTATATTTATGATCTACTGAGCTTCTTAATCTGCAGTTAACAATAATTCCCAATCTAATTATGGGAGGGAAATAAAATATTTATCACCCAAATTACTTCTATCTCAAATGCTACATCAATAGAGGTATCAGTTTAGAAGAACCAGTGGAGACAGTGAATCGCTAAAGCTGGACAGCAAGCTGCAAAATGCCTTTCTATGTGCCCTCACTATTCATCCTTGAAACACAAAAGCCACCACAAGTAGACAGTGGAGATAGACCATTATCTCAGTAAGCAACATAGTTGCACAGGTTTATCCATGCTGAATCTCTCTAGCTTAATCACTCAGTCTTTCTCCCATAAAGGATTTCATGTCACTAAGTAGAATAAAGACAGTGTGCATATAGTGGAGCCTTACCAAATACTCATCAATCCAAGGCCAGTAGAGCTGAACTGCCTACTTGACAACTGAGATCTGTCATTTCTGCATGCATGGTCCATGCCTACTCTCTAAACAGCTGTACCTAACGTAGGACATTACATACTTGTTTACAACAACTTAGCCTCCTTTCTTATCTTCTCCATGACCACATGCAACTGATTCCAGTGAGTATACACAAGTAAGCAAATTATATATAAATGTGACGATACCACACTGTTGCAAGGAGCATGCAAGGCTGATATCAAGTATTGTCCTTGAATCCTCCCGACTCAAAGCTGAGTCAAACTAACTCTTAATGATCACTCTTCAGTGTCCTTTTCTCTTCCTCCTTTCCCTTCTCATTTCAGTAAACAGCAACTATTACTGCAACACTTCATGCCTTCAAAGCACTCCATGTACATTAGCAATCATTAACAATAACTTCATAAGAGAGGGGTGGGTTAGCCCAATACTGCACATGGGAGGAGGGTGTGAGGCTAAGAGAACAGTGGCTTGACCCTGGAAGTCAAGGATGAGATGTGCGGGTCCAAGGACAAGCAAGTACCATAGCTCAATGAAAGAACATATGCTTTGCATGCAAAATGTTTCCAGGTTTGAACTCTGGCATCTGTAGTTGCAAGGATCAGGTGGCAGCAAGTGACAGAGAAGACTTCTTTCTGGCCATGGCCAGTTAATATAGAAAATACTGGTACTAGGCCAAACAGACAAATAGTCTGAGTCTTATGCACATTGCAGAGTCTCATGTACATTGTGGCAGGCACCCAGTATCCTGGCAGCACAAACTGCACAGAATTAGAGGACGCAGTAGATCTGGGAACTTTATAACAGATAGTGAAATAAGATTGACACTCTGGTGTCACCTAATTTCCTCAGCCTGGATGATGCTATTCTTTTCTGAGAGGAACATAAGAAGTAGGACATCAGTGCTCCAGTTCAAAGACCTGAATTCTGCAGTAAGGTCTGGAAGAGAGAGAGAGAGCTGGAGAGAGCGCTGGAGAGCAGGGGAAAGTTGGCTTTTTTGAGGGTACTCCCCACTTCACGCAATTTCACTTGTGTGCATGGGGCCCCATAATGTAAGCTCCGCATAAGTGGGAGGATTCCTGTAGTGGACTTGTCTGATTATCTTTATCTCCATATGCCTCTCACAACAGGCCATTCACGAAACAAATTCCCTGCATATTGCAAGTATCTCAAACACTCATGTTAAATTTTGTACAGTTTTCACAGATCCTCAGGCACTGCTTTAGGCCAATGGTGACAAGGAACAGTGAAGGACTCAGGAGGTTTAAGTCTAAATGAAAAATGCATTCTGTATCATATTCATTCAAAGAAGCATGTTCTGGTGATGGTTCCTGGCTCTGTATGTATTAAAATGATTCTAGGCAGACTCACACTGTGCTTCACACTTATTAATTGGCTAAATAACTCCAGCCTCAGAGGGCCTACTTAATTAACTGCAACGTGATCTGTGGCAGCATATCCATCCCTATTGTGCCCTGGGCAACAACTTGAATATATGGGTCTTTGCTTCTTTCCACAGAGGCAAATTCCAGGAAAGTAGCTGTGCTAAGACTGATTCAGAAGGCACAACTTCTCCCTCAAAATGCTAGTAAAGAAGCCAGGAGAAAATGGCTAAACACCAATTCTTTGAAATCAGAATTACCAAAGATAAGTCTGGCACATGCAATTGGCAGTTGTCCACAAAGCTAATCTGTCTTTAACTTTAGTTTAAAGAACCTTTTCCCAAAAGCCAGATTGGTTGAAGAGGAATGGAGGAAAATATTTCTGCTCCTCCTGTACATCCTGAAGGATGGGTTGCCAATGAGCGATTGCTAGCATGCTTCCAAAAATATCCTCATAAGAATTTCACCCTGAATTTCAGAGCTCAGAATCACACAGGCTGCCTTCAGACAGCACTTTATTCCAGTTTCCCATTTCCTACCTTGATAACTTTCACATATTGTAAAAACCACTTCTGGAAATCTAGCAGAGGTTTAGCAAGGATTTTTCAATGTTAATTGCTTACAGGATCCACTGGTAGTAGAATCTTGCAGAGGTTTAGCAGGGATTTTTCAATGTTAATTGCTTACAGAAAAAAAAAAAACCTGTTTGCAATCCCGTTAAGTTGGAAAATCGTAGGAGTTTTGCACTGTACTTTCCCCACAATTTTCATAGGTCACACTATTGGGCAGTATTCCAGCAGTCCCGCCCCTGTCCCCCCGCTGTTTTCATGGATGAATCATGGGGCAACAGAAACATGCATGTGCATAAAGGGTAGCAAGAGGTCTAATGTTGTTTGCTGTTGTGTACATTACACCTACTGGTATGAATGAAATTTAGTGTGACATGGCAGTGTATTTATCAAAAAGTCAGTTTAATAATGCAACAAGAAATGTTAGAAATCGGGACAGAAGCACTAGCATTATAATTAGGAAAGCCAATGCATTAATGCCTATGTCTGAATGTATCCAATGTCTTGCTTCCAAAGTACAACTCATGCATTAGGGCAGTGTTAAGGAGCCATTGTGTCTGCCTTTAAAATTATGTTAAGATGATGATTTTTACAGGATAATGTAGGCAAGCCTTGAACTTGGGAGAACCAGCAGCCAGCATGCTGACAGCAGCACAGGACTATGCAGTAAAAAAAATGCTTTACAGAGGAAAATGATTTCCCACTGTGAGCAAAACCTTTCAGCAAGACCAAGTGATTGGTGCCTTGACATTTCTCACATCACTACTCTCCATAAGCACCGATGATTCACAAAAAAAAAAAAAAAAAAAAATGGTAACTGGCAAGCCAATATGTTTTCCTTAGATGACAAGCAATTGGTGGTGTAACTCTATCCTTTTTAAGGGGGCAAGGGCAAGGTAAGGGTAGTATTCTTGATTTTTAGGCATATACACGTATTTACGGAGCTGTACAAAGGGTCTGTACCAAAAGTATATCATACTGTACTGAGAAACCTGCACAATGGTGAACACAAAACACAAGCCAGCTCAGTTCTTGAGAAGTTCCAAAACAGGCTGCAGAAACAGGGTGTATGCAGACCCCATTGTTTGTCACTGCACAAGGTGGCAGAGGTGAATTTAGGGGAGCACAATCAGTTCGGTTGCACTGGGCGTGGAGCCTCAGGGACGCTGCAACTATGGTGCAGAATGGAAGGCAAGAGGCGGGGGTGCTGAATTTTAGCATTACACAGGGTGCCCCTGAAATTTGACAGTACAAGTTCTACCACCGCTGGTAGTCACAAGCTGGGCAGTTATGTTATGTTCTAGACCAGGGGACCCCAAACTACGGCCCCCGGGCCGGATGCGGCCCAATCGGCCTTCCAATCCGGCCCGCGACGACCCCCGCCGCCCGCTGCCGCCGCCCGCTCTCACGGCGCGCGGCGCAGCGGCGATCTGAAAAATCGGCAAAAAATCGCCGACAATCCTTTGTGCGCATGCGTACGGGCCTCTCCCGACCCGGAAGAGGTCATTTCTGGTGCACTTCCGGGTCGGGGGAGGCCCATACGCATGCGCACAAGCGATTTTCGCCGATTTTTTTCCGCCCGTGTGCGCGTGCGCATGCGCACGGGCGCGCACTCCCCCGCCCTCCGGCCCGCTGCGCGCGCACTCCCCTGCAGTCCGGCCCACCGCGCGGTCGGCGCGGCGGGCACCGGCCCGCCGCTCGGTAAGTCTGGGGACCCCTGTTCTAGACCAAAGGATTATATGGGTAATCCATGTTGGTTAGATTTACAGAATACCACAACTTCCCAAGTTTGCCTACACATCCAAGAATATTCTGCCTCTTCACTTCCACTTCAGGGAATAGAGGAAGGTGCCTTATAATAAACTTGACCATTGGTCCATCTAGCTCAGTTTTGTCTGCACTAACTGGCAACAGCTCTCCAGGGTTTCAGGCAAGGGTCTCTACCAGCCACACTTGCAGATATTTTGAAAAAGGAATCCGGAGGGGATCTGGGGAATGACAGGCTGGTTGGTTTAATATTTGTCCCAGGAAAACTAGTGGCAAGTATTGTTAGATTTTTAACATTCAGCTGGACTTCTTTGGAGCAAAGAGCAACACTTATTTTTGTTAATGTTACAGATTTCCCACTCTTACTGACAGCAGTTAAAATTTGCAATTGGCCAAACTGCACAATGTGTCTTTAGTGATAATTAAGCTCTTCACAGAGTAATTGCCACTAACACCAGCTCAATTCCTTATGCATGGTGGTACTCCAATAATGGGCTAACTTTTCTCCCAAAGAAGGGAAATGGTTTTATGGGGCATACAGCACTAGACAATTAGTGTACAATAATGATTTACTAGCTGTGCAGCAAGCTTTAAGCTTCTTAACAAACTAGCTTCTACTACATTTTGGGAACGCTTTCTCATCCTATATGAGGGCAATGCTAATATTCGGAGGGGGGGTATTCATACATGGTGGAATGAACTGCAAAAATCCAAATTCCTTTCTACATAAACACAACCCACTCTCTCCCCAGAGCATGTTCAGTACTTGCTTGACTTCCTATGTTTCCTTATGAGATTGCATATGATTTTAAAAGACTGCATATCCAAAAGCTCATATTTTATTTATTGATATGTTGAAGAACTGGACTGCTTCATGCACTGGGTGCAAGTAGTATTCAGGACATATACTGGCCAATAATTTAATTATCTGTGCTAAGAAAATGTTACTACCAGTAGCCCAGTCCTTTCTTAATACAAAAGAAGCCGTGCACCCTGTTTCTGATGTACAATGACCATAATAATAGCACACTCATTTTGTATGCAACAAACAATTTCTTCATACTAAATCCCAATCTGAATTTGGGTGCTCTGGGGGGATTCTGAACTTGTCTGGGGTAAAGTGGAATCTGCATGAAGTTCCCATGTGAGCAAGCACCCTTCCTTTTTGTGGGGAGTAGCACTAACAAAGTAAGTCAGAAGAACCACCATGTGATGAAGCACAATCCCGTTCAAGGAATGGTGGCAGGCTGAAAATGGGTGGTCACTTCCCGAACCTTCTGCAATGAAATTGAGGCCAAATCAGTTTCTAATTTCCTGATGTGAGCCAGGCTTGCAAGGTAAGCAGCAGTGTGACTGTATTCTGTTCCTACTTCTGACTTTGCAAGCACCCCTTTCTGACAATTCCTGGAGCCTTGTGGAGGATGGTGAGGTATTTCCTACAAGGTGCTGACAATGATGGCAAATGATGCCATAGCGAGGAAGCTGAATCAGCCTCAGACCTATTGGCTTGGGAAAATCTGTCCTCCTGGAGTCTCTTATTGGCTATCCATGTAGTAGTCCACTTTGCCTTTGGACTGCCATATAACTATTCAAGGTAAAGCAGCCATTCAAAGGATAGGAACCTAAGAATGGCAGTCATAAAGGTAAATAAGTAGGGACCTGTGACTTTTAAAGGCTCATAAAGCAAGAAGCAGATAAAAGCCAGATAAAAGCAAAGGATAAGTGTTTCATTTTGCTCCATTAGATACCTGACCCCATTAGGAAACAGATATGACCATCAGCTAAACAGGTTTGAAAGCAATGGCCATATTGTTATTGATTTAACAATCTGGAGTGCAACCCTTGTGTCCTCATTTGTTGCCTTTTCTGCCTCTATCATTTGTTTTCCTTGTGTTGGGCAAAACTGCTACACACATATAAGCCATTTAAAAAGAACTATACTGTATCTGAGAAAGTACCAATGGAAACTAAATCATTTGCTCAATGCAGGTTGTACATGGAATTCTCATGTGTGTTTGTGTGCTTATGTTCTTAATAAATCTTTCCATATAATTAAAGTTCACAGACACGACCTATTTACAAATGATCTAAAGATGCTCAGTACCCCTAGCTTGTTTTCCACATACAGGCAGGAAACCCAATATTTCTGTGTGAACTAGCTATCAACGGAAGAGAGTCAGATTTACTGAACTGGGAGACAAATCAACTCATTTACAGCAATTTTATTACCTTTATTTATTGGGGCCTTTCTTAACATCTCTACCCCTTGCAATGAATGCACTGCTGCTCACTCATTTTTATTTTTATTTTGAGTAATAATTCTGTTGTGGGAAATCTTTGGAAAGAAATAGTTTTTGAAAACCTTTCAAGAAGTGGTATTAAGAAATATACTTAGAATCAAAGGCATGATTAAATCAGAAGCAATTTGCAAAAACCATTAGGTTGCTCATGGAAAGGCACCACAGGTAATATCAGCTATCCAGTTTCTGGGTTCTCTTCAAGAGGCAGGAGGAAGGCTTCATACAAGCAGTTGAGGCCTCTATGCTGCAGTGTTGTCCTACAAGCATCAGCTGTCCTGCTGAGGACCAAGTTGGGATCTGCAAGGACCTGGCACCTTTCATCTGTCTAACAAACGCTCTCAGTCATTTTACGTCAGCCACTCTCTCAGCCCATCTGGTAAAGTCACTGGCAAGTCACATAAAATTTATAAAGGAGAGGGTAATGAAACAATGCCATTTTTATACAGTGTATAAACAAAATGCCAACTTTAAAATCACACTAGAAAAAGCTCAGCGTGGCAGACTGTCAAAACTGCTGTAAAAGGGAGTGCAGTATTGTTAAATACAATATTCATGTAGTCTCGTCAATCCAGATAAAGTTGATTGCTGGATTGAACTCATCTAAAAGGATGCAAAACTTTACCATGTTTAATGTAACTCATGTTAGCGTTCCAGCTACTGATTATTCAAGGGGTCCGGCAACAGCTCACAACCAACCAGCAACAGAGGCTGATGCAAGACTTCAAAATATATTTGTTTCTTCTCCTTTTCACAAAGACTGAAGGCCTGAAGGAGGAACAATACATAGTTCCTCCACTTCCACCATTCCAACAATGCTCCAAACCCAGGGGTAACAATTTTTATTGATGTTACAAACAGGACGATTTGTGCAGGTACTGCTTCCTACCAGTGCTGCATGCAGAAGCGTTCATGTATGTCTACTTCTACTGGATGTTTTAAGCACTTGTAAGGGGGCAGAAGTGACTGGCATGTTGAGACAAGATCTCATAGATAAATTGTCTTTTTTTCCTGTAATTTGGATGAGAAAAATGTAATTTGGTTCACAGCCATGGGATTTGTTTAGTATAAATTAAACTTATGCAAGTGATTTTTTTGGGGGGGGGATGCATTTGTATATGTGAGATGCAGAGAGACTACAAGAATGTGTTTAATGGGTCTTAAGAGACGGAAATATTATAATTAGCCAACATGAAACCAATTAATGAGCACTAATGCAGATAAGACAATGAGCAAGTGAGGAAATTATTCTAAAATTATATCTTAATAGAGTCTTTACTTCATGCATTGCATTTTTAAAAATAATGTAAACTAGAAACGAAATAATAGTGTATTTTAAAGTTAACATGACACAATGGGAAATTAATTTAAATTGACACTATTTTCAATTTATCATCCAACTATTGGATATATTTCCTAAAAATTGCTCCATTATCTTCTCTTAAATATTTGGATGTTGAAAGTAAAAACTACAGACACTCCAAAGTGTAGTTTTAGAGAGAACCACTTCCAAGGCTTAATTGGAGTCACAGCTCATTATCTCGGATACTTGCCTTCGGTGGTACGGTTCAGCCTGGGTCTTGTGGAGTAATATTTTTTTAAATACACTTGCATATTCAGCGTGCTTTTGCCTCATTAATGAGTAACTAGAACCAGCCCACACAAACCCGGTATGTTAGACATTAAAAAGCAGTCTACTGTCATCACCTTTTATTCTAGGAATGAAAAAATGTTACTTCTGAAAACGTTAATAATGTTCCTTATGCATTTCCATAGTTCTATAAAACATCTTGCAAGAGATAAAACAGAGTGGGCAGCACTCACAAAAGCAATACCAATGTGCTTCTATCAGTGCCCCTAGAAAAGAAACCTGACAGATTTCAGAAAAGTAAGTCCAGGGATTCTTGTGCTAAGCACTTTGAAAGTTGATGTTTCAAGGGGTGAGAGAAAAAGCTTTTTATCTTTCCTTCTGGTGGTTTTGTTCATAAGCACCGATTCAGTGGCATTATATGGTACAATGGGTGTAGCCAGGATTTAGGGGGGCAGATCCGAACGTGATTTGTCAGTTAAGTATTTCTATTGTTTCACTTGATCTAAAGCAGGCATCCCCAAACTGCGGCCCTCCAGATGTTTTGGCCTACAACTCCCATGATCCCTAGCTAACAGGACCAGTGGTTGGGGAAGATGGGAATTGTAGTCCAAAACATCTGGAGGGCCGAAGTTTGGGGATGCCTGATCTAAAGGGAGCAGCTGCCCCCCTTGGCTATGCTCATGTATTGAGCACAGAACAAAGTGTTTCAATTTGAGGAAAAGGCTGGCATGGGTGTTAAACTTCTATCCTGTTGACTCATGCTTTCCCTTCCCCAAAGTCACCTACTTAAAAGCAGCTCCTGCTTGGGGAGAGGGGAAAGGTTTAGGTGGGGGGGAACCTCTTGCTTTCACTCTGCCACATCTGCCCCTTGCTCTTCCTGCCTGACCTCTTTGTCCCTTCACTCTCCAAGAGAGACTGGGGCTGTCTGTGCAGCTGCATGATGCTGCTGCTGCTGGTGCTGTAGTGCCCTGGAACCTTCTCCCCTGTCCAGCAAGCTGCAGGGAGTTGGCCTAGAGGACCTCTGGGTAACCTTCTGACTCTACAATCCTATTGTTCTAGATGGTGTGCCTGTGACAAAACTTGGACAAGAAACATGGGAGAGCAAGGCTAAATATTTAATTGAAATATCCCTCCTTCAAAGCATTGGGACTGGATAGTCTGGGTAAACCAATCTCTCGGATTACAAGCTTGACCTATCAGTCACAATAGAGTGTTTCCCTCCCCTCCCCAACCTCCCAACCTTCACCCCACCTTGGTATTTTACTTAGATGGTAAGTCTGTTGCCCCACCCCCTTTTAGAAGGCACTTGTCTGCAGTTTTTTGTTGTTCTTGTTTTAAAAAACATCCAAATCATCAAGGCATCACAAACATACTGTTTTGGTTTGGGATGCCTCAGAGTAGTTATCATATCTCTAAACATCCCACTTTGGGTCAGGATATGGTATTTGTTGAAATCTGCTGCGCGCGTGCACACACACACACACCATTTTTAATCACTGTAAATTGAGTTTTAGTAATGTTCTTATTTGTCCCAAACCTGTGGATCTATCAAATTGAAACACGCTTCAACTACAAATTATTATCTATGCCCAGCAAACTCCATCTGGTCTCCATTCAGAAATGTTTCACCAGTTACTAGTATTTTTTAAGAAGTATGCCCCCACCCCACCCCGAGAGATCTAAATTGACTTGTAATGCCAGTAGTAATATATTAAATTGATTTAAAATCTCTTTTATGTTTTGTTCAAGTTCTGAGCACCAATTTTAGTACAAGCAGAGCTAAGCAAAGATGCATAATGGTGCAGGTGCTCAGTCCCTTTGGTGCCAGTGCAATAATACCTTCCAGCCTTGAGCAAGAAAAGATGTTGTGTTCTTTGCAAGCAACAATTGGTGTTTAGGACTTGGACTGAAAATAGACTAATTCAAATGTCATTCCCTGCTCACTTGTAGATTCCCGGTTTTCATTCTAAGCTATAGAAAATTTTTGTAGACAATAGTGATTCATCATAGTGAGCATCATAAACTGGGTAAATTTGTATTCCACAACAAGTAAATAAGGGTTTCAACATCACTACAGTAATATATACAGATGATTTTTTTTTCTAACCACTACCCTTTGCCTTTCTTTTTTCCTTTGCCTGGTATTCGGTTTACTCATAAAAAGGGTTGAAGTTTAAGCAGAAAAACTACAGTTGCACAATTTTCAATGTTAATTAAAATTTCACTATGACAAACAGCAGCAAGGTACAGAGGTACCTCGGGTTACAGACGGTTCAGGATACAGACGGCTCAGGTTACAGACTCCGCTAACCCAGAAATAGTACCTCGGGTTAAGAACTTTGCTTCAGGATGAGAACAGAAATCGCGTGGCGGCGGCAGTAAGAAGCCCCATTAGCTAAAGTGGTACCTCAGGTTAAGAACGGTTTCAGGTTAAGAACAGATCACCAGAATGAATTAAGTTCGTAACCAGAGATACCACTGTACTAAGAAGGATTACTTGATTTTGTTTTTATATTTAATGTTCTATCATTAATTTATCCATTCATCAAAAGTATTTGTACTATCAAATCTTACAATGCTCCTTTACCCTTACCAAAGCAGGTAAACATTCCATTTGTATGCTCAATAAGCAAACTCATTTAGTGGTGTGAAAGTGCAAAACACTGTTGACATGCAAAACACTGTGCAAAGGATGTCTTAGGAAGACTGCATTTGGATAGAACGAGAAAGAGATATACTGTAGCGAAAGAGAAACCAAATAGGACTTTTCCCCTCTTGACATTTTAGAACTATGTTTTTAATATTGTTCTAATAACGTTTAAAAAGTGAGTGCAGATCCTGCCCCAGTCTTTGGGGACAGGTGTTGTTGTTGTGTGGACCACTCACCCCCCAAATGCAAAAAAAAAATCATATTTTGTTTTTGTTTTGTTTTGCATTGGGGGGGGTTGGTCTTAACCTTGATATGAGATAGCTAAGGATACCTTTATTTTACCGTAAATGCTCTACCCACACATACACAACACTCTTGCCACTGCTCTCAGCTGCCAGAGTGCATTCCTTGGACAGAAAGCCCTTGGGAATGATGCTACAAACAAAGCTCATGTGCCTTTTTTATTTGTTTAGTGTATTGCTTGCTTTGGACAGCAATTTCTGTAATCAACTGCATTTGTTGCATTGGTCCCATGAGCATTTCTTTGGGGAAAGATGACTGACCCCACTGCCGACATGTAGACCATAAACCAGGCACAGTAAAGGACTCTGGGTTTGTATTAATGTCCACAATTAATTTGTAACATTCCCACAAAAGTTCTCAACTGCCATATTCCAGTATTTCTGATTTTATTATAAATATAAAAACCTATCCAAATTATAATTGCCTTTGCTGTTACAGATGTTGTTTTATTTCATTTCTTTAAAAGGATGCTTTTGGCTTTCGCTGTGTGTGCGCACGCCACACCGTTGATCGCTACACCCAAGCGCTCTCTCAGTTGGCAACAACTGTACATCCAAAGTAGCAGCGCTCTAATTTGCATCAAAACAACTTGATTATGCAGCATGAAGCTTGACGGCTTCACAGTTATTGATACAATTGTTATAACTTATCTGGGGGTGGGGGCAAAGAAAAAAGAACAAGCATTCCTCCACTTAACTGGAATGAATGAATTTCTCACTTCCTTCCCACTGCCCATTTCTCGTCTGTACAGGATAATATTCCAGTGATGTTAATGTGATCTGACAGACAATCTTAAATAGTGTTATTACAAAAACTGGGGCGGGTGGAGGGGGAGGAAAGGAGCCTAGTGCTTTTAAGCATAAGGTTGTGCTCAATTTTGCAGTTAAATTACAATTGTTGTTTACAGAGCTGACTCGTGCCTGTAATTGTCCATATTTGTTCAGAGTCGATATAACGTGGTGTCTGGAGGCCAAACAAATGGCAGCGCCAGATAAGAAATGGACTGTGATAACGTAAGCTAATGTAAGATATATAGAAATGATGTTACGACTTTATATAATGCATTAGTTCATTATTAGTAAAGATAAATAATGAAGTTGTGTGAAAAGATTATTGAAATTCTGGGGAAGGAATAGAAGAGAAAAGTGGCAAGGGGGGGGGACAAGCTTTGTACGAAAGAGAAATAAGAGTATATTTCACATTAACACAACCCTCCTAAACATGTTTCCTCTGAAGGAAGTGCTATGGGTTTCCACTGAAATAACTCTAAAAGAAAATATATTTAGGATTGCAGCTTTCATTTTGTGATTATAACTTGGAGGTAAAAAATACATTACCTTCAATTAACCCCAACAATAGGGAAATGAAGGGAGCAAACTATTTTTCAGGCGGTACCTGCCGACTCTGGCATCATGAGGCTAAATAAGACAATGGGGGGGGGAATAGGGCTTTCAACACCTTTACCACTATGCAGAGGCAGGGGACCTATGAAGATGACCTGCCCTTGGACTCAGAGGCTGATGGATCCAATTGGTTCCCACCAGGCTCTGTGGTGTTTTCTGGGTTGATATAACTGGTGCTCATATCAAAGCCCTGGTGGATTTGTGGAATATGTGGATGGCCTGGAGCATGATTGGTCTCCCACTCCGAGGAGCCTGCTTCCTTCCTCAGTATACACCAGAGCTTAGGGCAATGAAACAAGCTGGGAGACAGATTGAATCCAGATGAATGTGGTTGAACATTGCTCATTATCCAGCCTACTCAGTGACAGTGAAGGTAGGTGACAAAAAAGACCTGTTTTACTGTTTCCATTCCATCTGCATTGTGCCACCCAGCAGAGCTTTTCTAAGTTACCATGGAACCTTTTACAACCTGGCCCAAAGGAGATGGTGGAACCAACAGTAGCTGTGCACCTTTGTCACCACATTTTGACACAAGCATTCTCCAAAGAGAACTTTTAGCTCACCTTCATCTCCAAGCATCCATTCAATTAAATATTCTTATAGTACTGAGGTTTCATTTATCTTCAGTTTACTAATGCACCCTGCTTCTGAACCAAATATGGAATAAACGGACACTGTTTTAGCCGTGCCTAATGAAAGGTGGGTGGTGCTGTGGGTTAAACCACAGAGCCTAAAGCTTGCTGATCAGAAGGTTGGTGGTTCGAATCCCCACGATGGGGTGAGCTCCCGTTGCTCGGTCCCAGCTCCTGCCAACCTAGTAGTTCGAAAACACGTCAAAGTGCAAGTAGATAAATAGGTACCGCTCTGGCGGGAAGGTAAATGGCATTTCCGTGTGCTGCTCTGGTAGCTTTGTCATGCTGGCCACATGACCTGGAAGCTGTACGCCTGCTCCCTCGGCCAATAACGCAAGATGAGTGCCGTAACCCCAGAGTCGGTCACAACTGGACCTAATGGTCAGGGGTCCCTTTACCTTTACCTTAATGAAAGGTCTGATCCTTAATCTAACCCCTCAGAGCTCCTCTTATGTTCTTAAATCTGCTGAGCTTTAGGGTAGCACAAACAAAAAACAAGCAGGCTGTCCTTCTGGAATTCATGCAGGAAAGTATGCAAGAGAGGCTGCAATCATATACTCAAAAGTAAGTCCCATTGATCAAAGTGGGATTTGTTTCTGCATAGATTGTATCAGAACCGACTGTATGTCACCCATGTTTGTCTCCTGGGGTAGAGCTGCAATGGGAGTGTTTGTGTTTCTCAAGATGGAAGTAATGTTTAACTGGGTCTACGTGCTGCACTATAATCATGTCTGGGGTGGCTAGTTTCTCAGCTGAAGAGGATTATGTGCCATGGTGGAGGGAATGCATGTGTAATGTGCATTTGTGACAGTAATGTGTGTTTTGCAATGTGAGTGGTGTAGTGTATAAAAACCATTGCTTGTAGTTCACAATCGGGGGGGGGGGCAGCAGTGCAGACCACTGCCCCCCATAGCAAATTTGTAGATCCTGCACTAGAAAAATCTCAGACTATTTCTCAGAAAAACAACAACCATGTTTTGGGAGACATTTTGGCTCACCTCCGATTTAAGCATCTGTCTGAAAGGGGTGGCTGTGAGTACTCACAATATGCTCACCCCTCCTGGTATGTACATCTGTTAGAGGCCTAAACCTCTAAAATTTCAGATACGTTCTCCTATCTCTCCAGACAGAAGCAAATTCCCATATATTTTATATATTGGCCTTTATCCCAACAATATCAAAATAAGCTCCAATAAACAAGAGGGGAAGACTCGAGAACAACAGAAGCAGACCTCAGAACATTCCAAGCAGCCTTTAGAAGGCATAGCCCATAGAATGATTCCTGCTACTCCCCAGAGGAGGAGGAGGCGAGTGGTGGTGATAGGTGACTCCCTACTGAGGGGATCAGAGGCAGTAGTGTATGGAGGAAACAAGAAGTCACAAGAGGTGTGCTATCTTCCGGATGCAAAGATTCACGATATGGCAGAGAAGTTGCAAAGTCTTTCTGATTCATGTGGGTACAAATAATACTGCCACACATAGCCTGCAACACATAGCAAGGGACTATGAGACACTGGGCAGGGAGCTGAAGAGACTTGGGGCACAGGTAGCCTTTTCATCACTACTTCCTGTTGAAGGTCGTGGCCCTATGATTCCATGATCTGAAAATATAATCCACCAAAATAACCTGTTAACGATTTGGCAGGTTTTTTGCAAGACCTGTACAGATCGATCGCTTTAAACTTCATTAGAGGGGCTTGCGGACAACAAGTTACACTTCACTGACTGGTTATGAAGCACTGGTCGTTACTGGCATTAGGCAAGAAATTTAATTCTGTCTAATCCTACTGTAACCTAATCAGCAACAACCAAATTAATTCAATACAGTGATCCAGCATAAGAAGCAATCACAAAATAAGTTACTGTATATGATTGCCTGTTCAATGCTTACAATTCCTACTTCCCTCGGGAAATCGAAGGTACAAATACATTGAAGTTATTTTAGCCCATCTGCTTCTTTATCCCTTAATGTATTCTGCTGGTCTAAGTTCAAGAAACAGAAAACACCATCAGTGATTTGCATTCATCCAGCTTAAATGGTCCCAAGTGAGCAGAAGAAAATGAGAAAGAAACAACAGTCTTTCTTTAATCCCGCTATACTCCTTGACGGCCAATATTTGCTACCTCCACCTTTCAAATTGTGTCTGAAAGAAGCCATGTTACTAAGGGTGTTATTCTGAATTTGATCAGGTTCTTTTTATTTTGGCCTCCCAGGGAAAGACAAGGAGATACATCTGAAAAGAAATCTGCATGAACTGACATTGTAAGAAAGTCATCTCATGATCAGAATGTTAAAATATTCTAGCTATAAATCCACCAACATTTAAACCTTCTTTCGCTAAAAAACAACAATAATACTTCAATAAACTTTGGGTCAAGTTATTATTATTGTTTACTTGACCTGGTACATGAATATACACAAAGGATATGCAGTATGTCCTTTTTGAGGTGTCGAAAGAAATGCAAACTAATAGGTTTGTTTAAAGCAGCATAACATCTTACAGGCAGGAAAGAAAGACCCAGGTTGATGCTAGATGACCTCCTTATTAAGCATTTATCCTGATTTGTTTGCACAAACTTTGCAGGCAAGTTAGACGCTTTCAACTATTTACTGAGCACTCATTCTGAGCATTGTAGGGAGGTTATCCAGTGTTGTGTAAAGCAAGTGTTACCTAGAACTTTCCAGTGAATTTTTCCATGGTTTTCCTTATCTCAACCATCCTAATTGGTGTGGGGGGACAGTCTTATTTTGCAGAGCACCAAATCAACTTTAATTGTGCAATCTGAATTTTCCAGGATTTGATTGAATCCCACCTGAAAATAGTGACAGTCTGGAAGTGTCCCTGGTGTGTCGTGTGGAGAAGATAATGCAGAACCAGACATTTAAGACATTTCTATTATGCTTAATTAGTCACATTTCTAAGTCGTGTTCATAAAGACAATGCACAGAAAATGTGACAATCCAACAATAAATATTTATCAGCCCTGTTTAGGGAGGCTTTTAATGTTTAATAGATCACTGTGTTTTATTTTTCTGTTGGAAGCCACCCAGAGTGGCTGGGGAAACCCAGCCAGATGGGTGGGGTATAAATAATAAATTATTATTATTATTATTATTATTATTATTATTATTATTATTATTATTATTATTATTATCACAAAACAGAAAACTACCTTAAAATGCCTCAGCCATGTTGACAGGAAACAGGTTGGGGATGTGCATCAGGCAAGGCTAGTCAAGGGCAAGGATGGGACACTGCCATGGAAGAACAGAAATAAAAATCCCCTTGGTAGTTAAATCAAACCACTTGTTCAGTCAATGGTGGTCAGGCATGGTCACACAACCTTCTGCTCTAGCCTATGTATTTTTTAAAAGCTTTTTTCAGGGTTGGGTGGCAACCTGTAGTCTCCTTTGCAGCTTATTGAGTCAATTTCCCCAAATGACATGTCCTCCAAACCACATTTGACGGTCCCATTCTAGGTAGGTAAACCCCCAAAAGATGAAGGGAATAACAGGAAGATCTAGTATGTTTACAAATGTATTTTGACCCCTAAGCTACTGTAGCCTGCTGCCCCTGGATGCAGCAGTGTGTGTTATGCTACTAACTGTATTTTATTAAGATTCAACCACCAGCCCACTTAACTTCTGCACGTGAAACAAAAGGAACACCATCTTGCCCTTTGCTTCAGGCAGCAAAATCTTTGCCTGGCTTTGAATGGCAGTAAAAGTTGGAAGTGGCAGATTATGGTGTTACCCCAGAAAAAAGGAATGGCTGGGAGCCAAAGCACCAATTGGAGAAGGCTTCTTCACGGGTTTGTATTCCTCCAGTTGCTGGGTTGCAGCAAAAAGGCAAGCAGTTCATACCTGGAAAAATAGGCAGGTGCTGGAAGACTATGCAAGGCAGAAGTTGTTCCCCGTGCCATAAACCTTTGAGCCCCATGTATCCATTCAAGGAAACCCTATTCCACATGTTGATCACTCTTGCTGACTTAGAGTGTCTATAGTACACCAGATGTAAGACTGCAGTACAACCAAAGTACTCCATGTTTGCTTTTTCTGGAGTGAGCCAATGCACTTTTAAGAGTTCAGCAACAGACTCATAAAAAGGTGCCTGATGGACTGCAGAAGGTATTGCCACTGCCTTGAAAAATTACATAAATCAAATACTGAGCGACTGCCACTTTCCAGCTAAATGCTATTATAAATAACTGTTTGTATGGTCTTATCACGGTTTTTTCCCTCCTGCCTGTCGACCACTGATAAAGATTCACTCTGTAAATCACTGTAATTTCCTTTTAGCTGTCAGGAGGGAGATTTAATATGGTGATAAAGAAAATTGATGAAAAAAATAGTATGTTTTGCTTTTTAAGAGACTGGTATAATTTTATGCACTTATTCCAAAGTGGGTTTGAAAAGTTTATACTTGCACAATGCCATTAATTTGGTCAAACAGATGATAGCCATTTGTGACATTTTAATGAAACCTCTGTTCTTCAATCTTGACAGGGGAATTTAACTTTACACAATAAAATGTCAGCATGCTGTCCGACACCTGCAAATGTATCTCAATACTGCCAATTTTGGTTTTTTTTTTTAAATTAGCACTTCAAACAAGTAGTTATTTGTAGCTTGTTGTTAAACATAAGTCACTATGGCTAATAACAGAACATTTCTATAGCATTCAAGATCCTACAGTAGTACTCAGAACAGAAGAATGACTGCTGAGAAAAGTGCAGAGAGAAAAAAGCTGTAGTGCATCTGCAGCAGCACAACTGGATGCCTTCATTTGCCCCAGCTGCAAGAAAACATGTCTCTCCTTTATCAGTCTCTACAGTCACAGCAGGCACTACAACTTTTCAACAGTCTGACTTCACCCCCAACAGTGCACTGCTCCACTGTCTCCTGAGAGAGAAGGATGCCAGCCAACTCAAAACAGACCGATGGATTTATTTTAAGCACAAGGGATCTGCCCCGGCTGCCTGTTAGCCTCTGAGCCAGTTTTAATGTCTTACTTACAAATAACTCTGGTTCAGATCATCTGAAATACTAAGGACATTAAGATCAACAAACAGAACTTGGTAAGTGTTGTCGTGGTCTAATGATTATCAGCTTGTGGTAATGCAGAGGCTGCATTCTGCAGAAATATGAGAGTCCCTAACTGTATTGGTTTGTTACCTTTAGAAGCCACACTTGTTTACATGGGCATTTCCTTGATCTCTTGACCTAAGTTGCAAAATGGTCACAATCTCCTCTCCAGGAGTCCACGTTTGTGCATTCACACCTAGTCATGGTTTGGCTTTAATAGGTCTGTACAATTCACAGAGACAACGGGCATTTTACATTAAACTAGGCAGGTAACAAAGCCAACTAGGCTCTTCATAACCTTACATATTGTCAAGCAAGACTACAGATGGGTGGATTCTTATTTGGTGAGGCATTGGGGGGTTGTTGGTGTAATCAAAACCTACCAGTAAGTTAAAAATTGTACTGTAAAATTAAAAGCAAAAGGTTATGTGTGTGACTATATATTGTATCACTTAGAACCATTTGGATACAATCTGGAGGGCCAGTAAGAGGATGTGGACAACCAATTATCAGTCATTTGTCACTGACTGTTTTTAATATGAGTAGGGAGAAGATTTAAATTAAATAATTAGAAAATGGCTAAACATGTGATTGTAATTTTGATTGTTTTTATAGTTATATTAATGTGTGTGTGTGTGTGTGTGTGTGTGTGTGTGTGATCAAATATATCATGCCAAAAATTCAACTAAAGTCCCTTCCGCCGTAGGAGGAGGGGAGGTTGTGGGTGGCCACGTGCACTCCTTGTGCTGGGGGAATGGATGCCATTCCCTCCCAGCCCATTGGCAGGCCCCTGGACACGGCACACCCTTGGCGCGTCCAATCAGGACATTCCAGGGGCGTGTGGCTTGTGGATTTAAGCAAGCCCGCGTCCGGGAAACAGCCTCTCTTATTTGACCACCAGCTGCAATGTTTTTTTTTTTCCCGCCCTCCCTCCACGTAGGCAAGGCTCTCTTGACATTGCTATGGACATCAGTTGGTCGCCGTTGAGGGGCCTGGTAGGAATTTTCCCACTTGGCAAATTGGCTCTGGCCTGATGGTTTTTGCCTACCTCATAGCAACTCGTCACAACTTTGGTTTTGGTGGTAGGCATTGGATTATCTCGGAAAGGGTACAGGTGGGAGGGGAGAGGTTCCTGCCATCACCTCCCCCCAAAACGCTGAAGGGTACTCCCTTAAGGAGTCCGGGGCGTGGTCATGTCCGTAGCTGTGGTAGGTGAGGGCCTAAGGCACGACCCCTAGCGGTGGCCCCAGGGTGAGTTCCCAGTTGATCTGCATCACAGGACTCACCCAACGGTGGTTAATCCTTCACTGACTGCCAGCAGAGCGGGCTGGAGTCGGATATAGACGGTTAGATGCAGTGCCTAAGCCAATACCTCTCTACATCCGTAATCAATGAAATTGTGGCATTATACGCCCATTAACCTTATGCAATGTGTTCTGTGTCTTTATTTATTGGGGTGGGGGTCGGGGCATTGCCACACAAGTTACACCCATGCATTCCCAGGTCCTCTGCCTTCGTGTGAACTTCATGGGAGTCACTGAGAACAAAAGTCATTTATTTCCTGCCCAACGGAAATGCTTCTGCTTTACGAATCAGCTTGTCAAATAAAAGCATAAAGTGGTAGTGGATGAGCATTTCTATAAAACAAAAAAATCCAGCTGCTGAACAAAGGAAAAAGCAAAGAGTTTTATTGTGTTTAAGGATTTCCGAAAGAGAAATAATACATATTATAGACTGTAGCTTTGAGACATGATCATCCTTTTGGCAGTACTAAAATGGCACATGTAATTGCTAGAGTCAACAGCTTTTTCTCCAGGAGCGTTCCCGCTTCTGTTTACTATCCAATTTTACAGAGATTAATTTCAGAAAAACAGAGAATTTCTATGTGCAAATATGCTCCAGGGGACACAGCTATGAGTTGTCATAATAATATTTTCAGTGATAGAATAATCTCTTTAGACCAAGCCTAGCAATGGATGAAGGAAAATAACTGGGAAAGGTAAAATAATGAAAAAGGATGAGGACTCAGTTGGGATACTGTTATCCTATTTTCTCATATTAGAGAAATGACAGCAATTTTGGGCTGGTCACATTCTCTTATTTTATTTTATTTTATTTTTTATTTTGTAATTTTTTATTCCAAGTAACATTTTTTACGGATCAGTTTCATTTGTTGAGACATTAGTGTTACATTAGGAAGAAAAGGGGGAGAGAGATGGAGGGGGGAAAGGCGAGTGGGGATGGGGTCGGGTGGCGATGTTTCTATTTTACTTAATATATGTGGGGGGGTTTGTGTAAGTGTCGCTTGTGCAGGTTCTCTGCTATTCTCTTGTGTTCCTTTGGTGGTGAGGGAGGTTGCAGGTGTCCTAGGGTGTGGATGTTTGTTTGTGATTGGCTGTGGTGAGCTTTGTTTTCATGTGTGAGTGGGGTAGGTGGGTGTTTTGGATCAGGTTAGCCATATTGATTTGTATGCTGTTGGTGGATTCTTGTCATCTTATTGGGCTGTGTATGTGATAAAGGGGAGCCATACCGGGGTGAAGGCGTCTTCTTCTATTTGTGGTCACATTCTTTTATACAGAAATCTCAGTGACTTCTGTTTCTTTCATGATGGAAGGAATTCCATGCCACTATGCACACATCATGCTACTGCTTTTTTCACCCCCACCCCTCGCTTGAATTGGAACAACTGTGATTCTTATTTTTGCTTTGTTTTTCTAAGTAGAAAAACTGATAATGGCATGTTGCTACCCTGGCATACTGCATATGATTACTGTGTAAAAAACAAAACAAATAATTTTAAACTATGGAAATAGAAATGCCATACTGCTTGCCCTGAAAATGAATCAGGCCCACTGAATATACCATTCAAATGCACAAAAATCCTTGGAAGGAACTGAAGAGGTGTGTGTGTGTGTGTGTGTGTGTGTGTGTGTTTTTATGGCCTAAATTTGCATCGACTGCTATCCTGTTCCCAAATTACTGAATGGAAGTGTCACAGTCCCATGAAGGCGCCAGAGCTACCATTTAAGTTGGTGGATTGATTCCTGTCCCCCACAACAGCAGATGGAATAAATCCTTCACTGATTTAGTGGACCCTATTTTTGATAGTACTTACAAGCATTTGCCTTTCAGACTGCAGAGTGTGCCTGTGTTTGGATGTAATTGCTAAACCATGGTTCAATATGGTACTATGCCGCAGCAAGTCCGAGACTCACATGTTCCCCCTCTTCCAGTGTTTTCTGAAGCTTTTGAACTTAACTTTAACTAAATTTAGTTGAAGCAAATCAGCTTCATAAACTATGGCATGAAGTTGGCTTTGAAAATTAACCACAGTGAAGCTCACTCCTGAGTTCAGGTGGCAAGGAGACTGTTGTTTCTGTCACTGATTTATCGGGTAGCCATTTGTGTTATGAGAGAAGAGTGTCAAATTCACTTCGCTGGACTTCGCTGAATAGTGGCAGCACCTGTCTTAACAGGCTCCCTCCTCCACAACCCCCCAAGTTGCCTGCCACATTTACAAAAAACATATAATATTATTAATAATAATAATAATAATAATAATAATAATAATAATAATAATAATAATAGATTGATAGATGTCCAAAAGTGCTGACAGAGTTTGGAGTCTTGTTACCTTTTATCTGTTTACCTGCAGGGACCTGAACCTTCATGTCACCCATTTTCAGTCAAAGAAAATAATAGCTATTTCATTTTAAAAAAATCATTTTCCCCTACACACAGATTTTACCTGCTGTTGCAACTAATTGCCAAAAATAATGGGATGGAAATGAGTGTAACTTACAGCAGAAATGACTCCAATTAACTGATAAAATCAAGTTTGGGAAGGCTACTTTCAGCAAGTTCCACAAGCTTCTAGAAATGTCTTATTTCCAAACCTATCAGAATGATTATGCACTCTTTGTTTCCAGATATGATTGACTGGTTGATTGCTCTTGTTGGGGAGATGGCAAACAGATCAAGGGACAGTGCCAGTTAAAAGGGACCAGTACTTTGTATTTATTACATTCTTTGAATATATGATGAATGATCAGATACCTCAGAGTTCCCCCTAGGACAGCAGAGGATATTTCTGGAAGCTTCTGTGAGTCTTGAGGAAACAACAACAAAACCTGATGACTACCTGCACAATGTGTTTTGCAAGAAATATTTCTACCCCACCAATGTACAGTCTAAAAAAACAGAAACTGGAGATTATTATCCCTGGAATTCAGGCAACCCAAGTAGGAATACAATTACATTCCTCCACCACCCTCTAATTACTACAGGGTCGGCAGAATTGTTCATGGGAATTAATTTCCTGCTGTTCTACATAACAGACAAATTATGTATTGCTTTGGAAATTAACTACTCCTAAGTAATGTTAGCAATTTTCAAATTTACACCAGGAAGCATTTCTCTCTGAAACCCGAAACTCATTACTCTTATCTATATTAACTATGCAGCTGATCAGATCACATAGGTAACCAATATTATTTCAATCCACACACTGAGTTTGGAAGAAGAAGAAGAGTTTGGATTTGATATCCCGCTTTATCACTACCCGAAGGAGTCTCAAAGCGGCTAACAATCTCCTTTCCCCTCCTCCCCCACAACAAACACCCTGTAAGGTGGGTGGGTCTGAGAGACTTCAGAGAAGTGTGACTAGCCCAAGGTCACCCAGCAGCTGCATGTGGAGGAGCGGAGACGCGAACCCGGTTCCCCAGATTATGAGTCTACCGCTCTTAACCACTGCACCACACTGGCTCTGAAACTTACAATAATTTGTATGTTTAGATGTAATTTGAAGGGGGGTTGGTTGGTTATCATTTATATCTTCCTAGCAAGGAACTGACATGTTGAAGGACACCCAACTGATTATCAAGCATTTTTCTAAAAAAAAGTGTTACAAAGATGTGTTATTTTTTAGCATAAGCTTTGCTGTCCATTAGCCAATTAAATTAAGGTATAAAATAGCTTCATTGCAAATTATGATACGGGGGCAACACTCAGGAGAACAGTTTGTAAATAGTAAATTAAAAAACCAAACAACGGTAAGATGGCCATTATGTTCTCTTCCTCCATCTGTCACTTGGTAAGACATAGGTGCTGTGGGCTAATTAAATGTTAATGAAATCTAAATAATCTGCTGGTCCCGAAGCATTAGCCAAGCAATAGGAACTGCTGAACAGCTGCCACTGTTTGACAAAAACACTTCAGTCAGCACCTTCAGCTATGTCTCAAAATCCAGATTTGGCAAAGCAGAATAGAAAGAATGGTATTTATGCAAAATTTCAGAAGGCCCGTAATGGTTTTTCTTTAAATCACAGGTTAAAGGTCAAAGACACAGGAAAGGAAAGGATTTGACCAAAAATAAAAGAAAAATACCCACCACATATCTGATATGTGAGACTTTCAATGATCATTTATAGAAGTCAGGAAACTATTTTGATGAAATTCTGATTACGTTGCTCTTACATTCCCCTCAGAAATTCACAATTTGACCAGGTCCAAAGAACTGTGCAATCAATTCAATATGCCCAAGAAGGCTTAGGGCTTGAAGTTCTCAATCAACATCTGTAAGGGTGACTCCCTACAGGGAGCCAGCCCCCATCATCCTAACATCCACCTCGCCAAGCACAGGGAACAGCAGTGGGTCTGAAGCAGCCAGGGGAGAGAGGAGAGACTCGGAGGGAGAGAGAAGCCGGCGTGCAGAACGATGGGAAAGCTTAGGGGAGGAGAGATATAGGCAAGGGCTCAAGGATGCTGGAGAGCCCTTCCACTGCCCTGACCGGGAGGAGGCTGAGAGGGCATCGCTCCTTCCGGCGCAAGAGTTAAGGAGAGCACCGCAACGCAGGTCAAGGGGGAGGCATTTTGGGGTGCCCTGACTACTTTGCTGGCGTAGGAACAGACATACGCCATTGCCGGATTCTGGTTCGGACTGAGGTCATGTTTTAAGCTGTCTCTGCACTGTAAATACTTTGCACAATAAAAGTCTTTAAAGACAAACTAGACTCTAAGCGGAGTTACTCTAGAGTAGCCACGACAACCCTCTGAGAATATCTATTCTGGCATTGCAGGGGTTGGGCTACATGACCCTTGGGGTTCTTTGCAACTCTACAACTCTGTGATTCTACCCCACACCTGTGGCACATACCAAACCACTTCTCAGACTGAGGGGACTTTGAAACACAGTTTGTAGTATCTGAAATTTGACACTAGGTGTACGCTATTTAAAAAGAAGTCAAAGATTCAAACTTCATTCTTGTTTAAAGCAGCAGAGTTTTGACTATGCTAACTTTTGAAGTTCAGAAACAGATATATACACACCTAGTGGTGTTAAATTCCCGAGAATAATCTTTTGGAGAATATTCTTGATTAATGATAATATTAGAGAATTTTCATTTAAAATAGGAGAATATTCATTTTAATGCATTGTAAATGATATAATTTTAATGCATAGGCTATCTTGTTCTTCTAATAGCTCTAACCCTTAATAACTGTTTTGGTGACTAAAACACAGCTTGATAAACAAAACTATATGCATACATATAAAAAAGAACCCATTAACATTAAATATATTATTATTATATGACATATTTCAGTATGTCAATCTCTGGTAAATGGCACCTTGTACCATTGAATGGCACTGCAAAAACCAGTTCCTGGCACTATATAAAAATATAGAAACATCAACTGTTTAAATCAAGGCCACCTCACATGCTGTTACACATAATTGTATAGGCAGGCATAGGTACTTTAAGTGTATAAAGCATTTTAACTACTTTCCGGGGGTGGGGGGTGGGGGGCAGATCACACTGTATATAGAATTGCTAAGAATAAGGTCACACCAAAATAGAAAAAGGCTATTACATATACTGTAGTTGAAATACATACAAATTCAAATGTTCATCGAATTAAATGAATAGCATTTTTAAAACTAAAAAAGAAAAGAAAATGTTTTCTGTAGTTCACATTTCAGAACTGCCAATGGTGAGTGACACAATGGCCAGTAATGTAACTGGATCAAAATAATAATAATCATTATTCATTACTTACACTGGCAATATCACAGCTTGACTTATTATTCACTAGATTTTTTAAATGTAGGTTGCAAAACTGGTTCTTACATTAGAATTTACAGTTTGTGGATAATATTCTCCGGAGAATTTTCTAGCAGAGGTGAAGTAAGAATATTCTCAAGAATATTCTCTGGAGAATATTCTTACTTCACCTCACTATACACACCATAAGGATATTCCAGGTAAGAACATAAGAATAGCTGCTGGATCAGGCCAATGGCCCATTCTAGTCCACCATCTTGTTCTCGCAGTGGCCATCCAGATGCATATGGGGCACCACATGAGCACAAGAACACTCTCCCCTCCTGTGGTTTCCAGCAACTGGTCTTTGGAAGCATTGCTGCCTGAAAACTTTGGAAGCCTCCCAATATTTGGAACCAAGCTGCCTGCACCTTAAGGTCAGTGGAGAAGACCCAACCAGTGGTCTCAGCACAGGATAAAATGTGCAGCCCCGGTGAAATTGGAAGTGCCTTCTCTGTGGTATCCCCACACCTGTGGACTGTTCTCCCCACAGAGGTGCACCTACCGGTAGCAGCCACCTTTTATTATTTTATTTTAAGAAACAAATGAAGACACATTTCTTCTGGCAAGCATTTGGGTGAAGGGAAATGTGACTACAGTATAGGAATTTATGAATAGTTCAATGCTGCTGCTTTTATAATGTGAGTACCAATGAAAACAAATAGAATTTCTTTTGTGTAGATATACCTAAGATTGTACTACAAGTGAAAAACCATCAACCTAGTAGCTGCCACTTGTCAAAGTGTGGGCAGAAATACTTACATTGAAGTAAAATCAGTGGGGCTATTACTTGTTTTCTACCAAAAAGTAATACAGTACTTAAAACTCGAATAGCAGTAGACACTACCTTTCCAGACTTCGCTGTGCAAAGATTATTTGAAGATAATACACAATCATCCTAAAAACACAAATATCAATTTATTATACTGCTGCCTAATTTTCAGACTATGGGGGGAAAGATTACAAAGAATTTCATAATCAATATGCTAAACACATTCATGCATTTCAAATTTACATAGACAGAAATTGAAAACATTACAATATTGTAAAAGAGACAGTGTCAAAATCAATTATAAACGTCAATTTCTTTGGTGTTCTGCTGTTTTGGGAGTTGTTGCTTCCAAAGGAAATCATGGCAAATGGAAGCAACAGCTTTCATTTATTGTACATGAATAAAAAGTACAATAAACGCAACAGTTCATTATGTGTAAAATCACACTTTGCCAAGTGGGAATTTTACAAGTGCTTAGCTTTCTGCATTTGATAAATCTAGTCTTATATATTCAGAGTCATTTTAGACACTTGTATTTCTGGATGTTCATTTAATTACTTTCTGCTTTATACATTGAATTCTTTTTTTTTTTTAAAAAAAGCAGGAATAGTAGTAGTACTTCTGATCCAAAATGTTCCCAAACTTATCCAGCTGTTCACAGGATGCAAAGTTAGAAGGGGGCATTTTGGCAAACTGGAGGGCAGGGTTATGAACGGATGGAAAGTATTGATCAAACTTACCAGAAACGGCAACTATGCTCCCAGTTGCTAGTGAATACCATTTGCCCCCACAAGACTCTAAAGTGAGGGAGGAAGCATAAGTGAATGAGGGAAGTCAATTCAGTTCTGCCCTTACTTTGGGGGGGAGGGGAGAGAATGCTGTTCGCCATTGTTGAAGCCAATACCACAACATGGGTGGTGCTTATGGTGAGGGGTTTTTTTTCTTTTTTGGGGGGGGGGGTTGATTTCAGGAAATCACTCTGTTTAACTGGACCCTGCTAGGTTTGCAGAACCATGGGCTAGAGCAAACTGTGCTCTGCTGTACATCAAAGCCTATTGTTGAGCAGCGAAAATGAACTAAAATGGATGACAATTTTGACTCCGTACCACTTTCTGCAGAACTCTCAATGACATTCATGGGAGTTCTTGGATGATGCCAATATTAAAAGGCAACATCATCAGCATAACAAAATAATAAAGAGAATAAGAATGCTGTCGCAATGGATGTAGAATTATACACATGGTTGAAATGTTCCAAAGAAAACAGTATGCTGAAATGTGTAAAAGTGACCCCAGTAAAGAGATGCTGGAAAAGCAGGGGTTTCCCCCCCCCCCGACAGATTATGGGTATCCATAATCTATGTGCTATGCAGGTTTGCCTATATGAGCAATGACATGAATAATGTAAAAAGGTGAAAAATTCAATCCTTCTGGCCCAGTTCCTGACCAAAATAAAAGATGTACATAGAATCCTTTTCTCTCTTTATTTTCTCCACTGCTGCCTATCTGATTGTTTTACACATACAGTACTCCCTCCACAGTTATGTCTGGGGAACTATGAACTTTATTCCATAATGCTAGGCATGAAATTCTATTGTTGAAAAGCTCTGCAAAATATATCTGCTTATCCATAGTTCAAGAATTGACAGACAGACAGACAGACAGACAGACAGACAGACAGACCACACACACACACACACAGAGAGAGAGAGAGAGAGAGAGAGAGAGAGAGAGAGAGAGAGAGAGAGAGAGGGAGCATGAACATATAACATCGGTCCTAAAGGATCTTCATTGGCTCCCAGGGTGTTTCCAAACACAATTCAAAGTGTTGGTGCTGGCCTTTAAAGCCTTAAACAGCTTTGGCCCAGTATACCTGAAGGAGCGTTTCCACCCTCATCATTCAGCCCAGGCACTGAGCTCCTCCTCCAAGGGCCTTCTGGCGGTTCCCTCACTGTGAGAAGTGAAGCTACAGGGAACCAGGCAGAGGGCCTTCTCAGTAGTAGCACCCTCCCTGTGGAACATCCTCCCTTCAGATGTCAAGGAAATAAACAACTAGCTGACTTTTAGAAGAAATCTGAAGGCAGCCCTGTATCGGGACGTTTTAAATGTTTGATGTTTTAGTATGTTTCAATATATGCTGTGAGCCACCCAGAGTGGCTGGGGAAACCCAGCCAGATGGGTGGGGTATTAAAAATAAATAAATAAATAAATAAATAATATTATCTAGCAACTATTGTATGGAAACATTTAAGTAGCATCAATTATTATGTGAATCAGAGCACTGTTATAATGCAAAACCCAGTAGTGCTATTCTCAAAAATGTAACAAGGAGCTAGTACAGTTAACATTCTAAGCAGCATTTGGTACAAACCAGGATGGTGCCTGGCATCAGGATTAAATTGCATTGTAAATTGTAAGGCAGGGTTGATGCACCAAAGGTCCAGGGGCCAAACGTAGCCCTCTACCCATCCTTTAGGATTCTCCAATGCCATGTCCACTCTGCAAGAAAAAACCCTCTTTTGCCCTACTCTGTACTCTCCCCAAGTGCTTTTGTCAGGCTGCAATGTGTCCTTGGACTCTTCCTTGCTATCACCCCCAAAGCCTCCTTCAGATGAGGCACTTAGAGAAGGGATTCTGTTTAATATATAAGAACCCAGCATTTGGGGAAGCATCAAAAGCAGGGTTAAGCACAAAACCCCCCAGTTCCTTTGTATCCATGCTGCCCTTTTGCAAACTGTGACAAGGACTATGGTTTTAAGTACATACAGTCAGCTGTAATTACTGGTACCAAAAGAAGATGGAAGAGGAGGAGGAAGATGGACTTGTCCGGATTCTGCTTCAGCTAACACAGTGCAGCTACTCAGTATGCTGCAACAACTATCTTTGGAAATTAGATACCATGTAATTTGATTCAGCATCTTTTCTGCTACAAATTCCATTTCACTTCCTTAACTGGAATTATATCCTTGTGCTCCTTTATGTAAGTGACATTTTAAGGTATTTCTATTGTGCAAGTCATCCCTAAGCACATAAGATGCCAAATGGAGGACTGTTGATTACTTGTCATAATGAAACGAAACAAAGGAGAAAATAGTGTGTAATGATAGGCCTATCATCCAGAAAACTCATCAAGGGAATTCTCCCCCCTCATCCCCCAATAAAATGCTGTCCTGCCACGTTATGTTCAGCTTTACAAAGACAAATGCAGGCAAAATTGAAGCATACATTTAGCTGACTGAATCTCAAGAGATATTGTAGAAAATAATTGTTATTCTCGTCCTTCACTTACTGTCATGGGCACAGAACATTTAGATAAATTTAATTATAGATTCTTGTTATAGTAACAATGGCAGCAACATTGTTACCAGGGATATTTTTTAATGCAAGCCCGAAAGCAAAAACAAAATAAAAACAAAACTCTGATTTATGCAGCCAAATTCTTCACAGAGAAAAATATGATTTGAAATTGTACAAATTACAAAAAAGGATGTAAACATTACTTGATTTGATCTAATGGATCCATATCACATTTGTCATTCTCTCTAACAGCTAACTAACCTAAGCACTTTTCAGATGTTACTTTTACAGTTACGTAAACATGGGGGAAGGGAATAGGGACAAATTTATGTCTCTCCTTCCTGCCAAAGAGCTCAAGGCAGTGTACGGGGTTCCTTCCTCTTCATTTTATCCTCAAAACAACCAGGCTGAGAGAGTCATAGGGCAAAGTTACCTAGTGAGCCTCATGACCGAGTAGGAATTTGAACCCATATCTTCTTGGCCCAAGTCCAACACCCTTAACCACTTCACCGCACTGAAATGATGGTACACTATACATTTCAGGTGTGTGTTTTTTTTCTTTAATGAACTCTAGTGCCTGGCACTATTTGAATATTACTCTATGTAAGTTGAAACACAACAAATTCTTGCTGTGTATCCCCAGTCACTAAGAGGAGTGCTCCAAGCAGCTAGCCTTGGAGTGATTTTAGGAGCTCACATTAATAATACTCCCCACAAGGGCAGCCAGCCCTTAATCTGAGTTATAAAGTAGAGCTAAGTACAGCTAAGAAACATGTCCCTTCTCCCCCATCCTCCTGAAATCTCCTCTTATAGCAAGGGGATGGGATGCTCCCAGCCTTGCAGAATGCAGCCTTGCTGACCCTAATCCTTACACATGGAATGCACTACTTGCTATAAACTGTTAGGAGCTTACCATTACAATTTACCAAAAATTTCTATTCCAAGTCAAGGAAGGCGGACTTCCAGCAACATCTGCAGTCACAAGGAAAGTTTTTATCTTCAAATAGCTCTTATTCAGCTACATAGACTGGAGGCAAAATTCAGAATTCCCACGTGGAAAATCTGCGTGCACAACTCAGTACTTTCTGCTGTTGTTACGAATCAAAAAGTTTTAAGGTGCATTAATTTTAGCCCTACATTTTTTAAGTGTCAGGATGATATGCTTAATGGCAAAAAATACAAATGAACTCCCTGTAAAATGCAAATTAACTCTCCTCTTTACTGAGTGCAGGATAATTATCTTTCAAACATACCGGTAATGAAATTTTAATCAAAGAGGTGCTGTGTCACAAAAGTAGATGGTTTGTATTTAAAGGCAGTGCCCCTGCAATAGTTTTTGACTGGAATCAATGTCCATGCTCCTGTCCCCATTCAACTTGCCCATGAAAAATTGGTTTTCAATTTGGACTTCAATGAGCAGTATAAATGTTGAAACCCCAACAATAGCTCTATTATCTTAGATTTCTACAGTGCTGTAGCTAAATGACTTCTGAAGTACTATTGCTCTTGCCTGGACAGTGCAACCAACAATTTATATCTACTTTGGTTCCATTCCAATTTGCTTAATTAAATATAGATAGATCATATTCTGCCTTCAGACATGCCTGAGCAACCTCAATTGATTTCAGCTCCCATTGATCAACTATTTTGTTTAAAAGTGAAATGATCAGTGGCTTAAGCCCACGCGAGGAGGTAAATGCTGCTTCTGAAAGAGTTGTGAGCACTCGAACCAAACACCTTGTGACTTTTGCTTTCTTTATGTTTTAAATACAAAAGTGGAAAAGAATATAGTAGTGTTCAGGCAAGATGGTAAAATGGGGGTGGAGGAAAGGGCAAAGGCCCTGACCAAAGTGTCCCTGGTGACACTGTCTTCTCTTCAGTGTGCCCCTTACAAATATTATGGCTGCAGCAGAGATTCTGGCATTGGCAGTGCACTAGAATGAAATTTAATTTTCCCGATGGCTACTACAATGGATCTGCACTCTTATATTTTGTGAAGCATTGTGCTATACTAAGTATTTACACCAGGGTTCCCAAACTAAGGCCCGGGGGCCGGATGCGGCCCAATCGCCTTCTAAATCCGGCCCGCGGACGGTCCGGGAATCAGCATGTTTTTACATGAGTAGAAGGTGTCCTTTTATTTAAAATGCATCTCTGGGTTATTTGTGGGGCATAGGAATTCCTTCATATATTTATTTCCCCCAAAATATAGTCCGGCCCCCCACAAGGTCTGAGGGACAGTGGACCGGCCCCCTGCTGAAAAAGTTTGCTGACCCTGACTGTTTACATATTTACACTGTTACATAGATACTACATAGTGATACATACATAACTGATCATAGATCATACCTTCATATTTACAGTGAGCATGGGGAAAACGAAGGATTTATTATCTCTCCATGTTACATGAATTATTGAAGCTTTACAACCAATATGGTTCTTGGTTCATTTGCAATAACAACTTTTGTGTTTGTCTATGGAAGAAAAAGACACGGGTGGCGCTGTGATCTAAACCACTGAGGCTCTTGGCCTTGCCGATCAGAAGGTCAGCGGTTCAAATCCGCCCAACAGGGTGCGCTCCCATTGCTCTGCCAATCTAGCAGTTCAAAAGCATACCAGTGCAAGTAGATAAATAGGTACTGCTGTGACGGGAAGGTAAACGGTGTTTCCGTGTGCCCTGGCTTCCATCACAGTGTTCCGTTGTGTCAGAAGCAGTTTAGTCATGCTGGCCACATGACCCGGAAAGCTGTCTGTGGACAAACACCAGCTCCCTCAGCCTGAAGCAAGATGAGCACTGTGCCCCATAGTCGCCTTTTACTGGACTTAACCATCCAGGGGTCCTTTACCTTTTTAACTTAGAAATTAGTGCACAGATATAGAGGTAAACAAGTGGACCACATGTGGCAAAGAGGCTGAGCTAGAAATCAGGAGTCCCTGGTTCAAATCCTACCTCACTCGCTAAATGGCCTTATGCAAGATACTATGTTTACAGTCTTGGGTCTTCCACCTGCCATACAGAAATACATCTACTATTAACATAATATGTTTAACAGGATTTAAGGAAACAAAAAGTAACTAGATGCCAAACACTTTAAGCACCTTAAAAGAAACACCTACACCCTACTATTACATTGCTTAGTTTTACAGGCATGGAAGTGATTGGTTTAACAGTAGTCAATGACAGCAGAGCATGTTGCTTTTCATTTATGAAAGTGAAAGGAAGAAGTTAGGAGTACAGTCATCCCTCGGGTTAAGTACGCTTCAGGTCGAGTACAGTACTTTCAAGTTAAGTACTCCACGGACCCGTCTGCAACAGATTAATTCACTTTCCATTACTTTCAATGGGAAAGTTCACTTCAGGTTAAGTACGCTTCAGGTTAAGTACGGACTTCCAGAACCAATTAAGTACTTAACCTGAGGTACCACTGTACATTGATTATTGCCTTCATTTTATGGATCAATGGTCTCATTACAAAGTAAAATTTGTGTTAAATTGCTGTTTTAAGGGGTGTTTTTCATCGTCTCGAACAGATTAATCCACTTTCCATTACTTTCAATGGGAAAGTTTGCTTCAGTTTAAGTACGGAACTTCCGGAACCAATTAAGTACTTATCCTGAGGTACCACTGTACACTGTCTCTTACTGGATAATATGCACATGAAGCAAAATTATTTCCTTTTAGTACTTTTGGGCATTTCATTTTTGAAGAGGATATCAAAAATATAAGTAAAACCCTTGCTTGCTGTCACTAATTAGGGGATTTGCAGTACAATAGTGTGCCAAACCAGTCCTCACTTACGTACAGAGTTTAAAGTGGACCCTTCATCCATTTGCTGTGGCACCTGGCAAAAGGCTACATTATCGGAAGAGAATACTTTAAACCACAGTGAAGCAAGATGGAATGCCAAGATTGTAATGTTGGCATTTTATAATGGTGCAGCCATTTCTGCACCATATACAGTACCCAATTCCTTAAAAAAAATGGTTAGTCAGTATGTAGTATCAGTAAAAAGGCCAAACCTTAAGCTGTATTAAGGGATAACAACACATGGCGGTTAAATAAATCATGACACAGTGCAATATGTTCATGGGAGGGTGTATACACCTATTTTAAGATCCGCTAAGGAACAGACTATTGTTATTATGTCCTCATATGCAAAACCACAGACTTCGAAGAGCATACTTTATTATTCCCATGACTGTAAATTATAGGAAAACTATTTTTTTCCACTGTGCAAATATATGCATGTTCACAGCAGACTTTTACAGAATACTTGATATGAAAAGTCCAAACAATTAACCAGTAATGTAAAACAAAAGAATATTGGCCATTTTGTAGCAACTGGAATAACTTAAAAAAGAAACTTTCTGAAAGAATGATTAGTTGAGATTAGTCCTAATATTACAATGCTGATTATTATTTGTTATTTTCAAGGGATCAAAAGCTGAACTAACACAGCAGAATTCGATTAGCTAGAATATCTCCATGGAATGTAAACCATTTGGCATAACATATTATCTTAATAACAGATGCTGACCTTTTGTGTCCTTTGCTAATTGTTTCTTATTTGAATGGTATCTAATATCATTTGCATAGTCTTTTAAACGTTCAGTAACAAAAATATATTTTCTAAACATCCTTAAACTCAGCATCTTGTTACTTTCACAGACAATTTGGAAATGTGTTCTGCATTTATATTTTACAACTTATCATGAGAAGTCAACAGAGAACGTGTATGGTCTGGGAGAACAACTGTTGTTCAGAGCCTGGTCCTGGCAGTGGCATAATATCAGTCATAACTAGGAGCCATTGATTCCTTTAATCTTCATGATTTTAAGCCATCCAGGCAGGTGACCATTACTAGCATAAGTCTAACTATGTATTACATAAAGAAGCATGTCATTTTTGTCCTTCCTTGAACTTTGTCCAGTAAAGAACTGGAATTTTATTGCTTTTAATGAAAATTATTGTTTTTTATTCGATTTTGTTCTATTATTTAGTAAATCAGATTCGTAAGAAGCGGTGTAGAAATCTTTTCATTTACAAATAAATAAAATGTAAAACCACAAGCAGCTCCAGTGCTGCTGTGGCTGCCTGGGGAACTTACCTTTTATCCAACATGGCAAGATAATTAGCCTCATGGTACAAGCCCCCTTACTTGACAAAGTAGGTCCTGTTGAACTCAATGGGTCACAAGTTTGTGTTGTTAATCCACTACACATCCATCTCATGAAAGAGCTGTCTTAGTTTTATTTGTGCGCACGTGCACATATTGCATTTATTTCAATTTTATGATGTTTTATTACTCACAAACAGTCTCTTGTAATAATGTACATACTTGATTAATCCTCACAGCTGAGTTGCAAATCTGTTTCTGCAACCTAATTTGTAATTATTGAGAGGGAACTTTAATTCAAATGCTGCAATGTTCCAAATTGCTACATTAATTTTGTCTACTTTCACAGATAGCATTAGTGCTTAAGTGTTTCTGCTCTTTCCTGTAGTCCATTAAATTTATCCAGATATTCCTACGTGGTTTACAAAGGGTGGGCTCAGTTTGTATTGAACATCATTTTTTAGTTGGCTTCTCAGAGGCTTTACATTTTGCAGGGAAATTATTAGGTCTTTGTGTTGGAATTCCCTTGTTCTCTTAAGAAATTTAACAATAAATTTGTGACTAATTATGAGCATATGATCAAAAGCATTAATACCAATCACTTTGAATTCCAAAACAAAATATAGATATACATAGCAATCCTTTACTTATCTACTTAAAAGTATAAGCCCTGCTGAGTTCAATTGGATTTAATTCTAGGCAGGTATGCATAAGGACTGTAGCCTTACGGTGCAAAGTTTGAAACATAAATATAGCAAAAGTGTTACATATCCATACTTTTGAGTTATTCATTAATTATTGGAACTGATACAATAAATATTGAGATTTCCCTCCTAAATTGTAATAATTTAGTCTTTATTGCAAGATTAGGTACTTTATTATTAAATGAATATTGTGTTCTATACCTATGTTGTAATACATATAAAAATAAAAAATATTCGAGGAATTCACTTTTTTCTCTTAGCAAGACAAATAAGCATTCAAAACTTATACACAGACTTCCACTGGATTGACTCATAGGGAACTAATTGGTGAAAAAATCTGAAATAGTTTGGTCTATTTTTCCAAATGAATTTGCCATGCCCCTGTCAAGCCTTCAATCCAAGCACACTAGAGGAAAAATAAGAGAGACACCTTCCTCACTTTCTTACTTCTCTGTTGGGACTAGATAACCATCATGCAGCCCAGTCAGGTGAGTTCTGCTTAAAGGGAATTGGGTAGATTGGCTGGATGAATAGTGTGGCTGGGCCAGTGGGCACAACCTAGGTATTCTGTATTTTGAAAGAGAGGCAGAGGGGAAATGTTATTAAATCAACTTGATGACAAATTGTCAAAATATCCATAAATGCCAAGTCCACTGGTCAATTTCCCAGAAAACCTGATATGGAGTCGTAAACCATAGCATTCCACATCTTTCTTCTGTAAGGCAGCTTTTTTTAATCCAAGCTGGAAAATAATTCAGGGACCCTGTAATGTTCACCTCTTCTATGAGGTCAGCTTCATGAGCCCTCAAAACTCATACCAGGACCTCAGCCAAACCAACTTTATCAGCATCCTTAGTAAAGCTGAGTCTGTCACTCAGCAAATCAAAAAAATACAATTATAGGTTCTTGATTTAATCAAAGGATTGCCTTTGCCAAATAAAGAACAAAACTGCATGTATTCTCTTAACCCAAATTCTGTGTTTAATAATAAATCATGCACATTGAGATTAATTTCCAAGGAGATTAGGCTTTAGTGACCACACTAACAGGGGAAATGAAATTTATTTTGTGCACAAAATTCTGCAGTGTGTTCTCCCATGCTGCTTTATGCTGTATACTGCATTTTGTCAAAAAAAAACATTGTTTAAAAATATCTGTGTAAAATTGGCTTAGCATTACCTAGACTTGCTGCTCACCATGCCAAGGTCAAGAGCATGCTGAAAATTAATACAGGACTTTAAGGGTGTGGCGGGTAAATTTGCAGTCAGCTGTTCATCTGGCAGTGGACAATCACACACAAAAACCAGAAGGCTGTGAAAATGTTCTAAAGTTCTTGGGTATAGAGCTAGATTAGATGTAGCAAAGTCAATACCATGCAGAAGGAAATGTGCTACCCGAGTAAATGAGTGGACTATTTCTGTTGTGCCATCAAGGTAACCTTGGCTTCCCAGATAGTTGTGTTTGAACAGCAATTTAGCATTATTCTGGTTGGCAATATGTTTTATGAGAGTGTTAACAGCTGCCACACAGCATAATAAAAAGCATCACCAGTTCATTACAATAACAAATCTGATAAGGTGCTCTCCTGTTCAGTAAGGCAGCTCTTTCGATGTATCTGCCCAGATAATGCACAAGCAGCTTAATTATCTACTTCCTTCCATCTCACCTTGCAACCCAGGACCTATCAATCACACACTTGAAGACTTAATACAACCAATTTAGATTACAAACAGAAACAGCATGCACCATATCCCCTGGAGAATGGGGATAAAGTTTTCAAGGAGGTGCAAATCTCTCAAGTTTTCTATTAAAAAATGGCAGCTCTGTATCAAGCGTCGCCCTCTCCCCAACCTGCCCTATGTCCTGACATCATTATGGTGTATGATTCCTCACCAGTGACAACCAAAATGACAAAAACTTAATGACAACAGCAGCCGCAGGAAGAAAAGCTGAATTGGGTGTAACTCCATTTTGATGGGATTTGCAATGTACAACATTAGGGCCCTCTACACGATCCTCCCAAACTGGGCATCTGAAGAACTCAACTCAACTAGTTAAGTATCTAAATAAGTATCTGAAGAAGTGTGCATGCACACGAAAGCTCATACCAATGACAAACTTAGTTGGTCTCTAAGGTGCTACTGGAAGGAATTTTTCTATTTTGTTTCAACTCAACTAGTTAAGTTATGTTATTTGCACCAATTAAGAGAAACAAAATCTAAACTTTCTGGAATTGCTTTTCAGCCTTGTCGCCAGTTTTATGGTGAATATAATATGTCATTTAATTCTTCCCAGGATATTTAATTTTGCCAGTCTTTTTAAACCTCTGCACCATTTACCATTGCATCATATATGCTTGATCACTGTTACTTGCAGAACTGCAAATGAAAGTTACTGTAACGTACCAAAAGTAGTGCTGTGGTGCTACGGAAGTGCCAAGACATAAAGTTTCAAATTTAAAAAGACCTTTCCTGATTAATGTCCAGGAATCCAGTCTCTCACCCCTAATTTCCTACAGCAGCAGAACTATGATTTTTTACCTCATCCCTTCATATGTGAACGCTGGAACGTTTTCTATTACTGTATTTCCTTTAATACTATAGGCTGCTCTATCCTGAGTCTAAACAAAATGCCCAGCTCCGTCACAAATTTGCTTGGGCAAATGAATACATTTTAAATTGGCACCAAATAGAAAGTAAAGTAGGTGCCGTATCTGAGATAGAAGGGCATTCCAAAAGCAGGGCGCTACCAAAGAGAAGGCCCTTTCCTGCATCCGCATGCAATGCCCCTCTCTCAGAGATATTGAGAGGGGCAGGCTGGTACAGGGAGAAGCAGCAGCATAACAACAACAGCTCACTCAAAATAAACATGGAAACGGCGGAGACAAAAATAGATTGTGTGAATCAGTTCTCAGTGGAGTTGTACTCTGTTACACTGACATTTTATTATTGTGGTTTGTCAACACTGCTGGCATCAAGCAACAAAGCATAGACTAACTGAAATCCTCAGCATACAAGAGGCCTTTATTACGTATCTCCAGATTCCTTATATTGTTCCTTGCAAGGCAGCATGAGCTTTCATCTGGCAGCCTGTGATCAGCCACACTTAGAAGTGCTTTCTTTTCCAGAACACAAACTAGCTTCCTTTTCTGGTGTTCTCAGCTAGGACACATCCCTTCCATTATGTAGCCATCTCAACATGTCTCAGGGCTTTTGTGTTTTTTTTTTTATTAATATGTTTGCCGCTTCCTACCGAACTAAAATAAAGTTCACAATAAGTTTTAGCATCCGCATTCCTTCAACAGAGGCTTGCTGAACTGTCACCATAGCAACACCAAGGAGGCTTGGAATGTTTGCCCCAAATGTCAGTGCGCTTTTTAAAATTGTTTTATTTCTATGAATTCAAACAACAAATCAGCTCTGAACAAATGTCATACAGCAGGGTAGTGTGTGTGAAAAAAATAATAATCTAGGCTTGAAGTGTTCAAAGTCTCAAGCTTATTAGCTTTCCGCTTCATCTTCCTCTGAACTCACTTGTAAATGCTATTGGAGAAATATAATACAAATTTACACTAGGGGGAAGTAAGTGCTATGGGAGATCAGAGAGACAAGTATGACTTGTTCTGCATTGCCAAGGTACTTGATCCTACACAAAACAAGATATTCATGGTTCTCACATCATTCATTGGGCTTTCGTCTTCCAGTGGTTCATTGTGCTTATTCCCAGATTATCTACCCAGTAGTTCGATCTGTTGCATGAATACAAGATCAGGCGGCTACACATTTCGATTAGAGGCTATACATTTTGAGTATTACACCAGTCTAAAGGGAGCTCTAAGTGGCCAAATACCAAATTCCTATCTCCATGGATGCACTGGTAAAATCCAATCTGACTGTATTTATTTAGGAAAGAGATCTTGTGGGTTATAGGTAGGTGTTCATTGAAACTGTCAGCTCAGTGTGCTTTTGTAGTGTGTGTGTGTGTGTGTGTGTGTGTGTGTGTGTGTGTACACACACATAAACACACTCACACACTCACACGTCATTAAGATGCACAGGAGGGTTTTCTCCTGAGTAGACGTGAATAGGGGTGTATTCTAGATGTCATTTTGTAATTATATTAAGTAATTCAGAACACTGTGTGTATTTTTGGTTTCTCCATCTAAAACAGTGTCCATCAAAAAATGTCTTCACCAAAAAGGGGCAAGTAAAATAATCAAAGGAATAGTAATGTTGGAGAAAAAAAGCTTAACACAAAGGGAAAGATGTTAGCAGGGAATATTAATATTTTATTATATTTATTAATTTATGCCCTACGTTTGCTCACAACTAAATATACCATAGGCATATAAAAACCATTTCTTCTGCAAAAGTTTTTGACAACAATGCACCCATAAAACAACTTTATAGAGATGTCTAAAGGAAAATTATTTAGCTTGCCAGGGGGAGGAAAACGCCACAGTTCATATGCTCTGCCAAATCTTGGTGGGGAGGCTGTTTAAAAGCTGGAGCACCAGCTTTGGGAAGCCACCCCCTTCCTTGTTGAAACATCCCTTCAAGAAATCAGGGTGTTTATTGCCATCTTCTGTCAAGCTTCTCCTGGCACATAGTATTATAAACCAGAAAAGGCAAGCATCCAGAGATTGAGGCTTAAGACACTCTGTTACTGTCCAGTAGCAACAGTCAGAAGTGCTTGTTAAGTCAGTTATCTGAGAAGTAAGTGGAGGAAGATGCAGCACACAAATCCTGATAGGCAGAACGTATTCTCACTTTTTGCTAAGCAAACCAGAAGTATATTGTAACATCTCACTCACTGTTTGGTCACTTCAGGCATTTTTGGCTGTTCCTTCTTCTTTCCTTCAGCAGTTGGTTCAATGGGAGTAAGCAGCAGAGCAGCACACGAGACTATAGACTGGTGTGAATCTTCCCGGCAAACTGCAAAATAACAGTAATTTGGTTACCACCAATGCATTTCTGGCTTTTCCTTCCTGACATTATTTTGAATATGGGCTTCTCCACTAACTGTCTGAAGTTAGTGTAAAAGGTTCACTGCACAAGTCTGCTGATTGCATGCTTCATCTCTGAATTAGTGGGAGAATGGGAGGTTTAAGCAGTCCTGACATATGTAGCTTCTTAGTGCCTGATGTCCACATTAACGCCTCAGCTACCCTTTAATGCTACATTTCAGAGCTCAGATGCCATTTCAGCATGCAAGATACCAAAAATCATGGAAGACATTGGGTTTTAAAAGGTTGTTATCCTTGCAGTTATAAGGAACTTGTGTACAGTATTATAAATCTTGTGTGTGAAAGTATATCTAAGACACTAAAGCAGGGGTGGCTAACTTGTGGTTCTGCAGATGTTGTTGGGTATGTTGACTTGCTCTGATGGGAGCTGTATGGCAACAACAGGGTCAAAAGCTCTCCAGGTCAGCACTAATGCCATGCTTATTTTTGTTTTCATTTATGAAGTATATAGCCTTCTTTTCAGTCTTTTCCAGTAAGGCCCAAACTATGAAAGCATCTCGGATAATCAACTGTGAACAAGGAAAACCTATTTTTAAAAACATAAACATGAAGCACAAACATGAAAATTTCCCCTAAGGTGAACTTGTGATTGAAGGGGTTAGCATTATTAACACCATTTCTTTCTTTCTTTCTTTCTTTCTTTCTTTCTTTCTTTCTTTCTTTCTTTCTTTCAAAGACATATGGGAATCATAACTACCTGACAGCTGTTAGATGTATCTGAAAGTAGATGGGAGATTCCACACAGTTCCCAGTAGTCAGGTACGTAGCATAATAAAAACCATTGCAACCTATACTAATTAGCAACCCTGCTGGGATAACTATATCATTGCTTACTTATCATGTACTTAACTATAGCTTTTGCCTACTGAGTCACCTCCCCGGGGCAAAGATGGTTTACGAGCAACATTCACAGTGCTCTGCTATTTGTTAAACATGATCTCCCTGCAAACATACAGGAAACCTTGACCTTTATGTTCTAGCTATCACTGTTCTCCAGCATCAGGTTCAATCGCAAATAGCAACTCAGCCAGCCTTTCTTCATCCTCAAAATTCATGGCTCCACAGTTTATGTACCAAATACTGACACCACTAATACACCAGCATTACACTGGTGGGGAAAGGCCATAACTCAGCAGCAGAGCATCTGCCTTGCATACAGACGGTGGTATTCAGCAGTAGTTCTACTTAAGAGTAGTTTCATTGAAGATAATGAGTTGAATACAGCCCAGAAGGACCCTGGCATTTCTAAGTAGGGTTGGGAAGCCCTGGGAAGCCTCTGCCAGTCACTGTAGTTCTCAACTGCATATACAGTACAGCCTCCACTGATATAAAAGGCTCCCTGCTGCAGATGTTTACCCTCACAACAGTGAGGTGCAGCTGTGTCTTGAATTAGGACATGGAAGACCAGGTTTGAAATCCCCACTCAGCCATTAAGCTCACTTGGTGATCTTGGGCCAGTCACTGACTCCCAGCCTAATCTACTTCTCGGGGTGTTGTCGAAAAGAAAAACTGCTTCCTCATTAGAGGAAAGGTGAGATATGAATGTAATAAATAACAACAAGCAGGGATGAAAGAGTTGCATGGAAGAGTCATATAAAAATTCAAGATTAAAATCAGCTAAAACTATTTTCAATCAGAATGAATAGCTGGATAGAGTCAAAGGTCAGGGTAATGTGCGCTATCAGCAAACGGTGAAAGCTAACGTATATAATGAAAGTGTCAGACAGACCTCTGTGAAGAGGAGGACAATTTAGAGGCTGTCAAAAAGAATGCCCTCTATTGGTTTGTTGCTTTATTGTTTAAAACAATATTGTTTTTTATTGTATTATAACACACAATGGGATCATATGATGAAGGCTGGGGAATAAAAGGTCCAAATATAAAAATTAATTTTTTTGGGAAATGAGATTTTCAACTGGCACTGAATAGACCACAGTGTGGGTGCCACGGGAGCCTCTATGGAGAGGGCACTGCACCACTGAAAAAGTTATAAAATAATTAAAACTTACAAAGTGCCTGGCTGCTAGATCAGGCCAAAAGCCCATCTAGTCCAGCCTCCTATTTTCATGTTGGCCAACCAGATGCCTATCAGATGCCCACAAGCAGGATATGAGTGCAATAGGCCCCTCTCCACTTCTGATTCCCAGCATATCAAACTCCACTTGTGATTTGGCTCTCTCTTTAGGAGCCACCTGCCTCACCTCATTCAGTGAGGTTACCCTCACCATTCAGGTTTGTATGCCAACCTTAGTCCACATATGAAGGAGGGTCTTGTCTGATGTACATCTGCCTGGGTTCTAAGGTCATTCTCTGAGGCTCTCTCCCAGCACCCATGCCAAATGAAAGAATTTTTCCAGACTAATAAAGAGCTGCAATTTATTGAGTTCCTACTTTTTAGTGCTGTTTTTCAGCCAAAGCACTCAAAGCTGTTTCTAGTTTAAAACCACAGTTTACAATCTAAAATACATTATATGAAAGGGAAAAGGGAAAGCAAATATGTCAAATGACAGCCGCCCCAGCTGAACTGATGGAGGGAGCCTTGCTGACCCATCTCCCCCTCAGAGACAGACAGGGGAAATGGCCCTTGAGGAGGACCTTTGGTTTTCCAATTACTGGGTACCAAAGCACTTTAATTAAAAACACTGATATTTCAGTGGTGGTGGTGGTGTGTGTGTGTGTGTGTGTGTGTGTGTGTGTGTGTGTGTGTGTGAGAGAGAGAGAGAGAGATGCCATTTAATATTATTGTTTTTCTTCTGCTGCTTTAAGCAGCTGGAGGCCAGTCCCCTATGTGGGCTGAGCATTGCAAGGTAAAAATATAATACATACAAACATACATAGTACCCTTAACAGGCCCATATTTTATCTTACATTTCAACATTATAGAGGCAAATGAAACTGATGGTGGTTAGCAGCAGCGCAATTGCTACAGAACTTCTGTTTTTTAAAACATTAGTTACGAGAATGCGATTACAGGCGACAATGATCCCCAAAGGGTTAGTTGCTATAAATCTGCAATTAAGCCACAGGCCAGGTTCTTTAAACACTGCAGTCACAATGACAAAATTGTAATTACTGTAATAGGACCATTACTACCAAATGAATTACATCCCATGAAGCTTTATCTGTTTTCCCGCCTTCTTTCACAATAGTCACAAAAGAATACAGTTATATCTACTTTGTATTGTCAAGAAAGGATCCCAATGGAGAAAATGCTGACTTACATCATCCTGATAGTTGGATTTAATGATACCAAGGACAACTGATTTGTGCTGCCATCATCATGGTGGAATCCATAAAGAAATCAGAGCTGCTCAATGCTATACTTGATATAGAAAAATACTTGCCCCTGAATGTGTAAGTAATGCAATTTTTAATATCCTGCTCTGCATATTTCTATGACCTTTATCCTGGAAAGCTTAAATATACATGCAAATTATTTATTTTAACATTGACACTTAGGTTTTGCTGACATTTCTGTCACAACTGAGCAATGCAAGCAAATGTTCATAAAGCTACCGTTTTGGCCAGACCCTTTTGAAAACTACAAGGATCAAAGGAATCCAAACACCTCTAGGGATGTTAAGAGGTTCTACTTTACAAAAGAAAACAAACACACTGTGTATACAGTGCAGTTCCCTATAGTTGTGGATGTCTGTTTTTTTGTTTGTTTAGTGGGTTTTAGATTTTATTTTAATTCAACTTTTTTCAGTATAAAAAATAACCTCCTCTTTTACCCCTCCCCCCACTATTTCGACATGATGTGCTAATTGTTGAAGGAACTAAATGTGGAGGTTAATTTCCTTCATGAGCACCCCATGCAGGAGAAAAGCCAACAGGTGCATGGTCAGCCAAGCCAGTTGCTATGGTAATGGCCCACTGCCAACTATGTACGTGATTGGGGCATGTCAGCTCATCGGTGAGTGAGTCTGTCTGTGTGTCGGAGTCAGTCTTGTGAAGTGAATGAGTCTGTCTGTACGAAGTCTTGATTTGCTGGAGCAACAGAAATACTTTATACTTGTATGCGTATATCTGCAAAGCCTACAAGTTGTATGTATATATCAATGTCCAGAACTGTATTACTTAAACATTATATTTTGCAAAAATATTCTGCTATTTTGGACCTTAAGCTGCCTCAGTGTGGTGCCTGGAACTGGGGGTGACTTCCACTGCATGGGTATCTAATCTCAGATTCCCAACACTAATTTGCGAAAGAAATTTGATATGAAGGAAAGAAGTGGGTGCAAGGATGCAGTCATTTTCTACTTACTGAAATAGTAGTACCTCTCTTTCCCTTTCTCTCTCTCTCTCTCACTCACTCACACACACATATACAGTTCAGTACCTCAACTATACAGTGACGTGGAGCAATTGCTTTGGTTTCTCCCCTTTCATCAAAACCCCATCAGGAGAAAGTCTGCCAATCAGGTAGAGGAAACTTGTGCAGTCAACCACACATGAGGTTGTGACACACCTGGCCACACTGCAGCCATGACAGAAAGCATTAGGAGCTGCCCCAGTTCAGTGCAGCTCAGCTCTTTGCCAGCAGGTTTACAAGGGGTAATATACAATTGCACAAGAATTCATTAAAAACATTTCTATGGTGTGAAGCACACCCACATTATGCACATTGAGAGTTGATTGCACACAACCAAAAGGGCTTTTCCCCCCTTCAATACTCAGCTTGTACAGAAGAACAACTTAGCATTAAACTATCAAAATGTCACATCATTATGTAATGGAGCTTAGCGCAGACATATCATTAAAGGGTTGGTAGGTCTTGAGATAATGTGATGCTGGTGCTTCTGGTTTGGCAGCATAGGAAAAAGACAACCCTGATTACGTTTCATCAAGCTATTATTATGCGGGAAGATGTCACAGTTTAATGTTTCCAGCATCATTTTCTATGAGATGTTTTGTGGCCTGCTCATTATAAAAATCGGGGGGGGGGGGGATATTCCCCGCCAGTGAGCTATATGTGCCTATGGTATATTAAAGCTCTGAGCCCAAATAAGAAGGAATTCTGCCAAATTGCTGTGGACATCATGATTCTGTGGTGCAACTATGTATTTTTTAGCCTTGGGAAATGTCTCCCCTTGCCCCATTTTGGCCTGTTTCTCAGGACTTTCCTGCAACTGTGCCTAATGGTTACTAGAAATCATTCTTTTTTATTGCTCAAGCCCATTTGCCTATCATCAGAAAGAGAAAAAGAAACCACAGACACATTATTTTTTACATGTTGTACCACTTTTCAAACCTTTATGAATCTGAAAATGAGCCAAGCCATAAATACATGTGACTTCACATACTTCCCCAGTCTCAAGGAGAGAAGATTTCCAGTGGGCAACCAGAAACATTCTTTGCTTATAATGCACAAGCTGAATTTACTAACAATTTAATTGCCCAGATTAAACTGGACCTCATTGAAACACATTTAGCTGTATTTTGGAGCGCATGATCACACACATTATTTGAACTTATTTAGTAACGTACTACTAATTAGTTAACTAAACCTCTACTTATAAGAACATGATTTAATCTCTAGTGTGCAATTACCATTTTAGATGATTGGAATTTAGGAACATGTCTAAAACTGATACTTGACATTTGTCCAAGGAGCAGCAGCTTAACAGAAAATATTCAAAGGTGATTGCAAAAATTCCAAATTCTAGAAATGGTACACATCTTATTACAGCTAGAGTTGCACTGAATACTTCCCAATTTCCTGGCTGGAAACAGTGCTTGTGGGCGTGTGGGCTCGGAAATATTTAGTGACAAACCTATTAACCGTGTGAAGATTCACTTTCACAAAGTGGCTGGGGCAACCCAGTCAGATGGGCAGGGTATAAGTAAATAATACTGGTAATAATAATTCACTGTCATTGTGTACTCAAACTGATCCTAAGCAGCAATCTGGCAGGTTCTATGGAGTTGATTTCTTCTGAAAGAAGTTGGGTGCTCATTTATAATAGGCTAGAATATTCAGAAATAAGGGGCAATCCTTATAATTTACCTTTAAAATGGAGTTGGGTTGGGCTGTGTAGAGAAGATAAATTTGTTCAGTTTACATTTTAAATAAAACAGACTTATATGCAGATAGGAACCCAACTATTAATAGGCTTATGAAGTTCTCTGAATTCTGTGATTCAGTTTTGGTATTTTAATACAGTATGCTGATAAAAATGTGTATTTAAGGGGAAATGCATGGAAAACCATATGAAATGTGTGTTTTAGGGGAAGAATGTGTACACAAGGTGTTCAATCTAATTGCAAATTGTTCATGCATTTTTTTATAAAAAGAAATCCATTACAGGACAGCTATGATGGAGCACATGTAGAACTGATATAAAAAGGAAACAGAATGATCTGGCCCAACAAGACTGCACAGCCCTTCAAATAGAAGACAGCTCCGAACAGAGGACTATCATTCATAATGTAGGGTAAAGGCCATCTAAGTAAAAGCTAAGCTTCCCATTAGATGTAATTCTATGCAATGTGTATTGTGGGGTAAACAGACTGAAGTGAACCCGGATGCTCACCAATCTGCAAAGGCATAAAGAAAGAAGAATGGTGGGATAACAACCTTTGGAGAAACAAGTCATGGCTTGCTTGCTCCATCCATGAGATGACACATAGTTTGTTGAAGAAACCATACTTAAACAATGACTTAGTACTAATGTGAGAAAGCAGCCAATGTACTCAAAGACAGGCCACTCATGGGCTCATCCTGCCTTGAAAATATCAAATTTAAGCACCTGCGTAAGAGAAAAGAAATTTCCTTAATTAGGCCCTAAGCCAGAACTTTCCAAACTGTGTGTCGTGACACATTAGTATGTTGGCTGCAGTGTGTAGGTGTGTTGCACGAACGCTCCCCGTGCGCTTTCCGGGGCTAGAAAAAGTTTACCAGGCTTCCTCTAACTCGGCCCTCCAGATGTTTTGAGACCACAATTCCCATCATCCCTGACCACTGGTCCTGCTAGCTAGGGATCATGGGAGTTATAGGCCAAAAACATCTGGAGGGCCGAGTTTGAGGAAGCCTGGGTTAGTTTAACCTCCGGCTTCCTAGTAAAACTGAGTTAGTGTGTCGCAAAATGATGCATGTCTAAAAAGTGTCACCAACATGAAAAGTTGAGGAAGCTCTGCCCTAAGCAGAGCTGTGTCCGTGTGGTGTGTGTGGTGTTTTTCTATGCCCACATAGCTGAACATTGCAGTGCAATTACATTTCAGGTGCTGAGCAATACCATTGTGACAATTTTTGCTGTTATTAGATACTTTGTGGTGTATTAGATCGAATCTGGGAAGTCACTAAAGTTTAAAATAGAAGAGATTTTCAAACCAACCTTCCTGTCTATTGATTTGCCCCCCCCCCTTTGCAATAACTTCTCCTCAGCTTTCTACATCTATTTTTAAACAGTATTATCTACCATCAACTTACATAGTCTTCAGCTCCACAGAATTGTAACCTCTGGATGATATTAACTGGTGTGATGCAGCAAACACCTGACCCTAGCCTCTTAGAAATATTCTCATCATCTGGGGAATTTTAAGTAGCATTTCAAACCCGAATAATTTATCCTCATGAAAAAGTATGACAGGTCTTTAAAGAAATGAAAGCAGTTTCCTCTTTCAAATTCTTCAACACACAATATTAAGGCATATTTGATGCACACAGAGACATAAAATGAAGCATATGGCACCTTGCACTTACATGCTGTCATTTCCATGATTCTGTACCAGAAATATTAATGCCGATTTTAACTAATTTCATGCAAAACATTCATCTGTTACAACAGTTATGCAAAGGACAGTGTACACCTTATAATGCTGCTATATTAATTATCCACATAAATCAATAGAAAGAACACACAGTTAATTTTTAATCATTAATTAATTGTTTGACTACTAAAGCTCAAGGCTTAATTAAGCAACAGAGTAATACTTTTTCATGCTTCCTGACAGCCATTGTTATGAAAGTGTGGTCTGATCTAAATATATATATGCCCAATTAGGCATATGTTTTGTGCATTTCACATTTTTTTATACAATCCCTGACACAATAATGTAGCATATGTTAAAAATAAATAAACACACACACACACACACACACACACACACACACACACACACATATATATATATATATATATATATATATATATATATATATATCTCACACACTGAATCAAACTTGCTATCTACAGCTTGCTCAACAACTGTTCCTGAAGTTGAGCTGAAACCCTTCACATATCTTCAGAGGTCTCGTTTTTCAAACCGCAGCATGCATCAAAGTCATCCATTTATATTGACTGATGCATTTTCAAAATGTTTTTCATGCTCCTTAATCAACATTTCCAAAAGCATGTTACAAACAAAATAAAGCCACAATTATTTTCATGACAAAAACCACAGTCAACAGAGATATACTAAAACAGCATAGAACAGAAGCACTGCAAACTGCCTGATAGTGAGTTATCCCATTAATCTACCTAGCTGGATATTGTCTATGCTGTGGCAGTGGCTCTCCAGAGTTTCAGGAAGGGTTTTTCCCAGCCCTGTCTGGAGATTCTGGGAACTGAAGTAATCATAATTAGAACAAACCTCAATTATCTAAGTTTGGATGTCACAGGGAACTTTGATTAGTAAGGAAGCTCTCTGACTCCTTATCAAGTGCACAGAGGGGAAGGGAAAGCATGTGAGGTTGAGGCTTCGGCAGACTTGTTCCTGTAACAATAAACCATGATTTAGTGCAGGGGTAGGAAAACCCGGCCCTCCAAATGTTTTGGGACTACAATTCTCATCATTCCTGACCACTGGTCCTGTTAGCTAGGAATGATGGTAGTTGTAGTCCCAAAACATCTGGAGGGCTGAGTTTCCCTATGTCTGATTTAATGTAATGTCTGCATTTGGTCATTGGTTTGGAAAATTAGTATGATAGATTTAGAATATACATGATGGGTACGTATATGAACCATCTGATGAGGCCTCAGTATAGGTGATCTGTGAGGTATAATTTGATACTGGTAAACTCATCATTTGCAAAGTGGTTTGATTTTTCCAGATAACTTTGTCTCCTGCTACCCTTAGTTAAAGTTGCAAAATTCATCACTGGCTATATTTCCTTTGAAATCCCTGCAATGCATATTAAGCAACTAAATTACCATAAGCATCTGCATGCTCCTTGGCAAAGCACGTATTTGTATATTTGATAGTTGCTGCCTATTTCTACTTACAAATGTTATCTGTGGCTGTTACGCAGAGGGGTGGAATGATGCATATGGTAAATTGCGATAATTTAGATGCACTTAGCCTGAAGTGTGAGAAGGGAAATCTCATGAACTGATACCGTGAGTTATCCCCCCCCCCAAAAAAATTTGCAATTATACATGCATATACAATTACATGCATGTCAAACTTTGCAGTTGCATCAAATGAATCAATTACTCAGGATTACAAGCCATGAAGCTTATAAAGAACAGAGAATGGATACATTTTAATTTCGCAGTGTAATGGGTCAGGACTGCATACCCCTCAACTACGTAAATTAAATTGGAACATCTTGGGGGTTTTTTGGGGGGGGCAATACTCTTGCACGGGAGTGTGCTCCAAAAGATGGGTGTCCTGGTTTCCCACTGCATCATGTTGGAGATTATGGGACTGAGTCCAAAGGAGGGCCTATTTTGTGAAAATTTGCTTGTGCAGAAAATTCACCCATGTGATCGGTACCGGGCTGTGAAGGTGTGTGATCCCTGAGGGGGCCTTCAAAAGCAGCTGCCCTCAGTCTTCGTTGGTTTCATTTGCCCATACTGTCATCAGAACACAGTCGGATTTGATTGGCCAAGTTGCGCAGTAACACCATCACATTCAGTACATGATTCCTAAACAGCAATCCCAGTAAAGAGAGAAATCAAGCAGGAAAAAATTGGCTGAAAATCAGCAGCAGAATGAAAAACCATTTGACCACAAACACTTGCCAACAGAAGGATTAAACCTGGGAATGGGGAACATTCCCTCCAAAACTCAAGTTCAGGCTCAAGGAGAACATTCAGTGCAACTCTAATAATAATAATAATAAATAAAAACATAACTTAGTTAATTAGAAATCAAGGAGGATATAATATGACAATTGTATTCATCTTGCCTCCACCTATCTGAAATAATAAATAAAGTTTCATGAAATCGTGCCAGATTATCAATTTGGAAAGCTTGTAAATTGTCTTTTACTTCAAAGCTGAACCAGATGCCTCCCATTTGAATGCAAATTAATATCTGCAATTAAAAGGTGTTCACCAGCAGACAGCATTAAAAATGTGACAGGAGATAATCCTTTCAGAATACCACTAGGACACCAATAAATATTTATGAGAAAATCATGATAAGGTCACTACTAGGGTTTGATAATAGAGCCATTTTCCTCTGGACAGAGAGGAGGACTCTTGGCCTTTTAACATTTAGCTCATTATCTGACAAGCACTACAGTGCACTGCCATAGGAGCTAGCATGGCAGGCAACAGGAACAGCAACCTGATAACAACCAGCCTAAGCTTGGAACTACCACATAGACAATTGTACTAACATACCTATACCAGCTCCTGCCAACCTAGCAGTTCGAAAGCACGTCAAAATGCAAGTAGATAAATAGGAACCGCTACAGCGGGAAGGTAAACGGTGTTTCCATGTGCTGCTCTGGTTTGCCAGAAGCGGCTTTGTCATGCTGGCCACATGACCGGAAGCTATACGCCGGCTCCCTCGGCCAATAATGCGAGATGAGCGTGCAACCCCAGAGTCGGTCACGACTGGACCTAATGGTCAGGGCTCCCTTTACCTTTACCTTTACCTTTACCTATACCAGGCAGTGTGTTGGCATCTTCCAGCATTAATGCAAGTATCCCATCATTTAAGAAGCCAAATGGCTATAGATATAGTATACCTGTATTTAGAAAACCAGATGTGCATAGAATGCTGTTGAACCATCACTTTGGGACTTCAGGATTATGAACAGACTTTTGCAGATAATTCAAAATATGAAAGAAATGTGCTCTCTTGAATGCTGTGGTCTATTCGTCTCTCAGACCCTGCATGTGATCTCTGCCCCTCACCCCACCCATCAAAATCTAACTGCAGTGAATAAGCCTTGATTGCATTGGAACACCATCTACAGCAGCTCCCAGGTATTATGATGAGTGATTGGTGGAGTGGATTAAAGAATCAGAGAACTGTAGAGTTGGAAGAGACTCCCCAGGTCATCTAGTCCAAGCCCCTGCAATGCAGGAATCTCAACTCAGGCATATATAAAAGATGACCATCCAAACTCTGTATTAAAACTGCCAATGAGAGTCCACCACCTTTCGAGAGAATCTGTTCCACTGTCAAACAGCTTATTGTCAGAAAGTTCTTCCTGATGTTTAGTCAGAATCTCCTTTCTTGTAACTTGAATCCATTGGTTTAGGTCCTGTCCTCCAGAGTCAGAGAAAAGAAGCTTGCACCATCTTCCATGTGACAGCCCTTTAGATATTGGAAGATGCCTATCATATCTCCTCTCAGTCTCCACTTCTCCAGGCTAAACATGCCTAACTCCCTCAATTGTTCCTCATCAGGGCTGGGAGGTATCTGTTTCCAACAACATGATAAAATACATTGTCCTTCCAAAAGTACAAGAGAGCCAATTTTTAAAACAACAACAACTATTTTTTGAACATTCACAGATTATGTCCAACAGCCATTCAAAGCAAGACAGTTTCACCATCACTACCAGAGCATAAATCTACTGTACAAAAAGAGCAGTTTTTGCTTCATCATTTATGCTTACTTGCTCACAACATTTCCTCAATGTAGATATGAGCCTCCCACTTACATTCATCTATTTCATAACTGCACAGAGACATTTCATCTGCTATAGCGATTTCCCATGAACTTCAAAAGGCAGGATTTTTTTTTTAATGCTTTCAACTATGGGCAATATTTACAACACATACAATTAAGACACATATAAGACTTGGCAATTGGGGAAAGACAATTTTCTCCAACAGCAGCCATTAAACCATTTGCTTTCGCTACAGAGAAGTCATAAAGGGAATGGAATTCCTGTCCACACCAGAAACCAACAGAAAACAATTATTGAGGCAGCACTGTGCAAGCAGACAGATGTGAGTAACTGATTATCAGCAAAGGGCAGTTCACCAGTTAGTAACTACACCAGACGTAGGCAAACTCGCTCTCTGATGTTTTGAGACTACAATTCCCATCATCCCTGACCACTGGTCCTGTTAGCTAGGGATGGTGGGAGTTGTAGTCCCAAAACAGCTGGAGGGCCGAGTTTGCCTATGCCTGAACTACACACTTGTACAATTATGATGACTGAGGTAGCAAGTGTGCAGGTAATGACTGGCTGTCATTAGCTGGTGTCAGCAGACCAAATCCTAGATTGTGAATACCTCCAGTCCAAGTACTCACAGATTTCCACCATCAAAGCAGATGTTGTTTCCCTAATACAGGTCTTTCTCTGCCAGTTCAGTTTGTATGCACAGAACTACATCATCAATATGGAGTCTAAAAGTGCAGCCAGTACTTATGACGAAACGGCTACTTACGAGGTTGAGGTTCCCAACGGAGAATAAAGAATCACGATCACATGGGAAACAGCAGGCATTATTGGCCACATCCACAGCTGTAGAAGTGGGTGGTGAGAGACTTAGAACACGGAGAAGGGCCAATGACTTCTAGAATCTTACCAGAAAAACTGAATGGAATTCCATTCCAAGTAGGATCAATGGGCTTGAAGCAGCACACACATGAAGACAAACTTGAAAATGTGCTGCTCTTAACATCAAGTTACTCAAGTCGAGAAAAGCTAGGTGATGGGCTAGCAATAGTGGAGGTGTTGTCTTATTCATCTCAGGTACTTGGTGTTATGTGCTATGTAGGAGACAAGGAGCCCTGGAGGCCCAGAATTGGTTTCCTGATGTCTATGTCATCCATGTGGAGCTTCAGATGCAATTCAAAGTGGGAAGGTGTCTAACCAAAAAAATTAGGTAATAGCAGACAAACAATTATATGCTATTGTCTGCTACAGAGCTTCTAGATCAGTTATGTGATTGTGCACACATGCACTTTCAATGTGAGAAACTCCCTCCCTCTGCCTCCCCCTTTTCCTTCACTGTCAGATTAGCTAACCAGACTCTAATCTGTTGCTGACTTCCCTTACCTATCTATTCCAGGTATTTGCCAACCCTTGCATACAAGTGGATATTACACTTTGAGACTTAGAGTACAAGACAAGCAGTGAAGTCTCAAAAGCAGGAATCCCAGGAAATGAGTCATTATTGTGTCTGGTCCATAACCCACTAGTATTACAAGCAGTCTATACCAAACCCTTTACAGTCAAAGCAAACATAATCCAAATATAAACTGCAATAGCTTGCAAGCATTATTATAGTTCTAATATAATATAATATCAAGCTACTAGGAGATGATATATAAGAAAGGAATTGAATATTAGTGTTTGGGGTTAATATGTTCAATATCCCCTCTAAAATTACAAGGTACGCTCTTTTATGGATCTAAAATAATGCCATTTTTCTACATAAAAGATGCATGTCTTTCTTTATTTCAAAATAAATATATTTTCATTACATAGAATGCTTCTGTTACTGTTGAAAACATCTCCATGGGAAAAGTTCAAAATCTAGGCCATGCATATATGTACATACCACCTGCTTTTGATCTGGTGGACAATTTCCATCGGATGTCACCCAGTGTCCTGGGTGTACACCCAGTACAAGCCATAGTTCCACTAGCCATGACCCAGTGTACCCAGGGAAACCACTGGGGCTATCCTAGTATAAGCAAGAGCAGAGGAAATCACCCAGGGAGCACATGATGTTTAGCTTGTTGCAACTGGCCAAGGGAATCTGCTTCCCCCTGTTCTTCCTCAGACAAATTGAGGACAGCCACCTTCCCAAGCTTTGCCTTCATGCACAATCTGCACCTTGGATTCTTATCAAGTTAAATTTAGGGATAGAAGTTCATGCATTTAAGTTTGACCCTGCACAAAAAAAAAATCATTGAAGCATCATTAATCTAACATAAATATAAGTGGAAGAAATAATAACAAAATCATAACAAAAAATCATTTGTTTTGATACAATAGGCAAAAAACTACACATTGTATCATAACAAATCATACCTGTAGTCAGTGGGTTTTTTAGGGGCTGCTCAAGGGTACGCAGTACCGGCCCCTCTCTTTTTTGTTGTTAAAAGTGTGGCACTTACTGTAACAACTTCATGCTGAGTAGTGGGGCTTATTTTTCTAGGGAAAAAAGCACTACCTGTAGTACTAGGTGTTACCTCCAGCATGCTTATGAGATTAATATTCTATTTACACAGAGACCTATGCACACACCTAGATTAGGTATAGGTATATACCAGGGGTGGCCAACTCCCAAGAGATTGCGATCTACTCACAGAGTTAAAACTGGCAGTGATCTACCCCCTTTTTGGGGGGGGGGGGTTGGGTCAAAGTTGTTGAGTTTTTTTCAGGGAGAAAGTAAAATGTTGAGCTTTTTTTTAGGGGAGCCACAGTTCAGCTTCTTTGGGGGGAGCCAATGATTTACCAGTGATCTACCATAAACGTCCAGTGATCTACTGGTAGATCACGATCTACCTGTTGGACATGCCTGATATATACAGTATACAAACAAGAGAGCCAGCTAGATGCAGAGTGTCAGTGGTATGACAAGAGTATTGGGAACCAATTTATTGCAAATCAGTCAGCAATTGACCAGGCACCCAATCAACACCCAAGACTCCCCCTACAGGTTATATATTGGTAGGAAGAGATCTTACCGGTACATGAAATTCACATCCTAGAAACTCCATTCACATATTAGAAACTCAACATTTTGAGGCTCAGGTGAGTCATCCTGGGATATGAATGTCATGTAAAACCTCTTTTTACCCACATAAACTTCCTGAGGCAGGGGGAGTCTTTTCTCTGGTCGATTGCTGGCTGCTTCACACCAAAATAGTTCCGGAGTCCCTTGCTGCACCAGTGACACTCTGCATCTAGCTAGCTCCCATGTGTGTATATATAATCTATATCTATATAAGTGTGTGGGTATCTGTGTAAATAAAATATTAAATCTTTACTACTGAGATGTTTTTCCAGCTTATTTCACTTTGACGGTGTTGGCAGTATTCAGTTACGGTGCTTTAACATGTCTTTATACAGATTTCCATTATGTTCTTTCTAATGGAGACAAGAATATTTCCCTTTCTCTTTCCTGAAACAAACTCTGTACCATGTTGATATTTAATGAGCCATTGCCTAGTCTATGTGAAGCGAGTTGCTTGACTATATTTCTCCCCCTCAAATATTTACTGGATGAGAATGAGTTGACTTTCGATGTAGAAATTATTATTTGCCAGAAGTACATGCATTCATGTGGGTAGTTAAGGTGCAGACAGCAGGCATTCTACTGACTATTAAATCAGGCTTCTTCTTTTGAAAAAGAAATGTTTCAGGAAAAAAAACACCTGCCATTATAAGGCAAGAGAATGAAATTCATTCCTTCAAAAAAACTAATCCATATGTTTGCACATTTCATCAGACTATAGGGATAGCATTTGACTAATTCATACTGTGAATATGAATTTGTTGGATGCAACCCTAAGTCTTCCGTCAGACACTTTGTGATTGTAGGAATAACTGCACAAAGACACAATGATCTTGATAGCTAAATGAGTTAATAAGTAACAAATGAGAAACTGCCATCCAAATAATTCAGCAAAACAGTTAATGAATCAAGCCTAATTAAGACCAATTATTATAGACAGAACCTCTAAAATCTAAGACCAGTAGACAGATTTATTTGTTTACTTCATTTATATGTGGTACAGCACTTTGCAAATGTCATGGGTGGTTTACAACAGGCACATACACATAGATAAAAATGCATACATTCATAAAGTAACATAAGCCTTTTAAATAGGTGTGTTGAAGAAGAGGAGGAGGAGGAGTTTGGATATGATATCCCGCTTTATCACTACCCTAAGGAGTCTCAAAGCGGCTAACATTCTCCTTTCCCTTCCTGCCCCACAACAAACCTCTATGAGGTGAGTGGGGCTGAGAGACTTCAAAGAAGTGTGACTAGCCCAAGGTCACCCAGCAGCTGCATGTGGAGGAGCGGTGACACGAACCCCGTCCCCCAGATTACGAGTCTACCGCTCTTAACCACTACACCATACTACCTCTCAGAAGGCTTTGGCCCATCAGATGTTGCTGCACTACAACTCCCATCTTCCCTGGCCATTGCCCATTCTTGCTAGGACTGATGGGAGTTGTAGTTCAGCAAAATCTGGAGGACCAAAAGTTCCCCACACCTGCCTTAAAGCAGGTAGCCAATCAAATGCCCCTTCCTTATAGTCGCTTTTAACGGCTTGTCTTTTGTTTCTATCTGTTTTAATTTTATGTGAGTTATAATCACTTTTAACTATTAGCTTTTATCCCATTCCTCTTTAAGTCTTATAAGGGTTGACGATGATGAATGCCCTTGGGAAGCTCACAAGTGGCTTGTGACAGGGACAGCCATCTCCTGTACCTGTTTCTGGTGTCTAGTGGTTACAGCTAAAATTAATTAAGGCTGCACTCCTACACACTTACAACTCACTTCTGTGAACACATGGATAAGATTGCTCCAAAAAAGATCTATCATCTATGAATTTGTCTCTCCCCCCCAAAAAAAATCCAGCAGGTAAGCAATACACCTTTTTGTAATGTAGTGAGTTGTGTAAAAAGTGCTTCCTAATTATCACTCATGAGCTTGTGCATTTTGAGCAGACTTCTCGAACCTATGATCAGTAGATATTGTTGGACCAATGGCCAGACATGATAGTAACTGTAGCCCAATGACATCTGGGAAAGCCTATTCATAGAAAAATAATAATTTATTTATTTTAATGCTGAACATATGAGCACACAAAGCTGCTTTGTATCCAGACAGACCATGGTTTCTTACCCCAGGACTTTCTTACTAGAACTTTAAAAAACCCTTCTTCAGAATATGTAATATATATTGCAAGGTGTCTTCAGGATGAAATAACAACATTATTATTAATCCATTATCACAAAATGTTTCCCCTAGCACAGCAGAGTTTTGGATATTCCCAAACGAGTGGAAGAGTATGAAGCAGAAAGGGGATAACAGAATGTTTTGCCATAAATTAAGAATGACTGTGTTGGAAAGTAAAAAGCAAATTAATTCTAGCAACTATGAAGTTCATATTTTAACTTCTCTAGTTATACATACTATTGAGAACCGATACCCGACTTTTTAGTACCAAATCAGCTTCTGGGCATTTCCATTTAGATGAGAAAGTCTGTCTTAGCTCTTTATAAATCCCCAAGCTGGGAAAGATACAAAGAGTATTAGCACCTGGTACGCTCTTAAAAGTTTATTGTCCAAAAAATTGAAAACTCTTTGCAATTGTTTTAAGCAAATGTGGTTGTATCTTAATTTGTCGTAATGAGGGAGATGCTCATTATAGTGTCTCTCTTCTCTGCCCCAGGGCACCTGTGAAGATTATATTTTTTCATCTCAATGGGTCTTTGCTTTTGCTGAACTCCTTAAAATACCCAGGCATACTATACCTCCAGAAGGATGCAAGAGCATTTGCTTGACTTAATTACTGCATTGCTTTTTCATAATTGACAGGTGATAATACTGGTGTTAATCAAGATACTGCATCATGAAGTCAAATTATAATTGGAAAAGCCCATGAAACTTTTATATTGAGATGCATATTTCATATCTAATTGCACCACAATAACCAGGGCAGATTATTTCCTTCTGCTGTATTGCTTTCTGACCTGTGATATGTCTTTACTCCTTCTATCCTTATAGCTTGCTTAAAGTACTTCTGTGTGAATAGTGGAATTATTACCGTATATCACCATTCACTGCAATGTTAATGGCTGCACTACGAATGATGCTCTCTTAGAAGAGCATCCAGATGAATTATGCATGAAATTATTACTTTGGTCAATTTTGCTGGACCTTGTATCCTAGGGCTGCCAAACATCTGGAATATCCAAAAGGAAAATGTCTGCTTTGTCCTGGATCTGGGGGTGTCCTGGTTTTTACATTTTGAAATATGGCAACCCTATAATTCAAAAAATGACTGGGAAAGTGATGTCATAGACTGAGGCTCATGTATCTAGTATTGGAATGCAACTAGACTCATCATCAGCCAAGTAACTGTCTCCATCTAGAATATCACTGTTTTTAAACTGTGAAAAGAAGTTACAATCGCATCTACTCCTATGCCAAATATTGTCAATAGCAATTAGCTTTTATTGCTAGAATAGATCTTCCAGATTCAGAGGCAGTACAACCTTGATTACTAAAAAATGGGTTAAATCTGAGTGGCCCTAATTAAATTTTCTTGCTTGTGTTGCATAGGTCACGGTCAAGATATGCTAGGATACAGAGCAGAGGTGTTGCTGAGCTACAACTCCTACCATTCTTGACCATTGGCCGTACTGGCTGGGGCTGATGGGATCCGTAGTCCAACGTCTAGATCATGGGTCAGCAACCTTTTTCAGCCGTGGGCCGGTCCACTGTCCCTCAGACCATGTGGTGGGCCGGAATATATATATTTGGGGGGGGGGAAATGAACGAATTCCTATGCCCCACAAATAACCCAGAGATGCATTTTAAATAAAAGCACACATTCTACTCATGTAAAAGCACCAGGCAGGCCCCACAAATAACCCAGAGATGCATCTTGAATAAAAGGACACATTCTACTCATGTAAAAATACGCTGATTCCCAGACCATCTGCGGGCCGGATTGAGAAGGCGATTGGGCTGCATCCGGCCCATGGGCCTTAGGTTGCCTACCCTGGTCTAGATGGCCACAGGATACCCTCTAGCCCAAGGGTGGTGTGAGGGACAAGGGATACAGGGAAGTCCCTCCCATCTTAAGTTCCAGCCCATCACCAAGCGCTGGAGAGAGTAAGGAGAGCTCTGCCTCCAGCGGAGAGTCAGGAAGTGGTGTCCGAGGCTCAGGCAGGGTTGTGGAGCCCATGCCTCAGGTGGGACAGGAAGTTGGACGCACGGGGGGGAGGCCAATCCCCCCAACTCCCGAATTGCGACGCAAACGTAGGGGGAAGAGGTTGGGTCTGCCAAAGTTGTGGTGCTGGAAGAAAACGCGCCAATCGCCATTCGGGAGTTCAGACACCTCACCTTAAGGATGCATTTTTCATTGCTCTGAACACTGTAAATAATCAGCACTTAATAAAAGCCTTAAAAGACCATGCTGGAGTCGTTACTCTAGAGTAGCCATACCAGGCCCTCTGACAGCAACTCCCGAATCTTTTTTTGGCTACTTTGGAGTGCAGCGATGAGCGCTCAAGAGGCTGAGCATTGGAGGCTGGAGGCCGAAGCAGCGAAGCAGGAGCTACAGAACCTCACAGCGCACGCACAGCAGCAATTGCATGCCGCTCAGGAGGAGGCGCGAGGGGCGCAGGAGGAGCTGAACAAGCTGGTGGACCAGGTGAGGACAAAAGAGGAGACTGAGAAACAGCTAAGGGTGATGGTATTGGACCTGCAGAAAAAGTTGGAAGAGGAGAAAGCCGCTAGAGGTGGGGGGGCACCCCAGCCGCAGCTAGTCCAAGTGAGAAGGGGACAGAGCCTAGTCACCAAGTTCAGCGGAGACCCGAGGGAGTACCTCGGATTCGAGACAGAAATAAATTATGCGCTGGAATTGCATGCAGCAGAATTCCCAGATGACGCGCACAGAGTCTACTTTATCATAGAGCATTTGACGGGGGCCGCCCGGGAATGGGTAAGACCGCTCATCGCGCAAAAAAATCCTTGCATGAAGAACGCAACTTTATTTCTAGAAGCTTTAAAATTAATGTACGCTAGCGACAGTGAAATGGAGGCCACTAAACAGGAGCTTCATGACTTAACACAAGGAAAATCGACAGTTAGGGACTACTGGGCGAAATTCACCATGCTGGTGCACAAACTGGGGTGGGATCTGAACAGTGAGCCAGTGAAATCAGCCTTCTACCTGGGTTTGCATGCAGACGTTAAGGATGAGCTGGCAAGAGGTCCTAGACCGCAGACTATGGATCAGCTCAGCAAAGCGGCGCTAGCGGTGGGGGTGAGACAGGAATCCAGATGGTATGACAAACAAGCGACGCGCGCAGCAAAACCTTGGTTCCCACGCTCTCAGGACAGACCACATCACCAAACCCCACCCCAGGGACCGCCCCCAGACCCGCCCAGACCAAGCCCAGAGCCGGAACCGATGGAGATCGGGGGAGCGCGCGCGCGGGCTTTTCAAACCCCGGCGGCGCCAAGACGCAAGGAGGGAAGAGGCGGGAATTGCTTTCTCTGCAACTCCCCCCGGCATCGCGTCAGAGACTGCCCTCATCGCAGAGAGTGGCAAGGAAAGGCGGGAACGGTTGTACCTTCCCCCACTGACGTAGCACCACAGCAGGGAAACGAGACAGCCTGGCTGCAGGAGACAAGGGGCAGCAGCCAGGCACAGTCAGCAGTGAACAGCCCCAGCCCGCCCACCCGCACAGAGAGGAGCAGAGCCAGCCCACCCCTCCCAGAGCAGGAGTGGTTCTAGAAGTCACGCTGACGCTCCCAAATGGCTATCCCCTGACAGTCCTCGCCTTAATTGACAGTGGTGCCTCAGCCAACTTCTTCTCGAGAAACTTTGCAGAAGAGCACCAGATCCAACTTCTGCAGCTGAATTTTCCCCTGCATGTGGCCACCATTGATGGCAGAGAGTTGCTGGGAGGGGCCATCACTCATCAAACCCCCCCCCATGAGAATGACAGTGGGAAGGCACTCAGAGACACTGGCTTTCAACGTCACGACCATCTCAGACCCCCCCATCGTTTTGGGAATGAGCTGGCTGGCGCGCCACGACCCCTCCATAAGTTGGCACCAGAGATGCATCACGTTTGGGTCGGACTTTTGTCTGGAACATTGCATGCAGCACCAACCAGGGGAGGGGCCTCCGATAGCCACGGTGGCCACCATGCACGTCAAAGGGGGTGAGGCGATACCCAAGCCGTACTGGGACCTGCAGGAGGTCTTCAGCGAAGCGGAGTCCGACCACCTACCTCCACACAGGCCTTTTGACTGCCAGATCAACCTGGTGCCTGGGGCAACGATACCCCCAGCCAAGCTGTACGCCATGTCAGACCAGGAACTGGAGGATCTGCGCGCTTTCATCGACAAGAACCTCAAGCGGGGGTTCATCAGAGAAAGCAAGGCAGCAGGGGGCAGCCCGGTCTTCTGGGCGGACAAGAAAGACACGCAACAGCGCCGTCTGGTGGTGGATTTTAGACGGCTGAATTCAGTGACAGAGCCAGTGGCTTTCCCCATGCCCAGAGTGGATGATCTTCTGACAGCGGCACGCAGGGGCAAGATTTTCACCAAGCTAGACCTAAGAGGGGCGTACAACTTGATCAGGATCCGGGAGGGCGATGAATGGAAAACCACGATGTTCACGCCTCTGGGCTCTTTTGAATATCTGGTGATGCCCTTCGGGTTGCAAGGGGGCTCAGCCTGCTTCCAGGCCTTCATGCACCACGTCCTGGGGTCCCTCCTCTTCAAGAACTGCTTGGTCTTTCTGGATGACATCCTTATCTATTCCAATGACCCAGTGCAGCATGTGAAGGATGTCAGGGAGGTGTTGCAGCGCCTGAAGGACAACCACCTGTATGTGAAGCTGGAGAAGTGCAAGTTTCACACCAAGGAGGTGGACTTCCTGGGCTACAAGCTGTCAGACAAGGGGCTGGCGATGGACAAGGACAAGGTGCAGACCATCCTGGACTGGCACAGCCCCAGGACGCGCAAAGATGCCCAACGCCTACTAGGCTTCGCTAACTTCTACAGGAAGTTCATCAAGAACTTCTCTCGTGTCACGGCTCCCATCACCGACTGCCTGAGAGGCAAGCAGAAGTTCAGGTGGACACCAGAGGCACAAGCAGCGTTCGAAAGCCTCAAGAGGGTATTCGCTTCAGACCAGCACCTGTTCCACGTGGTGCAGGATGCGCCCCTACGCCTGGAGACAGATGCTTCTGATAAAGCTGTGGGAGCGATTCTGTTGCAACTGGACACCAACAGAGAGTGGAGACCCTGTGCCTTCTTCTCCAGGAAGCTGACCCAGCCTGAACGCAACTACACAGTGTTTGATAGGGAACTTCTCGCGATCCACGCTGCGTTCCAGCACTGGCGACACTTCCTGGTGGGCGCCAAGCACCCCATCCAGGTGTGCACAGACCACAAGAACCTGGAGTTCTGGAGAACGGCCAGGGTGCTCAACCAGCGGCAGATACGGTGGGCAGAGTTCTTCTCGAACTTCAACTTCTCCATCCACTACATCCCGGGGGAGCAGAACGTCAGGGCGGATGCCCTCTCCCGCAAGCCAGAGTACATGGAGGAGGAGTTGCCACCAGCACCCAGGCACGTTTTCCCCCCATCTGCATGGTCATGCGGTGCAGCAGTGGTGAGCGAGGCAGAACTCACAGCACTGACGGCAGCGGATGAATTTGCCACCCGCATCTTCAGAGACCTGAGAGGGGGGAGGGAGCAGGCCAAAGACTTTGAGGAAAGGAGGGGTTTGCTTTTTTACAGGGGAGCCCTGTACCTCCCAACCAAACAGCTGAGAGGTAAGGTTCTCAAGCAGATGCACGACAACCCAACGGCGGGTCATTTCGGAAGGGACAAAACCACTCACCTAGTCATGAGACACTTCTGGTGGCCAGGGGTGCGGGAGGATGTTCGGGATTATGTCAGGGGATGTGACACCTGCCAGCGAGCAAAGGTGGTCAGAGCGCCACCAGCAGGTTTGCTGGAGCCATTAGCCACACCGCACAGGCCGTGGGAAGTAGTGTCCATGGACTTCATCACAGACCTGCCGTCGTCCAGGGGCAAGACCGCAGTGTTGGTGGTGGTGGACCTCATGTCCAAAATGTGCCACTTCATACCGTGTGCCAGGGCGGTCTCGGCAGAAGAGACGGCCAAACTGTTTGTGGACCACGTATTCCGACTGCATGGATTGCCTTTAAGAGTTATTTCGGATCGTGGCCGCCAATTTGTTTCCAGGTTCTGGCGACGGCTAATGAACCTCCTGCAGGTGGAGGTCAGCTTGTCGACGGCTCGGCACCCGCAGACCAATGGACAGGCGGAGCGGGTCAACGCCATTCTGCAGCAGTACCTGAGATGTTACGTCAGCCAGAGGCAAACGGACTGGGTGGATCGCCTGCCACTAGCAGAATTTGCCTACAACAATGCGGTGCACGTCTCCACAGGGGTGTCGCCCTTTAAGGCCAACTACGGGCGCGACCTCAGATCTTTCCCGGAGAGGGAGGGGGAGGAGGAGGAAGAGGGCCCACAGGCAGAGGATTGGGCAGAGGACCTGGAGACGGTGCACCAGCAGCTCAGAGAACACTTGGAGAGGGCCAAGGAAGCGTACAAGAAGGGGGCAGATCGCCACAGGCGGCCGGGAGAGGTCATCAGGGTGGGGGACAAGGTTTGGTTATCCTCGGAAGGTCTTCCCACCAGGGGGCGATGCAAAAAGTTAGCACCCAGGAGGCTGGGCCCCTTCACGGTCACGCAACAGGTCAACCCGGTAGCCTTCAGGCTAGCACTGCCGGAGGACATGAGAGTGCACCCAGTGTTTCATAGATCACTGCTGTCGCCGTACAGGGAAAGTACCAGGTTCAGGGACAGCGATCAACCTCCAGAGGGAGGGGGGGAGACGGGAAACGCCCGACAGCTCAATGAGGCAACTGAGATTTTAGACTCAAGGAGAGGGGTGAGAGGGCTGGAGTACCTGATAGCATGGGAGGACACTCCGCCATCCCACAATGAGTGGATACCAGCCACGGAAGTACCTGAGGAATTTTTAGTGGAAGAGTTCCACGCCCTGTTCCCCCACAGGCCCAAGCCCTGGCACATGGAAAGGGAGGGAGAGGGGGAGGAGCAGGAGGAAGGGATAGCACGTAGCAGCTCCCCATGGAGATGGGAAGCGGAATTTGAGGACACGGAAGAAGAGGTGTGGGTTTCACCGAGGTCGACGACGTCAGAGGCAGGAGAGGACTGGCAGAACATTTTTACTCCCACCAGCTCTGATGCCACGGACTTCTTGGGGTTTCCGTCTTCTCAGGGGGAAGGAGAGAGATCGCAGGATTGGGGGGAAATTTTCACACCCACAGGCTCGGATGCCACGGACTTCTTGGGATTTCACTCGTCCCCAGCAAGCAGAGAGCCACTAGGGAGGGGGAGAGAGGAGCCTGGGAGGGGGGTGGATGTGAGGGACAAGGGATACAGGGAAGTCCCTCCCATCTTAAGTTCCAGCCCATCACCAAGCGCTGGAGAGAGTAAGGAGAGCTCTGCCTCCAGCGGAGAGTCAGGAAGTGGTGTCCGAGGCTCAGGCAGGGTTGTGGAGCCCATGCCTCAGGTGGGACAGGAAGTTGGACGCACGGGGGGGAGGCCAATCCCCCCAACTCCCGAATTGCGATGCAAACGTAGGGGGAAGAGGTTGGGTCTGCCAAAGTTGTGGTGCTGGAAGAAAACGCGCCAATCGCCATTCGGGAGTTCTGACACCTCACCTTAAGGATGCATTTTTCATTGCTCTGAACACTGTAAATAATCAGCACTTAATAAAAGCCTTAAAAGACCATGCTGGAGTCGTTACTCTAGAGTAGCCATACCAGGCCCTCTGACAGGTGGCTATTTTGGCTTGACATGACAAGAAGAAATGCTTGACATAAATGAGATCAATTCATTCAGGCATTACCTTGTTTACAGTCTGCCCTCCAGCATATGGTCCCAGAACAGAAATATATTACATAAAAATCATTTTTTAAAAAGCACCGTGTGATTTTAATAATAAAACAGAACCTCAAGAAGATGTAAAAGCAGGCAATAAAAATTATCTGAGCAGCTCCATACAGCAAACCTTCCCAAAGTCCTGCATAACAAGGTGAGTCTTAATGGTCCCTACCACTTTATAGCATTTAAAGTCCATAATATACACTGCCAGCCAACCCTATTCATATTATTCCCCAAGCTGCACATGGGAGAGGGTTGTTTAGGCCAAGGGATAATGGGGCTTACCAAAGCCTTCTTCTGTCTATATGGTCCTGCCCCATAACCTATTAAATGCATTCCAAATTTGTCTTTTTTCACACTAGTTTGATGAAATCTTGTTCAACTGTTCATAACTCTACTCTCTCTCCACATATCCCATTCTGCTGTTTATTCAACAACATAACTCAATTGTCATTTTAAGCAATCTATTAAGTACTGGAATGTTTTCTTCTGAAGACACATTTCATAGTCAAAGCCACTGGGGTTCCGTTGCAGTTCAGTTGCGCTCTTCCTCACTAGAAACATTAACAAATACTGCCAGGTTTAATTTATAGATGCAGAAGGAACCCCTAAATCACTGCAGCATTCTCCACCCAGCCTTGTTAATCAGACTCAAAAATAATTTAGCAACTCCTTAATTAATTCCTAATTGACATCCTTGGGTCATTACGCCAACACTTTCATTTGGCTGTATACCAACAGACAGCGGCCTAGGGGATATTTGGCTTATAAGATATCTCCCAGGATGTCCAATAAAACTTTTCCTTTCAAAAGTAAAATTTATTGCTATTGTTGCTGCCAGTTATTTAACTGAATAACATCCAAATCCTAAACAAATTTACTTTTAAAAATCTCCACTGATCGAAAAAGGGGATTTGGGGGAGGGGTTCATAACTGTGGACCTCCCACTGTTTCATTTTTAAATGCAGGATCAGATTATGTTTAACATAACAGTGTAACATAAAATCATCTCACTGCAGCTGCTATTTGTGTCACTGGGCTGAAACATATAGGTGTGCTCTTTCAAAGCAACTTACAAGCAACCCCACATAGATGCATTAAAACTGTGTGTGTGTGTGTGTGTGTGTGTGTGTGTGTGTGTGTGTGTGACATTTAAAATATCTCACCCACTTCTAAAAGATCAAAGATAGTTATTGCCTGGTGATTAATGTGGCTCTCTGCAGTAGTGCAAACTACAGTTGCAGTTTATGGGAGAGTTACTGTATTTTGCTGTTTAGTCAATCAACTATTATTATTTTTTACATGTTTCCAACAACATCCAACTATTTCATACAGCACAGAGCAAGAAAGCTAAGTGGGGCACTCCTTGTAGGGCTGCAGACAGGGTCAGCTCTCTGATGAGTGCAGAGCCAGTTCAAAGTTGAGGGGACCCTCAGCAAAGTGTTCTCTGGTGAGTCCCTTCTTCATCAGCTGGCAAATCCAACAGGCTTACCTGGAGACGGGAGCAGCAGGTGGCAATAGCAGCCCTCCAATGTAGCCGCCATTATAATTTCTCACAGTGACTCCAATGAAGAACCATTCTGCGGCATTCTGCTAAACTTTAAGAAGGGACCCCAGACTTAGCTTGACCACTGAAAAAATGTTGCTTTAAGGGTGGGCCCTGAGCAGATATTAGCAGTGGACCCTGCTGGTATACTGGGACCCAGCAGTTGCCTGATGATACACATTCTATGGCAGGCATCCCCAAACTTTGCCCTCTAGATGTTTTGGGACTACAACTCCCATCATCCCTGACCACTGGTCCTGTTAGCTAGGGATGATGGGAGTTGTAGTCCCAGAACATCTGGAGGGCCGAGTTTGGGGGTTCCTGGCCTGGAGAAAGAGAGCGAGCAGCATTGAAGAAAACAGCAGCAAAGTCCACAACCGCTCAGTTTCCCTTATTGGTGGCAATGAAGATTAGGCCCAGTCCGGCCTCTTGTTCATCCACCTGCTCTTGCAGGAAATAAAGCACCCACAGCTAAGGAGAATGATCAGCTGCCCCTGATAGTCACTGGCTCTCTCAGAAGGAGAGCTGGCCGCAGTGAGGAGCAGTTGGGCCCACTGAGAGCCCTTCGAAACAAGCCGCAGAAAAATATGGTCCAAAGCAAGGTGAAAGGAATAGTTGATTGCAATGCAATTTTAGTGCTTCATAATGTCCTCAAAGCCACCAAACAGGCCACATAACACGGGTCTTGAAAGATCTATATTGGCTCCCAGTACGTTTCCGAGCACAATTCAAAGTGTTGGTGCTGACCTTTAAAGCCCTAAATGGCCTCGGTCCAGTATACCTGAAGGAGCGTCTCCACCTCCATCATTCTGCCCAGACACTGAGGTCCAGCACCGAGGGCCTTCTGGCGGTTCCCTCGTTGCGAGAAGCCAAGTTGCAGGGAACTAGGCAGAGGGCCTTCTCGGTGGTGGTGCCTACCCTGTGGAACGCCCTCCCAACAGATGTCAAAAAGGAAAACAACTACCAGACTTTTAGAAGACATCTGAAGGCAGCCCTGTTCAGGGAGGCTTTTACTGTTTAATAGATTGTTGTGTTTTATTCTTTTGTTGGAAGCCGCCCAGAGTGGCTGGGGAGACCCGGCCAGATGGGCGGGGTATAAATAATAAATTATTATTATTATTATTATTATTATTATTATTATTATTATCCTTTATTTGATGAATCTCTCAGTAATATGTTAATAAGAAATTGCTGGAATTCGTTGCGCTGGACAACAGAAACCTTTTTTAAAAAACCAGCATTTCTGTCCTTCCATGTGCCTAAAGGAGTGGGAGAAACCTATTATATGAACACCTGGCAGAAGAATAACCCAGAGACCTTAATTATTTCACTGGCATTTTACACTGCCAACTCATTATATTGTATTACTAAATGGACACAGTGGCACAACACTAAACTTTAAAGCAAGTAACACCCCACCCCCAATTAATTTATTTTATTTTTAATTGTCATTTCTAAAAATGCCACAAAGAGCGCTAAAAAGTTTATACACAAGTTCCACAGGCAAACCTGACTGCAATTCCAGTGCTTGTGAGCATGCCCTGCAATTCTTTGTTCATGTACTGGGTTCAGTTGTGCTGCCCAAGACTAGAAAACATACGTTTAATCAATTAGACTGCATGCACAGCTTCATATTATTCCCCCCTCCCTGATATCTGATAGCATAAAGGTAGAGCTGGATCAGAAGATAATAGGGTTTATTTAGCTGGATACACAATCCACTATAAAAAGACTGATTCCCCTTTACTTGAAGCTTAATTTAACCCTTGGGCAATTCAGTAGAGATTTTTAGAGTCCCCCTGGGATTTTTAGAATCCCAGAAGCTTCCCTTTTGAACATATCCCTTTCATCTTAAGAGGTTCTGGCCAGGTTGAGCTACAGTGGGAAATAATTATTTTCTGCTATGAGAAGAGGCTGTGGTGAGCCTCAGCTAGCAAACTCTCCTTCCCCTCTTCCCCCTTTCTCATGCCTTTTTGGAAATCAAAAGCTTTTGCTTTAATTTTGAACTAACCACCAGTTTGAAACACAAAACAGTGAGCAGGGCAGATTTGTTCAACGACTTCTTTTTACTTTTTGTTAAGTGCATTAAGAGGCAATATCTACCGTGATCATGCCTCACGTAGATCTGTTTCAGGAGTGAGGAATCCATGGCTCTCCAAGTAACTCCAGTTCCCATCAGCCCCATCTAGCATGGCCAAAAGTCAAGGATGATGGGAGCTGTAGTCCAACAATACCTGAGTCCACATATCCCAGAACCCTTTTTTGATCCCTACCTTTCCTGGCACATAGACCCTGAACTGCAGGTTGGACCTGCACTTCAGCTAACTTTATTTTACTTTAATCCATATAAGGAGAACCCGGAGCTTTTTGCTTTGAAGCTTGAGGGCATAGTAATTGAGTTGTGGCCATGCACAAATGATATCCACCCTTACACAATTGTTTCAATGGTCCCTTCCTTTCAGCACTGAGGTATGTGCTCTTCATTTATATAGGCACAGTTCAGAAATCAATGTTTTGCATTATATAAGACACATTTAAATAGGAAGGGGGACTAGAACAAACAAGGTTAAACTAATGCTAGGCTTCTTTGCATAAACACTTGATGGGTTTCCACCCTATAAAAGCAGTAACCTGTGTACGAAGCTGTCACAACAATTCCTTTCGTGCATTTGAAACATGTAAGCTTCTAATTTATGTGGTGTAATAAACAGGCACTCCCTAAGGCAGATCATGTCTGTTATATTAGGCTCAATTTTAAGCATTTCGGTATTGACAGAATGTGGGAAGCGCCAAAGGATTCCAAGTAAATATTTAGCACTTCATAGCAGCATTTCCCCCCACGCCACATGCAGAGAACTTTACAAAAAATAGACTGTTAAATTTCCACAGTAGTCATGCAAGGTAGGTGACCGCAAAATGCAGGCTATTCATTTAAAAGTTGTTGGGGGGAAAGCACACACAAGCCACCTAACAGGCTTTCTCTTTAGGACAAGACCAGCCTATCATTGAATAAAAATCCTTGCCTCCCACCAAATCAATGCCCTGTTTGCAGGAAGTCTCAAAAGTAGCCTGTGCCAAGAGAAGCTTCACAACCACAGGAGGCAGAGCTGGGGGAAAAGATACGGTATGTTGCTGCCCCAGCAGATGGCATGCCCCACCCCCAAAGTTTTAAATTAATTCCCCCTTGAAATATCCCTATTGGAGTTGGAGGGAGTTCCAAAGTCTCCACCCAGTCAAAATGCAAGCCAAATGTTTTTGCTGTTGTTTGAGCTGAAAGTTTCAGTGAGGTGTAAAGCAAGAGAGATAGCTATTTAAGTTTAATACATAAGGAATTCTACTTTTTGACATTTATATCTTTACTGTGCACTTCAAAAGTTAGGGTACTTCCAGATTGTCACGAGTTTCAGGTGGGCATCAATCACATATGGGCAAATTCAGGTTGCACAAATAAAGTTGATTGGGTGGCTTTGTACAATGCACTTCCCCAAAAGATCACCCTATTTCCAGTAAGGAAAGTGATGGGGAAATGCAACATCAAGGGGGCCTACCTGGAGTCTAGTTTAACCTTTCGGCATCAAGTTAACATTGTTATTTTCCTAGACCTTGTCGAGTCTGTGCTATGCTTTTCTTTGTGTTCTGTGCAGCCTAGGTGTACTTTACGTTGTTTTTATGGCCTAGTTGTGCTTTACGTTGTTTTGTGCTTTACGTTGTTTTTATGGCCAGAATGTAAAAACCACCCTGGGGTATTCAATCTCAAAAATAAATAAAGGTGGAAGCAGGTGGTCCTGTAGAGACATGGAATGCAAGCTGTATTGTTACTCTGGTTCTGCCTCTGCTGAAGTAGATTCCTCTGCTGCATCTCTGTGACAGGTGTGTGATTGGAGCATTCAATCACTCATGGTGCTGAGATGAAGAACAATCATCTACTATCAAAAGAGGCTCCATGTATTATCATAGTACAACTCCTTCCAGACAAGAAGGATGCTAAGAGAGTTGCACAGAACAAATGGGTAGGGTTGTGTTTGCCGTTCTCCCTCTTACAGGTTCAAAGGAATGTTACCTTTTGCTGGACATGTTTATGTGACCCTGGGTGTAATATAGTTAGAACCCATTAAAGAAAGAAAACAGACACAAACTGTGTGGTTGTGCATGCCCAGCAAACACCACCTGAGCCAATTTTGTTGAGGATTTGTCAGGGGTAGCTGGTAGCTCTACAGTCACCAGCCCACTGGGAAAAGATTCTAATATATCTATCGGAGATTATTGCTCAATGCAACATTCAAATAAGAATAGATGCTTCCTGGCATGCTTGGGTGTGAATGTTATTTTGGGAGCTTGTGTGTCAGTGAATTATTCATTCAATGAGATGGCCCAAGCGACAGACAGCAGGTAAAATTTAACGAATGTTACAAAACAAGAATTAAATGGGAGGCAGAAATTCAAATATTACGACCCCTAATTAGAAAAAAGGTTAGAAAAGGTTAGAAAAAAGTTTCAGCAACATAACAATGTTGACCAAAGAAAGATGGCTTTTCAAGGTCTGACCTTTAGACATTGGGCATTAAAAACATATGGAATACTAATGTGCCTCCAATTACCAAGCAATTGGGTTTCTTCAATAAGGTAAGTAAGTCCACCATTTGAAAACTGGCCTATGGAAGTGATCCATAGAAAAACAGCTTGATCTCCAGTAATTGCATCATTATAAATAGGGTTAAGCAAGAAATTAGCATCTCAAGTGAAGAGAATGATATCCTATATAGCAAATGCTAGAGGTTATTCAGACCATAAAATGGTTAAATATATAATCCACACTCCCTTCTTTTTTTAAAAAATAAATAAATAATGTATTTTACTACACACTTCCTGAAAAGTGCACTCAGCAAAATCTCATTCAAAAAGAACAGTTAAGTTGTAAATGTGGCCCATCAGGCTGGCTTACCAGAACGCCTGTGATGCTGTTCTTCCAGGAATTCCAAGTCGAGCATGAGGTCATCCTCATCCAGGTCACAGGAGCCCAAGTTATTCAAAACATCCTGTAGTATGCCAACAAAATAATAGTTTAGGAAGATGACTGAATGTGTGGGTGGAATTTTCTGAAAATCTCAGTGATAAGCTTATCCACATCCTTTTTATCTAATTGCCATCTCGCTTCCTGATCTCGATAAGAACTATGTAATGTGAACAATAATATCATATTATATTCATTATTATTCTACACATTGTTACTTGAAAAGTATTATATGCATGTTATACACATATGAACTCCAGGTTTCCTGAAGTTAACTAGATACAGACAACAATGCATATAACTGCATAAGAATACTTAGGTATTAATACCTATACAATTAAGCTACGAAAATATAGTGCTACATTGGGCTTCACTCTTTTATAAGTATTATGTGTATAATATATGCACATTTTTTTCATATAATTAGTTTATTTCTAAAGAAAAAATGAAACTTGCACAAGCATAAAAGGTGCCTGATGCAGGAATTGTTTGATGCAGGCAAAGCTTGATTGGGTCAGAATCATCAAATTTATTTAAATCTATTTAGAACAGATTCCATCTCTATCCCTAACTGATTATGAAGAAAGCAACAACTCTGCAGTGGTTTATAAAAATGATAAAACAATGTGTATATGTGATCTTTGTGTGCCATTAGTTTTCTGTCTTAAAACTTAAAAAACTGAAATATTATATATATATTCGATGATAAAAAAATAAGATAAATTAGCAACAATAATTTCAGACTTTCAAAAAGTTAAAATAGCAATAACCTTAAAATGGATTAAAACACAAATGCATTAAAAGTTGCTTTTTAGAAATGTTTTTTCAATAAAAAGATACATCATACACCAAACATCTATGGTGAATAAGGAGAATAAGTACCAATCTGAAACAGATAGATAGCATTAACATGGTGTTTTCAGAATTGCCCCTTCAATATGCATAAACTGCATTCTGAACTTGTGCATGAACCAGGCAACTTATAAATGCATTTAGATGCATTGATAGGGAAGCTAAAAATAATGATTTCAGAAAAATCTTACTAGATCAGGCAAAGGGTCTTTCTAATTTTGCATTCTTTCTTCAGTGGGACCTAGCACAACTATACCAGGAAACATCTTGGATGAATTCACATTCAGGCACTGAAAAGCATGACCCAGTAGCCTGGTCACATTGCGCTTGGAAAGGGCACTGCAGGCTATGGTTTCCAGTCCAGAATTTTGTCACACACTGTGGGACATGGAGTAATGCTTCTTTCGTATTTATGCTTCTTTATACCTATATCCTACCCAATGCCATTTCTGCTACATGAGGGGCATGCAGCAAAGCACTCACCACAAAACTCCACCTATCTTTGCAGCCAGTCTAATATACTGGAGAACAGGCCTTCTAACCAACAACTAATGCCCGCCTCAGACAAGGGAACCCTGTCTGGGCAAAAGAGGACCATGCATTGTGAGCGGATTGAGGAGTAGCTAATAACAAAGCCACCTTTGGCCGTCAAAAAGTGTGCCAGCACATTACTCAACCTTCTCTGTGCAGTTTCAGCTGGGGGGGGAGGGCTCACACCCCTTTATCAGCACCTCTGCGGCCACATTGACCCCCCCCCCAAGGCCATGGTTGGCAAAATTTCCATCAGGCTATTGAGGTCTGCCTTCTCGACCCACTCAATGCTGCCACCTCCATTCATCACAGTTAACAAAATAATTTGTTCTGAACTCCAAAAACTGTTATACTTGCTTTATTTATTTAAAAAAAAAACAACCCCCCCCACACACAAACTATTGCTGTCAAACACATTCAGAGAGAATTACAAGACAATTTCTATTTTCCTCCTTTTTTAAAAAAAGCACATATGGAAGAAGCCCATACAATGCCTTAATTCAAAGTATTCCCATTAAAATGCTTTGTTAGTTAAGGAGGAAGAAAAGGAAACAAAATTTCTCTGTGTTCCAAAGAAACGCTGACAGATGAATGCTGACATGTCCTTTCTTTCCTTTTTTCTTCTTCTTCTTTTTCCCTTGGAAGACTTAATCACTGCTTGCAGACAAATGCTTCAGCAAAAGCTTTAATAAAACTCTCCATTGACTTTGGAATAGCCCCTTAGAAACTTTTAAAAACACAGCTTTCTTCCTCCCAGTGTCTTCCTTTGGCACATAAAACTGCATTTAACCCCTGTGGTGCAAGAGAATGAAACCAAATTTTGCTTTGCCCCTTCTTCTCAACAACTTATCTTGGGACAGTTCCCTTTTATTAAAGTGTGATCTTCAAACAAAAACAATTGTCAAACAAAGAATGTGTATACAAAGTGTGTGTGTGTGTGTGTGTGTGTGTGTGTGTGTGTGTGTATCTCAGTTCATTGTTGCAGAAAGGAAGGCTGCCATTCATTTCTGCCTCATAGTGCTACACCTACAGAGTGCAAGGCAGTTGGAAAAAAGCTTGGTAACTGTCCAATTCTGATGTGAAATCCCCCCTCCCCAATTCTGGGTTCAGATTACAAGGGTTCTACAATTATTAGCCACATTTTTAACTCTCCGGGTTCCTGTTCAAGGTTCCAGCCAGTCAGCCATGCCCTTCTTGAATCATAGAATCATGGAGTTGGAAGGGACCCTGAGCATCATCTAGTCCAACCCCCTGCAATGCAGGAATATGCAGCTGTCCCTTACGGGGATCGAACCTGCAACCTTGGCGTTATCAGCACCACACTCTAACCAACTGAGCTATCTAGCTTTAAGAAAACCCACCACTGCTTCAGGAAGGGCTGTGGTTCAGTGGTAGAGCACATGCTCTGTGTTCAAAAGATCCCTGATTCAGCCCCCCAGATCGCCATGTAGGGCTGGGAGAGACCCCTATATGAAGCTCAGGAGTAAACAATACTGAGCTAGATGGACCAGTCGCCTGACTCATATAAGGCAGCTTCCCATATAAGGTAGTGCCCCATCACCTATGGTAGTAGGTGACACCTACTGGCTTGCAGATGTGGCCGCAGGTCCAAAAAGGTTAGCTAGCCCATGTTAGAATAGAACATGTTGTCAAAAACAAGACCAAATTTTTTGCCCAAGCTAAGTGGAGAGGGGTTGAAACAGAGGCTGAAAGTGGTCTGAATATGAGTACTTTTCAGCACATCATTGCTTTCAATGGGATACACATCCTAACAAAGATTCCAATATGAATCCCCATCAACAAGTAGCACAACCAGGGCTAAACAATGGTATGAGCAAGGCTTAATACAACATAAGCAAGCAAAGCACTTTTTGAAGCCAGAAATATCGTTTTCCAGGACAGTGTATGTGCATGCGCTTTGCTCTTCTCTTTACCATGCATGTGCCCAAATATCAAGGTAAAACAGCTAAATGAAAAGGAAAGAATGAATATTTTGCATGTCACACACACACACGTACAATTTCATTTACATGGGGCCCTTTGGTCACTATAGAGTCACTATAGGATTGCTTATTTGGCTGTCAGGAGGGGCTCTATCACCAGAGGTGTTTTCAGGAAGAATAGTCTACTCAGGGTAAAAGAGAAGACTTGGACCCAGCAGATGATCAGAGAGAGGAGAAGCTGGGGGTGATGAGTGATGAGGTCTTTCAATATCCTCTAAAACAGCAGATTCAACATTTTTAGGGCTGGGACCCACCTTTAACCCAAGCATACATTCGTATTGTGGTAGTGCTGCTGTTACAACCCATCTGATAGTTGGTCCCAGGACACACCAACTGAACACAAATATCCAATGCTGTTGATTTTGCACTGAGCACCTCACTTGCTCCATATTGGTAGTCCCTGCTTACTACCGGTAGGTGCTGGTCATGGACACTGACAGTGCTGTGCAATCGTTAGATATGTTGGAGACTAAAGTTGTTGTTTCTATAAACAGTACATGCCACAGCATGGAGCCACATTTATTTAACTTACATGCTGTAGGTCTTCCAACAACTTTGTTTACAAATTTTGATCCAGATCTTGTTCATTTGTTCAGTGATTGATACGGTCTCGAACTTATTCTGCCATTTTTGTCAGCTGCTTCTTGTTTACTATTGTCAACAGACAAAATATTTCTTGTCCCTTCCTATGATTCAATGTTCCCTTATTCAAATGATGCAAATTACCATCCAATTACAGCAATATTGTTACAAAGTCTTGACTAATGCTTGTGACATTCTGTGCTCTGATTGCAAACATTATAATGAATCTACATCCCATTAATACTAGATGTTTATTAACAAGTTATTCGGCTTTTAACTGGATCCTTGTTTGGCAGCAAATTTTGGCTATATTCATATTCAAATTTGCTATCCTCAAGGATAAATAATCTGTATCATTATATCATAATTCTTGTCAAACTTGAGCTTCCTTTTAAAACCACAGGCAAGGAGATTTCAGTTTATGTTCATCTTAATGCCACAATTAGGAATTTGGTAAAAATCTGTGGAGACATCAATATATTTGTATGTTTGTTTAAAATGTCACCTTTCTGCTGGCAATAGGTGTCCAGAGAGGCTTACGAGCAGAATAAAAATAAAAATAAAATAAACACTGTAAAATCTTAAAAGGCCAGACATAAGATCGGAACTATGACAAGTACCGGTATTAGACCAACGTTTCTTCTATCAATATCAACAAGTTTAGTAGCAAGGAGAAAAATTTTTTTCATTGTGACGCATTTCCCCTCAAGGCTTTCCCCAAACTGAATGTCTTTACAGGTACTTGCCTATGAAAGGAGAAAAGATGTCATTCAGATCAGACCTCCTGGGGAAAGAAGTTCCAGACACAGTAACACCAATGAGAAGCTGTACAAACCTCTACTCTCAAGATGTGGGTATCTGGAACAGGACTTCCGATGACAACATGGGCAATGGCAAGTTTGAAGGGAAACTGGCAGTTTTTCAGAGATACCCTGATCCCAATCAGTTTAGGGCAGGGATGGGGGAATTCCTGGTCCTCTAAGTGTTGTGAGGGATGATGAGAATTGTATTCTAACAAAGGCTCTCGGTGACAAAGCTAGCATTTTGAATTGGGCCTGGAACCCAGCAGGAGCCAGGGTAATTATTTAAATTAAGTATATTTCAAATAATCCTAGAATTGTAGAGTTGGCAGGGATCACAAGGGTCATCTAGTCCAAACCCCTGCAATGCAGGAATCTTTTGCCCAATGTGGGGCTCGAACCCACAACCCTGAGATTAAGAGTCTCATGCTCTACCAACTGAGCTATCCCCACTTGAAGATAAACTACAGTGGTACCTCGACTTACGAAGACGATCCGTTCTGCAGCCGTCTTCATAAGTCGAGGTTTTTGGATGTCGAAGTGCTGCTTGCGCGCATGCGCGAAGAGCGGTTTCACGCATTCAGCGCATGCGCAGACCGCGCGTGCCGGGCGCGTGGGGTGAAAAGACTTCCGGGGTTGTCGACTTCAGAAGTCGAAACCTTTGGAAGTCGAAGCGTTCGGATGTCGAGGTATGACTGTACTGTAAATTTTAGCTTTCTACACTATGCTAGACACACTCAGACATCCTTCTCTATACTCGTTCAGACAAGCAAGTGGCATTATTACAGTTCAAGGACACATTCCAGCCAGGCAAAAACACTTGGAGTGAAGAAAGGGCCAGTGAGGGGGAAGGGTGGCCTGGGGATAATGGAAGTGCCCTGAGGGTCAGATAGAGAGGTCTAGAGAGATGAATTTTGACCCTTAAGCATTAGGTTCCCCATCCCTGATATATGTCATGATCTTGCACAGTGGGAGATTCGCAGAGCCTCTCATGATCTCTCTAACTCCATCTAGTCTTTCACCAGAGAGCAGTGACACACGGTGCTATATGTTTCAAAAAGAAGAAGATAAAGAAGATTGCAGAATTTAAAGAGAAAACAGATGTACCTTCCCTTCAACTATTTTACCTACAGGCCAAGCCCATGAGAACAAACACATGACTTGCTATATTACAGTATATGCCTAAAAATTATCCGCAGATAACAGAAATGTTTTGAACATATTTTTTAAGAACAGAATCATACAAATTAAAGACTGAAAGTGTTTCTAGCAACAACTAATTCAAAGATTTTAACTGAGAAGCATGGCACACAGTCATAAAAAGCAAAACCTTTAAGCCATTTAAGGCAATGTTAACTCTAAGAACCATAACTGAATAATTCATGGGCATAATGAAAGGCTTCCCCTTCTGGACTCTTCCACAGACTTCAAAGAGAAAATAAAATTACATGGAAACCAGGAAATAGGAAGAAGACTTACAAAATGCTGATTTCACTGCTGACATACCAAGAACCTCTGTGTATCTAATGTAAAGCTTTCTGGATGCCTTTCATATGCTGTGAGCAGATTAAATGTAAAATAAAAAAATTCCTTCAGTAGCACCTTAAAGACCAACTAAGTTTTTATTTTGGTATGAGCTTTCGTGTGCATGCACACTTCTTCAGATACAGTGAAATGGAAGTTTCCAGGCACTTATGTAGAGAAGGGGTGGGGAGGGGTGGGGATGGGAAGGGGGGATCACTCAGAAGGGTGGTGGAAATGGGTGATTGACTGACTGATAGCTGTTGATGACCGCAAACGACTGCAAATGGTTTTGCATGAAAAAGCAAGGGTTGAGATGGCTGAAGATCGCTTATCATGTATAATGAGATAAGAACCCGATATCTCTGTTCAAACCAGGTCCCTCCATGGTTTTGAGCTTGGTGATAAGTTGCAATTCAGCAACTTCTCTTTCCAGTCTATTTCTGAAATTCTTTTGTAGTAAGACAGCTACTTTGAGATCTTGTATAGAATGTCCTGGGAGATTGAAGTGTTCTCCTACTGGTTTTTCTGTCTTCTGGTTCCTGATGTCAGATTTATGTCCATTTATCCTTTGGCGTAGGGTTTGGCCTGTTTGTCCAATATAGAGAGCTGAAGGGCACTGTTGGCATTTGATGGCATACACAATGTTAGAGGATGAGCAATTAAATAGTCCTGAGATGGTATGTTGGATGTTGTTGGGGCCAGTAATGGTGTTGTCTGGGTGTATGTGGCAGCAAAGTTGGCATCTGGGTTTATTGCAGGCTCTGGTACCAGTGTCCATGTTAAGTCTGGTGGTTGTATTATTGTGGGTGAGGAGTTGTTTAAGATTGGGTGGCTGTCTGTAGGCAATGAAAGGTCTTCCTCCCAGAGCTTGAGAAAGGGAGCGGTCATTGTCCAGGAGAGGCTGTAGATCTCTGATGATGCGTTGTACTGTTTTAGCTTGGGAGCTGTATGTGATGACTAGTGGTGTTCTGTTATTTTCTTTTTTGGGTCTGTCTTGCAGCAGGTTCTCTCTAGGTATCTGTCTGGCTCTGTTGATCTGTTGTTTAACTTCATCAGGTGGATATTTTAGTTCTAAAAAGGTTTGCTGTAGATCCCTTAGGTGAGATTCTCTGTCTGTAGAGTTGGAACAGATGCGGTTGTAACGTAAGGCCTGGCTGTATACGATGGATTGTTTGGTATGTTTGGGATGGTAGCTAGAAGCATGTAGATATGTTTGTCGGTCAGTTGGTTTTCTGTATAAGGTGGTGTCTATACGTCCATCCTGTATTTTTATAGTAGTGTCCAAAAAATGTATTTCTTGCATAGATTGGTTCATTGTTAGGTTGATGGTGGGGTGAAAGTCATTGAATGTCTGGTGGAAGGTTTCCAGGGTCTGTTGTCCATGTGTCCAGATAATAAAAATATCGTCAATGTATCGCAGGTACAGGAGAGGTTTGAGTGGGTAGGAGTTAAGGAAACGTTGTTCTAAATCTGCCATGAAGATGTTGGCATACTGTGGGGCCATGCGGGTGCCCATGGCTGTGCCGCTGATCTGGAGGAACAGGTCATCACCAAATTTGAAGTGGTTGTGGGTAAGGACAAAGTGGCAGAGTTTGGTAGCAAAGTCCGCTGTGGTTTTATCTGAAATGGTGTTCCTTATGGCTTGTAAACCATCATTGTGTGGGATGTTGGTATATAGAGATTCCACATCCATAGTGGCTAGTATAGTATTGTTAGGAAGATTGTTCAAATATTGTATTTTCCTCAGAAAATCTGTGGTGTCACGTACGTAGCTGGGAGCACTGATAGCATATGGTTTCAGAACAGAGTCCATATAGCCGGAAACACCCACTGTAATGGTGCCAATACCTGAGATGATGGGGCGTCCTGGGTTTCCTGGTTTGTGTATTTTGGGTAGAAGATAGAAAGTTCCTGGCCGAGGTTCCGCTGGTGTGTTTGTGAGGATCTGTTCTTGGATGTGTAGGGGTAGCTCCTTAATAATCTTGTTCAGTTCTTTTTTGTATGCTTGTGTGGGGTCTGAGTCCAATTTCATGTAAAAGGCAGTATTGGAAAGTTGTCTGTGGGCCTCTTGGATGTAATCAGTTTTGTTCATGATGACGACAGCTCCACCCTTGTCTGCCTCTTTAATTATAATGTCTGGGTTGTTCCTGAGATTTTCTATGGCTCTCCTTTCAGCATGGTTTAGATTTTGTTGTAAGCGATGGTGTTTTCTGGTCACATCCGTTTGGATTCTGTGGCGGAAGCATTCGATGTACAGATCTAGTGTGGTATTGCGTCCATCAGGAGGGGTCCATGTGGAGTCCCTTTTTGTGTAACTTCTTTTCGGTGGTAGTTGGTGGTCAATGTTCTGTTCATTGATGCGTTTGACGCATCAATTGACGCATCAATGACGCATCAATGAACAGAACATTGACCACCAACTACCACCGAAAAGAAGTTACACAAAAAGGGACTCCACATGGACCCCTCCTGATGGACGCAATACCACACTAGATCTGTACATCGAATGCTTCCGCCACAGAATCCAAACGGATGTGACCAGAAAACACCATCGCTTACAACAAAATCTAAACCATGCTGAAAGGAGAGCCATAGAAAATCTCAGGAACAACCCAGACATTATAATTAAAGAGGCAGACAAGGGTGGAGCTGTCGTCATCATGAACAAAACTGATTACATCCAAGAGGCCCACAGACAACTTTCCAATACTGCCTTTTACATGAAATTGGACTCAGACCCCACACAAGCATACAAAAAAGAACTGAACAAGATTATTAAGGAGCTACCCCTACACATCCAAGAACAGATCCTCACAAACACACCAGCGGAACCTCGGCCAGGAACTTTCTATCTTCTACCCAAAATACACAAACCAGGAAACCCAGGACGCCCCATCATCTCAGGTATTGGCACCATTACAGTGGGTGTTTCCGGCTATATGGACTCTGTTCTGAAACCATATGCTATCAGTGCTCCCAGCTACGTACGTGACACCACAGATTTTCTGAGGAAAATACAATATTTGAACAATCTTCCTAACAATACTATACTAGCCACTATGGATGTGGAATCTCTATATACCAACATCCCACACAATGATGGTTTACAAGCCATAAGGAACACCATTTCAGATAAAACCACAGCGGACTTTGCTACCAAACTCTGCCACTTTGTCCTTACCCACAACCACTTCAAATTTGGTGATGACCTGTTCCTCCAGATCAGCGGCACAGCCATGGGCACCCGCATGGCCCCACAGTATGCCAACATCTTCATGGCAGATTTAGAACAACGTTTCCTTAACTCCTACCCACTCAAACCTCTCCTGTACCTGCGATACATTGACGATATTTTTATTATCTGGACACATGGACAACAGACCCTGGAAACCTTCCACCAGACATTCAATGACTTTCACCCCACCATCAACCTAACAATGAACCAATCTATGCAAGAAATACATTTTTTGGACACTACTATAAAAATACAGGATGGACGTATAGACACCACCTTATACAGAAAACCAACTGACCGACAAACATATCTACATGCTTCTAGCTACCATCCCAAACATACCAAACAATCCATCGTATACAGCCAGGCCTTACGTTACAACCGCATCTGTTCCAACTCTACAGACAGAGAATCTCACCTAAGAGATCTACAGCAAACCTTTTTAGAACTAAAATATCCACCTGATGAAGTTAAACAACAGATCAACAGAGCCAGACAGATACCTAGAGAGAACCTGCTGCAAGACAGACCCAAAAAAGAAAATAACAGAACACCACTAGTCATCACATACAGCTCCCAAGCTAAAACAGTACAACGCATCATCAGAGATCTACAGCCTCTCCTGGACAATGACCGCTCCCTTTCTCAAGCTCTGGGAGGAAGACCTTTCATTGCCTACAGACAGCCACCCAATCTTAAACAACTCCTCACCCACAATAATACAACCACCAGACTTAACATGGACACTGGTACCAGAGCCTGCAATAAACCCAGATGCCAACTTTGCTGCCACATACACCCAGACAACACCATTACTGGCCCCAACAACATCCAACATACCATCTCAGGACTATTTAATTGCTCATCCTCTAACATTGTGTATGCCATCAAATGCCAACAGTGCCCTTCAGCTCTCTATATTGGACAAACAGGCCAAACCCTACGCCAAAGGATAAATGGACATAAATCTGACATCAGGAACCAGAAGACAGAAAAACCAGTAGGAGAACACTTCAATCTCCCAGGACATTCTATACAAGATCTCAAAGTAGCTGTCTTACTACAAAAGAATTTCAGAAATAGACTGGAAAGAGAAGTTGCTGAATTGCAACTTATCACCAAGCTCAAAACCATGGAGGGACCTGGTTTGAACAGAGATATCGGGTTCTTATCTCATTATACATGATAAGCGATCTTCAGCCATCTCAACCCTTGCTTTTTCATGCAAAACCATTTGCAGTCGTTTGCGGTCATCAACAGCTATCAGTCAGTCAATCACCCATTTCCACCACCCTTCTGAGTGATCCCCCCTTCCCATCCCCACCCCTCCCCACCCCTTCTCTACATAAGTGCCTGGAAACTTCCATTTCACTGTATCTGAAGAAGTGTGCATGCACACGAAAGCTCATACCAAAATAAAAACTTAGTTGGTCTTTAAGGTGCTACTGAAGGAATTTTTTTATTTTACTTCGATCCAGACCAACACGGCTACCTACCTGTAACCAGATTAAATGTATTCGGCTCCTGAATGCAGCCATCAAATAATCATGTTTTCTAGTGAAATGTATGAGAGGTTGTCAGAAGAAAAATATAAATCCTGCAGTACTTGGTTACTCAACATTGCTGTTTCTGTAGACAAACAGTTTAAGAGTAAAAATAAAATAAAATAAAATTCATTCCAGTAGTGCAAAGGCCCAGAAGAAAGAGAAATATGCTATGGTAGTATGGTATGATGTGGCTTAAGTAAGCACCGTAAGTATTGGTGCAATGTCCCCCCAACTTTAATATTTATTAATAAAATAAAAGTGCAGTGCAGGCAATAAATTGATCAGAACAATATAAAATAGCACCAGAATTTAGCCAAAAATACAGATTAGGTAAAAGGATCTGATTATCATGAGGTGGAGCATATTGGATGATGCAAAAGCTTCCATTCAAAAGCTCCCATGCAAAAGCGACCATTTTAGGCATGTCCATATGATGTGTGATCACTGAAACACGGGTCCTTTTGGACCCAGAAGAGGGAAGAAGAGGGATGGAACAAGAACGTAACAGAGGCAAGATGTAACAAGGCAGGGGGCGCTTCTGTGCACTCTGCCGACACGTGTGGGGGTGCCAGGAACGGAAACCTCGTGTGATTTGGTAGTCGCCTGTACTTTGCTTCATTGCAGGAGCAAAGAAGTCATCAGAGCCACCTCAATGGCATTTCTTCTTACACACCATGGTAGATATTAGACTGGTCCAAGTCATCCTGCACGCCCCTTTGTCTCTGTTTTCGTGGTTCAGGAAGAAACGGGGGGGGGGGGGATTGGACAAATCATGCATTAGAAATGTTCCCATAGGAAATGATAAAAAATTGTCAGCTCGTTATGTGAACACTTGCCTAATGAACAATTTCCTGGGAATGCATTATGTTTGGAAAGAGGGATCTGCCTGTATCCTTTCTATTGAAAGGAGTGCTTCTATTCAGGGTTCCAGCCAGCCATTCCCAGCTATTAGCTGTGGCTGTATAGAAGCATGCTACTTTATTTCCTGCTTGTTGATTTTTAAAATAATGTGTTTGTTCAGTGAGCTGCAGAAAACTCTGAAGAGCTCCGAAAAGCTTTTCCAAACTGTGTTTAATCTCAGAATATATTATTATTATTATTATTATTATTATTATTATTATTATTATTCCAATACAGTATGCATTTTCTTGTTTTGTTTAACCCCACTATCCAAATTGTCATTGCAGCACTGCTAGGAGAGAAATTTAATTGGCAAAGTCTTAACATTGTTCTTTAAATAACTACAAAGAGGCAGTGTTGCTTTCTTCCTAACACAGATAAGGGACACCATTCAAAGTGGAAGACCCATTTATTCAGCAGTAGCAATGACAAACGTATACAAGATCTTAAAAAGCAGAGACATCACTTTGCCGACGAAGGTCCATATAGTTAAAGCTATGGTTTTCCCAGTAATGATGTATGGAAGTGAGAGTTGGACCATAAAGAAGGCTGATCACCGAAGAATTGATGCTTTTGAATCATGGTGCTGGAGGAGACTCTTGAGAGTCCCATGGACTGCAAGAAGATCAAACCTATCCATTCTGAAGGAAATCAGCCCTGAGTGCTCACTGGAAGGACATATCCTGAAGCTGAGGCTCCAGTACTCTGGCCACTTCATGAGAAAAGAAGACTCCCTGGAAAAGACCCTGATGTTGGGAAAGATTGAGGGCACAAGGAGAAGGGGACGACAGAGGACGAGATGGTTGTGCTGCCAAGTATCCCGTTTTTCATGGGAAACCCCCGTATTTAAACTCATTCCCCGCTGTTATCCCAAATAGAGAAAAATCCCGTAAATCCCCCGGATTTCCTACCTGCCAGGGAGGCTCCTTCTGTGCATGACTGGACATGCACATAACTGATTTCGGGTGCCGCTCTGCCCATCTCTGGGCACCGGAAATCGAGCAGAGCGGCACTGGAAGTCGCTTCTACGCAGTGCCGCTCTGCCCATGTCTGGGCACCAGAAATCGGGCAACGCCAGCACCGGAAGTTGCTTCTACGCATGTCCAGGCATGTGTAGAAGCGACTTCCGGTGCAGCGCTGCTGCTGATCCCAGATTTTTTCTTACCAGGCGTTGGAGGGTATTGGACAGTGTTCTCGAAACTACGAACATGAGTTTGACCAAGCTGCGGGAGGCACTGGAAGACAGGAGTGCCTGGCGTGCTCTGGTCTATGGGGTCACGAAGAGTCGGACATGACTAAATGACTAAACAACAACAACAACAACAAGCTGCTGCTGCTACCTATTGGGACTGGGGAGGTGGGCGAGCTGGGAGCCCAAATAATAGATAGAGTCAATGACAGGCATACCTGGAGGGAAAGATCAATATAGCCAATTCATTCTAGTTTTGTTTGCATCTTCCTCCCTGCTGAGCACCCCCTGAACTGCTCGTAGCAACTGGCAGGGTAGGGTTGGTAGGGCAATGCCCCATTGACCCTAATGGACCAGCCTCCACTTCATGCATGCACATAGAGCTTCCATTAAATCTTCTTTCTCACTTAGTTCAATAGAGCTACTCCCAAGTAAGTGGGTATAAAACCCTCATGAAATCAATGAGGCTGACAACTACTATGCATTGGCTGGCTTGTTTTCTCTATGCCTACATTTGGAAGATGCTGACAGTAGATATACTGCACAATAATTATATCAATTCAAACCCTTTTTATAAACACACGGAAACTAAACTGCACACCTTGCACTAATCCAGTGCCCTAAAACAGATGGGACAGCATTAAATAAATGCTTCTAGCATCACACCTCAACAGCTGGCTATTTCTTAGCCCTATTTCACCGATTTGAAACATTAATTTAAAGAGGTATCTGTCTGCCTGGAGGCATGCAGAAGCTGCTATTTTACTGTAAATAGATTGTGCTAGTCTAAAAGATTACAGATATCATCATAACCACCATCACTATAAAGAATTTAGAAATTCAAAGCTAAACAGAACAAGGAGTTTCCTGCAAAGCCGCCTATTGGAAATATTATTTTCATTTGAGGAAAATATTGGTTTTCTTTCTATATTGAAAGAAAGAAAACCAACAACTGTTGAGCCAAAATATTGTTCAGGGGATAGATTAGGTCAAGTAACATTGTTTAAGAAAATTAATCTCCATTCGGTCTCAGCTCCTGTCTGCCCTCTTCTAAATTCTCCATCCATTCATACTGTCAACCACCCATGACAGCTTTTTATTGTCTCTCAGTACATATCAGAAGTGACAAGCATGTCACAAACCTGCTTTTTGACTGTGACAAATGGGGAGCTTGGTGAACTGTCCATAGCAATCCATTTCATGAACTTGCCATTGTACCTCATCCACTTCATGTCAAGCGATTGTCATAAACGTTATCATTACCCAAGAGATCTGGCAGCAGCTTCTCTCTGTATTCTCGTATGCCTTTAATCATAATACTTACTGAAAATTAAATATAAAATATGCCCATCTAAGAATGTGACATGCAAATGAGGCAAGTACATGTATTATGCAGATATAGTCATCAGAGAGCCAGTATTGGTAGCAAGTCCCTGTTGAGCATATTTATTTTATTTCACAGCATATGTATGAAACACATACACTTTTCAGTGCTATTATTCTTTTCATAACAAAATGTAATTTATAAACCAACAACACATTCAGCCAGAAACCCAGTTTTGCAGCTACTTGATCTGTGACAAGGCCCTCTAAAATATATATTTGGGTCACTTTTTTTTATTACAACCTGCTTTGTACTACTGCTGTTGGCAGACAAATTATTCTGACACCCGAGAGGCAGGAACACTTCTTTCCTTTCCTGACAACAACAACAACATTAACGATCCAACAACAACAACAACATTAACGATCCAACATAGAATGAGCAGAACGTCTTCCTCTTCCTTCTCCAGTGCACCCTCAAAATATGACCTGGAGAGTTTGGGAATCCTCTGGGGCAGTTTCAGGGGGCACATGGGGATCTCGACCGTGTGTGTAGGGGGAAACCAGAATATAAATTATTCAAGCAGGTGAACATCATTAGACGTCTAGTATTTATTTATTATTTATTTTAATTATTAAATTTAAGTACCACTCTTCACTCTGAGGATTGGGCAGTTTACACTATAAAAACATCAAAATAGTAACATAACAACAAAGGATACAATAACACCCCCCCCTCAAACACACACAGTTTAAAAGGCTATAGATTGATGAATTAGCCACAAGATTGGTTATAGAGAAATGTTTCCGCCTGGCACCTACAGATATGTAATGAAGGTACTAGGAAAGCCTCTCTGGGGAGAACATTCCACAAATAGGGAGCCACCACAGAAAAGGCCTGTTCCCATGTTGCCATTCTCTGGACCTCTTGTGGAAGAGGCACACGAATAAGCACCTCAGATGACGATCGCCAGTTTCGGGTCAGTTCATATGGGTGAGAGGTGGTCCTTGAGGTGCTGTTTTATAGGTCAGAGGCAGCGCTTTTAATTGGGCCCAGAAACCAGTGCCGGTTTGGTGTGATATGCATAAACCGCCTTGCCCCGGCGAACATCCTGGCCGCTGAATTCTGCACCAGCTGAAGCTTCCAAACCGTCTTCAGGGGAAGCCCTATGTATAACATGTTGCAGTAACCTAGCCTAGAGGTTACCAGGGCATAGACAACGGAGGTTATGCTATCCTTTTCCAGATAGGGGTGCAGCTGGGCTATCAGCCAAAGAGGATGGGAGGCACGGGACACTGAGGCCGCCTGAGCCTCAAGCAACAGCAATGGACCCCGAAGGACCCCCACACTGTGTATCCATCTGCTCCTTTAGAGGGAGTGTAGCCCCACCAAGAGCAGGCAGCCTCCCAACCATGCGGTCTAGGGAACTGCTCAAAAACAGTAATAAACATAAGCATGCATAAACAAACAAACAAATCAAAGAAACAAACAAACCAAAGCAGGGGTAAGGGTACAACAGTAAGGGTACAATCCTGTTGAACAGTAAGATTGCAATTAGACTTACTTAGGCAAATATATGTTGCGCTGTAAATAGCTAGTGGTTTACTGCCTTGTTATGACACCCAAATAATATCTGTTGTCTGAGGCAGTTGCCTCAGCTTGGAATGTTCCATGTAATTTTATGTATGTATTTTTTAAAAAATAAAAAAAATATTTAAAATCATGACAGGAAACTGACATGACAGGGAGAAAAGTTCTATCCCAGACATTTGTCTGTCATCCTGTTTTTTATATATATATTTGTAAAGTTGTTGTTGTTTTTTGCTTTGTTTTTGTTTCTCACATAGAGAATTCAAAAATATGACACACCCACCCACTTGCAGTGGTACAGTCTGTTCCCCCAACTCCTATTACCATATATATACATAGACAAGGCCAGTAACAAGAGTCCTTTCCACACTAATTTTGTTATCTCATTCTTTACAAACATCACATTCACACACACAAAAGGCCATTTGAGAGAGGGGAGTGTGGTAAAGGATGAAAGTCTGACATTTCAGGAAAAGAAGCCTTTATCAAGGAATGATTTAATACCATGTTTACCAGTGGAGCAGACATAGGCCCATGGTTGCTATGGAAACAGACAGAATCCCAATAATATTAAGTAATAGTGTATCTATTATAACATTGCATTAATAATTCTCTAGCGAAAGGGTCACTTGAAATTTCATTTACAGAGCTCCGTTTTTAACTAGCAAAGCAAACAATGTAAAGGACAGGAAATTATCGTTACAAATGAATGTCAGCCTTAAATCAGTTATTACTGTCTGTTTGCAAACATACATAACATTTTTGTTCAACTGTTGGAAATAATGGATCATGTGGGTGCACACATACCCAGAGGCACATACCCCAAACTATTCAAAGGCTGTGTGTTTGCTAACATTCTGGATATTCTTTTCAGCATTTGAAAGCTGTATTGTGAATTTATGCTCTTACACAGATTATTCATTTCTGTGCCTTCTATCTATATGCTGCATGCCACATCATCTTATGGACATGCTTCCTCCCACTTATGTCTAAAAGCAGCGGTGGGAAGGGCGTGGGATGGATCCAGTTTTTGCCCAGGGAAAATTTTGTTATTTCCCCTTCAAGCTAGTTTACCAAATGTGCAAAAGGGTCTACTCCAATGGACCACAGACCTGAAAACTAAGAGCTCAACCAGACTTCAAAAAAGGCCTACACAGGTAAGTTACATACCCTTAATGTGTCCCTTTTTTTCTTTTGAGAGCTTGGAGACCATATTGGGCCCCGTGTTCTCGTGCGGTTTTGCACCGCAATTTCCCCCAGAAAAACAACTTTTTCCAGGCAGCAATCCTGCGTAGAGCTCCAAAACGCACTTTTTCCAAGGGGAGATCGCAGTACAAAATTGCACAAGATCATGGCGCCCCAAATCTGCTGGATTAGGCCAATGGTCCATGTAGTCCAGCATCAGGATCTCACTGTGGCCAGCCACATGCCTGTGGGAAGCTCGCAAGCAGGCTAGAATGTGTTCTTGAAATCTCATGTCTCAAGGTTACCTAGATAGAGGATACAGAGGTGTTTCTGTGTGGGTGTAGAGAGAAGCCTACTGTACCAAGATAAAATATACATTTGTTGCTTTGCCCACTTTTGAATCTGACACCACACACTACAGGCCTGTGCTCCCCGAAAGATTGCTTGGTTGGAAATGTGCCCCTCAAACTGTAAAAGGTTCCATGCCCACAAAATAGTGGTTTGACAACAACTTCCCCCTTTTTATATGCAGGTTTGTTGTTGTTGGGTTTTTTGGGGGGAGGGGGTCTACGGTAAGTCCGTGAAAATTTGGCTGAGACCACTTTCATTGCCTTGCATTGCCAGCAGGTAGCAGTTGACGGGAAAGACCAGGAAGAGCTGCTGCCAGTCTGGCTAGAGAATACTGGGAATATAGGGATGTCCCATTATAACAGTTCAGACAGGCATAGGCAATCTTGGCTCTCCAGATGTTTTGGAACTACAACTCGCATGATCCCAGACCACTGGCCCTGTTGGCTAGGGATCGTGGGAGTTGTAGTTCCAAAACATCTGGAAAGCCAAGGCTGCATGTGCCTGGTTCAGACCATTGGTCCATCTAGCTCAGTACAGTCTATAGCAGCCTTTTTCATCCTTGGGTTCCCAGATGTTGTTGGAGTACAACTCCCATCATTCCAAGCTACCAGGGCCAGGGGTCAGGGATGATGGGAGTTGTACTCCAACAGCATCTGGGAACCCAAGGTTGTCTCTTTTCCCTGCTTGGTATCTTTCTGTGTTTTGACACCAGCAATGGTTTTATTCCTCTGATTAAGGCAGAGCCACCTCCCCCTGTCCCTTATGTTCCAGTCTATTCATATTCCTTGTGGACTGCTGGGTTGTAAGAAGGGCAGAGAAGCTCCTGTGTCTGCCATTCTTCACACACACACAAAAGCACGCAGCATTCTTCACATACAACATGACTACACTGGGCTGCAAAGTCACCACCAAAAAACCACCTGGATGAAGTTTGTGAACCACTAGTGATCTACAGACCACACTTTAGAAACCCATGCACTAGACCAGACATCCCCAAACTTCAGCCCTCCAGATGTTTTGGACTACAATTCCCATCATCCCTGACCACTGGTCCTATTAGCTAGGGATCATGGGAGTTGTAGGCTAAAACATCTGGAGGGTCGCAGTTTGGGGATGCCTGCACTAAACTAAAGCCATTTTAATTCAGTTGCTCAAAACTAAGGAGCACCTTTTATTGTGAGTGACACAATCTTTGCCACCTAGCAAAACTGCATAAAGCTAAAAAAAAAAAATGTGAGGGGAGGAACTCATAATCTTTTTCCATTACAAGAAGGCAGATGAAAATATACATCCAAGTGAATTGCAGTCCTTGCCAGGGGGTCTGTAGACTGCCACTGAATAACATATCACATCTTTACTCCAATTGAGTCATCCTCTGTACAACCACAAGCATAAAAACTCCATGTCTGGTTGAAGATTAAATGTAGATGGGGAACATCGTCTTATTAACTGGAATGTTTACTGCCCTTTACTTGAAATGCTTGGGCTAAATGATAAGCTCAGTAGCTTTTTGCATCTCTGAAAGTTATTTACTGTCCCATACTCTCAAAAATAATTCATAAGCATTTCTAGAAAAGAGAGCCACTAAACACTCTACTTCATCTTCATAGCTGTTAAGAGTGGCTTCCAAGATACAGGAAAACTAATAGAAACTCCTATGCAAACCACTTTTAAAAAAGGATATTCATTTGAATGTTGTCCATGTAATGTTTATAAGTCAACATGAAGCCTGCTTATTTTCCAGTTTCAAATATTTAACAGCTGATTGCATTTCTGTGTTGCTGTTTTTTCAGGAAGCACAGACCAGCCTTTATCAACTTGGATCAAGACAATTAATTGCAGAAAGATTTAATTTCAGCTTCCAAATGAGCATAAATCACTGCATCTGACCCGTCCCTAGCCCCAATCCTATAAGCCCCTGGCTGACAAGTAGGGATAAAAATGCCTGAAATAAATAAACAAACCCAAGCCACAGAAAATGATGCCCATGTTGCAAATGATGGGCACAGTAGGATTTTAATCATCATTATCATCAAGAGCAGTCAAACTGGATAGGATCAAGACTGAAAGTAAACATTTCTTTTCCTTTGAAAATGATATGCCTAGCTGAAGCTAAGTAGTTTTAAATATGGCTGAAGAACTTTTGTCAAAAATGGAGACACACCCAGCAGAAAGAATGCACCTCACTGTCACTACCATGTTTTATGTCCTGGTGGTGGCAAACGAATGTGCTCTGGGAGCCTCTGAAACGTCTTTCCTCCAAAAGTCTATAAAGTGAGCACAATGGAACACACAGGAAGACACCTTATACTGAGTCCTAACACTATTGGTCCATCTATCTTAGCGTTGTCAACAATTACTGGCAGAGGTACGGGTTTTCACCAGCGCCACCTGGAGATGTCAGAGGCAGAACATGGGATCTTCTGCATGCAAAGAGAAGGGTTGTCTCCTCCACCTGTCAAAATGTTCATTGGAACGGCTGCTATGCATTGCAATGCAAACTGCTTTGGGCTATTGGAACAAGACGTATTCCACTGCCCATAATCTGATGGGCAGAAGCAGCACAACAAGCTTACTTTAAGCTCCCAATTGTTCATTTGTAGCCACTCAGGTACCTGCCCCGTACCAGATGTCACATATGATGTTAGGTTTGGGAAAGGGGATTGGCTTGCAAGGAATGGTTTCACGAATCAAACTGGGAACACTATCAGGCCAAATTTGGCCCACAGGCCAGAAGTCCCCCTCCCCTGGTATAACTGAAATCTATGGGGTGGAAAGTTATTTAACTATGACTGGATCATGCCTTTTAACATATAAAGAGCTATAAACTTTGGTTAGTAGGTCAGTCAGTTGAACCTCGGAGATAATTAAATTAATTAGTTTAACCTAATTAATCAGCAAGAAGAAAATTCGAAATCCATGGAACTGTGAGTTAGGGACATGCTTTATTTTATTTTATGGGTTATTTTTAATAGGGAATTAAAAATTAAATGCTGAAGTTAAATTTCCCTTCTAATGATGAGCATTGCACAAGAACTAAACTGAGGTTTTGATATGGCTCAGATTTATTTATATGCAGCATACCAATTGTCCAGGAGGCAGGTCAAATTTTTTAAAAAATCAAATGAAAACACAAACTGAAAGCTTTTTCATTGGTTACCACACTAGCCAGCCACAAAGTGAGTGACTTGCGTATCTACCCTTCCTTCAATAGTTTGGTTTATTGAAAAATCAGGAATGATGGCTGCTAATCTGAAAGAGAAGGGTACGGGTGTGGGTGTGGGTGTGTAACGTTCTACCGTGCTCCAGATGTTTATCAATGTGAACTGGGATGGGTCTCAGTTGCTTGCCATTCATTTCTCTTGACTTCATGTTCCTGTGTGTGTGTCTTTATCCGGAAAAAAAAAACATTAACAACTGCAAGTCTTACTTCCTTCTGTTTCCACACTACCAGCTCTTTAAGCATTTTGCCACATCTTTTTTTTAAACATACAGATTGCACTTGTCATGGTAATTTACCTGTCAGGGTTCTTTACCGCTGAGCAATCTTAGACATTTCCAATCCCTGGGATGAGATAGTGGCACTTTCATAATACCACAGGTTTGTTGCATCCTTGCTATGACAATATTATTATCAGCAGAAATAAAAGTGTTCTCTCTCTCTCTCTCTCTCTCTCTCTCTCTCTCTCTCTCTCTCACACACACACACACACACACACACACTAATTCTTTTCCTGGACTTCATGCAATAAGGAAGCCCCAACTGATCCATTCCAATCCAACTTCAGGCCTGGTTATGGGACTGAATCAGCCTTGGTAACCCTGTCGAATGACCTTTATAGGGAAAAGGACATGGACATTGTGACTCTGTTATTCTTATTTGCTCTTTCAGCAGCTTTTGGCCATGGCATCCTCAGAACTGATGTGGGGTGGCTATCCCTCAGCCCCCTGGCAGTTGAGCAGGGGGACTGCCACAGGGTATCATCTCTAACACCTACATAAAGCCAGCGGAGTGTGAGCAATAGGAGTTTTGGGCCAAGATGTCATCAGTACGTTGGTGATATCCTGCTCTACCATAGCTGCCAAGTTATCCCTTTTTTTAAGGGATTTTCCCTTATGCTGAATAGGCTTCCTCGTGAGAAAAGGGAAAACTTGGCAGCTATGTGCTCTACTTCTCTGTAATTTAGGGTCCAGGAGAAGACTCAGTTGTGGGCTGGATGAGGGCCAACAAGCCAACCCTGGATCATGTGGGTGAGTGGCACTGTGTGTGAGTGGTTCTGAAGTGCAGGTAACTGGTTAATTGCCTGCTTTAGATGGAGGTTCATAGATGGAGGGTGCTCCTGTATCCATCTCTGTCACTATAGGCCCAAGTTTCCACAGTGGCTAGGAATGCTTTTTAGCAGCTGTAGTTGGTAAGACAGCTACATCCATTTCTGAACTGGGCTAGCCTAACCATTATATTGCATGCACTGGCAACCTCTAAATTGGAATACTGCAATGCTGTCTACATGGGGCTGCACTTAAGGATGACCCAAAAGCTGCAGCTAATACAACATGTGTCAGCTGAACTTTTCACAGGGTCAAAATATTGCCATCTTATTTTGCTAGCACTGGAGGACTGGCTGCCAACTGGCTGCCAGGCTAAGTTAAAGGTGCCAATATTGGTGTATAAAACCCTATACATCGGGACCAGGATACCTGAGCCCAGAATGGCCCCGAGACCTGAGGGTATAGGGTGGTATATTAATATTAATATTAATAACTAAAATATCATATTGTCCCTTATACACCAAAGTGATCACTGTGTTCCACAGGAGAGGCTAATTTGCAGGTACTATCTTATCAAAACGTCTCTTCTGTACGAATCAGGTCTTCACTGTGGCAGCACCTGCCCTTTCTCTTTTTCTCAATACTGTATCTCTATTGCACAACCTCTATTGCCATTCTGGTTCCTGTTGAAGACTTTCCTCTTTTCACAAGCCTTCTAAGTGGAGTCAGGTTTTTTAATTTCAGTCCATTTCTGTACGTGATTCGAAATTGTTTTTAATATATGCAATTGTTTTAATATGTGCAATCGTTTTGTAAATGTTTTTATTCCATTGTTAAATTGCCTGAATATATTTCATAGGAAGCAAATGAACTATTCTTACTCTTATTAATAATATTTGAATTCCATACCTTCTCCCCTCACCCCATCCACTGCAAAGGAATATTTACACACAGAACCAGTTTGCTACCGTATATTCCTCTGGCTAAAATGCTCCTAAAGCATTATCTCTCAGTTATTAGTAGAGAATAAAGGAACTCATAATTTATGCTTTAATTGAAAGATGTAGTTACACTATGATGTTTCTTAAAAAGAATCAAGCTGTCTTTCTGTTATACAGATACATTTTCCCTGCTAAAGTTTCCAGTCTCACAAAAGGGTTTTGCTGCCATCCAGTGATTGAAAAGGTGCATTAACCTCCCGGAGGAAATAAATAATATCCCATGTCAATTTGCAGAAATCCTGTTTTGTCCTGACCTTGATGCATTTCCCAACAAAGAGTTATTTTGATTTTCAGTCAGTGGTCTGTTTGTATTAAAGGGGGGGAGGGGGACTCTAATCAAAAATTCATCTCAAAGCACCACGACAAGTGAAGGACAATTTTCACAGATCTGTGCATGGACAAATAGGGTAGTGTGATTGTATCTTAAAGATAATTGCCTCCAATTTAAGCCTTAGGGTTCTGCATCATAAAATTGTTTTGCAATGCAAAGGTGTAAAAATTTAAATATTGGCACTCACAATTAAAAGCTGCAAATCACCGCCACTGTTAGCAGCAGCACTTCAGAGAAACAATTCGTGCCTGCTCCCTGGCAATACATTGGTAGTTGTACAAGACACAATGACATTAATTTTTATGTTATCTTCATGTTTTTAATGGGAAACTGTCTTCATATCTTTGGTACCTGCTACAAAAAATAAATACAATGTCAACACAACATGTGCCCATATGGGTGCACATATGTTCCAAACTGTGATTGATGAGCAAAGATGTCACCCTGCATTTTGATAGGGGTCTGGTCGGGGCAGGAAAGTATAACTGGAAAAGGACAGCAGGTTATCTGTTCAGTGGTCAGGGCTGCTCAGTGGTCAGGGCTGGCCTGTGGGCAGCTGTCTGGGCTGATGTCAGGGACCGGCTGGATGAGGAGGAGTGGTGGAAACTGCCTGACCAAGAGCCCCTCAGGGAAAAAGCACAGGGGAAGATGATTTAGATCTAGGATCCTGGTGATGGACAACTGGTCATACCCCAGAGGAGGGGAAGAGCTGGAAGGTACTGGAGACTGGGAATTTGGGGGGTGAGGCAAACGGGTAAACAAGCTGGTGCCCCAGCACAGAGCAAAGACAGGAGTCAGACTTAGTAGCTTCACCACAAGCCACCCCTGACAGCCTCCACTCCCAGAACTAGACATGTGCTTCACATAACAAAGCAGAAAGTGAAACAGGGACAGAGAGGGTCCCTTGGGACTCGCCACAGAGGGATGAGCCTGACTCGGAGGAAATACAGCGAAGAGGGAGGTGCAAGACAGTCTGGGCAATGGCTCGCTATAAGGGTGCATATTTCATATCTGAAGAAGTGTGCATGCACACGAAAGCTCATACCAAAATAAAAACTTAGTTGGTCTTTAAGGTGCTACTGAAGGAATTTTTTTATCATATTTCATGAGTCTCCTATGTTTCCTGTAATATTATTCCTTAATAAAAATCTACTAACTGTAAGCGAGCTGTTGTGACCTTGTCTTTCTCTGATCTGTGTAAAATGTCAGTGCTCCTGTGACAGCTGAGCTAGGAGGCTTTGGGAAGCTGGTAGCCAGAGCAAAAATAGTTTGTCAGGACCAAAAGACGATCAGGGGTCATAGGGGCACACCTGCTGTGAGCCCCACAATCCCGACTGGCTCAGGACTGGGGTTGCTGTCAGTTGATGGGGAAGAGGATGTGGAGGGCACCATCAACAGGATGCAGCCCAAGAGGCAGAATGGACCACACGTTCCTTTGCCCTTAAAAGTCCACAGATCAGTGGGATTCCCTAGCAATGGGGAAGGAGGAGGGAATCTGCCAAGTAGGGAGTTTGGGTTTCCAACTCATGTGAGATTGACATCCTTGTCCATCTCGTTGAAATGCCCTCAAAGCACACACCACCACAAGGTTGGAACAAACAGCATACAGTATAATTAATGGGATTTGCAAAGCAACTGCAACAGAGAAAACCCACCTCATTGCCCATCAGATATTTTGGGCTGGGAGAGCAAATGACCCATGCCCACCATTACATGAGTGCATCGTTAAAGGAAGGTTCTGATCTGAAATTAATTGTGTTCTCATAAGGTGGCACTTTGAATAATAAGGGAAAGTATTTGCTGGAGGCAGCAATTTTTCCCTATTAGTAATGCTTTTGCTCATCCAAATTATTCTCATGAGTGCCACAACACAGTATTTAATCATTGTAGAAAGATAAAGAGAATATAAAATGAAGTGGCAAATGTGTGAAAAGAGAGGGGAGAAATCTTAACGGAGCTATCCTCTGCTGGAAAAAGAAGAAGTAAAGATCTCCACACACACACACACACACACACACACACCACAGCGAAAGTATTCAGTGAAGAATAATGCGTTCTTTCAGTTAACTTCACTGCCAGCTACTCGATAAATTCACAAGCTCCAGGAGTTTTGAGCATTTCTATAATAAAAAAGTTTTCTATGCAGCCAGTGTTTTATGGTTTTTTGCCTTTAAAACTGTGAACAGTTTACATCGGTTTTATTTATTCATTCAAATTTATATCTCCTCTTTGTCCAATTTGGGTAGACAGAGGACAAATTTCAAAATATAACAAAAAGCAACAAGATGACAGCAAACAAAAAACAAAAAAACATGCCCAAACCATAGATTTCAGCAAGCTGGGGGGGCAGATTTGCCTGATTTGCCTTTTGTAATAAGAAGACCAGGAGAAGCTTCACTAATCTCCAGAAACCTTTGAATTCATTGGGTATGTGGGACTTTCTTGGGAAAGGGAATCCCATGGAAATGGTGCTGCTATGGAGTTGGTGCTCCAAGATATAGTTCACTTCATCTCTGATATGGACAGCACAGGGCCTTTCTAAAAGCTCCAAGGCGCAAGATTGGCTCAACCATTAAAGCAAAGTAGCTAATCCTCTGAGGTGACAAAATATTGAGGGGCAGTTACCTCAGCAAAAGAATGTCTTTGGGACACTTTTAGTTTCATCACCTCATTCACTGTGTGATTAAATCACACAAATTCATGTCCATAATGGTGGCCAGGAATCTGAGGATAAGATTTAGTCCAGTCAAGATGAGTGTGCAACAAAATGTTGCCGTGTGAAGTGCTGCTGTTCAGGGTCTCATCCACTCAGCCATGTATTCTTCTATGATACTCCATTCTAATCATCCTATTGTGTTTCCGTTTTATCTCCTCTCTATAGGCAGTGAGTATTTTCTGTCCATTAAAGCATGCTCAGTCCTCACCAAGCTGCATTTGGGGGGCAGTTGTCCACTAAGGGCTTTTTTCCTAAAGTTTTTTATTTTTCATTTTTGGTACTTCTACTCCAAGCCTGGCAATACTTCCTTCTTATTTCTGATCCGTAACATTTTGCCTTCCGAAGGAGCAGCACTCAGAACTGAGAGAACTATTAATATATGTGGTTTACTAACAACCAATAGCAGTTGAAATTACTAATATTAAAAATGAAAACAAGGAAGTACTATCCTGGAAATCACTTGATAATCTAAAGTATTACAGTGGTACCTCAGTTTATGAACACAATTGGTTCCGGAAGTCCATAAACTGAAGCGTTCATAAACTGAAGTGAACTTTCCCATTGAAAGTAATGGAAAGTGGATTAATCCGTTCCAGACGGGTCCACGGAGTACTCAACCTGAAGTGTACTTAACCCAAAGCATGGGTGTAATTGGTTCCGGAAGTCTGTTCATAAACTGAAGCGTTCTTAAACTGAAGCGAACTTTCCCATTGAAAGTAATGGAAAGTGAATTAATCCGTTCCAGACAGGTCCGTGGCATTCCTAAACCGAAAATTCATAAACCGAGGTGTTCATAAACCGAGGTTCCACTGTATTGTTATACTACTTGACCTGAAATAACACAAAATTCCATGGGGTTTTTAATTTCGCTAAAGCAGCAGCAAAAGTTTGGGCTAGCTCCAAAAAGCAAATAAGCAGATATGTATGAAAGACAATGTTCCTCAAGTGGTCAGGGATCCAGCTACCTAGGGCTTTAAAAGTAAAATAACAGTAATTGTATTAGGTGATATCCAGTTGGTATTTCTCCATTGACTGAAGGCATTCACTAGAGGGAAGAAGCAAGAGTTCTGGGATTTGGAGAGAGCAGGGGGCTGAAGTGGAAAGGGGGAATCACCGAAATGACCTCCCTCCAGCGCCCCACTGTTAGACACCTCTTATCAACAGAGAGACACCAACTGGATCCAGCAGCCATTTTGATAATGCCTTGAAAGGAGGTTAGGGAGATATAGTCCTTTCTGGGGTGCTATTGGGGACATACCCTTTGCTTGTTAAGAAAGCTCAGTTGAAATAAAAAATGCTTTAAGGAAACATCCCTTTCTGCTCTTCATCACTGGAGAAAATACACTTCAGAGAATTGCTCTGTTACAAAAAGAAATGTGAGCCACCTGCTTAAAAACTAATTAATGTAAACGCATTTCTCATGGATGGTCTGGTGGGGCAGCAATTTCCATGTCAGAAGCAGAGCTTACGATTGCCCTTTGACCATCTCATCTGCACTTTGCTCTGCAATTCATCACTGACAACATACTTTAATACTTTCAAATCTTTCAGGGAATCACTTGGGGGAGGGAGAGGGGAACGCTAATGATATATTTGACATGCTTGGTCACCAATCATAGCACTTCGCAATACCTGGATTGGTTAAAAATTCAGGAGCCACAATCGTTTGACACGAGTGAGGCAAGTATATGCATATTCATTTCTTGCCACGGCAGACAAAACACACACATACACACGCAGGTATACTCACAGTGTATTCATTTCACTTGCACTTAGTACAATGACACCATCCACATGGTCAGAGCTGCATTTGGGATCGCCTGTCCCGCTCTGCACAGCTGGCCAGCTTAACAGCTTGGTAGGCTAGCATCCTAGGAGAGGAGTGCTGCCTGGGGACTGCAGAGCAAACTAGAATACTCTTATTCTGTATTTTAGAATGGGCTCATATAGTTTCACCCACCCACCCACATACAGTCATACCTCGGTTTAAGTATGCCTCGGTTTGAGTATTTTCAGTTTAAGTACTCCGCGGACCTGTCTGGAACGGATTAATCCACTTTCCATTACTTTCAATGGAAAAGTTCGCTTCAGGTTAAGTACGCTTCAGGTTAAGTACAGACTTCCAGAACCAATTGTGTTTGTAAACTGAGGTACCACTATACACACAAATGCCTCACCACTGAAACGCCAATCAAGAACATCTTGGCTGTGAGTCCTGGAAGACCTGCTCACTGCCTTGAATGCTTCTTCAACCCGGCCTGGGAGCTGACTGACTCCAGCTACAAAAGCTGAGGCTGCTGGACAGATTCTTGGGCTGTGGTATTATTTAGGGGGTTTTGTTGGGAGGAGGCTGTTGTTATTTGTTTATTTTGTACCTTTATTTTACATCTTACTCTGATTTATGGGGAAATTATTCAATTTGGTTGTGTACTTTTGGATGTTTTATAAATTCTTTATGACTGCTTTTGTATTTTTGAACTATTGAAAGGAGGCATACAAATAAAATGATGTATGCATAAATAACATTTGCAAACCAAGCCCAGCATCAACAGCCAGGGACCTGCTGTGGTCATAGGGAAGCCATTGCTAATGGAAGGGTCTGGCATAATTTCCTGTTTTGCAATGGGAGAGATGCCCAGTCCAAAGAATGCACAACAGAGCAACATTATTGCTTCCCTACTGTCAATCTGTACCATCCCTGATCAGGAAGAGGAAGAACACTCCAAGATCATGTGAGTTTGACATCCTTGTCCATCTCATTGATAAGAGGTGTATAACAGTGGGGCACTGGAGGAAGGTCAATGATGCAAGGGTGACCTGGGCAATCTCTCACTTCCTTATGGAATCGCACCTAGAATAAATCTAGTAGGCCTCTCCCATACATTCACTTTGACCCGGCTACCACTGAATTTCTAGCTTCCATGTTCTTTTTATGTAAGAGGATTGGTACTGATGGAGCCAGAAGGAGCCACCAGATTCCTATAACTGGTGCTGGGCACCCCAACCAAGTTGAACGCAGCTTACCAGCCATGTACAGCTTGATCGTCTCCCTGGTTTTGCTGCCTGTCTTTCAAAGATGGGAAAATGGGATTGCCAGAGCACACTGTCTGACTGATGGACACCATTAAGCATGGTAGATTCCAAGCTGTGCATGCCCGACTCAGCCCAGGAGTCGCCAGCTCCCCCACCAGATTTCAAATAGCTTCTTGAACTGGTTTCATAGATGGCCAGGCTCTCTCAGCCTGACCTTTTAGTACTTGCGTGCCGAGGTACCAAGACTTCCCACCAAATAATTTCACACATCACACGGAAATTAAGTTTTGGGTTTTGGCATTAATTTTGGCCACAACTTTATTTAAATACAACTGAATGTGAGTGGTTGCTTAGGCATTGGTTCCCATGCCATCTGTCCCCCGCCTGAGACAGATCTGACTCCCCAGCATACTGGGGATGTCAGGATAGGTAAGCACCCTCTGAGAGAGGCTGGGGCTGGGCACCGTGCCCTATGACCTCTTCCCCAGGTGCTCCCTGAAGCTCATGCGCGGTCCTAGCCCCTTGCGGGGGTACGGACAAACATGTTGAGCCCCAGGATTCCTTTAACAGAATACTCCTAAAGGCAGCAGCAATTTAGGGGCAGGCCCAGCCAAATCCTTACCCCTCCACCATCCAATTCGAACCAATGCCTAACCGCCAACCTTACAAGCTGTGACAGTTTGCTATGTAGTAGGCAAAAACCACTTGGCACCAGGCAGATGGCAAAATTCCTACTAGGCCCCCGAATACGGACGGCCCTGTGAGAGGCACAGCAATGTCAAGCACAGCAAAAAAAAACAAACCTTAATATAGGGCGGGCGGGCGGGAGATCCGTTTGAAAGCACCCAAAAGTGAAAGCGCAACCTGCTTACACCCTTTTAAAGGCTGTGGCTGTCAATCAAAATTAGCAACATAACATTCTCCCCAGCAACAATCCCTCAGTGGCCATCCAAACTGACCCGCCCCTACTGACCAGGGAAGGTCTTGTTAACCCTTCCGCAACCCATGCTCTCCTTAAGGGGAGAACCTGCTTTCTCCAGGTCATTTGAATTTTTTTCCTTAGGTACAAAGCTGCCAGGTTTTATTAGGCTCCAAGCTCACACTCACGACACAGCCACCACCCGATCCTCTTTCCATGCTTGCTAATGCAAACTGTCAACCCAAAAGTGCTCTCGCAACCGTCGGTGTACAGGGTTCACTTTGAGAGGTGGCATACGCTAATAGAAAGAGTTCATGGTAAAAGAAAATCTCATTTGTACGTCGTGAACATGGTGAGCCTGGGGACTTGTGCTTTGATTGTATTGTAATTAGCAACGCTTTTGTATTTTCTCAGTGTGATCGCTGCAGAGACAGCTACCTCCTCGGCCAAGCACGTTTGGCAGGTTGCTTTCGACTAAAAAGGCTGGACAGAAATGAACAAAAGAGCAGCCGGCCAATCTCCCTGGGTTGATTGCAGGCTTCTTTGCTAATCATGAAGGCATCAGTCATGATTAAGAATCAAGCCTCAGCCTTCTTACTCATTCGAAGAAACACAATGGATGCAAACCCATTAAAAACAGAAAAAGGAAGGTAACACAGAAATACACACAACACACACACACACACACACACACACATGTGTTCTTTTGGTTCTAAATTAGGAAGATTGGAAGAATTAATTAATTTTGCAACTGATTTCCATCAAGATAAATACTATAGAAGGGACTGGGGGGGGGGAGAGAAACCTATAATCTTAAGCCTGGAAACAAGCAAAGGGGTTTCAACGGAACACTCCAGGCTAGGAAGATTTCTGCATCTGATAGTATCAGTTACCCATTGTGAATTCCTTGTTTCATTGGACAGGCTTCTGATTGCTAGTTCAGAGGCTACAAAATTGAAGTCTTTGCCTGCGAAGTTCTCCCACACAGTTCTGTAATCCTTAATGGCTGATTCCACTGCTGAAGACAACAAGCAAAGTGGTTAGTTCTGGGAGTGCCTCCAACCATTTTTCCCCATGTCATCCAGGGCAAGACCAAACTGTGGGGGCCCTCCAGTCACCTAGAATCCATGCAGGCACTTGCTGAACCTGGAAAATTAACCCTGGGCCTTGCTTGGCATTGCAGCAGCCGGCAACCACTGCTCTGGTCTTCAGACCAGACACAGGCAAAAAGCTAGGGGCCTCATGTTACGTATAACCTGGCCAGTTCAGGGGTATGAAGTGGCATATGCCTTCAGTGAAGTCTTTCACCTCCAAGTATTTTGGACTCCAGTTCCCATAAGCTGCAGTCAGTGCGGCCATTGGTCGGGGATGATGGGAGTTCTAGTCCAACAGCATCTGGGGAGCACCAGATTGCACAAGGCTGCTTTCATGTGTCTCAGGAAAAGTCTGAAGCCTTAGCACATACAATTTTTCTCTTGATTAGGTTGCTCCCGAGATCCTTAAATTTCCAAAGAGTTCTAGGTACGTGAATGGGAGACCAAGAGAAATGTAAACAGCAGCAGTCTCTACTGCCCACCTCACCTTTCTGCACACAGAAGCAGTTGACATGGTGGAGTGCTGCTGCAGAACCACTCTTCTGCCACCTGCATGGCTGCTGCTCACGAGGAAGGTGAAAGGGTGAGGCAGCAAATTCAGGACTGTGTAGGCACACTGCCAAGAAGGCTGGATTGGCTCTTACACTGTATATGCAATCTTGCTGCTACCCTGCCCCACCACCACCACCCTAGCAAGTGGCACCAACCCTGGTGTTCCTGTCATTTAACCAGTTCCTCATCTATCTATCTATCTATCTATCTATCTATCTATCTATCTATCTATCTAATCTATCTATCTATCTATCATCTATCTATCTATCATCTATCTACCTACCTACCTACCTATCTATCTATCTATCATCTATAAATGTAAAATGCCAGGTTGTGTGTGCTCAGCTTGCTCCGAAACTGCTTGACTGAATTAGTTGAAATTTTGACACAATGTTGCAGTCCAATATGGGAGTGTTTGTATAAACTTAGATTGTACAGATGTCATACCTATCACAGGTAAAAACATGCTTTGTTGGAATTTTTTTGGAAAAACCAGAAAAACAGGAACAGGAGAGGTTGCAAAACATCACCCTCTAGCGGTGACACCACTGGTACTGCAGCTAGGTACTGCTTCCCTCTCCAAAGCAGCTCAGCTCAGGTTTGCAGACTGGGCTGAGTGGAGGTACAGGCTCGCCTGGGTGGGGTGTGGGGGAAGGATGGGATCGGGATAGGTCATGGGTCAGGACGGGGTGGGGGGAGTCACATGGATGAGCCACAGCAACAAATCGCTGGGTACTGCTAGTATATATATATATAAATCAATAATAAATGCAGTGCTATAATACTGGAAGTATTATGTCAAAAAATAAGAAATGAAGAAGAGATTAAAGGGATAATTTTAGGGAAAAATAAATATAAGATTAAATCATTCGCAGATGACATTATAATTACTACGGAACAGCCTAAAGAAAGCTTGAATAAAGTATTAGAAGTAATGAAAGAGTATGGGAAAGTCTCGGGATTTAAATTAAATTTAGGAAAAACAAAGCTATTAGTTAAAAATTTATCAAAGGAAGAACAATTGAATATAGAAAAAGCAACAAATTTAAAGATATATTCGAAAATAAAATATCTGGGGATCTGGATCACTCCAAAAAACTTAAACCTATTTGAAGATAATTATCGGAAAACTTGGGGGGAAATAAAAAAGGATTTAGAACTGTGGAATAGACTTCACCTCTCCTTTCTGGGGCGCATATCTGCAATTAAATTAAATGTGTTACCAAAATTACTCTTCTTATTTCAAACAATTCCAATCATACGAAAATTAGAATTTTTAGATAATTGGCAAAAAGAATTATCAAGATTTATATGGTCCGGGAAAAGACCCAGACTAAAGCATAAAGTATTAATCGATACTAAGGAAAGGGGGGGGTTCGGGCTCCCGGATCTAAAAATTTATTTTGAGGCGGTGTGCTTCGTATGGTTAAAGGAATGGTTCATTTTGAAAAATACAGAACTTTTAGATTTGGAGGGGCATGACACCCGATTCGGGTGGCATGCCTACCTAAATTATGAGAAATGCAAGTCCCACACAGGATTTAATAATCATATAATAAGATATCCTTTACTAAAAACATGGGGGAAATATAAAAAATACTTAGAACCAAAAACCCCAAAATGGATATCCCCAACGGAAGCAACAGCGGTCAAGAAAAGAAACATGAACGGATGCTGGACAACATATAACAACATATTAATAGAAAAGGATGAGCAAATAACAATTAAAAAATATGAAGAAGTTAAAAAATATTTCACAACATGGTTGGAGTACCATCAAATTTATAATTTATTCATAAAGGATAAGAAATTAGGATTCGAGAAAAAACCATCAAAATTAGAAGTCAACTTAATAAATAATAATAACAAAAATATATCAAAAATGTACAAATTATTACTGGATTACCACGTAATGGAGGAGGCTGTAAAAAGCAATATGATAAAGTGGGCGCAAGATATTGGGCGACCCATTATGTTGGCAGACTGGGAACAACTATGGAGGGTTAACATGAATTTTACAGCGAGTTATACTATTAAAGAAAACATGCTCAAAGTCCAGCATCGGTGGTACTTGACCCCTTATAGACTATCAAAAATATATAAAAATGCATCAAGCACCTGTTGGAGGTGTGGGGCAAACAAGGGTGACCTTTTTCACATGTGGTGGGCCTGCCAAAAGATCAAAACATTTTGGAACCAAATCTATGAGGAAATTAAGAAAATGCTAGGAACAACCTTTGTTAAGAAGCCGGAAGCGTTTATTTTAAGTATAATTGGAAACGAAATTCCAACGGCAATGAAAGAATTATTTTTATATGCAACCGCAGCCGCTAGGTTATTGATAGCAAAAAGCTGGAAGGAGACTGAAGCCCCCACTTTGACGGATTGGCAGAGTAAATTACAAGAATTGGCAGAAATGGCCCTATTAACAAACAACCTGAAAGGCAAATCGCAAAAAAACTTCTCAGAAAATTGGATAAAATATAAATTATACGTTCAAAACTATACTAAAGGTGCACTGAATTTGGTAATAACTGATTAAACAGAAAGAAGGGGGAAAGAAAAATTGAATTTATATATATGGTTTTTGATGCATGAAGAAAAATGAACGTATTAGACATGTATAATAGAGAAATATACTGGGTGTAGTACGTTCGCATAAGTTTAAGAATACATTAGAAAATGGCAGGAAGGAGTTAACATTTATAGTTTCGATGATTCTTATTGATTTTTCTCTCTCTCTTCTTGTTCTGAAATTGTTGTATATATATATAACATACATATTGTACGATATGGAAAGAGGGTAACAGAGGGGAGGGAGGGATGATGGTAAGGGAAGGTTTAGAAAGAAAGAGGGGAGGGGGGAGGGGGGAAGGGGTATTTTTTTATTCGCATAGATATGCATAGATATAGGCTATGGTCATGATTTATAAGATTGGATGTTTTTGTCTTACACTGTTGCCGTCTATGCCTCTGTTCTATGTTATGTTTTAAATTGATTAATAAACTTGCTTTTTTAAATGGAAAAAAAAATGCAGTGCTATTTTTCTTGGGGGGGGGGAGGTGCCAGAACTCACCATGAACGCCTCCCTCGTTCTCTTAGAATGCTAAGGGCACCCACCTGAGAGGTGCCGGAACGGAGTTCCGGCTGGGGAAAAAAGGCCCTGAATAAATGTATTAAGTCTAGTAGAAATTAACCACCTAACAACAATTTATATTGGGTTTTTTGTAGCAATAAGCTTGCTAATGATTTCTTTACCAAGCACCAAATCACATGCAATCTTTGTTCTGTGCTATTGATTCCAATACCACATCCCTGCCTCCTTCTTCCTAAATCCTGTATGGATTTTATAATTGGTTTTGCTAACAAATATTTAACCTGTTTATTTGCGGTTGCTGTTTTCCAAAGTGTTGCCCTTCTTAACACGGTAAAGGTAAAGGGACCCCTGACCGTTAAGTTCAGTCGCGGATGACTCTGGGGTTGCAGTGCTCATCTCGCTTTACTGGCCGAGGGAGCCAACGTTTGTCCACAGACAGTTTTTCTGGGTCATGTGGCCAGCAGCACAGTGAAACCAGAGCAGCACACGGAAATGCCGTTTACCTTACCGCCGGAGCGGTACCTATTTATCTACTTGCACTTTGACGTGCTTTCGAACTGCTAGGTTGGCAGGAGCAGGGACTGAGCAACGGAAGCTCACCCCATCATGGGGATTTGAACCGCTGACCTTCCGATCGGCAAGCCCTAGGCTCTGTGGTTTAGACCACAGTGCCACCCGCGTCCCTCTTAACACAGTACTAGGATCTAACTCCTCTAAATCAAAATTCCTTGTCTGGAAGAATTGGAACCATAGAGATATCCAACCTCCCAGCTTTAGAGAGATTAATTTCTATGTTCACAGGTGCCCATTTGCAATTAGTCATGCACACAGGTACACACACTGCACATTCTTTGACCTTTATGTGTGAATAACAGTATGAGTACACTACTTGCGTAAACAAGGTACGCAGACCATATACTTGCTGAATATAACATGTGAGCATCCCTCAAAGGTAACAAAGAGAAATCTGTGCTTCATTTCTCTTTGTATTCGTTCCATATCTGTAGGAGTTGTTCATTTTGGATTAATAAAAGTTGGCCCTTCGCCACAGAACAGGAATTGAAAAGTGTCATTCATTTGCAGCATGCTTATAAAACAACCTTCTGAATTCCCTGTGTTTATCGAAGCAGCTAGAGTACATTATCTGTCTGACACCAAATAAATATTTTACTGCAACCTCGCAAGAAGAAATCATACTTGACCTTTATGGACTAAGCTTTCCTTTGTATTCATGGCCTGATCAATAGTTTGAGTTGGAGTGCTGATATATTTTGGTGCTGCCCTAAATCAGGTGAGAATGTGTTTTTGAATTCTGCAGTTAACTTGCTAGCAAAACACCCAATAATATAAGGGTGTGTGTGGACAGAGAGCTTATATGTTAACAAGGACTACTGCAGGGGGCAGAGAAAGTCATGTGTCTGCAGTTCTGCCCCAGGGTTGGGCAGCTGCTTCAAATAAACAGATTGAAGATTTGTTAGCAAAACCAATTACTGTATAAAAACCTTATGAGGTTTAAGAAAAAGGAGCCAGGGATGTAGCACTGGAATAACAGGAAGTTACTGACTGACTGACTGACTGATTGATTGACTGAGCTGGACTGTTGGGTTATTCAGCTCTGAACTGTCTACGGTGCCTGGCAGCAGCTTTCCAGGATTTCAGACATGGTTATCTCCCAGCTCTACCTGCTACTCCCTACCACTAGTGGGAACTGAACCTGGGACCTCTGCATGCAAATATGATGATCTGCATTTGAGCTATAGCCACTACCTGAACAGTAGCCTCAGGGAGCAATTGTCCATCAAAGGAATCCCTTGAATCCCCATTGTGTTACGGTAAGTAGTTATGCGTTGGAAATTTCTCTTGAATTCCCACCCCCTGGCCCCACAACCATTCTCCATCCAATAACTAGAAAAGAAATTGCATTTATCAAAGAGGAGAGGAGATTTATATGGAGTGTAGGGTTTTTGTTGTATTTAGAAGATGTCCAGGGTTTATTTGTAAGCATCATTCTGCAAATCGTCTCTCTGGTTGTCTACACTCTACAGCCTTCCTGGGTGTCTGCATCATGGAGTACCTCCTTCCATAGGGCTTTTTCAGATCGGGAAGCATGGGCAGCCAGGAAGGCTGCAGAGTGTTGAATAAATGTTTGCTGGAATGAAAAATATATACACCACCCTTAGGAACCTTTTGACAGCCAGGTAAGTTCAAAAGTCTACACCTTACACCTAAGGTGCACTGGAATGAGGCAGAAAAATATAAGCCTCTTTCTTAGGGGAAGTAAACTTGAGAAGCTGGAAGACAGATTTCAGCTGAGTAATAGTAAGAAACTATTTTATTTTGCTTCACAAGCTGGTGTTCCAAAGTTTGTTTCACTCTGCCCTGCTATGGTCACTGGCTGTTTAGGAAGCTCACTGCCTCCTAACCTGCTCAATGTTCCCAGAGTGAAGGATCAGTCCCACCCCACCCCCAAATGGCTCACCCTTCTGCCCATTACCTGGGGTTGTATTTGGTTCCAAAGGAAGTCTGTAGCCCTTTCCTTGGACAGGCCTAGGGGCCCCACTTCAGAGATTGATGCAAAACGCTAGAAACATAACACTTTTGAAGGGATTGCTAAACAACTGAATGAGGGGGGTGAATGTTGTTAAACGTTGTCAGAAATATTCATGAAACACAGGGAGCAGCACTGTGGATTGTCCCTAAATTTTGTGTGCTCAGACCCAGAGACCTCCCCCCTAAATAAACACACATTTGACTCAAATTTTAGTTTTGGTTTTTGGCAGAATTTATTGATTACAGAAAAGTTAATGGTTGCATAGGCTCTGGTTCGACAAGCTCCCTGCACCCTTGCAGGTAGCGCTGACCCAGAGCTCAATCATAGGTCAGCCAAGAGTAAACACCTGAGGTAGGTGAAAAGCCTGGGAACAGACTCTGTTCACTCCCCAGATGCTCCCCTGGACTCAGGCATGGGCACAACCCCCTCTTGGGGGTTGACCAAACCAAGTTGAGTCCCTGGATTCCTTTAATGGAGTACCCTTCACATAGGAATGGTGAGACCATTCTCCCATCCTTATCACCTGAACCAGTGCCTATCCCCAACCTTACAAGTTGTGACGATTTGCTATGCGGCAGGGGAAACCCAAACAGCCAAGTGGGGGAAATTCCTGCTGTGCCCCTGTCCCAATGACAGATGACACACGATGGCATAGCAAGGTCAATCACAAAATGCCCTAAAAGTAGGGAGAGCTGGGCAGGTGTTCCGATGCACGATCCGAAAGAGGAAGCTCTGGGTCACATGCATAGGTATATATAGGTCCCTTGATCGATTTAGACTGCACCCCATTGGCCAGATTACACCCAGCAACGAGGGACCTACCAATCAGTTGTTGTGGCTATCCAATATACCCACCCACAACCAGGAGGTCAGTCTCCAGGTCTCACCACTACACGTGCCCTCTTTTAGGGAGGACACGATATTCATGACATTGCGACAAGTGAATAGATAACTAAAAACACAACAAATCAGTTGCATTTTGCTTCAACTATAGGCAGGTTCACACATGACACTGAAAACAGGCACCCACTTTCTCTACAAAAGTGTTTGTGTGAGAGTATACACCTGCAGATTCGTATGGCTTAGGTATTGAGTATGCAAGTATCACAGTGCACATTTGTTGAACATTTCATGTTGATACCTGTTCAAGTGCACAGCTCAAGTATTCATGTCACAGCTACACAAATTGTACACCCGTTGAATATAGCATGTGAACAACCATGCAATACCTATGTTTATTCTGATCTGTAGGAATAGTGTTAAGAGATCGTGAGAAAACAACAGGTACAAATGCCCCCAGGTGGTAAAAAAAGAAATGAAATTACTGGTATACACAAGCCTTTCATTGTCCTGACCCTTCTCAAAAGGCCCAAGATGTCCTGATCAGAGCTTTAGATCTGTGTTCCCTTCAAAAAGCTAGCCTTAAATGTCATCAAACTGGAAAGAGAGGCCAAAAGAACTTGGATTGCTTTCACGACGCGGTTAAGATGTCACAAAATTGGCAAGTGATATTTAAGAGCTCAATTTCAGTATGGATGCCCTGTGCTCCTTTTCATTGTCTGCATGCAATAATGAAGCTAAGCAGTGCATCTGCTACCCATTCTATTATTAATCACGGGTGGTGTATCTAAACTGGCCTTAGGTTAAGGCCAGAAAGTGGCAATATCAAAAATGGAAACCAAACCAAACACATAAACAAGGCCGTAGAACAGACCCATGTCATAAATTTTGCATACAGCTGGCAAGTGCTGATTTATATGGCTCTGACATAGATGGTATCGGTTGGATGGTGTTCAACAGGGTGGTTTGAAGTTCCTGCCCTATAAGCAAAGTTAGGAAATAACAATATTAAGCTTGGGAAAGAACAAGAGATACTAGGGAAAACCTGGCTAGCCACTAACATTGCCATGCACACAAGGCATTGACTAGCTTTAACCTGGAACCATAAAAAACAATGTTCAGCCATTTTCTACCATTTCAAAAAACATTAAAAAGTAAAGTAACTCCAGAAATGCTAATTATGGAAATTAATTATGGACTCCCTTCGAAGGTTGTGGACCCTCCTTCATTGGAGGTTTTAAAGCAGAGGTTGGATGACCATTTGTCATGCATGCTTAACAGAGATCCTTGCATTGCAGGTGGTTGGATTAGATGGCGCTCAGGGTCCCTTCCAACTATATGATTCAAAAGCCTATAATTTATGCTTCTGAGCCCAATTCAAAGCCTTGTGGAACACAGCTCTCTCTGCCAACCTCCCCATGCTTCAGTGGCAGCCTGAGATGTTTTGGCTCCTGAGTTGTTCCAGAGTGCTTTGACACTGGCTTCCCTCCACCCCTAGGGGCAGGGAGAGACCAGCAGCAACATGGCACAGCAGCAGTGCTGCACCGCTCTGCCACTGCTGAAGCCTCCCTTACTTGAGTTGCTTCTCCAGCGACATAAATGGTGGGGTGTCACCTCTTCTGTTTCTGCCGCCTGAGACAGCTGTTTCACTCTGCCTCGTGGGTGGGCCAGCTCTGCCATGCTTTAAGATTGGCCAGGGAAGCCTTTCTTGTTGTTCCACCACCAGGGGAAGTCTATAGTGTGGTGGCCCAAGAAAGGGCTTTCTCTATGGTGTCACCCAACCTCTAAAATGACCTCCCCTTGGAGATGCATTTGGTGCCAACTTTACTTAGTTTTCGGCACCAGTGAAAAACGCAGCTTCCTTCTCAGGCATTTCAAAGCTGTGGTTTTCCCAGTGCTATTATGGTGCATCACCTGCTGTATTATAAATCGTAAACTGTTTTTAAAAGCTCTGTTTAGTTCAGGGATTGTCAGCCTGCTGCCAGCAAATGCCTTCATTGCCACCTGTGGTAGGGGGAGGCATGGATGCATGTGTAGTCTGTGCGAGAGGGAGAGATGGAGGCACATGGTTTGTGTATGTTTGATCTGTGTAAGGGAGTGGGAGATGCCCTTTGGCAGAGGAAGGGGGAGAGATGTACATGTGAAGTGAGAAGTAAGAGAGATGCAAGTGTGTCTGTGATCTCTAGGTATGTGTTGTCTGTGTGAGAGAGTGTAGTGTGTCCACCTTGTTTATTTTTCCTAGAACTGGGAAAGGCTCCCTGCTGTTATTATTGAGTGTGCACATCATTATTGTGGGATCTCCACAATCAGGATTAGCAGGACAACGGTGACTTCACACAGTGTGAGGGTGTCTGGGTGCAAGGGAAGAAGACTATAGCCTCTCTATTTTTGTGTTGCACCATGTCTCCCATGGTAGCCATATTATGATGGGTGCCCAGAACATTATCTCAAAATTCAAAATTTGCCACTGCTCCAAACTGCTTTAGGTATAAAGGGTGGCATGTAATGAAGTTTTACTCTGAGTAGACATGGTGAAATAAATGGATCTTAGTCATGCTCATCAATTTCAATGGTGTTACTCTGAGTACAGCTTACTTGAATACCAATCGAAGTATTTTTATGATACTAGTTAACACAACTGTTGTTGACCAGTTTTCTTTTATGTTGGTGCTATATTATAATCCGCTCCCAGGTCTGAAAAACTTTTAGTGTTTTATATGTTTAATGTTTTATTGAATTCCTTATGCATTTCACATTTTGTACTTCATTACGCTAAATTGCATTGAGATGGGATATATAAATATAATATTCTAACTAAATTGAAATAAGTAAGGACATTTATGTCTCAAGACTTCCGCACATATATATTGAATTGACTAGTTGTGTACTTTAAGAGTACTTCATCTTTATAAACACTTGCAGGGTTTAGTGACTGAGAGCTGCATTCTTCTAAGGCAGTAGAACAGGACAAAATTTCAAAGGTTTCCTCCTGAAAATCTGTTCTCCTGATGCAGAAATAAGTTGTAGTCTGCCTCCACTAACAGGGTCCTTAAGACTCTTCCAAAAGTTCGCCACACAATCTGAAGGGCTAACAGGAGCCCAGCTATGTATTCATATCCCCTAAACAATGAACCGAGCATAAAGCAATTTAAGCCACTGCTCAATACGTGAGTAGCCAATGATCTACTGAAACAGAAGACACATTTCCATTTCAATATAGTGCGAATCAATGAACTGGTTCACCACACTTCAAAACACGCACCACCATTCCTCTCAAAGCATCTGCGGTGCATTTTGTCATGGATTCATGTCTCCGTTTTGGCACACCAGGTAGCCCAGTGCAGTACTTGGGACTGGCAGCTCCTTCTGTTAGCTTGCAGAGAAGTGATAAAGACAAGGAAGTAGAACCTTGGCTTAGCTCTATACATAAACGGAACACAAACACAAAACCAGAGAACAGAGTATCTCAAAGCCCTTTTATCCAACACACTGCTGGAAGGGATATAAAAATAAATAACATTGAAAAACTGCATGTCTTTGAACTTTTTTAGTCAACAGACCTTACAGGCCTCCTACAGTGCTGTAATAAAGATGCTTCAAGAAACCAGCGTAACACTTGACAAAATTTTATAATGCCACAATCACTTTTTGTTATGCAAAGCCCTTGAGAACGCTGAACACTATGCAAGACATCGTGCATTAATGGAGCTTCTCCACCCCCACCCCCACCCCAATATATGTAAGCACAGCACCCCTGCTTTGGTTCTTTTTTGTCACCTGTAGAAATGGCAAGGAGTCCAAGTCAAAAGCATCATATTCAGCACAGCCCAGACACTCAACATCCTAGCTTCATGCCATGCCCCTTCTTATTTAAAAAGGAAAAAGAAGAAAAGAGCTTATGAAGATTAATGAACCATAGCTGGATGGGTGGATCTTCATTTCATGTACATTCTAGATCTGTTTACAGGTAGGTAGCCGTGTTGGTCTGAGTCGAAGCAAAATAAAAAAATTCCTTCAGTAGCACCTTAAAGACCAACTAAGTTTATATTTTGGTATGAGCTTTCGTGTGCATGCACACTTCTTCAGATACCATGAAGAAGTGTGCATGCACACGAAAGCTCATACCAAAATATAAACTTAGTTGGTCTTTAAGGTGCTACTGAAGGAATTTTTTTATTCTAGATCTGTATTCATGTATCTCTGCTTCTCTGAAAAATAAGCATAGCAAAGGGACCAGCATGCTAAGCAGTGCTGTCACAGCTTATTGGTACTGGCAGCATCTGACAGCCAGCATCCCCCCATCTCAAATCTGTCTGGTTGGAGAGTCAGTTGGAACCAATTTGGTTTTGAGGTCGCTTCTCCCTTGTAGGCAAGGAAGAGCATTGCACGTGAAACTACTTGCTGTTCAGAACCTCTCAACCTGGTCCTTGAAGTAACCTTTCTTTCATTCTAAAGATGGTATCATAGTATCTCAGACTATTGAGCCACCAAATTCAGTGCCAATTAGTTTGGCACGAGAAAACACCCAACTCTTACCTCACATTTTCATCTGATCCTAGGAAGGCAGCCAAAGCAGTGAACTGCTGCTTGGTGGCTGTGAAGGACAGGATGGGGCAGAACAAGCTATTAGGTGGACTAACTGATTTTGGTTTGTTGTACAAAATGTTCTGGGTTTCACCCCTCCTGAAAGTTCAGGTTCATAGCTTGGGGGTACTCCTTGACGTGGTGCTCTTATCAGATGTGCAGGTAGCTAGTGTGGTGGGGACACACACCTCAATTTAGTTGGCTCACCTACTAGTTGGTTCACCTAGTCTAACATTCAACATAATGACATAAGGAGAGCCTACTGAATCAGGCCAATTGTTCATTTGGTCCAACATCCTGTTCTCACAGCAGCCAACCAGATGACTGGGGAGAACCCACAAGCAAAATTCAAGCACAAGAGCACTCTTGTGGTTTCCAGCAACTGGTATTCAGAAGCATTGCTGCCTCCAACTGCAGAGGCCACAGCCATCATGGTTAGCAGCCATCAACAGTCTTCTGCCACTTTGCTTCCAGACCCAGTTCAAGGTGCTGATGTTAACCACTTAATGATGTTAACACACTTAATGTGTTAAGCACTTAATGGCTGGGAACAGCATATCTTTGGTTCCACCTTCAACATAAGGCTCCCCACATGCCATCTGAGGTCTGGATCAAACATCCCTCAACTCTGTGAGGCCTGCTTGATAGTGACCATATCTAGGGTCTTTTCTGTACTGGTGCTCACTTTGTGGGATGCTTTGCCACTAAGCTGTAAATCTCCCTCACTGTTTTAGATGACTACTTAAAGAGGCCTTAGGCTGAATATTTCCTCTTTCTGGTATTTTGATGTTTTAATTCTGATGGCTGTTTTGTAATTGTTATTGTGCCAGTCTTGGCATTTTGCAAATATTTTGATTTAGCTGAATTGTGGATTGCTTTATATTGTGGTTTCTGACTTTATTTTTTATGACAGGATATACATATATATAAAGGTGCCCCTGACCATCAGGTCCAGTCGTGTCCGACTCTGGGGTTGCGGCGCTCATCTCACTCTATAGGCCGAGGGAGCCAGCGTTTGTCCGCAGACAGCTTCCGGGTCATGTGGCCAACATGACAAAGCTGCTTCTGGCGAACCAGAGCAGCACACGGAAATGCCGTTTACCTTCCCGCCAGAGCGGTCCCCATTTATCTACTTGCACTTTGATGTGCTTTCGAACTGCTAGGTGGGCAGGAGCTGGGACCAAGCAACGGGAGCTCACCCCCGTACATATATACATTGTTGTTGTTGTTTAGTCGTTTAGTCGTTTCCGACTCTTCATGATCCCATGGACCAGAACACGCCAGGCACCCCTGTCTTCCACTGCCTCCCGCAGTTTGGTCAGACTCATGTTGGTAGCTTCGAGAACACTGTCCAACCATCTCATCCTCTGTCGTCCCCTTCTCCTTGTGCCCTCCATCTTTCCCAACATCAGGGTCTTTTCCAGGGAGTCTTCTCTTCTCATGAGGTGGCCAAAGTATTGGAGCCTCAGCTTCACGATCTGTCCTTCCAGTGAGCACTCAGGGCTTATTTCCTTCAGAATGGATAGGTTTGATCTTCTCGCAGTCCATTCAAAAGCAGCCTTCTTTATGCTCCAGCTCTCACTTCCATACATCACTACTGGGAAAACCATAGCTTTATCTATACAGACCTTTGTCCGCAAGCTGATGTCTCTGCTTTTTAAGATGCTGTCTAGGTTTGTCATTGCTTTTCTCCCAAGACATACATACATATAGATATAGATAAACACACACACACACACACACACACACACACACACACACACACCCCAAATAAGCTCATAAATCTTCTGGAAAAAAAAATTCTGAGAAGTTTTTTTTACTAAATTCCATGAGTTGTTTATGTGTTGTGTGAAGCCCTCTGGGGGAGCTGGGTTCTACATTTACTAGACATAGAGGAAGACCATGGTGAGGTGGTACAAAATTTTCTCTGAAATTACATTACCATCTCTATCCCCACCTCACCCTTTTTCCCTTTTGAATGATTCTTTAAAATCTGTCTCTGGTAATGAGATCTATTTGCCTCACCTGTCAGATCTCTCCTGCGAAGGGGTGACAGAAACAGCACATCTCTATTCCATTCCAAGAGAAAGCATTTCAGATGTGAATAATGAAAACATAGAAGGTATATATGCACACCATAGCAAAATCAGATTGCTTCCTGCAGGAGCCACTGTCAAGTTTTATTGCAAACAGTGCATATATTACCAGCTGGTGGGAAAATGGGCCTCAGACTTCCCTGTTGGATGAAATATTAACCTGCTCAGTGTTAGCTTGTTGCACTTACAAAATCTGCTGAGCAATTGGTAGATATTTTTTTTTTTGCCTCTCAGTTCTAGAAATCTGGTCTGCCTCAGTGGCCCTTCTACAAACTGTTTTCTCTAGCTCTTTTGGTCTGCTGTGTCCATCCAAATAACAAACCTGTAAAGAATACAGGCAGGTAGCCAGCAATACATGACAAACTATATTTATGTAACTTCCCTTCTGGATGTTATTCTTTCTTAACACTGCCTCTCTTCAACTCCAATTGCCTACTACTTTTTTGTTTGTTTTTGACAGGGGGAAACTGACTTGCTAAGCCAAACCCACCCAACTCCACTTTTGTGAGTTCTACAGCGGCCACTGTAGAAATATCAACAACCTCAGATATGCAGATGACACAACCTTGATGGCAGAAAGCGAGGAGGAATTAAAGAACCTTTTAATGAGGGTGAAAGAGGAGAGCGCAAAATATGGTCTGAAGCTCAACATCAAAAAAACCAAGATCAGGGCCACTGGTCCCATCACCTCCTGGCAAATAGAAGGGGAGGAAATGGAGGCAGTGAGAGATTTCACCTTCTTGGGCTCCTTGATCACTGCAGATGGTGACAGCAGTCACAAAATTAAAAGACGCCTGCTTCTTGGGAGAAAAGCAATGACAAACCTAGACAGCATCTTGAAAAGCAGAGACATCACCTTGCCGACAAAGGTCTGTATAGTTAAAGCTATGGTTTTCCCAGTAGTGATGTATGGAAGTGAGAGCTGGACCATAAAGAAGGCTGAGCGCCGAAGAATTGATGCTTTTGAATTGTGGTGCTGGAGGAGACTCTTGAGAGTCCCATGGACTGCAAGAAGATCAAACCTATCCATTCTTAAGGAAATCAGCCCTGAGTGCTCCCTGGAAGGACAGATCGTGAAGCTGAGGCTCCAATACTTTGGCCACCTCATGAGAAGAGAAGAATCCTTGGAAAAGACCCTGATGTTGGGAAAGATTGAGGGCACTAGGAGAAGGGGACGTCAGAGGACAAGATGGTTGGACAGTGTTCTCGAAGCTACGAACATGAGTTTGACCAAACTGCGGGAGGCAGTGCAAGACAGGAGTGCCTGGCGTGCTATGGTCCATGGGGTCACGAAGAGTCGGACACGACTAAACGACTAAACAACAACAACAACACAGCGGCCACTGTTTGATCAAGTAAAATCACTACAAACATCACAGTGGTATGCTTATTGAGGAAATCCACTACAGCTGCATAAATTTGTTGGAGATTCATTCCGTGTCTGCAGTCATGGGATTGTTGTCCATCACATGACGGTGTATGTTTTCATTCCACAGTGTGGAAAGTGACAGAGACAGGATGTTTGTATTACTGTGTTCCGTGAAGTGGGACTATAGTCTTTTGTTTCTTTCTCTCTTTGCTATCTGATGAGAAAGAGGCAGGTGCTAAATCAGAATGCTCCAAATGTATTATATGTAAATAAAGTAGATTAGCCAAAATGCTGAGCTACTGAGTTCTGTTACACAAACTGTGAATACTCTGCAGATCCCTAAGTGTGCTAATGCCTTTTGGCATTAGTTGCTGTGATGTTCAGGCAGAGGAAAGCTTTTGAAGATTCCAAACAATTGACCAAGAGGGAGAGAACATGCCAGCCAGGCATGTGTCTCTGCCAGGGCCCTACATGAGAGTAGGACGCTCCTAACAAAAGCGTACTAACAGCTTATACACCTCTTCTGGGTTAAAATGCTCCAGATGCCAACCAATTATGAGCAAAGCATATGTGTTGAAAGTACCACTGGCCATGCCGAAATGAATTCTCCTGATTATTCTCAGGGATGGGTTGGATTGCGATTCCTTTCAGGAACAAAACCACCAGTGTGTGCAGCCCTCATTGAGGACTTGGCAGAAGCTGAAAACAGGACTGGATAGCTCAGTTGATTAGAGCGCGGTGCTGATAACGCCATGGTTGCAGGTTCGATCCCTTCTATAATTCTATGACTACACAGCTAACGAAACATAAAACACTACATTTAATCTGAATTAGAGATGGAATTGTGCCGAAATCCTCAACCTAAGGAGCTGTCTTCTACCCAGTCAGAACATATGTCCCTCTCGGCCAGGATTCTTCACCCTGACTGGCAATGTCTCTCTACGTTTCCAGACAGGAGTATTTCCCAGCCTTACCTAAAGATGCCAGAGATTTAACCTGAGTCCATCCGCATTCAAAGCATGCGTTCTCCCACTCCACTCCAGCCCTTCTCCACCACAGCCTTCCTGTTGCCGTTTCAAAACACGCAGAGTACAAACCCCGCATCAAATAATGCCTCCAACCACCTTGAATTTTGTAATGTTCAAAGTGTTTCAGATCTGACTTTTGACAACAACACTACTCGGCTAGAGGCTCTTGTTTTCCTGAGAGTGCATTTCAGCGTTAATGCTGCTGGCTGAGTTGACCTTAAAATTAGAAGTGCATAGAACACTCAAGTCCCAGGCCGCTGTTTTGCAGTGTTTTTATGCTAATAACACCTGAAAGTTAGTGCTCCCTGTGCTGAATTAAATAAATGAGGTCCAGAGTGCTGCTTACCTACAAGCTCTGCATTGTTCTCAATCAGATAATATACAGCTGTCATAGCAAAGCAGCTGTGACAGCTTGCATCCTAACCAGGAACCACAGCACCCTCTCTGAAAGAAAGTAGACTGGCTGCAGGCAGGGAAATTAAATTATGTTGGGGTGGCCATGTGCCCTCCTTTACAGAAGAGCATCCTCTGATGGAAGGAGCAGAGGGACAGTCCTCTATTTTAATGTGCTCTTCATTTGAAGGGCTGCAACGTAGAGCATCTGCCTTGCACACAGAAGGTCTCAAGTTCAATCCCTGACATCTCCAACAGGGGCAGGAAAAACTCCTGCCTGAAACCCTTGAGAGCCACTGTCTGTCAGAGTAGGCCAGGGTTTCCCAAACTTGAGTTTCCAGCCATTTTTGGACTACGATTCCCATCATCTCTGGCCACTGGTCCTCTTAGCTAGAGATCATGGGAGTTGTAGGCCAAAACATCTGGAGGGCCGCAGTTTGGGGATGCCTGGTGTAAGCAATACTGAGCTAGAGGAACCAATACCCTGGCTCAGTATAAGGCTGCTTCCTATGTTCCTGTGTTGACAGGCTGCCCAGTGTCTTGGTGGCAACAGTGACTCAGTGTCAAAGGTGGGGCATCTCAGGCTAAATGTGGCTCTGTAAGCTTCTCTGTCTAGCCCTCAGTGCTCTCCCCCACCACACATCTTCACCAGGCCACACTCCTCATCAATCCTACTTTGTACCCTCTACCAAGTGCTTTAGCTTGACTGGAATGTGTCCTTGAATTGTAATAATGTCACTTGCTTGACTGGGTGGAGGGAAGGATGGGGGGGGGACCTCTGACTTGTTCACATCTGCGGGAATGTACAAGAGGTGAGAGTTATATCCTTTGTTCTGCCTGCTTTTCACCGCTGGCCCTGCCCACCTCTGACTTGTTGCTCCTGGAGAGCATGTGGCCCTCAGATTGTCCTCGGATTGCTGTAGGTGGCGGCCATTTCCTTGATTACATTACATTCCTCAATTACATTAAGCTAACTTATTTGGCCAAAACAAATATGGCGGCCGGATGGAGCCAGTTGTGTGTTTTTATTTCCTTTTTAAACCTGCAAACCTGCTGATGCCGGGCCTGTATGCTGCCTTTATTTTGAAAAATATCCATGCTGGGAGGACCCCATTAGCTACTTCCCTGCTGGATCTGCAAAGCCTGAGCTCAAATAAGTAGCAATCCTTCTCTCCTCAGTTTGTGGAAGCAAACTTGACTCATACCTTCAGATAAATAAACAGATAGAGGAAATAACTGGAATAAAGCTCAAATCCATGTGTGTGGAGAAGCTCATACTGATAACATTTGTGCTTGCCTGGACTAACTAATTCATACACATTTCTCTCTGATGCTGAGGATGTCTGAGAGAGATGTGCATTAGAAAATAAGAGTAACACTGACATCTTGTGGAATAGGTAAATTACTGCAGGGATGACCATTTGGAGAGAAGCAGGGAGGAAACTTTTGAAAACAGGTGTTGCCACCATCCACGTGATATAATGACCAAAAGCAAGCAGGAAGTAAAAGGCTCCAATAAATAGACTGAATAATTGGGGAGTGGGAGTGAAGGGAATTGGGCAGTATCTCATGGTACCTAAGGTCTTTTCTTGCACAGGAGTCGTAAATTTATTGCTACAGGGATCTCTCCCACCTCTGAACCATATCTAAGCCAAGCTGCCAAGGCTCCCTGAAATGTAATAAGACCCACATCAATCAACTTTAACTTTCTTTTTATATATGTAAGTCAGGTTTGTTTCATCAGTAACACTGAATTTATGTTTGCTAAAATGTTGGTTCTTGTCTTCTTTTAATTTATTGATTTTTTTGTGAACTGCTTTCTCCTGCTGGCTCCCCTCCAACCTAAACTCCTTAGTGCTTGTTGTAAACTGCTTTGGGCATGGATCATTGTGGAAAGGCGGCATAGAAATTGACTAAATCCATCTCTTGATCGCCTAGCAATAAGCTTAGGTTACGATGGACAACAAGCACAGAGGGCTCTATTGCAAACACACACTCTCATTCGATGATTGTGCATCCAAGCTCGAGTTCCGAGGCTATATACAAAAAGGCTGGCACTCCTGAAGGAATACTTCAATCGGTTAGACGTTTTGAGAAAGAACACATAAGACACTGTTTCATGTCTTCTCCAATCCAACACTGGTCCCATTTTGCTCTCTGGATTAACATTCTGACAAAACCTGCTATCTTATCAGTCCTTCTGGATCCAGCTATTCCCTCACCGCTCAAGGCAAAGAGAAGCCACCCCTTACTGCCAGTGACAAGGAGAAAACGAAACAAAACAAAACAAAACAAAAAGGACCTTAAAGGGCTCTCTTTCTTTTGTGCCTGAAGGGCACTTGCTGCAAAGCTTCTGTAGCACAAAACACCTTCTTCAGAGATACCGAGAACCGGATAACTCCAGCTACTGTATTTATCTTTACAAAAATAGCTTTATTAAATAAAATAAAAAGTAAACATAAAATAAAATAAAGGTAATGCTGCCCTCTTCAGGAAAAACATCAAACTCCACTGCGGGCTAGTTTAATCCTCCTGTTTCTCCCAACTTTCCAACGGTCTTCAAGTCCATTTTGTATTCAACATTTCCCTCCTGGCTTGAACAAATGCTTCAATGTAGGAAGGTGCTCATGGTGCACACAAAACGAAGTGATGGAATTTGCTTCCACGAGATGTGGGGGATGGCCACGAGTTTAAATGGTTCAAACAAACGACATATTAATAAAACTCATGGAGGGAAAGTCTATCCACGACTACTACCGTGTTTCCCCCTTTTTAAGACACCGTCTTATAACTTTTTTTCCTCAAAAAAACACAAGGTGTCTTATTTTCAGGGGATGTCTTAATTTTTTATTAGGTTTTTATTACGGTACGGTACCTTACTGGCTCGGGGTGCTGCCATCCATCCCATCGCTAACATGGGAGCCGACGGGCGCGAAATGGAGGCGGGAGAGCGGGGGGGGGAGATGAGAGAGACGCGAAAGGCTCCGGGGTGAATGGCAAGTAGGTCGTCGGAAAGATGCCTGCGTAATCCCGGTCCCATGAGGGGGAAACGAGACCCTTGTCCACAACACCGAAACACGCATTCATAAGGGGCGGCAGCTCAAGGAGCCAAACTTCCTTTCCCGCTTGAACGCGTGCGGAGGCGGGCGAGGGTACGCGAGGGGAACCCCTTCGGGAATCCTCTGCGCCTTTAAACTCAAGTAGCCAGCCAGCCAGCCAGCCACACACGCGACATCTCTGAGGAAATGTGCTTTTATGCTGAAGTCCCGCAGAATTGCCCCAGGAGGAGGCGGTGGCGGTGGCACCCTGTCTCCAGAGGGAACGGGGAGAGTTCGTCATGGCCCGCCCGACAAGCACCCCCCCCCGGGTTTCTTGGGCAAAGCGGCGGCGGCAGCGCCACGGCAGCGCTCCCTGAAGTGCTCCTGCCTCCCCACCCCGAGCCGTTTCCATTAGGGGGTGGGGTGGGGTCTCCCTCACGTGCTCCTCGCCGCCCCTCTCCCTCCAGGCATTGGCGAGGCCGCCTGTCAATCAGCTGCCAACTCGCCCCCGGCGCGGAAGGGGCCAGCAGCGCTCCCGCTGCCGTTCATCGCCCCGGCGGCCATGCAGCCCACGATGTTCTGGTGGTGCAGAAGGGGCCAGAAGCGCTCCCGCCACCATCTGTCGCCCCGGTAGCATGGAAGGGCCTGCAGGCCTTCCGCCGCCGCTCTGCCTCAGGCCATGCAGCCTACGACGCTCCAGCGGCTCGGAAGGGGCCAGCAGCGCTCCTGTCGCCCCGGCAGCACGGAAGGGCTCGTGGGCCTCCCGCCGCCGCTCAGCCTTGGGCCATGCAGCCCACGACACTCCAGCGGCGCGGAAGGGGCCAGCAGCGCTCCCGCCGCCATCCGCCGCCCCGGCAGCGCGGAAGGGCCCACGGGCCTCCCGCCGCCGCTCAGCCTTGGGCCATGCAGCCCATGACGCTCTGGCGGCACAGAAGAGGCCGGCAGGCCTCCCGACGCCAAGGGGTTTCCCCGTTCAGGCGCTCGGCCGGAGTGGAAAAAAGTCCTGGGAAGAGCGGGGGGGGGGAGTCCTCCTAGCGCGGCTCGCCTGGCAACGCGCTCAATTCATGCACCCCCTCCCACCTGGTCTCAAGCCTCTCTGAGGCTCTAAAGGAAAGCAACAAGGTATGTCTTATTTTCGGGGTATGTCTTGTATTTCGCAGATACTTAAAAATCCTGCCATGGCTTACTTTATGAGTACGTATTAAAAAAGGGGAAACACGGTACTAATGATAGCTACAGGCAACCTGCAGGCAGAGTACAAGCATGCCTCCAAATCATCCTGTTGTCGGGGAGCAATAATGAGAGGTTATTGTGTTAATTCCCTGCTTGGGTGCTTCCCAGAGACATCGGGCAGTATGAAAAACAGGATGCTGTACTAGATGGATCACTGGTCTTATCCAGCCTTATTTATGTTATTGTATTCTGTTGTTATTATTATACTGTGGTGCCTCTGGTTAAGAACTTAATTCGTTCCGGAGGTCCGTTCTTAACCTGAAACTGTTCTGAGGCACCACTTTAGCTAATGGGGCCTCCTGCTGCCGCCGTGCCACCACTGCACGATTTCTGTTCTCATCCTGAAGCAAAGTTCTTAACCTGAGGTACTATTTCTGGGTTAGCGGAGTCTGTAACCTGAAGTGTTTGTAACCTGAAGTGTTTGTAACCTGAAGTGTTTGTAACCTGAAGTGTTTGTAACCCGAGGTACCACTGCATTACCCACTTATATTCCAGTACCATTCCAGAAAAGATTTTGTACCTCTTGTCAGGCACTGATCTTAGGGTAACTCACAAACTTTTTGCCCTAGCAGCAATGAAAATCCAGGATAGAGCTATTAATGAGATTGCAGTTGGCTGCTTTCGGGGTACTCTTATTTAACCATAGTATTTTTAAATAACTAATGTTTTTATCTGTACAGTATTAAACTTCACCCTTACAATATGTGTATATACAATATATATATATATATATTACAATATGTTAGGCTTATATATGTTACATGTGATTTACGTAGTATCGTTATGATGTAGGTTTTTATACGGTTCTAGGTGGCAGTGTGATTTTATGTAGTATTTTATACTGTTGGTTCTTGTATTGTACCTATTTATCTGATATGTGAACGGCCCATGGCCCAAGCATTAATAAACCACTATTGCTACACTGCCCACCATTCACCCTGAGGGCCCTGGGAGAGTTGGAACATTAAAACACATTTATTAAAACAACTTACAACCACAGAAATAAGGCGGGACCTAAAAATATACACTCCTCAAGTGTAAAATCCATCTTCAGCATTCACCAGAAGCTGTACAGTGATGGTGCCGGACACACCACTGTGGAGAGGGTGTGCCACAACTTAGGGGCTGCCACAAGGAAGGCCCTATCCTGAGCCCCCCCCCCCCACACACACACAGGGAGAGAGAGAGAGACTCTGAGTGCAGAGGATCTACCAACAGGGTCCCCTCTGCCAATCTTAGCACCCAAGAGGGTCTGTAGGGAAAGTGGCAGTCTTTCAGGTATTTGGGGTCTGAGTCGTTTGATGCCTTGAATTGGGCCTGGAAATTAACTGGGAGCCAGTGCAGTGAAGGAACCCCAGCTAGTAATCTGACTGCTGCATTTTGAACCCATTAATGTTTCTGTGTTGCTTCAAGGTAAAGCGTAGAGCACAGTGCAGTAATGCAATCTGGAAGTTACCAGATTGGTCGTGTTGTCTCTGCCTGACAGAGTTGTCTCTTAGCAAATTAGGCAGAGCTGAAAAAACACGCTCCTAGCCAGCAGTGTTGAATCCAGGAGCATCCCCAAGTTCTGATCCTGCTCCTTCCAGGGGAGCACAACCCCTTTCCAAGGTCGGCCACCTTCCCACCTCCCATATGTGAGAATTCGGAGCATGTAATACCTCTGTGTGTTTGAACTAAGCATGGTTGCACTATTGGATAGATAGGTCCCTTACTGGCCTTTGAACCTTGACAAATGTGGCACCTTTCTGTGTGGCACATGTACCTGTTAAAGGAATAAAGCAGAAGAATCTGATCTCATGTGGTGTGTTCCCCAGCCTCACACTCCTATTCAGGAAATTGGGCAGGTGGTCCACAGACAGAGTCAGCCTCAGAGCTGGAGCAGAGCCAGTTACAGTGGCAAAATCAACTTTGGAGCTGGCAGCATTATAACCTGAATGGATGGTAGCTTAAAACATGCATACCAAACAAAGACAAAGGGAGTTCACAACCTCGTTACAGATTTCCACTTGTATTTTACGTCTTGTGAAAATTTCATTGGGCACTACCTGATCTTGCCATTCCTTTGTATACGTCAATACCATGTTAGCTGTCACTTTCCCCACTTCCCATTTGTCACTAAGAACAAGAGGCAAAGAAGCAATGATCACCTGAAGAAAATGCCCCCAAATGCTAAAGTACTGCAAACCTACCATGCTGTTCATTTTAGATGAGGAGGAGCCCGTTCTCTGCTTTCTCAAGCTGTTCATTTCTTCTGGGTTGCCATCCTTTGGTTTCAAGATCATCCGACTGCTCCCAGCAGTGCCTTCTGAGGAGGATCTCAGGCGTTTTTCTATGAATCTTCCTTCTCGGTATGGACTAAAACTACTAGCAAGATTCACTGTGGGATGAGGGGGGCGGGGAGAGAGAGATCCAGTCAGCACACATGCCACAAAAGCTACTGAACATTTCTTTAACTCAAAGCCATGTTTCTCTAAAGTAAATTAGCTGCGGCAGGTTGAACCTTGACTGAGGCCCACAGCACTGCATTCAGACAAGAAATGCACAGGAAGGACACCAATACATGCTGAAGGATTGGGTGAATTGGCCAATTACATAATTCACTTCCTGAGAAGGCAACAAGAAGCAAGAGGAGTTGTACTGGTCCCAGGGTATGGTCTGAAGGCACATGAGGCTGCCATCTTGTTGAAGCTAAGCAGGTCCGGGTCTGGCCAGTTCCTGGATGGTGACCCCCAAGAAACATCCATGTATGCCTCCTTGGTTCAGTGGGAACAGCTGTAGCTCAGTGGTAAAGCATCTACTTCTTGTGCAGAAGGAACCCAGGTTCAATCCCCAGCTTCCCTAGGTACAGCTAGGAAACACCCCTGTCTCTAACCCTGAATAGCTACTGCCATTCAGCTGGTGGATAAGGCAACTTCCTCTGTTCTTCCCTAAGCAATGTATAAATGTAAGAAAATAAAGTATTGCAAAACCCTTTCCCTCCCCGCAGTGATTTTTGTAAAATGCTAGTAAATCAAGTAAATGCTTCTTTAAATTCTACACATTAATATTCATAAAATATGCCTGTATCTTGACAGGAACTGGTGACAAAATGGACTCCAGTGATAATCAGGAGAAAGGGGTAATGCAAACTCAGAGCGTCTTAGAGACAGAGAGAGAGGAAGGAGAGGAAGAAGAAGTGTGCTGTGCAGAGAATGTCCACTCTGGTGAAAGCCATAGGAATAGTAATTTACTTCCCCTCCCATGCTCCCCCTAAGTATTTTGCCTTATTTTGAATGTGTACCCTTTCACACGAGATCCGAGGTGGGGAACCGGCGACCTTCCAGATGGTGCTGGTCAACAACTCCCAGCAGCCTCCCCAACCCTTTGCCATGCTGGCTTGGGCTGGCAAGAGCTGGAGTCCAACAGCACCTGGAAGGCTACAGGTTCTCCACCCCAGCACTGCACAATAATTTTGTCCATCTGGGCCCTGGGCTGCAAATCAGCCTTTCTATAATATTGATCCACTACTCTGTGCCATTTCAAAAGTGCAGCATGCCAACTCTTCCAGGGCCATATTAGGTGGAAGTTACCATAATTCCTTCATTTGACATTTCTCCAGGAACTTTAGCCCACAGACGCCAAAGGCCTAGACGACAGCCCCTAGCTGAATGCCATTCAAATATACTTCAAAACTTCCACCCGCTTATATAGGAGACAACAGAAAAGTTACTATTTATACCTTTTATTTCATATGCTTGCTGGGCTTGAAAAGGCTGCGGTTCTGAAGACAAAGGAATAATCTTCGACTCAATTACTGGGATGGTTTCTCTAATATGTTCCGGTGCTTTAACTTCTTGTTGGTCTCTAGGTAGTCCCTGTGCTTTGGGGGAACGTTCAGTTACTTCCCCCTGGTTTAAGACAAAGGGTTTTAATTGTGCTTCAGCTCCTGAGTTTGCTTCTTCGGGATGGGGGGTCTGTTTAGCAGGAAGCTCTTGCAATAATACTTTTGCATGGTTTCGATTAGAATCGAGGGTTTCAGATATGGCACTAGTTTCATTGAGCAGTCCATTTCTGGCCCTGTGACTTCTGGGCGATAGAACGGCACAATGAGAAACACTTTCTGCATGATCCATCTTCCTTAAAAGAACAGGAGGAGGAAGAGGAGGAGCAGTGGCAGCAGCAGCAATGGGATTGAGGAAGATTTGAGAGGTAGAAACATTGTGGGCAAAGGCTTCCCCGTGCAAATTCCCGCAGTTGGGCATTCCGTCGACCTCCGAGACGGAATCTTCTGTCAGTGCTAGAAACTCGGAAGGCGTCTGGACTGTGGTCAGGTCAGCAGAGAGCAGTGGTGACTGCAAAGAGCTGCCTGCACATTCTATTATGTCAGCAGAACACAGGGAGGAAGACTTCGCCGACACAGGCTCACTTTCAACACTGGGCTTAATGTCCAACAAGCAAGAAGATGGCTGCACGCAGGAAATGGACTGGCTTTGAGGGACTGGCTTTGAAAACCTGTAGTGTGTCGAGAAGGATTTGGGGAGAAGTTTCCTTGAGGAATGTTTAACGGAGGCCCTGCTTTGGTCCTCTGCAAAGCCAGAGTCATCCCCTTCATTCTTCCCAGACCTTATGCAATTTATGAAGACGTTTTTATGGGTTGAAGGCTCCCTCCCCTTCTCAAAGTCCTCCGTCAAAGACCTGGTGATCTTCTTGCTCCGAGAACTCCCAAAGCCGACCGAATGCCTCCCTCTGTGCTTCACGTGCTCCTCCAAACCGAGCTTCTGCAAAGTGCTGTGGCCAGGCTGAGCACCGTTCGAAATGCTCACGTTCTGCCCTGGAGAATCGGCTTTGGGTTCGCTCCCCTTCTTGTGGTGGTGGAAGCTGATGGAAGGTGTGCGGAAGAGGCTCCTGCGCTTGCCGGTGCTACCTGAGCTGGAGTTGGTGCTGGAGGGAGAAGAGCTGTGGACACCAACGGTATTGCTAGAAGTTGGCGAGGACGGGAGGGAATCGTGCCGCCGGCTAATACTTCTCCTGAATATTGGCAGCCGGGACACAATGATCGAACGCCTCGATCCTGAGTCCCCCATCAGGACTTCAATTTCTTGGCCAGCCTATGTCAAAATCTGTATGAGTAGAGAAGAGGAGACACGTGTTACTACTGCTTTCAGACTCAGGAGAAAACAGCGAAATTCAGATACAGTGGAACCTCGGAAGCCGAACACCTTGAAAGTCGTACGTTTTGGCTCCCGAACGATCAAAAACCGGAAGTGAGTGTTCCGGTTTTCAAACGGTTTTTGGAAGCCAAATGTCCGGAGCAGGTTCCAATTGTGTGCAGGAAGCTCCTGCAGCCAATCGGAAGCCATGCCTTGGTTCTCGAACTGTTCCGGGAGTCGAACAGACTCCCAGAACAGATTAAATTCAAGAACCGAGGTACAATTGTATTCAGATATTACCCCCCAAAAGTATGTCTACAGTTAACTTAGTGTTTCTCAAACTTTGGTCACCAGCTGTTGTTGGACTATATCATTCCTAGCCAACTGGACCAGTCATCAGGGACAATGGGAGTTGTATTCCAACAACAGCAGGCAACCCAAGTTTTAGAAACACTGAGTTAACTTAACATATCAGCCAAAACAAACAAAAAATGAGCAGCTATCCATGGAGAACCAAATAAGCAATGGAGAGACTCCAGCTCTCTGGTTCTCTTGAGCGGCTTTTGCCAACCAGGCTCCCCTCCAGATGCTCTGTTCTGTTTGCCCAGTTGTGTTGGGTGTTGCTGATGGGAGTTGTAGTCTAAAACTTCAGCAGGCAGTTTGCAAAGGCTGTTTAGAGCCATTTGTACTTTTTCAACGGGCCTATAGAAGAGAGAACCCATAAGGGAGTTATTGAGGAAACCAGGCAAACTAGGCTCTATAAAGTTAAATGGTGTGCGTCTCTACCTAAGTACTGTAAGTTCATTTTTCATCTCGCCCCTGAGAGCTGCTCCCCAGCCAGCATTAAATTCTGACAGGTACATCTGAATACAGATTAATCAAACTGATGTTTTGAAAAAGAAAACAAAATATGCAACTAGGAAATCTTCCCAATCTTTCTAATAAAGCAATTTATTTTACAAGGGTTTTAAAAAATAAAAAAAATAAAAATCTGTTTTTCAACTACTTATTCCAAACATACTACCACAATTTGTCATGATATGAAATCCACCTTTAGATAAGGCTTGGTTTATCCCTTGTACAACAGGGCTTTTGCAGCGTACATTTAAATGAACATTATTTCTTTACATGATTAAGCTATCTATTTACTCTCTTCAATTGTCTAAACAAACCACAGGTTGACAAGGATGACAGAGCGAAACCACAGGTCAAAGAAAATGACAAAACTATTACCTCGGAATAAATGCCCATGTAAACAAACCCAATGATCTTCAAAGAAAAATGGCTTAGGAACCCCAGTCAATTCTAAATCTGAGAACTAAAGCCAGAAACAAGCTGTATAACCTTGGTAGACAAGATGTTACCCCACCAGTCATGTACTGTATGGAGGCCATACCAGGGCTCAATAAACCTCCTGTTTTTGATACCTCCCTAGGATTGCAAAACTAGAGACATTGTCAAGTGGATGATGGGCCACAGTACATGTCTGGTGGGCTGTTTCGACTGGCTGAATACAAGCTGTGAAGGCCAGCTTTAAAAACATAATTTATGCTGCATGCCACCCCAATCTCCACGGCAGTGAGACATTTCAGGACACCCAGGGTTCATTTTTCCTTTGGAGATGAGACACAGGAGACTGTGGTGCCTTTATGATATATGGTTTGCTTACACATGAATACAACCTGAGCACTGCACTCCAAGAGGGTCCTACTTCTCCCATAGGCTCAGTTCTGGGTTCAAGCAGACATCCAACCTCCTGCCTGTTGCCCTGCAGCTTGCCTTGTTTTCCCAGTCACATAACGCCTAACTTTGCACTAGGCAACCGGATAGATTTCTTCTTCTCAGTTACATCACTGCTTACTGACTGAAAACCTTTTCCTAGAGCACACGAGACAAACTGCAGTCCTCAAACTCTGCTACTCGCCTTTGCTCTTCTACCTGACTCTGAGCTCACCCAATTCCCAGCTGACACAGATTCTCTGCTTTCTTAATCACCCATCTCCTTGTCCCCCCCCCCTTTTTTTTTTTGCTTAACAACTCTGGCCATTATCAGGCTGGCTATTAAGGGTCTGACTTCCAGTTTATTTCTCCAAGCATTGATTAAATTTCAGCAGTTGCAAAATCCAGGCACCCACAAACTCTGCAACCAAAAACACATAACAATAATATCCTACCCAAACCGCCACAGCTAAAAAAACGAAATTGCCTCGATAATCACACATAAGCTTTGGAGTCTGTTTATTTCCCACTGAAGAAATTAACTTTATGTTAGGTCTTTTCATATTCCAATTTTCCATTGTTATTTGTCATTTTTATGGTGGCTTTCACTGTGCACAGTGCTTTGCAATTCTCATCTTAAATATTCTTATTTGAAAATGATCCTAAGAGGAGGCTAGAACCAGAGAGGCCCTGGTATCCCAATGATCACCTAGGGAGCTTCCCAGCCAAGTAAGGATTTGAATGAGCACCAGACACCAACCAACACCTCAAACGTGACTCATTTATCTACTGCAAGAGTGCACTCCCCTCCGTTGAATAATTGCTAATTCGAACATAATCGTTTTTCCACAGCCTTTTTCATTCCAGGAATTTCATCTTGTAACTTTTGCTGAAATAAATCTGCAGCATTTCAGCTTCGAAAGAGATGGGTGTTTGCTGCGTGCATCAGATAATCAGCATTCATGTAGCTGTTTCAAGCCTTCCATGCACTTCATAGGTGATTTCTGTGGACCTTACAAAAGCACTGATCTCAGGCAAGGGCAGGTCGGGCTACAGGAGAGTAGAGCTCTGATGGTGCTTCAGTAAGCATAAAACTGAGACAGAACTCTGTACACTCCTGACCGAGAATTGACAGGCTCCCTCCCTGCTGGACTCCAGCCACTTGACAAACACTTTCCTGTTTCAGTAAGCATTTCAAGGCAGCTTTCTGTTTCTATGATGAATTAAGGAAGTTGAGAGTTATTAGGTGACCCCTGTTCCCCAGAGTGGTTTAACAAACAATCCCTCTTCGCAGGGAAAAGTAACTCTGTGAGCTACTAACAACTCTCAGCACCCATAGCAAGCTACAGTTCCCAGAATTATTTAGATTAAGCTACGACTGTTTAAAAATTGGTATCATACTGCTTTATGGTGTGAGCATAACAGCAGAGACATTGCATCAGAGAAGGGGAAGGGAAAGAGAGATGGAGAAACGGAAGGATGCTGATCAATAGCTTGGTAAGAGTTCTGGGTTAAACAGCCAAAACATTAACCTGTGTTTATCCCTATCAAAACTGGTGGGGAACCCAGGACGCAGGGGCAAATACTGGGTCCTCCAATGGTCCTGGCAGGACATACAGGCACTGCTGCCTGCCCTGGGGTAGAAGACGAAGAAGAAGAAGAGTTTGGATTTGATATCCCGCTTTATCACTACCCGAAGGAGTCTCAAAGCGGCTAACATTCTCCTTTCCCTTCCTCCCCCACAACAGACACCCTGTGAGGTAGGTGGGGCTGAGAGACTTCAGAGAAGTGTGACTAGCCCAAGGTCACCCAGCAGCTGCATGTGGAGGAGCGGAGACACGAACCCGGTTCCCCAGATTACGAGTCTACCGCTCTTAACCACTACACCACATTGGCTCTCGACATAGCCCAGTGCAAGCTGCAGTTTTAATTTCTAATGCCCTAAGTGATGTAACATTTAGGTACTCTAGGATTTTGCTACACTCTCACTGCAACCTGGAGTCAGCCTTAATGCGTGAAATAAAGATGGGATATCGAGCTTCATAGACATGCGCTCACATGAGACCACCTAAAATAAAGACCTGCCTGAGGGATAACCTGAACCAGGGGCTTGCTAACTCTTATGATATACTGCATCAGCTCTCCAGCTTATGCTACAATCCTGGTTGAAAAAAAGCACCCCCAAATGCTGTTTTTTCAGCACACACAAAAAAGGCCACAAAAGATTTTATTTCTTTATTTTAACTGCTGACACTGCAGGATTTAATTCAGCATACGCAAGACACTGTGGAATCCCTCTGGTGTGCTTTTTTAAAAAAGAACATAATTATTTTTATGCATACAGAACCAGAAGTTGGAATCGCAGCCCCAAGGGGAAAGAAAACTGCAGCTCCAACCTTTGTCAGGACTTATGAGCGCACCGTGTCATGTTACATCCTACAGGAACATAACACTGGGAAGGCTGATCCTCAGAGGTCTCTATTCCACTCATAAAATAGATGCTGCCTGTGCTGGCAAAGCACTTTACACAGAAGATTTTACTCTTCTAATGAATTGTCCATATGTTGAGACAGAGCTGCACAGATTTTATGGAGGATAAACACCATCTATCAGGAATGCAGACAAAAGAAGAGCCAGGAGAGGGAGAACATGTTCTCTCCTTGTATATTTCAAACATGCACACAAGTGATCTCAGATAACGTGTTCCAAACTTTTCCACTAAGTTTCTTAGAGTGAGGGCCAAGCAACGTGTTCAGAAATATCATATGCCACCTCTTAGCACTGCCTGTACCACAGGAAATGCAGATGCAACACAGCATCAAAATGTCTCTGCCAGTAGAATGCTAGAGTGTCAGGGGGAGAAAAACCTCTAATGCAGCATCTTCCCTGACACACTACTTTTCTACATCCAGATAGATTTTTATGTGGGAAACGTTCCAGTATGTGATTCCTTCACTTGTATTTTGAGGTAGTACAATCCAGAGAGAACAAGACCACACAATACACAGGCCAATGCTTGAGACATTGTTGCTCCTACAGAACATTTTTGAAATACTGTTCCATTGCTTTGGAATTCAGAAAGCATGTTTTCATGTACACATTACAAATAGCTAATTTGTGTGTGATGTAATGTGTCTCTGACAAATGGAAAGTTTTTTTAAACATTCGAGGAGATCACACTTGCAAAACACACACACAACCCCAGTACAACTCATTCAAAATTATCTTTTGTGACAAGCAGTGTAGCCACACTTGGTCAGGTCACACTGCAGGTCAGCTGCAGTGTAAGGTGAGAATTCAGTGCACACCAGCAAGCATTGCACATAGTGAGAAAATAAGCAGCGTACCTGTTAAAATAGGTATAGTTGAAGGCTATGCACTAGGGAGGTAATGAAAGGTAAGGCTTGTAGGAGTCAAAACTTTGCTCCCTCCTGATATTTGTATTGACAAAGGGCAATTTTCCCGACACTGAAATAGACAGGGAAGTTTCCGCACACATGGACATATAGTTGCACAGCACAAACCTCAGTCAGAACAAGCATATCTTCACAATGAGAAGCGTCTTTTTCAGCTAACCATCGTTATTATTCTGTTAATCACCATGGTGCATTAGAAACTGGTGACTTTGCTTGTGAGAGCTTACAAATCTAAAACTGTAACCCCCTTTAGCAAGATACTAGGACATATCCCAACCCAGTCCGCAGTGGGGAGAAAGGATTTGCTGAACAGCTGGAGCCGCCATCATGATTTCCCGCTTCCTCTGCCCTAGGTCAGGTTGGGAGGTCCCTGGCAATGGTGGTGGCAGAAGAAGGAACAGGTACTCCAACACCCCCCAACGATTTTGCATGAGCTCACTTGGAGGCCATAGAAAGCACTGATCCTGCATGTGCATTTCCTTGAAGCATATGCAAAAGTTTGAATTCCTTTGGGGGCACATAAAGGAAATTCTTGCATCCCTACTTGGAATGTATAGTCACACATAACAGGCTGTATGCTGTTTTGGGGGGAAATCTCAAATTCTGGGCTGTGACCATTGAATTAATTTTGCGGGATCTCACCTCAAAATGCTAGTCACAAGGATAAAGCAGACCATTTTTGAATCACACAGAGATGTGTGTTTCCTTGATCCTGAGTTAAATGTCTGTAAATCCCAATCTATGTGCTTCCTTCTAATAAGCAGACAGTGTCAGGATTTACAAAGCTCAAGAATGGGTAAAGCAATTTTGAAGCTTCGGATGAAAGGCAAAGGCTGGAAATGGCGGCTAATCTTTAAAAAACCCCACTGGTGATGTTTGAATAAAGCCTGAGGTGGATTCTATTGAGGTTTCAGCTTCATTGGCAGCAAAACACAAAGTTGATTCTCTCCCCCCCCCCCCCTCCGGCTTTTATAGAACTTTAAAGAAAACAAGCTTTCAAAAGTTATCAAAAGCAAACAAGCATTTGATTATACAGTCATACCTCGGTTTAAGTACACTTCGGTTTGAGTACTTTCAGTTTAAGTACTCCGCGGACCCGTCTGGAACAGATGAATCCACTTTCCATTACTTTCAATGGGAAATTTCGCTTCAGGTTAAGTACAGACTTCCAGAACCAATTACACTCATACTTCGGGTTAAGTACGCTTCAGGTTGAGTACTCCGTGGACCATCTGGAATGGATTAATCCACTTTCCATTACTTTCAATGGGAAAGTTCACTTCAGGTTAAGTACGCTTCAGGTTAAGTACAGACTTCCGGAACCAATTGTGTACTTAAACCGAGGTACCACTGTAATGCTGTTTGATCACTTAAGAACAGGTTACAAAGCAAAGTTTCATTGTTTGAGAAAGTAAGCCAAAGGCAGTCAATGCAGGTGCTCGCCAGATGTTGTTGGACTACAACTCCCATCATTCCCAGCTGATGGCTGATCAACCCGCCAGGTTACCCTTACTCAACCCCATGAAATCCAGATGTTTGCTACAGAGAACTGATGTGCAGCAGAAAAGGCTCCCACAGAAGCTGAAGTCAGCAACTTCTTCAGGTCACCACATCGAACAGCCCTGGAGACATGCGAACACAGAGACATGCGAAATAGATATACCTTCAGAATTATGAGATAATAACATTTCCCAAACTCCAAATAGAATATTACATATTTCTGTTAGGATCTCCTACTCTCGAGTAGGACCCTGGCAGAGACACATGTCCAACTGGCATGTTCTCTCCCTCCTGGTCAATTGTTTGGGAGCTTCAAAAGCATTCTTCTGCCCGAACATCACAGGGACTGATGCCAAGAAACTTTGCGCAGTTGCGTAACAGAACTCAGCAACTCAGCATTTTAGCTAACCTACTTTTATTTACATATAATAAACTCGGGAGCACTGCAACATGGCTCCCTCTCTCTCTCGCATCAGACAGCCAAGAGAAAGAACAAAGGACAATAGTTCCACTTCAGGAAAGAAAGTAACACAAGCATCCTGTCTTCGTCACTTCCCACTGTGGAATGAAAACATACACCATCATGTGATAAACAGCAATCCCATGACAGCAGACACGGGGAATGAATCTTCAACAATTTCTCCCCCTCCCTGACCTTCACCACATTATTCAGCTGTCTCCAAAATGGTAAAGAAAATCGAGCAAAAGGAGCAGCTCAGGGAGGGAACTGAATATCCATTTATTTTTCATCCTCAGTTGCCATGTAGATGCATTGGACAGTTCATTCTTCACCCATTTGTATTCTCTATATTGCCCATCCCAGCTATCCTTCAGCAATCCAAGGCAGAATGGAAATCTCTCTCCATTCCAGTAGGAAGCAAAGGAACGTGCATAATACAGCAGATAATGCCACCGGCTCTGCTTTTATCATCATACAAGCAATCCCGACAGAATCTCTCTGGGAAGACCTTCAATGTTTCACACGAAAACTGGAAAAATGACTTGGCTGAATGAGCAGAAAGCTGAACCCTGCTTGCTCTATTTGCCGCTGGGAAGAAATATGAGGATGAAGCAGCGGCGAGAAGGATTGGTTTCCCTTGCTCCCAGAGCTCTAAAAACAGATGCACCAATTGGTGCATAAGAAACAATCTGAAAACAGGATGTGAACACTTTCCTACTTTCTTGACATCCTTTGAACAAAGAAAGCAGTAAGGATGGAAGGCAGCCATCAGGTGGGAAAGTCACAGATGACTGGCCCTTGCAACCTACATGGTTGTCTCAAACATACCTACTTCTGAGCAGCAAGGGAATCACACCAGGAGAGAAGCAGCTCCTGTGCAATCATATGTTAACTATGTATGGGGCCAAAGGATTCTGTGTTAACGGTAGTTCTCCAACTTTTTTTATTTAAATTACCACAGTTAGAGTCACAGAGTGTTTGCATGGTGACCATGGTGTGGTGTCTCAGTTCATTAATATCTCCATCAAAATTATTTCAGCACACCAGAACCTACAAAGAGAGTAGGCATGAAAATTGATTTCTGTCTTGAATTTGCTTCTTCTAGAATAAAGAACAAAGAAACTGAAATTGAAGTTGCAATAAAATTGAAATTGCAATGCTAACATTGAACCAATATATTTTTTAAAAAAATTAAAAGGTTTTCTGAGTCGCCTCTTGTCATGGATCCTGAAAGTAACAGCACTTTAAATCCTCGTGCCAACACATGGTATACCCAAAGGAATGTCTATTTTTTAAAAAAAATATATTAAATTTGTATACTGCCTTTCACCTGAAGATCCTAGGGTGGTTCCCCTCCAATCTTTGGTTCCTTATTCACCATTGTTTACCCTACATTCTCCTCTTTCCTTCCATCTTATACCTGGCAGCCTCTTATGGTCAATACAGTGGTACCTCTACTTACGAATAACTCTACTTACGAATGTTTCTACTTACAAATGGAGCTCCGTCTGCCATCTTGGATGCGGTTTAGATAGGATTTTTTCTACTTACGAATTTTTAGATAGGGTTGCTTCTACTTACGAATTTTTTCTCCCAATGCATTCCTATGGGATTCGACTTACAATTTTTTTCGACTTACGAATGTGCGTTCGGAACGCATTAAATTCGCAAGTAGAGGTACCACTGTAATACCAATGTCTGGCTGCTTTCCCACTTCTGGGTCTTCCCGCATCACTCAGAGGGCTGGTGGCCAATCTCAACAGCATCCTCATTACCATAAGCCTCAGAGGGTGGACATGCCCTCCTCCCTCCGGTCACCCAACCTGAGTACGGTTAGTTCAAGTTAAGTGGGAAGGCTTCTGCTCTGTTCTGAATGTGATATTTAAGTTTTAAGACTGTGAAGCTGTTTGCAGAGAGCCACTTCTGGGAATCAAGGACTCCTAAGGGTTGAGAGACAAGCCGTCTTTTTATTTCATTCCTTTGTCTTTACAGAACTGCGATGCCCTTTTCTCAAAGTGGCAAAGACTTTGCTTTTTTTACTGCAGCAGATAGAAGGCAATGGACCACGGCACCACCTCTAATCTCATTACGTCCATTGTTCTTACAGGTTTCAATACTGCCCACAAATTATTTAAGCAATGGATCTGATTCCCTAGTCACTCCGGGTTTTTTATTGGATAAAGGGACAAAAGCAGCTAAAGTGCATTGTTTAATTCATTAATTTCTCTGGCAGGCAGCATTTCAGAAGTGCCCTTAATTGTCTGTGTTTGCGGCTAAGGGGCGGGGGAGAAGAGGCTGATTTTGATCAGGCCATTGTGATGATGATACTGGAAGCATCTACAGAAAGACAAATAATGAGCAAAACACAGTATTTTTAAAAGAGCATTTAATTGCTGAGTATGATTAATGAAGGATTATACGCTGCTGATGTCTTAGCGCTCAGTCTGAGCACAATACAATGTTAAATTAATGTAAATGGGTGCGAAACAAATGAACAATATATAGTTTCTCCACCTGGTTAGCAATTTCAGGTGTTATTCACACAAAAATCATTCCCTTTTCAGTTTCTATACAAGAAGAAACCAAATGCAATTGCTATAGGGAAATAAATTAAAGTGCTTTATTTATTATTAGAGTGGCCAATATATTTTCTGCTTAAGAAGGGTAGTTCTATCACCCTCGGGCAGTATTTGGGGTACCTTAAGTTTGAAGAAAAGGTAAGAGGAGGCATGGCAGAAGTTTGTAAAATTCAGCATGGCATAGAGAATGGCTAGGCAAACTAAGGCCCGGGGCCCGGATCCGGCCCAATCGCCTTCTAAATCCGGCCCACAGATGGTCCGGGAATCAGTGTGTTTTTACATGAGTAGAATGTGTCCTTTGATTTAAAATGCATCTCTGGGTTATTTGTGGGGCATAGGAATTCGTTCTTTCCCCTCAAAAAAATATAGTCCAGTCCCCCACAAGGTCTGAGAGACAGTGGACCGGCCCCCTGCTGAAAAAGTTTGCTGACCCCTGGCATAGAGGAAGTGGAAAGAGAAAAGCTCTTCTCCCTGTCTCACAACACTAGAACTCATGAGTATTTGACAGAAAAAGGAAAGTACATTGCATTGTTAGGCTATGGAATTTGCTGCCACAGGAGAGAGTGATGCCCTCCTACCGGGATGGCTTTAACAGAGCATTAGCCAGTGTGGTGTAGTGGTAATCTGGGGAACCGGGTTCATGTCTCCGCTCCTCCACTTGGGCTAGTCACACTTCTCTGAAGTCTCTCATCCCCACTCACCTCACAGAGTGTTTGTTGTGGGAGAGGAAGGGAAAGGAGAATGTTAGCCACTTTGAGACCCCTTAGGGAAGTGATAAAGCGAGATATCAAATCCAAACTCTTCTTCTTCTTCTTAATGGAGGTAAAGGCCATCCATGATGGCTGTGCTCTGCCTACATGGTCAGAGGTTGCATGTTTCTGAATTCCAGTTGCTCAGAACAGCAGGAGTGCAGAGAGCTGCTTCCAGGCTTCCCACGAGCACCTGGTTAGATAGGATGTGAGGACAGGATGCTGGACTAAGAAGCTACTGTACCTTATATCAAGTCAGGCCATTGGTCTATCTAAGCTCAATACTGAACACACTGACTGGCAGAGTTTCTCCAGGGCTTCAGGCGAGGCTTTTCCCCAAGATACTGGGGACTGAGCTTGGGACCTCCTGTACGCAAGGCATTTCCTCTACCACTGAGCTGCGGCCCTTCAAAGTTGTCGAAGTCTGGCTGAAGATCCTTGTGCTGGTGTGCCACAAATGCAGTCTGCACACCCACATCATTTTAGATGCAAGGCAAAGCAGATACTCTGCCACTGAGATATGGCCAACCAGTGACATGACGCAGTGACATGACGTACATGTCATTTCACAACAGGGGTTGCTAATCAGCCACCCTCAAGGAGTTCTGGGAAGCACTGAGTTGATGCAGGCTGCTTCACAGTGTAACATAAACAAAACAGGAAGGAAGAGGTGATTGGGGGGAGGGCCTTAGGGTGAGCATGTAAAAGGCCTTTCTGACACAGTTCCCCCTTCCTACAGGCCAGATCAGAACCAATGCTAAGTCTCCTACTTGGGCAGTGAATCACAGAAGTGGGAAGACCCATTCATAATGTCTTTATTTTTTTGTTTTCTATTCCCCCCCCCAAGTTCTCCCTATTTATTTTCCCTGAATCTGCAAACATGTACACTCGCATGGGAAAATAGTGATAGTTCAAGAAACCAATTTACATTATGCTGCTGCAGAATCTCCCCTGTATAAGAAATCTGATTATTCAAATCCATTTATCAGTCGGTGTAAATCCCCTCTCCACCAATCTCAGTGCTTCGATATTCCTGATGAATTCCATACCTTTAAAACATTATTGCTTAAAAATGAAATAATAAATACATAATTTGGACAAATGTGTATTAAAGCAGGAGAAACGTTTCAAGGGCATGCAACATCCCTTGCCCACTTTGCAATGAGTTCTCTGGTTTTGTTTCCTGGCTGGGGAAAGTGCATGCTTGTTTGTACATTGTCAAACAAATCAATCCACTATTACTCCATGCATACTGCTGAGCGTAGCTGCCTCCGGGTGCCAGAGCATGTCACAGAGTTGCTAACAAAGAAGATGAGAAGGAAGCCTCCTCTTGCCAAGACATAAATGGACAGATTGGCCCAGAACTAGCAAAATCAGAGCTTTATGCCATCGGGAGACATTGCCACATCCACAACTCCAAGCCCCACATATGCAAGGGGCTCCCCAGAGCCTGGTATGTGACAGCCAGTCAGTAATCACGCCATTCAAAGATGGAGTTAACTATTTATTAGCAAAAAAACACGATTTCCACAGGCTTGGATGAATGTCAGGCCAATGAGCAGAGCAGCTCATTTCTAGTGTGTCTTCCTCCATGAAAATCAGCTGCTGAGGCTGAAAGTCCCCACCTCTTCACAGCCATCTAAGTCCCCTCCTCTCCAGGGCTTTCCCCAAGCAACCAAAGACGAAGCCCACATGTAGCCTGTCTTTGCTCCTCCTGCTTCATACCTCTCCTGGGTCTAGGAGTCAGAGGGGGAGGTGAGTTTGTTGCAGCAGGAGCGGGAGATACCTGTGACTCTTCACTAGCCTAACTCGCCTCTGCCTCTTGACCTCCCTCGCCCCACTCTCCTGCTTCAGCTGCAGCTTCTGATTCTGGTCTTCTCTCTGCCCCAGACTCTCCCTGCTCACTTAGCCCTGTTGCCTCTTCAGCTTCCGACACCTCCTCTTCCCAGTCTTCTCCCTCTTCTCCCTCGGACCACTCATCGTTGTCCCACTGCCACTCCACTGGTTCTGAGCCTTCTTCCCTTGGTGGTTCACCAGCTGGTTCCTCCCACCATTCCTCTGTGTCCAATCAGCCAGAGGGACTATTTCCCTTCAGATAGATAGATAGCTGTGAGAAAGTGCCACCACAGGTGAAGCAGCATAATCGGATCACATTCAAGTCTTGCCAAAAACAAACCAACCCAGAATGTATTCTGACACCTTAAAGATTAAAACATTTCTGACAGCATAAGCTATTATGGACTGTTTTCAGGTTAACTTTAAAGACTTGCTTGTGCTTTTCTGCACCACCAGGTGGAGCAGTGGCTCCAGTTTCTCCCCATTTCTTAAAAAATAATAATCAAACATGTGGTATCCCTTTCTTAGCACTTTTAATATTACAAAGCAATTTTTAGTATTTGGGTCTATAGAATATTTAGGATATAGCCAACAGACTGCATCCGCTTGGGCTTGCACCAGCAGACAATACAAAAATGATTTCATTCCTGAACACAAACACTTTTAAGTATTGCCTTAGAACCAACATTGTTGTTTGCTTGTTTTTTAAAGTTTGCTAAAACACTGTATAATATACGGGACAAGTGCTAAAACAAGCCAGCACTCAATTGTCCACAACTCAAATTATTTAGCGTCTGCTAGGTAATACTGGGACAAACTAAATTTCACCCTTGATGTGCAAGAGCTACTTTCATGCTGCTTCAATTACATCTTCAAATGTAACTCTGGTCATACAGAAGCTGCAAAGCACTTTCACACATGCTGCTAGAAGCTCCTTCATTGCCCTTCATGCATTCTTCTTGCACATGGGTCAATGAGCAATAAGACACAGATCCCAAAAATCTGCCTGCAGCACAACTGTAATGTCATTAACTCAGCCCTGGAATAAGCTGTGCAATGTGAACTCAACTCATTATACATTTTATTGTGCATGGTCCATATTAGGCACCCAATGGCTGGTGTGCCAAATTTTACAGTCAGGCTGCAGCCTAGATTGCATTCCTGATTATTAAATTACCTGATGACATCATTGTCAGAGAGGTGTTGCAGCTCGATATGAGGAGGAAAGCAAAAAGCAATCACCATGACTGAAGGGCAAGTGAGAAGCAAGGAATCCCCAAGCCCCACCCACTGGATATCTCTGATTTATACCCTTTGGCAGATTGGTAGTGATCTTTCCCCCTTTTCAATGTGTGCACAAACCATGGTTTGCACAAACCGCACTTGCCCATGACCCAGATGAGATTGTACACTACATTGTGATCTGTGAAAGAAAGCTCCCAGTCTCTCCTTTAACTTTTGAAGAAAGCAAGAACATAGAAAGCCACTTTATACTAAGCCAAGCCATTGGTTCATCTAGCCCAGTGTTGCATACACTAACTGGAAGCAGCTCTCCAGGATTTCAGGTAAGGGTCCTTCCCATTCCTACCTGGGACCTTCAGCGTGCAAGAAAAAGGAGAATGAGTGAGCCTGGGCATAACCTTGGTGCATTTTTGTAACAGACCATGGTTTGTAGTGAGTGCAACCAAACTATGTGGTTGTTGGATGGGAAGACACATACAAAAACTAGAGAAATATGGAACATTAAAGCATTTCTCCCATGTTGCGCATGAAATCTAAGGCAATGTTCGACCACATCTTAGTTGGGCTATTGAGAACCAACTAAAATTGGCCGCTTGTCCCATTACAGCTCACAAGTTACTTGTCGGCTACCATCTCTAGTTTGGTTAAAGGAAAACTAATGCATCAATTTGCACCAGAAATATCCAAAGTGGCCTTTACTGTAATATGCTTCCTTGCTATATTTCACTGGCAATGCCCCTGATAGTAAATTCATTGATGTGCACTTGATGAATTCAATTCACCATCCACAAAGCTGAAATGGTATACCTGAAACAACCTGGCTTTTCAGATTAAAGAAGTGTAATTCTCTCCCCACCACCACCACCACCTCCTTGACCCCCATTCCCCTTCTCCTCGTTCCTTCAGTGTAATAGCCTCCTTTGGGGTTTGTGAACCACACTTGCAATTTCATTGATTTCAGTTCACGTGGCAATAGGCACATTCTTCTCGACAGTAGAATAGGGTGTAATAGGATTCTGATGAACACACAAATATGAAAATATGAATTCCAAAACATCGGAGTACTGAAGTGTATACATCAGAATGCAAGTGGATGTATTGTACGGTCACCATTCCCAGCACCAAGACTTACAGCTATTACGTTCCTCATTATCTTAGCTCCCACTGCAACTGCATAAGAATTGCAACCTCTTTGAGTTCAGCTTTCGTTTGCACCTCTAATGCCCTCCCCTTCTTTCCCCTTCTTCCCATTCTACGGTACATGTACGTATCCTTTCTCCTGATGACCAACTCACACTACAGTGAACTCAAGCAAGTACAGGATCCAATTTATTACCATTATAATTAAACCATTATTATTATTATTATTATTATTATTATTATTATTATTATTATTATTATTCAACATCCCACCATTATTGCCAACATGACCTAAGTCTGTGTCTTATCATGGAGGACAAGTAGAGTAGAAAAGGTAGGAGGGAGGTTTCTGCTGGCTCCAGATTTGTGGTGGTCCACAGCAGAGGGTCCTCTTGTAGTCCCTCATCCATGCCAGTGGGTCCCAATGAGCTTTCCTCATGGTGGTAGCACAATTGCAATCAAACCATGTAATGATGGGGCCACTATTTTATCGCAGTGTCCCTGACATAGGACTAGTTTGCACACACTAAGCCACACACACCCCAAAGCAAACGTACATGCTCCTGGAGAGAAAACTGCAGCCCCTTTGCTCTTCCCTGGCTGTATTTGTTGCTGCATGAAGCTGTGATTTGGCTTAGCATGTTGTCCAACACTGGGCTCATGCTTTAGCTGTGCCGGGTTTGGGGTTTAACTATACAGGGTGAGTCCTTTAAAAGAGGCCCTGTGGATACAGATTACATGTTGCACAGAGCCTCTTTTAAAAGACCCTCCCTGTATGACTTAGCTCTGCACATCGGCAAAGCAACCAGGGAAGAGCAAAGCAACCACCTTCTGACAGCCCATACATTTGTTTGTTCCCACTAAACTATGGTTTGTCCTAGTTGAATTGCGTCACTTGGGAAATTTTAATGGCAGCTCCCCTGCTGGGGCTGGGCCAGGCCATTACAGCATGTCATCTTCATATTTCCCTGGCATGAGCAAATGCCAGATGTATGTCATATCCTATCAATGCTAGAAATATCTGTTTTAAAAGGGGGGGAGAGAGAGATAAAGCACACTGATTGCGTTTGAATTAAAAATAGACACAAATCCTTTGACTAAGTGGTGATGTTAGATTTAGCTGACCTGTTCTAAATGCTCCAAGCATTAACTGCGGGACTCAAATCAAATTAAAAATATTGAAAAAGATTCAAAGGAAGGAAATTTTTAACTTAAACCATAAACCTCTTCTTTTATATAAAAAATTGTCTGTGATGAAAATAATGAATAGAAAGTGTAACATGGATAATTTATTCTTCCTCATGAATGGATCTGCAAATTCTTCCAGTTTTCAAAAGGAGAGAGAAAGGCAGCAATCAAAAGGTTACCCTCAAAACCTACAGGCTAAAGCTTATAAATTACTTCTAAAACCTCCTCTATTAATAATGACTTTAATATTCTAGGAATCTTGTAGGAATTTAAGGAACTGAGTCATAGATAGGTAGTGACGAACACAAAAGAGAAAGTCAGAAATATCCCCAAGTTTTTGGAAAGACAATACAGCCAGAAATTTTAAGGAGATGGTAGCAAGTGTTTTTGTTGTAGTAGAAATAGTTATTACTATTATTTCATTATTATCTGCCCTTCCTGATCAGGTCTTAAGACAGATTACAACAATTAAAAATTCAATGTTTAAAAAAGTTACAACAAATTACAGTCACAGGGATAGGGTAGTCGTGAAGACACGTATGTGAAGGTAAAACTATATAGTGAAGGTGCCAGGCGCACCACTGTGAGGAGGGAATTCCACAACGTAGGGGCTGCCACAGAGAATGCCCTTTCCCAAGCCGCCATCCCCCCGAAAAAAGAAACTTATAAGGGCAGTGGAACAACAAGAGGGCCCCTTCTGCTGATCTAAACACATGCAAGAGTGTAGAGAACAAGGGAGTCTTTCCGGTATTTGGGACCTGAGTCATTTTGGGCTTTAAACATTCACATGAGCACACTAAATTGGGCGTGGAAATGAACTGTCAGACAGGTATGAGGTACAACTAGTAAAAAGAACTGTCTGTGGTCCCCACATGACACCCTTTGAGAAGCTCAAATGATTCTCCCCCCCACTGCAGAACTGATGTGACAGGTGAATCTGTACACTGTAAGGGGAATAGATCAGAGTGGCTTGGTGCAAAAATGATCCAAAAGAGTGGTTTCCAATCAAGCAACCTTAAAGAATATCTTTAAGAAGCACTTTGGCTTTTTTCTGGGTCATCTTCTTTTAGGTTCAAGACAAAGAACCTGTGGCTCTAGGTCAGGCATCCCAAACTTCGGGCCTCCAGATGTTTTGGACTACAATTCCCATCATCCCTGACCACTGTTCCTGTTAGCTAGGGATCATGGGAGTTGTAGGCCAAAACCTCTGGAGGGCCGCAGTTTGGGGATGCCTGCTCTAGGTGTTGTTTGAGCATGACTTCCATCATTCCTGCTGGTTGGGGCTGATGGAGTTCCAACTGCACCTGAACAAACATAGGATTCTGCTGGGATGGACCTCAAAAACAATTCATTGCATACTGAGCATGCTGGCCCTGGAAAGCAAGCTGTCTGTTGGAGGGATAGGGAAGTGGGAAACCAAAAAGATGTTTGGAATGGAGTTTGTTGGAAAGGGGTAGGGCTGGCACCTTAAAAAGGAGCACACTGTGCTCCTTTTGTTTCAGGTCCCCACATGTAAATAAATGAACATAATAACCCTAAAACCCTGACTGAGTTCCAAAGCAATTATGGAGCTTCACGGGGGAGTTTCGGAAATACCTGGCAGTGCAGCAAGGACAGGCTGTTTGTAGAGAAGAAAGGGCCCAGATGTGCTTTCCTGGGTCTGTTGTATTGCTCTTCTGGCTGAAACTCCTGGCAAAGCGATCATTTCATAACCAAACAATTCTATTCAATGCTGGTGCAATTAGATTGATGGTGAGAGGAAAGAAGTTTGACCCTTTCTAAAAGTTGTTCCTTTCACGGTCAACCTAACTGGGCACCAACACTGGGAGGAATTGTTTGGTTATGGAATTATCTCTGTGCCAGCCCTTTGTCAGGAACACAAGAGGAGCCCTCCTGCATCAGGCTGAAGGCCCACCCAGCATCCTCTCATCACAATGACCCACCAGGCAAGCAGGACCTGAGCCCAACAGCACTTTCTCCACTTGTGATTCCCAGCAAATGGCATTCAGAGGCATATGGCTTCTGGAAGCGGAGAAAGAACACAGCCAATATGCAGTCCAACGTCTTCAGTAGTGTAATGACAGGCACATCTTTCCTTCATACTTTAGTTATATTAAGCAAATTAAAATATGGATCAGTCTTTGATTAGAACAGTAGGGTTCATGTAGAATATCACTGCAGACGCTTCTAACCACATTGCTGTAAAATAATGCCGAGGCTAGCATAAATATTCAAGCTGTAGCAGCACATGTCTACAGCTGAAGAGAAAAATACAAGGGCCTCCATCCATCTGGTGCTATAAAGGGGGGGAATCATTATATCACCATTTACATCAAGCCTCGTCAAGGCTTAATACATTATTCTCAGGGTGTTGGATACTATGATATATCTGCCATTTCTCAAACTCGGGCTGTTTGTTGTGAAATGGATTGTGATACCAACTCCAATTCCCCGTTACCCAACAATGTATTCCAAATGCAAGGTCCACCTCTCCTGAGATTACCTTTTAACTAGGTTAGCAGTAATCTAAAACCTTAATTCCATTTAATAATGTGATTAGGGGGGGAATGGGTAAAAAGATTGCAGGTGAATTATGTTCTTATGAATCTAGTGTACTGGACATCAGTTTCACCTAGAAAAAACATTTATCAGGAGGAATTGCGCCTCTGGCACACTACATCTAAAATAAGGGAGCTCACAGAAGCTCAAACACAGAATAAAAGCCAATTCCCACTTGTGGTTTATTCAAAATAGAATTAAGTCTAAACTAGATTCATTAGGTCCATTTCATTCCCTCTCCTCCCTAATAAAAAGCCAACAGGAGCGAACAGCACTCCAGATGAGCATTTGCAGAAATTTGCATCTGCATTCTCAAATATTATTAGGATAACCCAACGTTTTTAAAAAAATGCTGGATTGGGATTGCTGTGAGGTGTTTTTTGTTTGTTTGGCTTTTAAAATTTACTGAGTGTAGTTCATGATCATTAGCTTTGATTTGACCAAGTTATTGGAAACATTAAAAAACAAAATATGCATATCTTTTATTCTTACATCCCTGTAGGCCAATGCCAAGGAGTGTATTCAACAAACTTTTAATCAGAGTTGACCCATTAAAATGAATGAACATCACTAAGCTAGGTCTATCAGGAAGCACAAATGCAGTGTTGGAATTAACCATTGGAGTTCTGGCAAAGCATCACATCCACTGGATGTTTGGGGGTGGGGGTACAGTCCTTCAGCCAGCTTGTTTAGGGAAGCTTTTAATGTTTAATAAATTATTGTATTTTAATACTTCTGTTGGAAGCCGCCCAGAGTGGCTGGGGAAACCCAGCCAGATGAGCGAGGTATTAATAAATAATAATAATAATAATAATAATAATAATAATAATAATAATAATAATAATAATATATTACTACTACTACTACTATCACTTTTAATGGGTCTACTCTGATTAAAACTTAGTTGAATACCACCTCTATGACTCTGGCATGTGTTGGAAAAGAAACTGGGTGACGTTCAACTGAATCATACTCAGAGCAGACCCACTGAAATCAATTAATCTTAGTCCATTACTTTCAATTACTTAGCCAATTACTTTTGTTGAATGCCACACATTCTATTAATTTTGCTATGATCCATGGACTAACGCACGACTAAAAGCCAATTCTTATTTTGCATTCATGTACATGCAACAAGTTCGCGTTGCTCTGAAATACAGCATCTACCTGAAACCAACACTGAGGCAAAAATCCATCCGCCTCCTAAGCAAACATAGCCCAGAGGAAGCACAAATGCAGTGTTGGAATTAACCATTGGAGTTCTGGCAAAGCATCACATCCACTGGATGTTTGGGGGTGGGGGTGGGGGTCACAGTCCTTCAGCTAACGTTAGTACAACTTTGCAGAGTATCCTCTTAAGCAGTAATTTAAAAGTAACTCAAAAGGGTGTGGGTGTTGAGATCCAGGATTTGTTGCAGTCATTCAAGCACACAATGTAGAGAAGAAAGACAAATGGAAACCTAAATATTAAAAAGTCAGATATTTAAACACTGAAATTCTAGTCATACTCTAACTATACTACTTTAAGTGCTTCCAAACAAAAACTCTTACACAGCAAGAACAAATGAATGCATTTTTTTTCAAATTTATGCACCAGCCTAATTGCTATGCAGATGCAATTAAAGAGATCTAAGAAATGCAAAACCAAGATACCATATGGTTCTCAGTTCCCAAAATCAGAGGCATAAAAGAGGATTTCACACTTTGGGCTGTGAACATGGAATCCTGATTAAAAGGTTGCTAAAGAAAGTAATTTCCCATGTCTTTTAAGTACTGTATTTTTATATTCACCTAAAATGTGTTGTTGTGAAAGACATAGGTAAGGGAGACCCATCTAGCTCTTGATAAGTTAAAAAGGATTTTCCAAGTCCTACTGGGAAACCTTCTGCAGGCACTAATTATATTCAAATGCAATCATTATAAAGATAGGAGCGCCACTCAAATTCATCCATTCCCTCCTTGATAAAGAGACAAGAAGGTAGCACCTATGCAATCTGGGAAGTGGAGGATTGGGGTGTTGCATGGAAGAGGTACAACCCAAGGAAGGTCCTCATTGGCTGGCATGCTTGCAGAAAGGGGCAAGTTATTGAAAGTTAGAAAGGGGCAAGTTATTGAAAACACTTTTGAAAGAGGGTGTGACCGTAAACATCAAATGAAGTTGTGCTAATTAATCTAGTGGTAATTGAGGGTGAAATCAAATTGAAACACACAAGGTGAGAGGTTATGAAATTTTCACAGGTTCTTAGCTTTGTGATCTTAGAGTCTGGGAATTATATTTTGCATTCACATTTTGGCTTCTTTCTAACCTAAGGAGTCGACCTACAAATCGGGTCCTCCTTGCAAGAGAGGGCACGTGTTGCGGTGGGTTCCAGCAGACCAGGTCTAGGTGTTGGGGCGGGACAATTGGAGCAGCCACAACACCCTATTGGTGGTCCATCGACGGGGTGCAATTGGACTGAGGACTTGCCAATCAAAGAGTCAGGTGGACCAGTATTTAAATGCTGCACTCACCGTAGAGATGCTCCTTCTCCGGTTGAGCTGCATCGGAACACCCGCCCACCGCTCCCTAATTTTAGGGCTTTCACTTGACCTTGCTATGCCGTTGTGTGTCGTCTGCCGATGTTGCAGGGGCATGGCAGGAATTTTCCCCACTTGGCTGATTGGCTGTTGCCATTTGGGTTTTGCCTGCCGCGTAGCAAATTGTCACAACTTGTAAGGTTAGGTTCTGGTTCATGCTGCTAGGGGGGTATGATCCCTTACCACCCTATATTTATATATTCGGGTATTCCTCTTAAGGGAATCCATGGACCGATGTTTGGTATTCCCCCCAAGCGGGGTTGCCCTAATCCAGTGTTCTGGGCACATGTGGGGGAATCAGGGCCCGGCTAGCGCATGCCATGTCGGGTAACCCCATCCCAGGTGTGTACCTGGCTGCTGACTCAAGGTGTGCCCTGAGTCAGTGCTACCCTAGGTAGCCAGTCGAACCAGAGCCTATGCAACCACTCATTTGATTTGTAATCAATAAAGTTGTGGCCTAAATTCTGCCAAAAACCAAACCAAAAATATGAGTCATGTCTGATTTTATTTCTAGGCCTGGGATAGAGGGTCTCCACACGCAAAACACAGGCTGCATTCACACAACAGTTTGCTTCATTTTCCTGACATTTCCCTAGCTGTTAATTTCCACTTATTGATTTGAGCTTTCAAACGACGTAGAAGCCATTTCCAGAAATAAAGATGAACGCCAACTTAAGAGCTCATTTCTGTAAACATCCATTTGCAAAGAACACAGAATGAGCGCCAAGCCTGGGCTATTTTCTGGAAGCAGCTTTGACACTGTGTGAAAGTTCAAATATAATGTGGAACTTACCGGTAATGCCTGGGAAGCAGAATAAACTGCTGTGTGAATGCAGCCAACTTTGTGTTTGAAGAGAGACCATGTAGAGAGGCAGTGTTAGAAACAGATATGAAAGCTAGGAGCTAAATGGCACCTTAAACCTAGGTTATGGGTTCTGCAACGGAATGTCTAGGTGCACTTTTTTAATAAGAAGAAAACAAAGCTGAAAATGAACGAACTGCAGCTAAAATCTTATATTCGTTTTTCACATTGTCTAATCCTCATCTGAAGACTGCAAAAAACTAAGCCATACTTCCCCTGCCCACCCCACTACAGTAATATAAGGTTACCAGATTTTTATCAATGAATCCTGGGACACTTTTCAACTTCAATGGATTTTCTCAAAGGACTGATTTGTAAATCTGGGGACTGTCCCTGGGAAACGGGGACGTCTGGTAACCGTACGCTGATACTCTTATAAGGACCCCTTCTCCAGTCCTCAGAGAGTGACTGGAAGTGGGGAAGCAGAGAAAGGTCCTCCTTTCGTTCCAGCAGTGGCAGTTTTAATCTGAAATCTTAGGCGCAGTACGGCTCCCAGAGCTCAGAAACTGCTCGCCTTAATGAAATTTCCTGTTGAATGCGCCTAGAACAATGGGAATTTCAAATGCTGTAGAGAAGGGGTGGATAATCTCAGCCCAGGAGGTCAAATGCAGCTTTCCAGGCTTTCTATGTGGCCCTTAGGAATCTCCTGAGATCACACACCCCCTCCAACCACACCCTATTTCCACAAGCCACATCCCTCACTGGTCTTATTTCACATCTTCCTTCAGTGGTTTTGCCTGGCTCCAGCTTGACTCTAGGCTAGACATCCCCAAACTCAGCCCTCCAGATGTTTTGGGACTACAATTCCCATCACCCCTGACCTCTGGTCCTGTTAGCTAGGGATGATGAGAGTTGTAGTCCCAAAACATCTGGAGGGCTGAGTTTGGGGATGCCTGCTCTAGGCTTCCTGGATTGAGGAGGGAGTGTGTAGACATTATCCCATTGTACTGTTTATGTGTGTATTCAGTGCTATTTTGTTTAGAAAAATAGGTGTCAGAACTCACCATGAACACCTTGTTGTCTTATAACGACAATGCCACCCAACTGAGCGGTGCTAGAACTGAGCTCTGGGGAGTTCCAGCTAGAGGGGGAAAAAAGCCTTGTATATATTGCTCCACCCACTTTTTACTCTGGCCACACCCGCTACAGATATGTTCCAGAAGGGCATAGGACACTTAGGCTGAACACTGTTCCCCGTCGCCACCGCCAGAGCGCCACCACAATGTACAGCCTTACACGGAAATGAAGAAAGAAGATAAAATGCAGCACTCGCACACCTACAATGGATTATTACACAATGGATTATTACACTTGGAATCACAGGTCTGAACACTTCCCAAGCTGAAGCAACAACTGCGGCTACTCCTGAAATTTAACAGGCTCGGGAGACAGGTGTTTTTGGCTGAGACAGCTGTCCATGAGTCCTGCGCCCCAAAAAGTAGGCTATGTTGAGCAAGGGGCACCAGGTTGGAAGAGTTTAAGAAACAACAGTCGGTTAAGGTGAATAAAGGATTTCATAAGAGGTGAGAAGGGATTGAAGCGGGGGGGCCAATCCCATCCAGGTCACTGCTTCTGTGTATTTTAAAGACATGAACAGCTCTTTATGCCCACGTGAGCCCTTCACAATTGATGGGTTTGAGCATGCATTTTGTGCTCCGATATTTATAGCTCAAGTGAGAAGACGCCCTAACTTTAAAGCAGCAGCACTGTACTCTACAATCATCCTCCCGCCCCTGCATTGTTTCTTCGACTGTGAACTAGCAGAGTGAAGACAGAGCATCTACTTCATCCTTCTATCGCTTCGAGAATAGGATCGACCTTTTACATGGTCTGATGAGCTGCATGGTCTGACAATCATCTGCCTTGACTTGGTTCTTCAGGTTGAGTGCTTTGTAGTAAGAGCCCTTGCAAAACCAATTTTCCCCTCTCTGCTCTCTTGCTTTTTTTTTCCTTTACAGAAATATAGAGAGATATTGTTTCACCTTCCTATTGCATGCTCTTCCCAAAAAGCAAGTTTCATTTAAAGCCACCTTGGCACACAGTCCAGAGCAACACAGAAAAGTGGTTGGTCAAGAAGAAGCACATTTTTAACAATGATAATAATATATTCCTACCATTACACACCCACACACCCCTTTGGATATTAAAGGATTCCTCCACACTTCTGCTTGTCCCGTGCCTAGAAAACACAGGTGTGAAATGTTTTCTAGGAGTCATAGAATTGTAGAGTTGGAAGTTCCCCTGATCTAATCCAACCCTTTGAAATGCACGAATATCAACACATGGTTTCCCATCCAATTTGAAACCACACCGGACCCTGCTTAGCTTTGCAAATATATAGCAGTTTTACTGCTGCACCACTCTCCACCTGGGGCTTATCCACTGTTTTTCTAGACACAGAGGCAAACGGTTTTCAGTTTGTCCCGCTGCTTCCCCCACTCGCCACTGAATCGGAACAAATGTTAACCTGCAGAAAACCCAACAGACCTTTGTTCTGATTCAGAGATAAACAGTGGGTTTTCCTGGGACAAAGTGCTAGGAAGAGTAAGGGCAAGCCCTAAGTTGCCACAATGTCTTTCCCAGCTTTCAAAAATCAGGTGGATTTCATGGTCCCCCTTAGGTGTGCCCCAAAATCAGGGGTTGATGTGGTGTTGTTTATTTCGAATTGATACCCCGCCCTTCTAGGGACCCAGGTGGCGCTGTGGTTAAACCACTGAGCCTAGGGCTTGCTGATCAGAAGGTCGGCGGTTCGAATCCCTGTGACGGGGTGAGCTCCCGTTGCTTGGTCCCAGCTCCTGCCAACCTAGCAGTTCGAAAGCACGTCAAAATGCAAGTAGATAAATAGGTACCGCTACAGCGGGAAGGTAAACGGCGTTTCCATGTGCTGCTCTGGTGTGCCAGAAGCGGCTTTGTCATGCTGGCCACATGACCTGGAAGCTATCCGCCGGCTCCCTCGGCCAATAATGCGAGATGAGCGCGCAACCCCAGAGTCGGTCACGACTGGACCTAATGGTCAGGGGTCCCTTTACCTTTACCTTTACCCCACCCTTCTAAGGTAGCTAACAACAATGGCAAAGAACAATGACAAAATCTATTCTCATATTACTGCTTCTGAGGCATCCTAGGAATGAACAGCTGTGGCCATTGCATTCAGGTAATTGGGCATTGCTAACACCCAACAAGGTAAGTTACTATCCCAGCTTAGCTACATCCTGTGACAAACTGAAGAGAGAGAAAATGAGGAGTAATCTATGAGATTTACCGTAATTAAAGTGGTATATTAACTAACACAGTAGTGTGATGCAGAGGAAGAGGCCACAGCTCAGGAGGTAGCATTTCTGATCACCAGAATCTTGACTTAAAAGGCTAAACGGCAAGTGATAGGAAACAGCAAGTGAAAGAGACTCTGGAAAGTTGCTTCCAGCACCAGTCAAGGTTAGATGATAGTGTGCTAGATGGATAAAGAGTCTGGCAACGTATAAGGCAGCTTCTTATGCTCTCTGTATAAGGACATACATGAGCAGGTGTAACTCATGTGTTTTCCTCCTTCCCATTCATCAGATCTATGGAAGAATAGACCCTACCCATGGGATTCTCATAATGGAAGGGTTGTAAAGGCTCCCAGGCTTCATTTTTTTATCTCCTGACAAGGATTGGAAAAGCTCCTGCACAAAACTCCAGAGAGCTGCTGCCAGACAGTGCAGGCAAAAATGAGTTAGATGAGTCAGTGGTCTGTGTTTCTGTGTTCCACTGTGCCCCACTGATTCCATCATGAATTAGCTGAATGTGTGAACCAATCATCTGAAACTTAAAGGAATAGCTGCAGAAAAGGAGGTGGAAGAAACTGACACTGCTAATAATGTGACTTTCCTAAATTTGCAAATTTTCACAGGCCATTAAAAGGAATAATTTAAAAAATACCCTTTCCCTACTCCCCCCCCCCCCCCCGCGCAGCAAAACTCTCAGCTGCAATACTTCCACTCTTCCTCATGTCGTTGCCATGTCCAATTTTAGCCTAATGGAAAACAATGGATGCAGCAATTCAATCACACTGGTATGGAAGAATTTGGAATATGCCAATGATGAGGAAATTTGCATTTTTAAGAGTGCAAATGAAAAGTGGAGTGGAGCAGGGGGAAAGCGAGGGACACTTCTCTTCAGAAGCCTTGGACCAAATGTGTAAGTGGGGTAAGCTCGGCTCAGGTCTATAATATGAGAGCAAATATTTCGTTTGCCCCCAATGTTTTATGCATTCTGAATGAGTTGCCTTAAGAGGAGACGCAGATAATGAAAAGGGAGAAACAATTGAGTGAAAGAGACAAAGAAAGCAAATCCACTTTTCCACTTAATAAAAGGAAATATTTGTGAGCTTGTCTCCATGCCACATTGCCAAATATGACAAAGAAAATAAAGTGTGCAGACTCTGCGGTCCTCTGGCCTTCCGTAAAAGAAGCATATTAGGAAATCTGAAGCTGAGGGCGGGGAGGGGGCAGGAGAGACGGACAGCAAAAACTCACAGCTGCTCAACTGCTGACAAAAAGCCCTAATGAAAGAGAATGAGTCGCGGTACCTTTAACCCCCTTCTACTGCCTAGCTGCGCCTTTGCTTACCGCAGGAATAAATTCAGAATTACAGGAGCTGCATTCAAAAATAATAAGGCAGCTAATTTATTTCCACAAAAGCAACCCAGCTTTCACTTGCTCTAATCCCCGACACATACCTTCCATGGAGTTGCCCATTCTAAATGCAAGACAAAGGTCAAAGCGTCTTTCAAAAGACAGCTCCCCAGTTGCTTTATGGGGAGTGATGGGGGCTGTGTACGGTTTAGGAGCATCCAGTGCCATCTTGCTGTTGAGGTGCAGAGGGATGACTAGGAGACTGGTGTCAGGCTCAGCGCCAACACACAGCAGGCATCCTTGGGCAGTTGGGGCAAACCTTGGCAGGGCAAACCACTGTGCAGATGCCTGCCCAGAGGGCCCACCAGTACAAGACAGGTAGGTTGGGGTACCATTTCAGTTTCCCATAATGCCCCAGAGAGATGCTGCTACAGCAGGGGGCACTGTGAAAAACTGGAATTATTTGTTTGGATAGCACACCTACCCCAATTTGATCAGCACGGCTGCAAAGCACCTTCTTCTCCTTGCATTACCAGCCTTTTCCAGAGTTTACAGTGATGAAAACTCCTTTCTCACATAATTCAGTGTAAAGTGTTTATTGCACCAAGACACAAGGCAATTCAAAGAAGCTATGTCCACAATGTTAAGAGTTGCTGGTGCATCACAAACTATTCTACCAAGTACCTGGTCTTGGTAGAATAGTTTGTGGTCCCATGGACTGCAAGAAGATCAAACCTATCCATTCTGAAGGAAATCAGCCCTGAGTGCTCACTGGAAGGACAGATCCTGAAGCTGAGGCTCCAATACTTTGGCCACCTCATGAGAAGAGAAGACTCCCTGGAAAAGACCCTGATGTTGGGAAAGATGGAGGGTACAAGGAGAAGGGGACGATAGAGGATGAGATGGTTGGACAAACTGCGGGAGGCAGTGGAAGACAGAAGTGCCTGGCGTGCTATGGTCCATGGGGTCACGAAGAGTCGGACACGACTAAACGACTAAACAACAACAACACAACCTGGTCTTAGATCCAAATATGCAAAGACATCCAACAACATCACAATTCACTCATCATTCACTACTCAACTTACTAAAATAACTGAATGGGCCAATGCACACACACCAAATACAAGTCAAGTTTGGGGGAGTTTGCCCTGCACCTCTTGGCATCCTAGCTTTCCATACACATGGAATTCTCAATACCAAAACGTCACATCTCAGTGGCAGAGCATATGCTTTGAGTGTCAATGCGGGTTCTCCATTAAAGAGAGCACGATTTGCGGTGGGGGCTAGCAAACCATGCCTGTGGCAAAGGTGGGGGCATGAGTGGCCACCGTTTGATTGGTTATGGGCTGTTGTTGGGTATAATTGTATGTAGCAATTTGTAAGTCAAGCCCCTAGGGTATATAAACTTAATGCTTGGTTTTTTCCTTCTCTTTGGCTGCGTTTCTGATCCCCCCCCCTCCCTCCCTGTTTTTAGGCCTCTGTGTTGACATTGCTATGACTTTTCTTGGTCGCCTGTATTCAGGGGCCGGTAGGAATTTTTCCCATCTGGCTGATTGGCTGGTGCCATTTGGGTTTTCGCCTACTGCATAGCAAATAGTCACAACTTGTAAGGTTGGCGGTTAGGCATTGGTTATTTTGGTTGTATTAAGGGTCTTATTGATTAGTTGGCCCCAAGTTTATGCCTGAGTGGTGGGGAAATCCTGGTCAGGAATACAGGGGCTCTATGCTGTGCCCGTAACCCCTAGGTAGGGGCCAGGACGGCATATTGATGCCTCTGGGAGCCTGAAGGGAGAGGGGAGAGTTCTGTACACCCGGTCCCCGTCTCTCCTTGTTTGGATTTCCCCGTGTTGACAAGGCAAGTTATTATTTTATTACCATTTCTGTCCTTAGGTGACAGTTGGGAACCAATGCCTACGCAACCACTCACATTGTTTTGGATTTAATAAAGTTGTGGCCAAATTCATGCCAAAAACCATTAAACTTAATCCTGTCTACGTTGTGATTTATTTAGGGGTGGTTTGGGGACCTCCACACGCAATGGTTCCTGGTTCAATCCCCTGCATCTCCAAGTAGAGCTAGGAATATTAGTTCCTGAAATACTCGGAGAGCTGCTGCCAGTCAGTGTTGACAGTACTGAACTAGATAGACCAATGGCCTGGCTCAATACAAGGCAGCTTCCAATGTTCCTATGGCAAGCTGCTCAGACTGAGAAGCAGAGTCAAATGTTATGCCTTTAAAGGGCCTGCAGGATCCTGACTGGCCAGAGCAAGCTTCCACAATGTGAAAGGGAAAAGGGAACTCCCTGTATACATACAACTGTCACTTCACACACCCGCTAAATGCAGAGCTAGGGAGAAGGCACAGTCACTGTGTGTGACAGTACTGGGGTAGGGGTATCCCATATGGCCTTCTAGCTCCCATGATGCACTTCTTCAACATGCCAGGGTGATCATTTGAACCACCCTCCTGTGTTTTGTTTTGTTTTTTAATCACAGACATAGGGAAACATAAAACAATTCCAGAGATTTGTGTTTTTGCTAAACTGAAACTTTTTCTTTATTATCTATAAAGGGCCTAGAATTGGCAGGTGCTAGTTTTAAACACCACCCACTCCCAAAACAGGAGTGTATGGGGTGTTAGGGGAAGGGTAGACCCTGCTTCTAGAGTAGTCTGTCCACCGTTGGTCCCCACCCTGCACTCAGCTCTCACCTCTGGCTCCTAGAAGCTGTCAGTATGGGACAGCAGCTCACTTGCCAATGTCGGCTAGAGGGTGCCGGTACCTGCATGCCCAAAGCGGCAAGCCTGAGCACACGCAAGCCAAAGACAAAATGCACCTTAAAGAACGAGATGATAAAAATTAATTATGAATGATCCTAATGTTACTCCCAAATCAGAAGGCTCTGTTAATTGTTACACGGCACATCTGCCATTTTGCCTGAACATATGGTGGAGAAATGGATCAGCAATTGCTGAGTAAGGGAAAGCAGAGCAGTGGGATCTCGGAGCGGGGGGAGCAAACAAATTTTTAAAAGGAGGACAGGATGTGTTCATCAACGCATGGCTACTGTACATTTTACAACGGAAAGGAGGGTGGGACAGCAGTGTGCTTGTATCTTCACCTCTCCAATTTCCATAGCAAGGATTATTGGCTGAGCAGACCCACTCCACCCTAAAGATATTGCTGGGTGCTCTGCTTTGGCAGCTGCATTCATTAAGCTCTCCAATGCTCAGTCCTCCAACAGTGCAAACACCAAGAGGGTATATTCTCTTTTGGTACTAGAAAAAACACAGTGATCCTACAATGCAGTACAGTTATATGCAGGAGGGGGGGGACAACATCTTGGTCACCGCTCTAGCTCCTTTCTTGCAGACATGGTGCAGAGCATCACCAAGACCAATTTAAGATTTCTTTTTTCCACTGGAAACAGACTGTTTTAGAGGAGGAGGAAGGCCCCACCCTTAGGAGGATATTATTGCTGCTTTGGATGGGCATACGCCCAGAGGAGCTGTCCAAAAGTATTTGAAAGAAAACAATTGTTCCTGTCTCCTGATGCTCACAGAATAGGGGAATTTCAGGAAACCATCCCAAGACTTATTGATAATGAAGACAGTGAGCTGCCAGGTCATGTGGTAGAAAATGGTAGGGTCATGCAAACGGTCCAAATCAGGCTGATTTGTATCAATTTGTGCCAGATGCAGATCAGGTTGAGGCACCTATTCAATTGCTACAGAGCAGGTTGTGTGGACTCAAATTGATTTTGTATCTATTTGTGCTGAACCAGAACTAAAAAAAAGCCAGATCTAGCTTTCTCTAAAGCCAGATCTAGCTTTCTCTAGACAGGAACATACCTAGCTTCTTTCCTTCCCTCCCACTCCATACTTCTGGGCAGTCAATTCAAGTTGGGGGGAAATGGCCCAAGAGCAAAGGGCTAACCACAAGAATGGCCTCCTGGATAAGACTTGTGGCCCATCTAGTCTAGCATCCTGATCTCATTGGCCACCAAGGTGCTTATGGGAAGCCCGAAAGCAGGACAGGTAAAACAGCACCCTCCCCTCCTGCAGCTACCAACAGCTGGTATTTAGATGCACGCTGCTTTCCATACCACTACTTCAGTCCCACAGCCCTAGTTTAAATTGCCTAAACTAAAGAAAAGGACATTAAGTGGCCCAGGCAAAAATCTAGTTTGTTCCTTGATGCAAGTGCACACATTCTGCATGCGTGAACTATCACCTCCTGATTCAAGTTCTGACATCTTTACTTAAAAGGGATCTCAGGTGTTGGGGCTGGCAAAGTTATCAAAAACTAGCAAGCTGCTGCCTGTCAGTGGGGCAAAGAGATGATCTTAGATGACCTTAGTTCTCCTGCAGAAGTAGCAGCACATCTGGAACATATGAGAGGGCTGCTTGTTTGCAATAAAACCTCATTTCAGTTACATAATAATAATAATAATAATAATAATAATAATAATAATAATTTATTTATACCCCGCCCATCTGGCTGGGTTTCCCCAGCCACTCTGGGCAGCTCCCAACAGAATATTAAAAACACAATAAAACTAATAATAAAACTAATAATAATAATAATAATAATAATAATAATATGCCATCCCTCTGACTGTGTTGCCTATCCAGGGCTACCTTCAGATGTCTTCTAAAAGTCATATACATGTAGTTCTTTCTCTGCTTGACAGGAGGGCATTCCACAGAGCAGGCACCACTACTAAGAAGGCCCTCTGCCTGGTTCCCTGTAACCTCACTTTTTGCAGTGAGGGAACCACCAGAAGGCCCTCGGAGCTCGATCTCAGCATTCAGGCCAAATTATGGGGGTGGAGACGCTCCTTCAGATATACTGGGCTGAGGCTGTTTAGGGTTTTAAAGGTCAGCCCTAACACTTTGAATTGTGCTCAGAAATGTACTGGGAGCCAATATCAATCCTTTAGGACTGGTGTTATATGGTCCCAGGAGCCACTCCTAGTGACTGGTCTAGCTGCCGCATTCTGGATTTGTTGTAGTTTCAGAGTCACCCTCAATGGTAGCCCCACATAATTAAAATTAACAGTAAAATACACTTAAATACACTGGTATTTAAAAACACTTGAAACAGATTAAAATACCTGTAGCCTCCATTAGTCTGGATAGGCTTGGCTAAGCAACTATGTTTTCAGCAGGAGCTGGAAAGAATACCCGCAGCGTTCGCAACCCACAGCACCACATCTGTGCACGTGCGGGTCACTATTTGGTGTTCTGCGCATGTGCAAAGTGCAATTTAGTACTTCTGCACATGCGCGAGTGCTGAAACGTGGAAGTAACCCATTCCGGGACTTCCGGATTCGGCACGGTGCACAACCCAAAACGTGCAACCTGAAGCGGCCGTAACTCAAGGTATGACTGTACAGGCAAGGCACCTGCCTGGTGTAAATAGGCAATGAGTTCCAAATTGTAGGTGTGCCAGGCTAAAAGACAATTTCTTGCAAATGTGGAAAGAGTATTATGTGGCACCTATAAGAGTGCCATTTCTGCTGATCCAAGTAGTGAAGTGGGCACATATGGGGTAAAGCAATACTGTGAGTTAACCAGCCCCACGCTGTTAAGGACTTTATACGCTAACATTCACATCTTGAACTTGGCCCAGACTGATGCAGCTTTGAGAATGGAGAGATTCCTCTTCCTTTACAGAGTATATTTGTGCCTTCATCATAAAAGGGCACAGGAGGTGGTAAAAGAATGAATAACCTGGGTAACATAATCGCCTATAAATATTACATCAAACAAGAGCCTCATAGGAGCGATGCAAAGCCTAAAAGCGCATAAATGAAGATAACTCTTTCAAACTAGGAAAGGTAATCGTGCCCCACCGGATGGCGTCTGACCCTTTCCACAACTTCTGGCTACAGTTAATTAAACAAATGCTCCCCATGGACTATCTGATCTCCACCGACTCCGGGCAGAGTGATTCCATACCACCCAGGCACCCGGTATGCTTTTCATTTCCATCCTCCTGCCCCATACAATAAAAGGACACCCCCTTTTTTCAAATTACCTTCTTATCTAAGAACTGAACCCTGCCACAAGCTCCTATTATTTAATTCTTAATGCACTGCACACAGAACATCACAGTGGCTGCTATTTCACAGTCGGGGGATGCGGACAACAGAGGAGCTTGGTAGGATGTAAGTTACTCAAGCTCACCTGCCTGCCTGAAGAAGAAGAAAACAACATTCAATGGCTTGAAGACACAAGGAAGGGTACATTTAACAGAAATAAGGAGGCACTACCCCACCTTCCTTATCCTGCTTGGATTCCTTTGATAACTCGCAGCCAGCTTCCGATACAGCAATGTTGCATGCAAGCACTCGTGGATTTAAATTGCTGCTCAACAGCATGCACTGCCAATCTAGTCTCTTCCTCTTCAGAGCTAGAAAAGGCACAGAAATGGGGCAACCAAAGTGATTGACGGGTTGGAGCATCTCCCCTATACAGAACAGGTAAGAAAGTAAGAAGAACACTATTGAATCAGGCCAATTGCCCATCTTGCCCAACATCCTGTTATCACAGTGGCCAGCCAGATATTATTATTGTTATTACTAGCATTATATATTAAATTTGTATACCACCTTTCATCCATAGATCTCAGGGCAGTTCACAACATAAAATTATAATATAAAAACCACAAAATACATAGTAGAAATAAGAAAAACAACAAACCAATAATTCCCCCCTCCCACAACACTTTTAAAAGGGCATTGGGTATCAATCAGCTAAAAGTCTTGTTGAAGAAGAACATTTTTGCCTGGTGCCTAAAGAGATGTGATGAAGGTACCAGGTGGGCATCCCTAGGGAAAGGGTTCAGCAAATGGGGAGCCACCACAGAAAGGTTCTCGTGTTGCTGCCCTCCAGACTTCTTGCAAAGGAGGCACATAAAGAAGGGCCTCAGAGGATGATCTCAGCATCCAGGTGGTCCTTGAGGGGGAAAGAGAGAGGTTTATATGTACTAATGAGGAACAGTGAGGAGGTGGTGGGCAGAGAATTTTTATTTTTATTTACTTTCCTTCACAACAGCAGAGCCAATAAAACTAACTAGAAGACGGCTCAAGATAGATTCATGGAGGGAGATGGAGAATAGAGCTAGTGTACTTTTTTCCAGTGCAGAGCTTTCAAGATACTAAAACACTTGAACAGGGCATATGTTTCCACTCAAAAAAGGCCCATCCACCACTCTCTTCACTGCCACATTCTCTTTACCATTATTACACCATGTATTTATAACCAATGCCACCTTGACAGGGTTAACAGTTTGCTTCTGCCAAGTGTAATGACTCACAGTTCCACAGTTTCTCACTGAGGAAGCCATAAATGGGTTGCAGCTCCAATCCAATGGATGGTTCAAAATGATAGTCAGGACTGTATCATCACACATTTCCTTTATTTTGTTTCGTCTTAAAAACAAGCCAACATGCTTGTTAACAGATTTATAGCTTGATCCCCCAAGGAAAGTAGACTTGAAAGTAAATCCCACTAAATTCAATGAGACATAGTTCCAGGAAAGCATATGCTCAGGACTGCAGCCTTATTTGGTTAGGAAAAGGCAATAATTAAAAAACCAGCTTAATCAGTGTGGACTCTCCACCCGGTGGCACCTCCTTTTGCTCAGTATAAAAAAGACAGAAAGACACACCCTCCACACCCAAAAGGAAAATATTACAGTATTAAACTTTGGCCAAATAATATTCATGGCTGCAATGATGAGTGGCAAAAAATAAGCCTTCTGAAAGTCAACAGACCAGCAATAAAAAGAATAAACAGAACTTCCATAGACTCCCACCCCACCACCCCATTCTCCTTGGTTGCCTTCTATTAGGGTAACTACTTAGGCATCACCAAATAAACCCGGATTTGCATTAAAAATGCAATCTTTAGGCACCAAACAAAACCATTCCTCTGTAAACAGTATGTGGGTTTTCTGTCTGTTTGGTTGTAAGTCGCATTACCCTGGGCAAGATAAAGCGACTAACAAATTCAATTAATAATAATAATAATAATCTAATTTGTGTGTTTTGGTGCAATTTTAGAAATAGTTTCTATAAAGGGAGGGGCATGCAATACATCTCACCTTAGTGGAGAAGACTGGGACCAAATGACTTCTGGGCCTATTCAGACTGTTGTTCTCCCTTCTTAGGGTGTGCTGTCTTTAAACTAGATTTGGACCAGTTAGTTCTTCAAATAGACAGAGGACTCCCCTCTGACAGCTCTTCAAATAAGAAGGATGTCTTCTGTAACATAGGGAAAGTGGCCACCCTACCCTCTATGCATGGAACGGCTATCCATGAACATATAACTGACTGGTTCTGCAGAAGATTAGTATCAACAGATGTCATAATCTGTTAACTTGCACAAGTGACCCTACACTACCACCCCCTTTTGCAAGCAGGCTCCTTTCTACACATGATTTCCCCTATGGACTACGGAAAATGAAGACTTAGCCAGACCATACACAGGCAGAGAGTCACAGCAGTAACCATAAAATAGGTTATAAACATAAGACACAGCTATAAACATAAGATAGGATCAGAGCAAATGAGCAACCAGTCCTACCACCTGTTTTTTTTGCAGTAGCCACCCAGATGCACCTGGGAAGTGCACAAGCAGAGTGTGAAGGCAACAGCCTTCTCCTGCTGTTACTCCCCAGCAAATAGTATTTGAAGCTACACTGCCTTTGCATATGGAAGTCTCACATACTGTAGCTTTTTGGTCTAATACCGTAGCCACTGACACAGTATAGCAGCATTTGCAGGAATGTCTACCAGTTGTCAACAGCTGTGTTTCAGGCACTGTGGCAAGCTGTGGTTTGCAATCGGTCAGCAAACAGAATTAGAAGCCATGGCCTGAAGCGGGTATTTAAACCATTGTTTCTCCTAGGTATAATCTGGTGTTATGCCTAAACTGACAAGCTAAGATTTGCAGTTGGCCAGCAGACCGGAGGCTCTCTTTCACTGGGGATGTTTAAGCAGAGATTGGATGGCCATCCATCAGGAATGCGGCAGTTGCACCCTGCATTGGGCATGGGGTTGAAATAGATGGCTTCTAGGGTACACTCCAACTCAATGATTCTCCATTCTGAGCTGCCTTCATTTGTCCCTGATGATGTATTTTATTGTTTTATAGTTGACTGTTGTGTGATATGTTTATCTGCACCTCACCCTGAAGGGGATGGTGGGAAGGCTATATTTCATTTGATAAATACATAGATAAGTTTCTCCATTCAGCCCTGCCAGCAGAATCTCGTCACTCCTCCTTCCACCCACTGAACAGGACATCAACCAGGGTTAGGATTGCCCACTCAATAACTTTTTTGTTGCCACTGCTATTGTGAAGCAGCTTATAAATGTGCAAATAAGCAGACACCAAACATTGGGTAGCAAACATTAGTGTGGACACCCCTTGCTTTGATGTTGCCAGTATTATTCAACAAGTGCCCAATGCCAATTGTAAAAGCAATGTCAACAGGAATGGAGGAAACAGCCTTATTTTTTTAAAAAAAATACAATTTATTTACCACTCAATTGTTAAAACAAAAACAAAAAACTAAACACCCTCTGAAGCAGTTTACAAAAAGAGCAAAACGGTAAGATTATCGGTACTAAGAGTTTTTAAAAGCTGTTTGAAACATTTAGGAAATAATGAAAATCACAGCTTAAAATAAATGTAGGACTTCTGTGGATTTGAGCAGGCTTGTTTGGGTACGGTAGCTTTATAGACCCCACAACACACTACAACCTCCCAAGTGGAGCTTCCCTCCCTCTATTGGTGTAAAATCAACTATTAGCACAACAAGGGGTGGCAGGAAAAAGTCAGGGTCAAGTTCTGTATCCTACAATAGAAGAGGCAGGCATTCAGTCAAAAGCTATTTGTAGAACAGAGGAACTCAGAGCCACCGTGTTTGTGGCTTCAATTGTCTGCTTTAATCTGCACTCACCAGAGCTCAAGGGTAATTAGCTTAGCATTTAGGACTCTGGCCAATTGTGATATGCTAATTCCTTTACATTCTGGCTAGGTACTAAAGATGCGATTAAGGTTGCAGTGCAGTGGGTCTTTTGGCAAGAGAGTTTCCAGGCTGGAGTGTCAAGGACAAATCAGGATGTTTGGCTGAGTCAGTTCAGACCTAATTCTTCCCAGAAACCTCGCTGTAAAATCACCAGCCACACTATTATCGTAGGTTTCTCTGTCCTTTGTTAGGCTAAATTTAGAAGCACTCCAAAAAAGACTATTGTCAAGGAATATCAATTTTAGTTCTCCTAATGCAAAATCCACAGGAATCACGGAACCCCTTGTTTGCGGCATTTATGATTATTTTCATTGAGAACACACAGAGTAAACTTGATAGCACACCAGAAGGAACATCTAAGAAGTTCAGAAGCTCTCCCCACACAGATCCACCTCACTCTCATCCCTATTTTCAAATTGAAAACGTGTATTTAATAAGTATTGTTAACAAGGGCTGAATGACAAATGCATCCTTGGATATGCGGTCCACTCAAAACATTAGTCAAAATACTCCTTCCTTCCTACCCTCATATGACAGCAGCAGAGAAGAGAATGTATTAGGGCAGCTGACCCTGCCTACTGTGAAGTATTTGTACGAGCAAATGCTTGTAGGTGGAACTCAGCAGAGAGAGCTGGGTTCATTAGGTAACAGTTCTATTTTCTAACAAATACTCTGTGAATCAATTTGCAGGTTACATGGCTTAGCACCAATCGGCAAGCATCCAGGCTCCCAGGGAGGAGATCATGGCCACTTTGCTCCTCCTTCAGTCATGCTGCTGCTGCTCTGCTGCCGTAAACTAAGCCATGGTTTGGCTTAGCATGTAATCTGAACCCTGGCTCATGGTTTGTCCCCTCCAGACAAACAACAAGATGAAGCAAAACTCTGTTGCAACTTCCAGAGGGCAGCAACTTCAGAGAGCCTGGAGGCGGTTGGAGGATGGATGGCAGCTAACGGATTGAGGTTGAATCCTGGCAAGACAGAAAGACTCTTTTGTGGGGACAGGGGGCAGGCAGGTGTGGGGGACGCCCTGATCCTGAATGGAGAGCAACTGTAACCCTGAAAGAGCAGGTGCACAGCCTCGGACTCACAGCTGTCCATGGAAGTGCAGGTTAATTCTGTGTTCAGGGCAGCTGTTTATCAGCTCCATCTGGTACGCAGGCTGAGACCCTACCTGCCTGCAGACTGTCTCCCCAGAGTGGTGCATGCTCTAGTTATCTCTCGCTTGGACTACTGCAATGCGCTCTACATGGGGCTACCTTTGAAGGTGACCCGGAAACTACAATTAATCCAGAATGCAGCAGCTAGACTGGTGACTGGGAGCAGCCGCCGAGTAATGGAAAGTGGATTAATCTGTTCCAGATGGTCCGCAGAGTACTTAAACTGAAGCATTCATAAACTGAAGCGAACTTTCCCATTGAAAGTAATGGAAAGTGAATTAATCCGTTCCAGATGGGTCTGCGGCGTTCGTAAACTGAAAATTCGTAAACTGAGGTGTTCATAAACCGAGGTTCCACTGTATTAGGCTCTTAAAAAGCCATTTCAACTACTGACCTTCAGCACTTAATGTGGCAGTAAATTCAAGGCATTATAATGTATGTGTTGTTGTTTGAAGTAATGTGTGTTCCTTTCCCCTCTCTTGCACCTTCTGCTAATCAGGTTCATTGGTTCATAGCATGCACAAACACACATCCTAGTATGCCGAGAAAGAAACACCCACACAATTGCCCCTACTTCATTTTCCTAAACAAAAACCTCCCAAATGATTTTGCCTTTCCTCCCAATGAGAATGCGAATTTTAAATATATACATATATTTTCTGAAGGGCACAGAAGAGGCAAAGTCGATTATTGGGGGAGGGGGGAGGAATCATATTTAAAAATGTCTTTTCTTCAAGCAACGGGAAGGGTTGGGGAGAAGTACTGGTTTGTCCCACCCTTGTCTTGTGCAATTTGATCCAACTCATACCTGAAATTTTCCGTCCCCCTTTTCTGTGCCTTTTCAAGCTCTTTGCCTGAGATTATACATCATTGTCTAAAAGTGGCCACATCAAAGATTTAATAGAATGGCAATCCTGATCCTTGCTGTCCTATTTTCCCAGAGAGCTACAATTCCTCCTTGGGAAGAGGGTTTGACGGATAAACCACTCTGGGATCTGTAGCTCTCTGAGGATAATAGTGGTCTCCTAACAATTCTCAGCACCCTTAACAAAATACAAGATTCCCAGGATTATCTGGAGGAAGCCAGGATTGTTTAAAGTGGTATCACACTGCTTTAAATGCACAGTGACAGCCATTAACTTTCATGGTTCTACAGTACTCTCCTGTACTGAGTATGGTAGTCCCCTATGCTCTCAAGAGAGTCCCCATTACTTTCAACAAGACTTTGCAAACTAATCTTCCTGGTGGATTGAGTCCTATTTCTGACAGATCAGTCTCAGCGGCCAGTGTTTTAGCTTTGCAGGGAATGCAACATCATTCAGAATTCTCTGACTGCATCAAGTTTCAAAACAGCAAGTCATTGCAGTGGTTCATTCCAAAGAGAGTGGGATTTTTGCAGAGAAATAGTAACAGCAGCTGACAGTAAGTCACTATTTGGCTAGTTCACCTTCACTTTTCCACCTGAAGTGGAGTAGTGCCAGTATTAACATCAATGTTTGAAATGAGTGGCTGGCTTCAAATTGAACTGTTTACAACATCCCCTAGCACCTGACACACAAACAAAAAAATCAATAAGGCTATTTAGTTTAGCAACAATGAACTGGATGTGGTGCTCACTGTTAAGCATTAATGGGTCAAATCCAGTTTTCTTACTGCTGGGTACAGTGTATGCTAAGAAATGGGCTGCGATTAAGGTGCAGATTTTTGATATTTTAATACCTTGCCCTAGAGATACCTCAAGAGATTTGAGCTGAAAAAGTAGTTATTGATACAATTCTGAAACTTCCACTGGAAATTTAGGGGTGTGCTGGAGTTCCTATATAAAACAACCTGATCCACATCCTTAGTTGGACCTTTCCAAAAGATTCTGCACGTTACTGTCGTTTTGAAAGTATCAATGTACACAACAAAATATTAGTTTTATATTTTAAAACTAAATAAAAGATAAAAATTTAAAATATTAAAATATATACAATTAAATACATATTTAAATATGTATTTTAGAAGGATGCCATTTTTTAAAAAAATATGTAGATGAATGCAGAACTGGAATGGCATTATGGATAAAAGCTGGCAGAAGTTGAAGGAACATCCCCCACCAGAAACAAGAACAATTCAATCAAACTGAAGCAGCCTAGGTGTCTGAAATCATAGTACCTTATTTACTTGCAGATTTAGAAATCGCTTAAGAGCTAAAGCTATGAAAGTAATGCACAAGACGGTAAAATTTAGAATCTGTATACAAAATATACAGATTCTAAAAACAATAAAACCATTACCACAAGTGAACTGATTTAAAGAGCTTGTTTGGGGCTAGATTTCACTCTGGTTTTCTGATGCTGAGGTTTTACCTTAGACTGCTTTCCCCACATTACGGTACTTCATTCTTCTAAACACCTTAAGGTGTGAGCATACAGAACTTAGGAACACAAGGAGCTGCCTTACATTGAGTCAGCCCATTGGTCCATCTAGCTCAGTATTGTCAACGCACATTGGCTGATACTCATCAGAGTATCAGGCAGGACTCTCTCCCAGCCCTACCTGGAGATGCCAGGCATTGAACCTGAGACCATCTGCATGTAAGACAGATGCTCTTCCACTGAGCTAAGATGTTTCAAGCAGAAACTTTTACAACCCCAAAAACTGACCCGAGGAATTTGAGCTGTACCTCATATCAATGATCTAACGGTTCACCTGTTAGGATGCTTGCTGTTAATAGAAACCCCACAGTGAGTGCAAGGTGGGGTTGGGAATGTCCTAATGTGATGTGGGAACCAGGTTTCATGATGTGGGAACCTGGCAATACACCCAGAGCACAGTACATAGTGCCACTCCTTACGTAGCAGCAGTCCCTCTCATTTAGACTAATAGATGCTGTAGTCTCAATGGCAGTCACTTAAATGTTACTCCTACCATCTGGATCACAAGCATAGAGAAAGGCCTCTGACCCATAAACAATTAAGGAGCAATATGCAATTTGGCACTTAAAAGGGCCAATGCTGAAAGTTGCAGAATGACATTCAAATAACAGCAGCTCTGGATCATGAAGGTTCTAATGTACTGAGAACATTGCCGTGCATGATCGCATAAAAAATAAACTAATATTCTAATACAGCAAATGCTTGGATAGCACTTCTGAAAAGTGAGCTAGCTACCTCTTTGCAATCTAACACAGGGTCACTTCATCATTTTAAAAAATATGTTGTCGTTTAGTCGTTTAGTCGTGTCCGACTCTTCGTGACCCCATGGACCAGAGCATGCCAGGCACTCCTGTCTTCCACTGCCTCCCGCAGTTTGGTCAAACTCATGTTCGTAGCTTCGAGAACACTGTCCAACCATCTCGTTCTCTGTCGTCCCCTTCTCCTAGTGCCTTCCATCTTTCCCAGCATCAGGGTCTTTTCCAGGGAGTCTTCTCTTCTCATGAGGTGGCCAAAGTATTGGCGCCTCAGCTTCACGATCTGTCCTTCCAGTGAGCACTCGGGGCTGATTTCCTTCAGAATGGATAAGTTTGATCTTCTTGCAGTCCATGGGACTCTCAAGAGTCTCCTCCAGCACCATAATTCAAAAGCATCAATTCTTCGGCGATCAGCCATCTTTGTGGTCCAGCTCTCATTTCCATACATCTTTACTGGGAAAACCATAGCTTTAACTATACGGACCTTTGTCGGCAAGGTGATGTCTCTGCTTTTTAAGATGCTGTCTAGGTTTGTCATTGCTTTTCTCCCAAGAAGCAGGCGTCTTTTAATTTCGTGACTGCTGTCACCATCTGCAGTGATCAAGGAGCTAAAAAATATAAAGAGGTGCCAGAACTCAAAATGGCAATGGCACTCACCTGAGAGGTGCCGGAACTGCGTTCCAGTGAGTTCCAACTGAATAAAAGCCCTGATTATATTGCAATATAGTTTTTTTAAAAAAACAACAACAACCTATAATATAGTAATAACTGTTACCATCTTGCTTTTTTATTATGTGTCAGTAAAAATGCTCCTGAATCAAAGAGAATGTGTACCTTTCTGCACCAACTAATACCTGGAGCTGGTGGGGGTGAAAGGAAGGGATATTGTTTTGAGATATAAAATGTTACTTCATTTATTATTCCAAAATTTATTCCTGGCAATTAGAGATTCTGAGACAGGAAAAAAGAAGAGAAAAAGAAATCTTCAATTCTGTCAAAACATTTTATTTTTTGTAAGTATTTATACTTACGGGTGTGCTTTAAAATCCAAAGGTACAGAACAATAAAACTGAAATCAATGTTATACTCTAGTGTATCTTTCCACAGAAGTCTTACAATGTCAAAGATCAATGGTTGAGGTGCAGACCATGTCTCAGAAGCAATGAAGTGATCAATATAATGGGCTGAATGAGCATCAAAAGGGCTATTTTAGGAAGATTAACTCCTCAGAGTGGGAGACAGAGAGACATATCTTGATTAAAATTTCTAGAGCCTTTGTTTCTTGCATCCGCACAATATGATTCTCTCATTTTTGTACTGCCCTATAATATTAACTCTTTAAAAAAAAATCCTACACACAAAGTGTCAATTGGCATCTACATCACTCTTGACAGGGATAGAAATATTTTGCCTCTAAGCAATGTAGTTATTCAGATCATCTGGACTTTGTACTGTAAAAAAGAAATATCTCTGATGATACTGACATCTAAAATCTCATTGCTCACTTTCTTGTTGAGTGAGAGGCATTGTTGTAAGACAGCAAAAGGAGGGGGATTCCAAGCACAAAGGGAAAACCAACAAGGTTTTTTTATTTTAAAAAAAATCAAGTTACTTCCCTCCCCATTTCTTTTACTCTGCATGTCCACACAGCATTTTCCTATGATATCTGTTTTACAAGAGTCAGGGTTGAGCCCAGACAAAGTGCAGATGTGCAGAAGTCTAGCAAACCCTGCCCTGTCTGAATACAGCTTCTATGGATCATTATGTCAAGGGTGGGGAACCTCAGGCTTGGGGGCAAATGCAGCCCTCTAGGCCTCTCAGGTTATGTGGCTCAGCTACATCCACTCTCCTAGGTTGCACTTTTAATTAGCTATACGTTGCACCCCCTTTGAGCATTTATGTTTGCTGAAATGTGTTCTTGAACTCTTATAAAACCTCTTGTCGGCTTGCATGGAAGATAGTGAGGAGTGTGAGACTATGTGCAAAATGTAAAATTTGCATTAGTTGCCCCACCCACTCTCCCCCTGGCCCTGCCCACCACTGCCATCTGGCCCCCGCATGGGAATGTGGCCCAAGCTCTGAAAAAGTAGGGCCTCCTCAATGGATGTAGCTTCTAATATGTAAGACAGTCAGTTTGTCATGATATTCTAAAATGGAGCCTACTACAGAGTACAAAGAAAGATGTGTAACTCAACTTCCATTTTATTTTGTTAAATTTAAGAGGCTCACAAATAGCTTTCATTCAATACAGACCACACCAAGAGTATTGTGTATATTTCATTCAATATAGACCACACCAGGAGTACTGTGTCCAGTTTTGGAAACCACAATTTAAGAAGGATATTGACAAGCTGGAACGTGTGCAGAGGACGACGACCAAGGTCTTGGTAACCAAGCCTTATTAGGAATGGTTGAAGGAGCTGTGTATGTTTAGCCTGGAAAAGAGGAGACTGGGAGGAGATATGATAGCCATCTTCAGATATCTAAAGGACTACCACATGGAAGATGGAGCAAGCTTGTTTTCTTCTTCTCTGGATGGTAGGACCAGAACCAATGGCTTCAAGTTACAAAAAAGGAGATTCCGACTAAACATCAGGAAGAACGTTCCGACGGTAAAAGCTTTTTGACAGTAGAACAGACTCCCACTAGAGGTGGTGGGTGTTGTGTATTAAAGCAATAGCACAGCCAAGTATGTATTGTAATATAGAGTTTATTGTATTGTATTACAGAGTTTATTTGAATGTACAAGTTCCAGCAGGAACGTCTATCATTTGCTGGTTCAGGGTGCAGGATTTGGATCCTCTGCCGGATTGGCTTCCGCGGGAGGGAATCCGTGCCATTGGTTCCCGCCAAAAAGTATCTTTTCCCTGCTAGTCCTCTGTTATTATATAAGCCCCAGTTTTCCCCATTCCTGTGTTCTGGCTCTTACCTGTTCTTTGAAGTAAAGAGATGTTGTACCAGATCCCCACCTCCAGCTTCTTATCTGCACTGGGCTGAAATCACTGAATACCCACTACACAACAGTGGGCTCTCCTTCCTTGGAGGTTTTTAAGCAGAGGTTGGATGGCCATTTGTCATGGATGAGATTCCTGCATCGCATGGGGTTTGACTGCATGACCCATGAGGTCCCGTCTATAAAAACAATAGTGCTAGAACAAAAACCAACACCCTAAGATCCATGTATAGCAGGTATTGAGAGGGGAGCTAAGCAGTATTTTCCTAATTAATGTTGTTTGCAAAACGTAGCCTTTCTTACCATAGAAATGAGTTACCACGGCATGCATTTTTACATTCTAAGCGCAGAGTGCACATTGTTCTGACAATAACACAGTACACATGATAAATAATGGAACTGAAAACGAAATCGGTTTGTTTCCGGTTAAATTGATAAAGCAGGCTTAAATGAAATTTAGGTAAAAGTTAAATCCGCAAAACACAAGACCTAGCAACAAGAAGGGATATGGGCATGTAAGGCCATTATGAAGGATAATACCAGGGGCTCTGGAGATGCAAGCTCTGCCTAGTAAAGGAAATCATACGATTATTCAATCCAACCATGGCATCAAAATTTGTGTGTAGTAACCCAAAGACACAGTGCTCAGTTGCTGGCTGCATGCTGCCTCTGCTCCCATGCGAGACACGATGAGCAGAAGCCGGGGCTGATCACAAGTGCTGCCTCTTTAACAACTTTCTGTAAGCTAAAGGAAACAAGTGGGGGGGGGGCTTATTCAGCAGTGCAGTGAAAGAGATGATTAATAAACCTCTGGAATATTGCAATTACTAATGTGCAATTAGTGGAGTAGGAGGGAACGCGTGCCTGCACTGCTCTGACCTAGCCCCTCGCATGCAGAACTGAAGGTGATGTCAAGGGCATGACCTTCGCCTTGAGGTTAACAGATGCACACCATAATTTTCACGCAACTGAACGCTCTCCCTGTTCTCCTTCGCTTCTGCAAAGGGCGCAAGAAGATTCTCAAACCAGATCCCTCAACTGATTAGCACCCTGCGCATCTACCTCAAGCCTCAAATAGTAAACTTCCATCGTGGGTTACAGTACAGTCGTGCATCTTACTTACACAAATTTACGTGCTTGGTTTCAGCCAATGGGTTTATCGGGGGAAAGAGCCCGAAAGTCTGGGAAGAGGGTCTCAAGGAGGTGAGCAGGAAGGAACAGGTAGAAGGTGAGAGGGCAGAGCAGGTCTTCCTGCTGGGAGCCAAGGGGGAAAGTTTCACATTAAAAATGGCGTCCCTGCCACTTCTCTGCAAGAGAACTGGGAAAGAAGTTTATAACTCACCACAGGACTCCCTGCACTTGCCAGCCACCAGTGGGGAAGCCCTTCTCCCTCTTCCACTGATGTCAAAAGGTAATTATCAAAGGTAATTGTGGCTATATGCATATACTCACTCTGCCGGGAACCAAACCCCCATTTATGGTGTGATGCAGCTGCATCTGCCCCACCACCCAGCTAAATATTCCATCAGCTGCCCCCAATTCTTTGAAAAACGATGACCGTATACTTATAATCCCAACCTTCCTTAGGAGGAAAGCTAAGCTTAGGCAAAGCCTTGGATCATAAGACAAGTTACCGGTAACTTAAGGAAGTCTGTGGAAGTTTCCTGACCTCTCCTCTACAGAATGCACTTCCATTAAGTATTTTGTTGACGCAAGGATTTCTCAGACTTTAATTGTTCTCAGCTCAGCCCTTTGTAAAGCTCTCAACTTCAGTGGACTATAAATCATAGGTGTACAGTACAAGTTGATTTTGATTATAAAGCTACAGGGAGCTTTATGTTTTCCTTTCAGCACTAGAAACACACAAACACGCAAAGGACAGGAAAGGCACTGATGTTGCCTGGTGTTTACTAATGTGTTTACTTTGAGGGCTGCTTCATGAATTTACTAAATCATGCAGAAATTTACATGAGAACAAAAGATTCCCTAGCTGGGTTCTGCATTCTGCATTCTGTCCACCAAGACACTCAAATGTCACTAGAAAGTTGTAGAAGCAGGATGATGGGAGAACCACCTACATTTGCAGCTAAGCTTAACTCTGGTTTAATAACCAGATGCAAACCAGTCCAGTGTCAAAGTAATGGTCCATTTCACCCTGCAGCATTAGTCCATGTTCTCCGAGATTCTTTATAACTGGAGCTGTCAAGAGTTTGAACTTGTGACACTTGGTAAGCAATTTGCACAATGACCTCTTTGTATAATTTCTATCTCTGACCTATGTCGCTCCCACGTTGATTTGGAGTTCCATGAATATAAGGTACTCTCTCTGTCTGTCTGTCTGTCTGTCTGTCTGTCTGCCCGTCCGTCTGTCTGCCTGCCTGCCTGCCTGCCTGCCTGCCTGTCTCTGTCTTGTATCAGCTGCCCATCAGTTTCCGGTGCACTTGTTCCTTCTATATCCAGGCCAGGCATGCCTGAAACCTGCTTCCAGGGACAGGGAAGCAGCCCTGGGACATATGAAATGATGTCCAAACAGGGAACTCTACTGAGCATGTGCCAAGATTATTGCCCAATAAGAAATTACAAGTGAGACCTGCAACAAAATGTTGCAGTGTGCTTACTGTCCGAGTCAGCCTACAATGCTCTTCTTCAGGATACGCCATTCCATTCCCCTCTCCGACCTGATTCGCCATGCCCACCTCCCAATGTCAGTTAGCAATCTGTGACCACTAAGCCTTCTTAATCCTTATTGTGCTATTCTGGAGGTTCCTTCCCCCCCCCCACTTCTGTTTATTTCCTTAGAAATTATACTGAGCGTTGACGTGGTTCTTCTGAGTGTCTGAAGCAATTCACATACATTACTGTGTACCGGTAATTCTTACAAGCAACACTGTAGGGTAGGTCAGTATTCATGTCTCCATTTTGCAGACAGAGGACAGAGGCTAAGAGGCAGTGGCATGCAGAAGGTATCCTAACCTGTTTATGGCAGAGGCAAGATTTGAATAAAGGGCATCCTCGTTTACAGCTCAATTGCTTAAGTACTATGTTACAGGTAGGTAGCCGTGTTGGTCTGAGTCGAAGCAAAATAAAAAAATTCCTTCAGTAGCACCTTAAAGACCAACTAAGTTTATATTTTGGTATGAGCTTTCGTGTGCATGCACACTTCTTCAGATACACTAGAAACAGAAGTGTCAGACCCTATATATATACAGAGGGTGGTGGGGGTGGGTGGGAATGGGAGATGGGCTGATGGGAGTGGTAAACCTGTAGATGGGTGTTAATGGCTGCTGATGGCTGCAATTAGTCCTGGGCTGAGGTGCTAAAGAAAGCTTGATCATGCATAATGAGATAAGAATCCGATATCTCTATTCATCCCAGGTGCTTCCATGGTTTTAAGCTTGGTAATGATTTCCAATTCAGCAACTTCCCTTTCCAGTCTGTTCCTGAAATTTCTCTGTAATAAAACAGCTGCTTTGAGATCTTGTATAGAATGTCCTGGGAGATTGAAGTGTTCTCCTACTGGTTTTTCTGTCTTCTGGTTCCTGATGTCAGATTTATGTCCATTTATCCTTTGGCGTAGGGTTTGGCCTGTTTGTCCAATATAGAGAGCTGAAGGGCACTGTTGGCATTTGATGGCATACACAATGTTAGAGGATGAGCAATTAAATAGTCCTGAGATGGTATGTTGGATGTTGTTGGGGCCAGTAATGGTGTTGTCTGGGTGTATGTGGCAGCAAAGTTGGCATCTGGGTCTATTGCAGGCTCTGGTACCAGTGTCCATGTTAAGTCTGGTGGTTGTATTATTGTGGGTGAGTAGTTGTTTAAGATTGGGTGGCTGTCTGTAGGCAATGAAAGGTCTTCCTCCCAGAGCTTGAGAAAGGGAGCTGTCATTGTCCAGGAGAGGCTGTAGATCTCTGATGATGCGTTGTACTGTTTTAACTTGGGAGCTGTATGTGATGACTAGTGGTGTTCTGTTATTTTCTTTTTTGGGTCTGTCTTGCAGCAGGTTCTCCCTAGGTATCAGTCTGGCTCTGTTGATCTGTTGTTTAACTTCATCAGGTGGATATTTTACTTCCAAAAAGGTTTGCTGTAGATCTCTTAGGTGAGATTCTCTGTCTGTAGAGTTGGAACAGATACGGTTGTAATGTAGGGCCTGGCTGTATACGATGGATTGTTTGGTATGTTTGGGATGGTAGCTAGAAGCATGTAGATATGTTTGTCGGTCAGTTGGTTTTCTGTATAAGGTGGTGTCTATACGTCCATCCTGTATTTTTATAGTAGTGTCCAAAAAATGTATTTCTTGCATAGATTGGTTCATTGTTAGGTTGATGGTGGGGTGAAAGTCATTGAATGTCTGGTGGAAGGTTTCCAGGGTCTGTTGTCCATGTGTCCAGATAATAAAGATATCGTCAATGTATCGTAGGTACAAGAGAGGTTTGAGTGGGTAGGAGTCTAGGAAACGATGTTCTAAGTCTGCCATGAAGATGTTGGCATACTGTGGGGCCATGCGGGTGCCCATAGCTGTGCCGCTGATCTGGAGGAACAGGTCATCACCTGGGTAAGGACAAAGTGGCAGAGTTTGGTAGCAAAGTCCGCTGTGGTTTTATCTGAAATGGTGTTCCTTATGGCTTGTAAACCATCATTGTGTGGGATGTTGGTGTATAGAGATTCCACATCCATAGTGGCTAGTATAGTATTGTTAGGAAGATTGTTCAAAGATTGTATTTTCCTCAGAAAATCTGTGGTGTCACGTACGTAGCTGGGAGCACTGATAGCATATGGTTTCAGAACAGAGTCCATATAGCCGGAAACACCCACTGTAATGGTGCCAATACCTGAGATGATGGGGCGTCCTGGATTTCCTGGTTTGTGTATTTTGGGTAGAAGGTAGAAAGTTCCTGGTCGAGGTTCCGCTGGTGTGTTTGTGAGGATCTGTTCTTGGATGTGTAGGGGTAGCTCCTTGACAATCTTGTTCAGTTCTTTTTTGTATGCTTGTGTGGGGTCTGAGTCCAATTTCATGTAAAAGGCATTATTGGAAAGTTGTCTGTGGGCCTCTTGGATGTAATCAGTTTTGTTCATGATGACGACAGCTCCACCCTTGTCTGCCTCTTTAATTATAATGCTACACCATAAACTATCCTGTCCCACAAATCAGCTATGAAGCATACAGGCTGTGTTCCTGAGGACAGAATCCTGTAAATTGACTACTACTGAACTTCACGGCAAGAGACAAGAAGAGGAAAAGAGAAGGAAACTGTGGGTCAAACATGTCTGACATTATATGGCAACATTTTGCATAAATTAGCTTTTAAAACATGCTGGGCAGAGGAAGGGATAGGTCTTCATAAGGTTCCTACGCAATCCTAGCAATGGCGATGCCATGCTGTTAGGAAACAAAACAGGCTCCCTTATGAATTCTACATTATTTACATTTGCACTATACAGTATCCTGCCATAAGTAATTTACAAACAGAGGCATCTGTCCAGAGAAGGTTATTAAAGAAACTGCTCAAGACAAGATTACGTGGGCACCCACTTCAGTGTAGGTTTCATTTCCATTGCAAATGCAGGAATCCTAAAATGAATCATGTCAGTGAGCAAATCAAAACATGTCACAGCCAGACTTTCAGGAGGGGAAAGCTGAGGCATTCACACACTGCTCTCTTTTTTATTCATACCGCCAAACAATCTGACATAATTAATATCAAATATATTCATAGCATCACCTGACATTTTATCCAGCACAAAATTGGGCTTTTGACAGAAATCTATTTTTAAAATGCAGCCCATACTTCCCGAAATGCCCTTGGAAACACAGTCTGCATATGTGCACACACAGTTGCACAGACATAAGGATTTAAGTTTAACTAGGGAGAGGTAGGCCCCACTGAGCGTAATGGGATTTGCTCCTTAGTAATTGCATTTAGGACTGCAGCCAGAAGCTGCAATCCAGAACATACCTTGGCTTATTAGATCTCGCTAAAACCAAAGCAGGAGTTACATAGGGTGGTGCTTGGCAGCACATTTTCAGGGGTATTTTCCCAGGCCTTGCCACAGACACTGTAAGGAAATTAATGAGACATTGAGAAAAGCCTGCTGCATCAGGCCAATGGCCTGTGAAGTCCAGCATCCTGTTCTCACAGTGGCCAACCAGGCCTCCTGTGGCTTATCAGAGAGCTAGGGAGAAGCTCTAATGCTCTAATGCTGTGACAGCCCAATGCTTCCATTAGCCATAAAATAACCAAGAGACAAACCATCTGCAGCTCAGAATGGGTAAATCTACCTCCAGTCCATGTAACTTTTGCATGTTGTTGAGTTTTTTAAAAAAACCAATATTGCCATTCTACTTCCATATGAATCTGTGATTTTTAAAAATAAATGCATCTCTAAATTATTAGCTCAGAAGTGACCTCCCCAGGGTGCAAGCCTGGGCAGTGTGTATGGAGGTCCTGAGCTACACAAACGGTAAGAAGCTCCCCTCGACCTCACTGAAGTGGTCCAAAGGAAAGCAGAGCAATATGTTTGGCACCAGCTTGGCTGCAGAAGTTGCTGGAAGGAAGTCTTTGGGACTACTGCAACTTTTGGACTAATGTGCGAGTTGGAATGTGGCTACCCATTTACCAATGCACACTCCTCCAAAAGTTGCAATGCCATTTTTTTGTCAGCTTAGAACAGCAATGGGGAACTCTGACTTAACCTTTTAAACCTCCCTTCTATGTCGATGTGATTGCATTTTCTCTTGTATCTCCTTCCTCTTCCTTTGTTGACTTGCCCACAGTCAAAATTTAGACTGTAAGCTCTTTAGTGGCTTACCATCTGTGAAACTCTGTACAGTGCCATGTATATTGAAGCTATTGTATGTTTAACATAACAGCATGATAAACTGCTTTTGAAAGTGAGGAAGCTCCACAGTGGGAGCGTTTTGTTGTGTGTAAAAAAAAAGAGTTTAAAATCCCACCAGGCTTATGAAAGCCATTAGATGATCTTTGGACCCCAGATTAAGTCATCTGGCATGAGGGCACACATGCACATATACATACAAATCAAGGTTACATACATAAATGCCAAGTCGAAAGAGATGCCCACTGCCTAATTTTGTACTGTTATCTGTGCAAATCTAGCAGTTGTTAATGGATCAGTCATGCAAGATAGCAAACTTGCCTGCCCTTAGCAAGATAATTAAAACTGTTCCAGCTGTGAACACTTGAGTAGTCCCATTTACTTCAACTGGAAAACTTGCCTGCTTGAGGTTAAGTGCTTTGGTGAATTGGGGACAGTGATAAACACATTGCAACTGGAAATGAATTTTAATAGCACATGGATTGTTAAGCAGCATTAGCAGCCAGTTAGTAATTGACCATGCTAGAAACTAATTATAAAAATGTTTGTGCTTGAAGGATTTTCATTTTGTTTGCTAAAATATTCAGAAAGATAATTTTTTCTCCATTTGGGTAAATGCACAATATTTCAGCTAGTTTAGTAGGCAAAGATTTTATGTATTTGTGTGGTGTGCACGTGCATAGATTACATACATACGGTACATACATACATACATACATACATACATACATACATAATGTGTGTTGTGTGTTTTAAAATACATAATCTTTATTATTTCAAATAAGTTGTGGAATATGAAGTTGTTGTATACCAGGCATTGGCAACCTCCGGCCCATGGAGGCCATTTATCCGGCCCACGGGCCACCCGTGAACCTAGCCGCCTGCTCGGCAAGTCCCCTGTGTGCTGCGGTAAACCAGCGCAGCGCAGCGCAGCACAGCGCGGGGCGGGGACTCGCCGATTGGCGCTGGAAATCATGTCTACGCAGCCGCAGAAGCAATTTCTGGCACTGCAAACATTTTGGAATGGGCAGCCAGCACCGGAAATTGCCTCTGCGTAGCCGCGGACATGCGCATAAGCAATTTCTGGTGCTGCGCTGCCCATTTCCAAAATGTCCACAGCACCAGAAATAGCTTCTGCGCAGTTGCAGACATGCACAGAAGCCGTTTCCGGTGTTTGGGACATGGGCAATGCGGCATCGGAAATTGCTTCTGTGCCTGTGCAGCCCATGTCCGGCCCACAGACGATAGTCCGTGGGAATCCTTTGGCCCACGGGCAGAAAACATTGCCAACACCTGTTGTATACTGTTGTATATTCTCAGGCTATTGGTCAATCTGTTTTGTCTACTCTGCTGGCAGCTCTTAGTTCTTTGACAATCTTCCATAGCGCTGTTTCTTTCTGAGATCCTAAGAGTTGGAGATGGACCTCCTGCATCTAAACCATATTTTCTCTCTCTCTCTCTCTCTGAGCCATGGCTTCAAGATCAGCAAGGCTGGAAGTAACTTGAGACCAATGCCTGTAACTAACTTGAAGCTGGGAAGTGCTAATTTTCACATGTGGCAAAATCCTATGCAGCAAAAACTTCCGTGTTGGAAATAACCCACAAGCAGGGCTTGAATATAAAGGAATGGCCAGGGATGGGGAACCTGTGGCCCTTCAGATGTTGTTGGACTGCACCTCCCATTGGTCCAAGCCTACCTGGTCAAAAGTCCGGGGTTACAGTGGTACCTCTGGTAACGAACGCTTCTGGTTATGCACGCTTCAGGTTACGAGCTCCGCTAACCCGGAAGTAGTTGCTCATGGTTGCGAACTTTGCCCAAGGATGCAAGCAGAAGTCACGTGTCGGAGGCGTGCGCGCAGCGGGAGGCGCCATTAGCAAAAGCGCGCCTCAGGGTAAGAACGGTTTCAGCTTAAGAACAGGCCTCTGGAATGAATTACGTTCGTAACCAGAGGTACCACTGTATAGGAGTTGTAGTGCAGCAATATCTGCATAGCTGCCAAGTTATCCCTTTTTTTAAGGGAAATTCCCTTATGCTGAATAGGCTTCCTCGCGAGAAAAGGGAAAACTTGGCAGCTATGAATATCTGGAGGGCCACAGATTCCCTCCCACCCCTCCATTTTTATGTTACGGTGTATTGGGGTGTGGAGGTATATTTTGCACTAAAGAAGGAAGGTGTGCATTTTAAATATAAAAGCCTGCCAATTTGTGCATGAGTTATAAGTGAGAATGAATGAAGGAAAATAAAATCAAATGTGAAAGCTGGGTCCCTCACATCATACTTTTTTTTCCTTATGAAGATTCATTTCATGCATTTAAAGCAATACCACATGGCCAATTTTGCCAAACTGTACTGTGCTACTTCTGGAGGAAGAAAACAGTTAGAGGGCTCTTAAAATCAGTGCCAGAAACTCAGATACATACAGTATAAGCTAAGTGTCAAATAGCTCCTTGAACCAAGGTTACAGTTGCTAAAATGGAATGGCTAGTTGCTATTTGGGGGCAAGACTGATCTAAAGTCTTATTTTTCAAATGATCGACTAATTCTGATTGATTCTCAGTTTAACACCTGGCTAGTTCAGATGACAACCCTTGAGAACTTAAAAGAAGAAAAGTCACTTGATTCAGTGACAGTCCACATATATTCCAATCTCTTTTTCTTAATGGTGACTGCTCCTGCTCAGGCTAAGCAAAAAAAGCAAACCTCTAGATGGCGCCTTCCTGGTACCCATGCATCTTCACTTGGTTGCAAGTGTTCGAAAGCCAGGTGCAAAATGCTCCTGGCACCTGGCTAATTTCAAACACTGCTTAAAATACACACCTGGCTACAAGCTTTGCCAATGCCACAACACTGTAGCACTCTTAATAACCCAGGGTGCCAAACCCATGTTTCTCCAGACATTGATAAGCTACATCTTCCATCATCAACATCCATAAGAACTGGGAGTTCATCAACATCACAATTTCCCCATCCCTCCCACAGAATGCTATCACAAACTACTTACCCTGGAGTAGTGTTATTAGCCTCAGTGGGCTGAGTGCCTCGAAAGAATCTACACTGCTGTAATTTATCCGGAGCAGAAACATTTTCTTTTTTACATCCAGCAATTTGTGACTTGCTTTCTCGTTTCTATTGAATTTTAGTAAATAAGGACTATGTTTACAGAATCAATGACGATAAACTAAATTCACAGTGGTCAGAAAGGCTAAACTATTGTGGATTTACTCAAGTGAAAAATTACTGTATCTCAATTCTTTAGCAAAAGGAGAGGGGGGAAACCCTTCAAGCACAATCATTTCTCTCATTAGTTTTGTGGCATAAGTAATTACTAATCTGTTGCTAATACCCAAGAACAATCCACGCATTACTGGAACTGTATTGTCTAGCAACACAAACTCAGGTGCTTAAATAGCTTGCTTCCAAAGATTGGATTTATAGCAAATCAATTCCTGTAACAATAGCCAATTTATTTTACAAGAAAATCTTATTTGCTTCCGTATAAAATAAAGGAAGACAAAAAAGGGGGTTGGATAAACAGAACATGTGCAGCTCATTTACTGCAAAGGCATACGGTCTTTTAAACTGGCTAATGAACTTTTGAAATCACGAGGTCTTGGCTATATTTGTCTATTAAAAATGGGTCCAGCAAAATGTTTACAATAAAGACACAATAAAACAGTGGAAGCAGAGCACTGAGATGACATGGTGTAGCTAGTTCTAGTTACAGGCAAGTAGCCGTGTTGGACTGCTGTAGTCGAAACAAAATTTAAAAAATCCTTCCAGTAGCACCTTAAAAGGTAAAGGTAAAGGGACCCCTGACCATTAGGTCCAGTCGCGGACGACTCTGGGGTTGCGGCACTCATCTCGCTTTACTGGCCAAGGGAGCTTCCGGGTCATGTGGCCAGCATGACTAAGTCACTTCTGGCGAACCAAAGCAGTGCATGGAAATGGCATCTACCTTCCCGCTGTAGCGGTACCTATTTATCTACTTGCACTTTTAGGTGCTTTCGAACTGCTAGGTTGGCAGGAGGTGGGACCGAGAACAGGAGCTCACTGCGTTGCGGGGATTCGAACCACCTACCTTCTGATCGGCAAGCTACAGTGGGAAGGTAAACGGCGTTTCCATGTGCTGCTCTGGTTCGCCAGAAGCGGCTTTGTCATGCTGGCCACATGACCTGGAAGCTGTACACCGGCTCCCTTGGCCAATAATGTGAGATGAACGCCGCAACCCCAGAGTCAGTCACAACTGGACCTAATGGTCAGGGGTCCCTTTACCTTTACCTTTAGGTGGGGCATGGCAAAAAAAAAAAAGGTTGGGAGCCACTGATTTAAAGGGAAACAACCAAACCCTGCACAAGACCAGGCAGGCTCTGGTGAGTTTACAGCCCCCTGTGCAATGCCTTCTCAAAAGTTAGAAGCCAATTTGTCCATGTGCTATTGACACTTATGGCAGCCATTTAAATAGAGGACACAGTCATCTGTAAAGACACATGGCTCCCCTATTCAAAGGCAAGTTGCTCAGAATAAGATGCTTACTCCGAGGTTGTGGCTTTAAAATCCCTAGGAGAGGGGGCGGGTTCTGACTGGTTAGAGCAGGCTTCCACAACCTAGTGCCCTCCAGATGCGTGGGGCTACAGCTTCCATAATCTTTGACCATTAGCCATACTGGCTGGGGCTGATGGGAGTAGGAGTGCAAAACATCTGGGGAAGCTGAGGAAGGCTGGTGTAAATCAACATAAGCCTAAGTCAGGGGTGTCAAACTCAAATTCATCGGGAGCCGCATCAGCAGTTAGGTCACCCTCAAAGGGCCAGTTGTGTCTGTAGGACTATGTGTCCACTCTTTATTATCATAAATTATTGTCACTGCATTCAATTATTACTGTTTTTTGTAATAATGTAAGCTCATTCCCGCCCCCACGTGGATCACATTCCTGCGTCGTGGCGTGTGTGTGGGAGGGGATGTAAACGAGGGAAATTTGAACAAAAGGTGGGGATCAACGGCTTCCAGGGGGGGCCTCAACTAAACCTTCGGCAGGAAGGAGAAAGCCACTGCTGGGATTAAAAACCTGCAGATGGAAAGAGGGCTTCCCTCTCCCTCCCTGCGCACACCCAAACCCCGCTAGGCAGGATGCCACACGCTGCAACCCACCCCATGCTTTGGAGAGGGGCAGGAACATGCGGTGCAGCGCCAACTCCCTGCTTTGCTTTTGCATCCTCCCTCCTCAGCGCCAGAGTCCCTTCCCCTCGCGCTGAGGGAGGGCAGCGGATTTCCCGAGGAGGGGCAGCGGATTTCCCGAGGAGGAAGGCGGCGGCAGCCCCAGCGGACGTGCATCTTCGCCTCAGAGCTGCTCTTCCCCCCACCCGCGCTGTTGTCGTCTTCGCCGCCACCTCTCCCTACCGGGACTGCAGGCAGAGGAGGCTTGAAACCCCCCCCCCAAAAAAAATCCCCCTCCCACCTACTCAAACCGCAAGGCGACTCCATCTGGAGCCCTACATCACGAGGGGCTGAGAGGAGGCGGCGGCAGAGCGGGAAGAGCAGGAACCCGTGCCGTCGCCGCCGCCTCCCTCCCGGCCGCCCCCCGGGGAGCAGCTCCGCCGGAACTGAGAAGCCAAAGGGCAGCTCGGGGGTGGGGGGCAGAGCAAAAGCCAGACACCCTCCCGAGTGTCTATGAGGAGAAAACGGGGGAAGCGGGAAGAGAAACCCGGCTCCATCAAGAGAGCGACTGTTGCACTTCGCCTACTTCCCCCCTCAGGCTCACTCCGTGTCCCTTTCGCCCGCTCACTCGCCCACCTCCCGGATGCAGCCGAGGAGAGGAAGGGAAGCGGCGGGCGGCGGCTCCCCAGTGCCCCCTCACTCGCTCTCGGAGACAACAGCAAAGCCCGCCAAAAAAAAATCCAGCGCTGCTCCGTCCCGGCACCAACTTTGCCGGCGGTGCCTATAGGGCTTTCCTACCTCCTCGGCGGGCTTCCTCTTCCTCCTCCTGCATCTCACTTCCCCGTCTGGCCGCTGTGCCACCGCCTCCCTCAGCCTCATTCAAAATTGAAATTCCCTGGCCAAGGCCGTCAGCGCGGCTCCAGCGCCCCGGCCTCCGCCTGCAGCCCCGCCCCCGGTTTTGACCCTCGGCCAATCGCAGGCTCCAGAACTACTGTCAGCGGCTACTGTCAGCGGCGGCTACGCGGGCCACATGACGAGGTCTGGCGGGCCGGATTAGGCCCCCGGGCCTTGTGTTTGACACCCGTGGCCTAAGTGCTATAAATGTGAGTAGACAGTGGATTGCAGCCAAAGAATCAATGGAAGTGACATTTGCCTTAGGGAAAATATGTAACTCCATAGAAACCTTAACTACAGAACCTAGAGCATTTTAATTAAAAGCATTTCACTTAATTGCTTTGTACAGTAGCGTGTGCACCTATACTGAATAAAACGCACGCATAGGATAGGAGCGTTCAATACTGGGTGAAAATCTCTGCCGAACAAAGGCGGGAATTATATCCTCTTCATTATAGGTCTGGTTTCCACCAGGGAACGGAAAAGCTAAAATGAAACTGAATAGAAAGGTCCATCCAGCACACAGTGCGATTATAAGGTATGAAGTCAAATAGGCTCGGCTGAGTGAAGCGATAGGTGTTAAATTAACAGAAAATTAATCAGAAGGTGGATTCATATGTAAATAGGGTAATACTCAAATGATCCGAAATAGGTGCTGCATGTTCAGGCGGCAGAACAATGCACCTGCCTCTTTTTCTTTCCCTATCGCCTTTCAGCAACAAGAACCACTTACTGTGGATGTAGCAGGGCAGTTATTTCCAATAAATTATTAACCTTGCAAGAGAGAAATCAATGAGAGACCCCCACACATACCAGGAGCGTTTCTGTGATGGACCGTGCAGAGCCCACCACTCTGCTTTGGCTAGAATGTTGTACAGACATATCCTCTTTTTATTTTATATGATACATCATATTCTCCTGGGTCTCTGTACCTTGCTAATAAACTACGTATTAATTTTCTGATCTAGCAAGAACCCACCTAATAAGCCAGGGACGGCTCTCGTTGGGGGGTATGCCTCCTAAACCGCTGGGCCCCTCCCTAGAAACTAATTCATCCCCAGCCATCCTCTGACCAGCCCCGCGAAGACATCTCCATGGGATTCAGAACTGGGGTGGGAGTGTGGATTTCCCCCTAAACACTAGCAATGAATAAATACCAGTACAGTATTTTGATTAAATGGGGTATGGATTAAAGTACAGAACTGTGCCAGACAGGGAATTCAGCGAATTCCTGGGCTGGCTTATGCAAACCATCCTGGCTGGCAGGGGAAGAGCAGACCTGTTAGCATTATAAAAAGGTGTTGATGGGCCATAGAAGGATCCTTTGGCCTGGGGAGTCAGATGTCACAAAGGTTGCCAGGGTAACTGTGTGTTTGAGGGGGCAGGGAACAGGGGTTTTGAAGCAGGGATTCCTGGGGAGAAGGAGGAGGAAGTAAGGCAGAGATCCATCTTGAAGATGGAGACAGATGAGTCTCCTGCACTGGTGTGGTCCATGCTGTAAGATCTGGACTCCCTCTATGCAGACTGAAAGTGTAAATAGGCAAATAACCCTATTTCTAAAAGCACGACAGTCTCCGCCGTGTCTTCTATTCTCCAAAGGGACACAGACCCTGTGTGTGTGCCTGTCGCCCCATGCGCTCTGGCAGAGAAAGGGTCAGGCACTGGGCTTTTGTAACAATACAAGGGCCACATTCAGATGTAATGCCAGGTTGGGTTGACAAATTTCCCCAAGTACTCCAACTTTACCCTCCCTTCTTCCCAGTAGTACCATTACAATCAAACCGGTTTGTTTGTTTTCCAAACAAATAAACTATTGGGCAACCCAAGAGCAAAACCACCTATTAAATATTTTAATAAAGTGTTGAGGGTCTTGTTACCCAGCACTAAGCATATTAACTTGGAGGTGACTTCACTGCCACTCTCTGAAGTGAACGGGCTTATCCCCGCAGCCTTTGAAATGCCACGCAAAAGCACCTTTTCTTCCACGCCATACCTCCTAAGCCCCAGGAAAATATATTCCTCTAGTTCTCAATACAGAAGTGTAATAAGGTACAAACAAGAGATCACGCCTATCATTTATCAATTAACATGTATTATTAGAAATCATAATGCAGCTGTGTTTCCGACACAAAGCATTTCCATGGATGAGATGATACGTGGCAATTTCAATGAATAAATTCATAAATGTCACCATCCAGGAAAGTGGGCAGGTCTGAGTATGCAATTAGAAGGATCTCCACATACAACGAATCTGAACTCTGCCACTAATTAATGGAACCGTTCTTCAATGGCTAGGTGGGCAGAGAGAGTGTGCTTGGTTTTTGTTTTGTTTTTCAGTGCCAGCCTAGGTCTGGGAAGAGATGAACTGGAAAAGTATTGCTTAATTCTAGCGATCGTCTAATGAAGCGGCAACATGTACAACAAATGTGCAGAGTCTCATCATGCCACAACCTGCTATCAATGATGTGACGGGGTTGCTCAAGCTATTTTGAAGGTGTGATAGCCATGTCACTAGGGCTCAAAAAGCATAAAGCAGGGATGTCCTCCAGTTTTCGATGGACTACAACTCCCATTGCTCCTGACCACTTGCTCTGCCAGATAGAGTTGATGGGAGTTTTAGTCTAACAACATCTGGAGGGCCATAGGTTCCCATCCCTGGCATGGAATAAGGATCTCATCAGATGTATGGTGGAAGACACAGGTTGTCCAGCAAAACTTTGGACACCACTTTTCAGAAGAGCACTGGGCAGGGAGATACCTGCCTTATCCATCTGAGCACAAGCAAAGGGCTAACCTCTGCTTTTGAAAAGGGGGTGCCAAAGCTTCCTTCCTAACTCAAGAGATGTTTCCCCCCCCCCTTGAAAATATTTTACACAGGTTCAGGAATGCAACAGTGTCCTTGAAGAAGAACTCAGGGGGACTTTCTATACTGACTTCTAATAAAGTGCAGTAAGTGCAGACAGGGGGAAAAAGATGAGGGAGTCCTAATAAACTTGCAGAATAACTTGCACATGTCCCGACCGAGACCATTAGTGCTTCCAACATCTGCTAAAGCAAAGACAACAGTGAGGCAAATGTGTGCACTTGGATGGGCAACAATGGAGGGTTCATCGTGTTGAGAAAGAGCTGTAATTCAGTGATACAGCACGTGGTCTGTGTGGAGAAAATTACAGGCAAGGCTGTATTTAGCAGATGCAGTGCAGGGGTGCAGATATCTGCCCAGTGCCCCCAAATTACAACTGACAGTATTGGGGTGGCTGTAGCTGCGCGCTGCCAGCCGTCCCGGGGGGGGGGACTCTCCCCCATGCCGCTGCTGGAGAGTGATCCCCGCAGAGGCTTGGGAGTGAGGTTGTGCCTCTCTCAAGCCTCCGTGGGAGGAGAGTGCAACTTCCCTCCCAAGCCTCCTTGGGAAGACAGCAATCCCTGTGGAGGCTTGGGAGTGAAGCTGCATGCCCACCAGCCTTATGGTTGGCGGGGCACAGCTGGCAGGCGTGCAGGGAAAGGGGAGGCCGCCAGCAAAGTCGCACAGCTCCCCCACTCGCTGGGGTGCCCCTGAGAGGCTGGCGCCCTGGCACGACGCACCACTAAGCCCTATGGGAAAGACAGCTCTGATCGCAAGCTCATTACATCCATACCTCTTCTATCTTCCAACCCCAGATTTGAAAGTAATTTGAACTTTTAGCAAGGTTTTAGAGAATGCTCAATGCAATGAGAAAATGAAAATGAAATGAAGAATAGGAAAAGGAAAAGGAGCTATGCAGAACATTGAGGTCCTTTCACCAAAGACAACTTGAAGGCCCCTCTGCCTTCTCAGATTCTAAAAATTCTCACGCTTTTTCAAAACTTATCAGAAACTACTTCCTTTTTTTCAATTAAAGGTGAGAATCTCAACATGGCAATTTGTGTGCCAGCTACCAAATTTCACACCTGAATAATCACTAATGTTGCATTCTAAAAGCATGGAATGAATCCTAAACACCATTCCCATGGTCTGAAAAGATATGCAAATATAGAGTCGATAGATCCAACGCAGATCAGTAAACGGCAGGACTCTGAATGCGATTCGGCTGCTCAGGAGTGAGCTGCATAAGGTTTCTATTAAGACCGCGTGTTTAGACATCTTTCGAAAGTGGGGCTGACTCAAAAATATTATTAGATGTGTTAGGACAATAGGAAGCTGCTGTATACCAAGCCAGACCATTGGTCAATCTAGCTCAGTATTAACTAATGTCTACACCAAGGGTCCCCTTAGTTTGGGGACCCCTGGTGTAGACATTACCAAGCTAGAATCAATCATTTAACTCCCTGCCTGCCATCTGAATTGGTACAGTCCACACACAGGACTGTACCAACTCAGGCTGCAGTTAAGACACCTAATTTGCTGTTTTTGAGAGCTGAACCAGAAACAGTCATTCCTTAAATCAAAAAGAAAGAAAGAAAGAAAGAAAGAAAGAAAGAAAGAAAGAAAGAAAGAAAGAAAGAAAGAAAGAAAGAAAGAAAGAAAGAACCCAGGAATACTTTCAAGTTGAGAAAGGTAGGCAAAGGTTTCACCAGATGAGAATTTAACATGCCACTTCTCCCCTACATCAACACGTCTTCCAGATGTCAGTCCCTTTGGATTGACTGTTTTAATATTTTATCACTTTTCCAATGTCATTCTGAAAGGCAATTGAGCTATCACCCAGCCTTTGTCCTCTGCTCTAATAATCTGACTTGCTCCTGCCTGTTCTATAAATCATACACATCAAAGATGCCGTGACTGAAGACAAAGAGATGGGCATTTATGGTTAAAGTCCCCTGAGAATTAACAACCTGCAAGTTTACAACTGCAATTTAAATGCAACCCCAAGTTTCTCAGGAACCACTGCAGCGTGCAATTGTCCGTTCCAATTCATGCAAACATACACACACATCAACTTAAGCCTGAAATGTGCTTTTTTTTATTTAACAATATTCATATGCCCACTTAACAATAATCAAACTCTCTAAGCAGCTTACATAAAGGGGTATAAAATAGCAATAAAAAATAGCAATAAAAACCGACTTCAAAAAGGTAAACATAGTAAAATTAAAAGTAAACATACATAATCAAATTAAAGGCCCGGAAGGGCTTTCCTAAATGAAAATATGTTAAGGCATTGAAAACTGTACTATATAAATTCTATCAACAACACACACACACACACACACACACACACACACACACACACCTTAGTTGCAAGTTAAACATGTTCTAACTTGGACCAAGTTCAGACCATATGTTTAACGCACTATAAACAGTCATGTTTAAATAATCCTGGCAGCTGTAGTTTGTTATGGGTGCTTAGAGTTGTTAGGAGACATCCACACTCCTCACAGAGCTATTATTCCCAGAGTTCCATGTGAAGTAGGATTGACTGCTAAACCATTATCCACCTCACCCCACAGCTACTGAAATCAGGTGATCCAGTCACCAGGGGTGTTAAAAGAAACTTTAACAAAGCAAGCTAACCTGTGGCCCTCCAGATGTTCAGTGCCTACAATTCTCATCAGCCACAGTTCAAAACTTCTCGTGGTGGGGGCACCAGCTTGGCAATGAATACAATGGGCAATCAAAAACATTCCTGGCCTCTTTTATCTCCCTTGTTGTTGTTTAGTCGTTTAGTCGTGTCCGACTCTTCGTGACCCCATGGACCATAGCACGCCAGGCACTCCTGTCTTGCACTGCCTCCCGCAGTTTGGTCAAACTCATGTTCGTAGCTTCGAGAACACTGTCCAACCATCTCGTCCTCTGTCGTCCCCTTCTCCTAGTGCCCTCAATCTTTCCCAACATCAGGGTCTTTACCAAGGATTCTTCTCTTCTCATGAGGTGGCCAAAGTATTGGAGCCTCAGCTTCACGATCTGTCCTTCCAGGGAGCACTCAGGGCTAATTTCCTTAAGAATGGATAGGTTTGATCTTCTTTTCTCCCTTATTTACAGTTAAAATCAATTAGAGTTTCATTTTACTTTTAAGGGCACCTATCCTTGGGACCTCTGGCGACACCACCAACACCGCTGCGATCAATTACGAGTAATTCCCACCAAACTCAATTGGCCATAGTTCTGAGTAGACATGTTCAAGACTGTACTATGCAAGCAGAGTTTAATAGTATCATATAGTTCAAGGTGGCTTATAAAAAGAGTAAAACACAAAGCAATAAGAGTGGCAAAATTATACTGAGTGGCAGTGACAGAGGAGGAGGAGGAGGAGGAGGAGGAGGAGGAGGAGGAGGAGGAGGAGGAGGAGGAGGAGGAGGAGGAGGAGGAATAATAAATGAATAAATAAATAAATAAATAAATAAATATTGTCCTGTAGCACCTTAGAGAACAACTAAGTTTGTTCTGGGTATAAGCTTTTGTGTGCATGCACACTTCTTCAGATACCAAAGTAGTAGTAGTAATAGTAGTACCGGTAGTAATGTAACATTATTAAGCAATGATAAATATCTCAAAATAAGAACAACAAATAAAAAACACAGAATCAAACAATATCCATACCCCACAAAAAACCTCAAATGTAAATAACGCCATGACCAAAATCATTTACATTTTCACTGTAGAGAACTAATTTAAACACAAAACCCTCACATACCCAATCATTCAACAATCATACCCATCTTACCCGCATCAGATTCCCCCCAGCCAATTCCCACTTCAACAAAGCACTCTACAACCAGTAATCTTAATAAGGATGAAGAAGTTCGTTCAGTCTTTGTTTGGAATGGAACTTGCTTGTTTCACGTCTCCCAGACTTTTACACCAGAACCAGTTATCAAGGAGACTGAGCATTTCTCCAAAGTTTGCAGTGAAGCTCCTGAGTTTTGTTTTTTAAAAGGTACAAAAAGACATACCGGTATATTAGGGGAAGTGACTGCAAAATACATTCAGGGTTGCATCCAACATTAGTCATATTCAGAGTAGACCCATTGAAACCAATGGGCATGACTTAGCTCCACTGTTTTCAGTGCTCTCTTCTGAATAGAACACAAGCCAGGTACAACAAACCTGTTATTATTTTACACATATTTGATATAACCACACCCAGTGCTTTGGACTACAGCCCTGGTCATCCCTGACCATTGGCCATGCTGGCTGGATCTGATGGGTTTTGGAGTCCAACAAAAACCCCAAGGTATTGTGTAATTATTGTGCATTTTGTGCTTAATTTTGGCAGATTGAGAAATCATTTTAATCCGTCTGCTATACTACAGTTCCTGACACACCTCTGATGCAGCAGCATCAACACTGAGAAATGAACATTGTCTTCCTTTTATATCAGATGTAGTTGAAAAGTCAGAATCTGTCACCTATTAGAAAAGGATTACTTTATGTTGGCAGTTAAAAGCAAGAGGGAAAACCTAATAGCCCGATAAATGTTTTAGCATTTTGCAGGCAATATATATATATAAAGTTTGATTTCAAATAAATATTTTATAAACGTGGTTTCGGGCTCTGTCATAGATTTGTGGCAGCAATAAGCTAACCAATATATTTATTAACTACCGTACATAAAACCAAAATTTGATTTTTTTTTCTTTTATCACAACTGAATATATTCCAGTTTGAATGCATTTCCAAGTAGCCTTCCCCAACCTGGTGCCCTCCACACAGTTTGGACTACAACTCCCATAAGCCCCAGGCAGCCAGCACAGGAGTGGTCCCCCAAAACATCTGGTGGGTACCAGCTTGGGGAAGGCTACTTTAACAGAAAAAAGCTGAGGAACAAGGAGGTACAAGCACAGTGTGATCTAAATATAAAG